>NC_072793.1:107106886-107788619 GCF_028583425.1 Eublepharis macularius
CCTGCTTACTGGGCTTAGCTGAGGGGGGTGGAGCTTCTCGGCAGCAGGCTGCCGCTCCGCCCTCCACAGCACAGTCTCGCCTCGTGCTCGGCCCGCCCTCCTCACCCTACTTCAGTGCGGGATTAGCTGGTCGCTATGTTATGGGGCCAGGTAGGAATTTTTTGTCTCCCTGCCCTGATTGGCCTTGGGTTGTGAGTTTTTTCACCTACCTCGCACTGGGTAAGAGGTGTAGTGTGGTAATGTAGGGGTGGACCTTATTTGCTGCCATGGGTGCAGGATTTAGTTAGGGCTTTATCTGTGGCGGGCCAGTGAGCACCCTTGGCACCTCCCCATTGGTGGGGAACAGGGGTCTTTCAGGAGCAGCAGGCTGCCATTCGGCCCAGCTGCGAGGTCAGACGCCCTTGGGTGGGGAACCCCTGGACAAGCCGGTCTCCCCCCGCTGCCGTTCGGCTGGGTGGGGGAGCTCTCCAGGGGCGATACACTCCCCCTGGCCAGGACGGGTTGCAGCCATTAATGGATGGATCGCACCCGGTGGCAGCGGGTGCTCGCCCAGACAGGTCAGGGTGGGGTCCCAGTGAATGACCCCAGGGCCTGACATGTACCGTTAGTTAGGCCCCTTGCCGTAATTGTTGCTTTGCTGTTTCATTTAATAAAGCGGCCCATTTTACCCAAACATTTGTGTCTGACTCTCATTCCAACTAGGGGGGCAAATCTGTACATTGTATTCTATTGCTAAGTGACTTAAGTTGATTGCTAGAAAACTAGGACAGTAAATTGAACACACATGCTTTCTATAATTTTCCTACAATAATAGACACCGTGTCAACAAAAACGGTGTGCCAACATACTAGCATTCTGACCCCAATCATGTTAATTCATCTCAGAGACACAGCTAGGTAAATTCATACTTTTATTAGGCATTAACACTCAAAACAGACGATGGTTAGGAGAACAGAAAGTGTTTTCAACGAGGCATTCCTTTGCCCTAATGTATGCACACATTTCTTTTGCCCCACATTTGGTCAAACATTTTCAGATTTTGAAACAAAAAGCCTATACAACATTCTAGAATCAATTATTCCTTTTTCAAACTGCCTTCTACCCTAACCACAGTTTCTTGGCTCTTTGAAAAATCTCTTATTTAGCCCTGCATTAGTTATACGTAGTAACTGCTCTAATACAAGCAATGATTGTTAAAACACTGCACATGCTTAACACTGCCTTTATTGAGTTGTTATTACTTAGTAATTCCAGAGTTAACATTTGATAAGCCAGAGTTCTTTTCTCTGAAAGTGACAAGTTAGAATCCGCACAAAACCTATTCATTAAAAAGCAAACACCTTTTTCCCCTCACAAATTTATTCTCATTTGAGATAGTCAACAACAGCCCAGGCAGAGCTAATAATCTGTGAGAATTGAGGACACTTCCAAAATTGTCTGCAGTGTTACAGTTCCTCAACTGATATGTAAAGTATGTCAAAAGTTTAAAAGAAGGATAGGGTGGACTAGATGTCCAATGAATAAGAAAAATGATAATTATGAATCCACAAAAACACTTTCCTTCAACTCAGTTTAGCCTGGAATATGGCCTCTTGACTTGGCCAATCTGCCCACATGGATCCATGCTGAGGTACCTCAAGAAGAGATTATTGTATTGTATTCTACATGGATCTGCCCCTGAAGTCAGTTCAGAGACTCTAGTTATTATAAAATGCAGCACTTGGATTATTATCAGGAGCTAGGTGGAACATGCGTGAACATGAGCTAGGTGGAACATGCACTAGGTGGAAACATGAGCTAGGTGGAACAGGAGCTAGGTGGAACATGCGTGAGAAATATGAAAATAGGTAAGCTAGAAATTGTAAAACAAGAAATGGAATGGTTATTGTGGGTTTTCCGAGCTGTGTTGCCGTGGGTTTGGCATTGTAGTTCCTGACGTTTCGCCAGCAGCTGCGGCTGGCATCTTCAGAGGTGTAGCACCAAAAGACAGAGATCTCTCAGTGTCACAGTGACACTGAGAGATCTCTGTCTTTTGGTGCTACACCTCTGAAGATGCCAGCCACAGCTGTTGGTGAAACATCAGGAACTACAATGCCAAGACCACGGCAACACAGCCCGGAAAACCCACAACAACCATCATTCTCCGGCCGTGAAAGCCTTCGACAAGAAATGGAATGTTTAAACATTGCAGTCCTGGGTGTGAGTGAACTAATATGGACCAACTCCGGACATTTTCAGTCAGAAAATCACACAGTGTTTTACTGTGGAAATGAACTCAAGAGAAACGATGTAGCTCTAATAGTGAGGCGAGACATAGCACAAGCAGTCAAGAGCTACAATGCGAAGTCTGACCAAGTAATATCAACCAGACTTCAGGGAAAGCCTGTTAACATAACCATCATTCAAGTTTATGCTCCAACTACGGCTGCTGAAGAGGAAGAAATAGAAAACTTTTACGCAAGTGTCCAAGAAGAAATTGACCACACACCTAAACAAGATATGCTGATAATCATAGGCAACTGGAATGCAAAAGTAGGCGATAAAACAGAATCAAACATAGTTGGAAAATTTGGATTAGGATCATGAAATGAAGCAGGAGAGCAGCTCAGAATTTTGTGAAGCCAACAACCTGTTCATTGCTAATACATGCTTCAGGCAACCAAAAAGACGATTGTATACGTGGAAATCACCAGGTGACCAATACAGGAACCAAATAGATTACATAATTGGAAGCAGTAGATGGAGAAGCTCTATTCTCTCAGCTAAAACAAGACCAGGAGCTGATTGCGATACAGATCATGAGTTGTTAATATCAAAAATTAGAATAAAGCTGAAGAGAAACACTAAAAGAATCATAGTGCCAAAATACAAGCTAAATAATATTCCTGAAGAATTTAAAGACCAGGTAAGGAACAGATTTGCAATACTAAGTTTAACTGATCGTGAGCCGGAAGAATTATGGGCTGAAACTAGAGATATTATCAAGGAAGAATATGCAAAGACTATCCCTGTAGCCAAAAGAAAGGAGAAGCCTAAATGGATGTCTGAGGAAACTCTTAAAATCGCTAAAGATAGACGAGAAGCAAAAACAAAAGGCAACAGAAATAGGGTCAAAACTCTAAATGCAGCTTTTCAGCGACTTACACGCAGAGACAAAGTAATCTGTTATAATAACCAGTGCAAAGAAATAAAAGAGAACAACAAAAAAGGAAGAACAAGAGATTTGTTCCAAAAGATCTGAGAAATCAAAGGGAAATTCAAGCCACGGCTTGGGATGCTAAAAGATCAACATGGAAGTACAGTATCTGGTCAGGACAAAATAAAGGAAAGATGGAAACAATACACTGAGGAACTATACAAAAGAGATGGAAAGATGACAGATACTTTTGATGAAGAATCTTTTGATGAAGAACCAGAAATCCTAGAAAGTGAGGTAAAAGCTGCACTCAAAGCAATTGAAACAAAGCACCTGAAGTAGATGGAATACCAATAGAACTATTTCAAGCCACAGAAATGGAGTCCATCAGAATCTTAACAAGAATATGTCAACAAATATGGAAAACAAAACAATGGCCCACTGACTGGAAACACTCAGTCTACATTCCAATCCCCCAAAAAGGGAATGCCAAGGAGTGCAGTAACTATCAGACAATTGCGTTAATTTCCCATGCAAGCAAAGTGATGCTCAAAATTATATGGCAAAGACTTACCATATATGGAACGAGAAATGCCAGATGTTCAAGCAGGATTCAGAAAAGGAAGAGGCACCAGAGATCACATTGCAAATTTACGATGGCTAATGGAACATACCAGGGAATTTCAGAAGAAAATCAGCCTGTGTTTTATAGATTACAGCAAAGCTTTTCACTGTGTAGATCATGAAAAGCTATGGAGAGTCTTAAAAGAAATGGGAGTTCCACAACATCTGATTGTTCTGATGTGCAACCTGTACTCTGGGCAAGAGGCTACTGTCAGGACAGAATATGGGGAAACAGAATGGTTTCCAATTAGCAAGGGTGTCAGACAAGGATGCATATTATCTCCCTACCTGTTCAACCTCTATGCAGAGTATATCATAAGGAAAGCTGGATTAGATCTAGAAGAAGAAAATTGGTGGAACATTAATAATCTGAGATATGCAGATGACACCACATTACTAGCAAAAAATAATGAAGACTTGAAACGACTACTGATGAAGGTTAAAGGGGAAAACGCCAAAGAAGGATTACAACTGAACATCAAGAAGACAAAAGTAATGACTATTAAGTAACTACACAATTTTAAAGTTGACAATGAGGAAACTGAAGTTGTTCAAGATTTTCTATTCCTTGGCTCAATCATCAACCAACAGGGAGACTGCAATGAAGAAATCAGAAGATTGAGACTCGGAAGAGCAGCTGTGAGGGAGCTAGATAAGATCCTTAAAGATAAAGATGTCTCTCTGGGAACCAAGATCAAGATAATCCAAACTATGGTATTCCTCATTGCCATGTATGGATGAGAAAGTTGGACGGTAAAGAAAGCTGACAAGAAAAAAATTGATTCATTTGAAATGTGGTGCTGGAGGAGAGTTTTGCAGATACCAAGGACAGTCAAAAAGACAAATAAGTGGGTACTAGTTCAAATCAAGCCAGAATTCTCCTTAGAAGCTAAAATGACAAGACTAAAGCTATCGTACTTTGGTCACATCATGAGAAGACAAGATTCTCTGGAAAAGTCAATAATGCTAGGAAAAGTGGAAGGCAACAAGAAAAGAGGAAGACGTAAAATGAGGTGGCTTGACTCAATAAAAGAAGCCACATCCTCCAGTTTGTAGGATCTGAGTAGGTCTGTTAGAACGTTTTGGAGGTCTTTCATTCATAGGGTTGCCATAGGTCAGAAATGACTTGATGGCACATAACACACACAACAGGTGGAACATGCATATTACAACCATTTTGCAGTCAATACATTGACTGCCCATCACTTACTAGGTTCATTTCAAGGTTGTGGCTATCACATACAGGACCCTTCAGGACCCTGGACCCTCAAATTGGGAGGCACCTGAAAGAAATGGGAGCACAGATGGTATTTTCTTTGATCCTGCCAGTCAGAGGAAGAGGAATGCAACGGGAACAGAAGCTTATGGAGGTGAACCACTGGCTGCGTTCATGGTGTCGGCAGGAGCATTTTGGATTCTGGGACCATGGAGTACATTTTCTTGAAATGGCCTGCTTGCATGAGACAGACTCCACAACCTTATGTCAAGGACAAAAAAGAACATGTTTGAAAGGGACCTGGGGAGATTCACTGGGAGGGCTTTAAATTGATACTGCAGGGGAATGGAGACAACTTGGGGTGCATGAACAAAGGCATAACATCCAAATCACAGGATGTCATTGTCCCACTATATACTGTGTTGGTTCCACCTGTGCAGTTCTGGAGGCCTCACTTCAAAAAGGATGTGGACAAACTGGAACAGGTGCAGAAGTGAACAACAAGGATGTTCGGGGCCTGGAGACCAGGTGCACTGTTAAGGTGGGTGGGTCTACAACAGATAAATTAAATTTTCAAGGGGAGCAATATGTTTTTCCACTCTCCTGAATGCAGTGATACCCCCTCCCCCATTATAGGTTTAGAAAGAATCAATGGTAGTCTAAGAATCAATAATCTTAAACTATCAACCCACCCATGGAACACTTTTGCAAAACTTCGAGGTTAAAGTACAGGACTCTCCAAAAGTAAAAGCAGTTCCATTTTACAACACACAGCTGCTACCCTGCACCCTCCAACCATTCCAAAAGGCAAAAGTATAGCAGAGAAGATTACCTTCAGTGTAGTGATTCTCCCAACTTGGGTGATCTACCACCTCCCACAGATACATCATTGAATGGTGGTGTGATGTCTAGCCACAGGACTATGGGACCCCCTACCAGGCCTTCAGGGAGTCCATGAAATTGCACTAAACTAGCTTGAATTTGATGTGGCATTAGTCTGCTGTGTGGCTGAAGCTGGCTTCAGAGAGCTCCTTAGCAATGTCCCAGTAGATCACCTGGTTCTTCTGATGGGTGCTCGCCATCAATTCAGCTACATGGCCCAACCAAAGAGTGATACTAAGCAGCAGACACCACCTCATACTGCCAAAAGTTACCCCCACTCCTTCTTGCCTCCATGATCAGGCTACTGTCTAGACATAGCAATGCTGGACTCTGCCTTGTCAACTGATTATTAGTTATTGATTGAAGACACCCCTATGTTGACCCCTAGTTAGGCAATCTGACTGCCCTTGTGTTGGTTTTCCCATCCCACTTCCACCCTAAGTGGCTGGTTCAAAAAATAACTATGTAGCTATATTTCTGGGGAAGCGGCTTCTTTGTGCCTTCTTTTCCCACCCATTTATTCAACTGACCTGGAAAGGCTTGTAAAGAGGGCTTACGGCTACCCAGTGCACAGTAAATGCAATACTGAAGGCATGATGGAGTGTAGTGATAGGGAGTATGCTTCCATAAGACAATTTGGGAATCCCTTCCCCCCCCCCTAACATGTATTGGTAAATCTTTTTTATTTCAGCCCCTTTTTTGTTTGTTTGTTCTAAACAACACATGTTCTAAAGTTTTTTCTTAAGGTGACATTGACTGCAGTCCCTGCAAAACCCAAATCCAAACAGCTGCATCTTAAAATGTCTGGAATGAAAATCCAGAGGCCCAAACAGTTCAGTGTTCTGCAGTGTGGAACAAAGAAAGGCCAAGTTGAATCAGCCCCTATTGTCATGAATAGTGTGAACAAACTCTTAAAGTCAAAAGTTCAAGTGTGAAGAGACTATGTATATATCTTTATGAAACACTCCTATGTTGTTAAACCTTTAATAAAAGTTCACACCTTGTTTATAGTTAATCCTTACTGACTGAAGATGGTCTGTGTTAGGGAAAAGAAACACCTGACCACACACATAAACACCTATAAAGCTTTCTGTGTTCTACAAATACAGATCTAGGGGAATTGTTGGAAGCAGAAAAAGTAAAAGTGTGGATTTCCTTGTTCCCAACAGTCCTGCTGTAGCTGGGTGAGGGGTGGTTTATATACAGAAGTTGCTGATCCAGCTGATGAAGTCTCTGGGAAGAAGAGAGACAGGGGCCACTGTGAAAAGAGTTCAGGGCTTTCTACATAGTAAGTTGAGACTAGACAGGTGGTGAATTGTAACTGTTTACCTGCCTGAATCACTGCATCTGAAGAAGAGAGTGGTTTTTATGCTGGAAGGCAGTGTGAAGGGGTTGCAACTAGACATGGGCACAAACTGAAAAAAAATGAACAAGCTGTTCGTTGTTCATTGCTATCCACGAACAACGGACAACGAACAGTAACGAACATTACCCTGTTCACAAACATGTTCATTGTTCGTGGCCCCTTAAAGATCCCTTTAAACTATCAGCTGGCAGGTGGCAGGAATTCCCCCCTGCCCCCTGCCAGCTGATAGTTTAAAGGGCCCTTTCCTGCCATGTGCAAGGGGCAGGGCCCTTTAAACACCCCACAAACTGACCTTCCCAATGTCCAATATCCACGAAATTTGCAGGAGACATAGTCCTCACTGTCCTCTGAAGACTCCCCAAGTTTCAGAGAGATTGCACCCCGGGAAAGGCATGATCCATGGGTCCTTCCCTTTGTTGTCATTTTCTCTTCACAGTGGCAAAAACGGGACTCTCTGGTGGAAGCTACTTTGAGGGGTTACAAACTGACCTTCCCAATGTCCAATACTCACTAAATTTGCAGAGGTCATAGTCCTCACTGTCCTCCGAAGATCCCCCAGGTTTCAGAGAGATTGCACTCCGGGAAAGGCATGATGCATGGGTCTCCCCCTTTGTTGTCATTTTCTCTTCACAGAGGTAAAAACGGGACTCTCTGCTGGAAGTACTTTGAAGGGTTAAAGCCAGAAGGGAAACCAGAAGGAATTCAGACAGAGTTCAGTCCCTGTCATTGCTAGGGGAATTGATTGAAAGGCCCCAGACTGTCTGACTTGACGAACGGCTGATGAAGGCAACGAACAAGGCTTGCAACGACCACTTGTTCGTTTAGAATGGAGCCTCACGAACAGCTTGTTTGCAAACAGACGAACGGGCTGTTTGTGGTTTTTTCCCATTCGTAATGCTGTTCGTGCCCATGTCTGGTTGCAACAGTGTCAAAATTATGTGAATATTGGTTCATCTTTGTGGCTTCTGTGCAGCCCCACGTTGGGACTCCCCAGGCCAGCCACAAAGAAGAATTCCAGAACTTTCTAAAAGACTAGGACTGCCCCTCCTCCTTTTGGCATTTTCCTGCCAAAAACATCACATGACCAGGAGGAGGCACGTTATTCCCTCAGTTCTTTTTGCCACTGCAGAGAGAGGATCTCCAGTGCTGTTTTGTTTTTCCCTCATCTCATCCTTGAAGCTGAGAGAATTATTTCTTTTAAAAGTTTTTAACCCTCAGCAGACATCTTAGTGAAGAATATAACTACATTTAAAGAAGAAAAGTTTCTATCTTTCCCTTCGTCGTTATGGCTCAAGAGAAGCTTCTTCAAGATGCTGAATGCTGGAAAACACCAGCCTGATTAAAGGCACTTGCTTGTTCCCTGGCACCCTTGAGTACCAAGGGCTAAGTCCAGAGGTGTGGCCTGTCAGAGCCTTCCCACCACAGCTCTTCTCCAAGGTTGTGGCTTCGTGCCAGCATGATTAAAGGTAAGTCTAGATTAAAGGTAAGTCCAGAGGTGCCATCTATTAGAGCCTTCTCACAGTGGCTCTTCCTTCAAGACTGCAGCTGCACACCAGATTGACTAAAGGCACCTCCCCTGACCCTGGTTCCAAGGGGAGAAACCCGGAAATGTGGCCTTACACAGCTCTTGGTTCCAAGACTGTTTCTCAAAGGTTTTGCCTGCATGTCTGCCTGGATAAAGGTCCCTCCCCTCCTTGGCTGTGTCAGCTCTGAAGAGAGAGACCTGGAGGTGTAGCATAACAGAACTCTCGGATCCCACATGGAGAGGCTCTTTATCTAAAGGCTTTGGATACCTGCTAGCCTGAATAACACAGAGACTCTGAATTCTTCAGTCCAGATAGACAACGCTCTATGAGGAGGAACAGGCTTGCCACTGAATTCTTTATATTCATTTGTCTGTCCTTACTAATGATTTACTTTACAAGAGAAAGTAAAAATTCAGTGATCTACTGCCTTGTCCACCACTCACAGTTTTTCTACAATTCTTTTTCATATCAGAAAAAACCCAAGCTCTTCCTCACCTCTCCTCTCAAGGAAGGTTGCCTGTCCTCCCATTAATTAAACTGTTCATCTCAGTATTCCCCTTGAGACAGAAAAAAAGGGTGTTATTTTTTAGTGCTTCTTATTTGTTAAGGAGGACAGATGGAAAAGTCTATTTTAGGTCCAGGTCATCTAATTTTATCTATTGTAGACTTTAAAATTGTGCTTGGCTGTCTTATTCACACATATCTTTATCCTTCCTGCAGAGAGTCCCTCTGCTGTTAGGGGTGCAGAGTGCTCGTGGCAGAATTCCAACACCTTAGATGTCTATAAACATCTGATCCCTGCTAGGTGAAGTCGAAGGGCGGGCATGGCCACCTGCTCTGTGCGTGATCCCAGGTGGATGAAGGGGAGATAGGCATTACCTCCTGCTTTGCGCCTGATACAGGCCACTTGAGGAGGGATGGGCATTGACTCATACTCCTCTTCTAATCCCAGCTGAGTGAAGGGAACAGGCATTATCACCTGCTCCTCACCTGATCCTGGCCAGGTGAAGGGGGATAGACGTTGTCACCTGTTCTGCTCCTGATCCCAGCTGTGTGAAGAGTGGGTGGGCCTCCTGCTCCATGGCTGATTGCGGCTGGGTGAAGGGGGGGTGGGCATTGCTACCTGCTCCACGCCTCATCCCATCTGAGTGAAGGCAGGGAGCATACATTGCTACCTGTTCTGTGCCTGATCCTGGATGGGTGAAGGTGGAGGGCGAATATTACTCCCTGCTCCACGCCTGATCCCAGTTGTGTGATGGCAGTGGGTGGACATTGCCTCCTGCTCTGCTCCTGATCCCAGCTGGGTGAGGGCAGCGGGCAAGCATTGCCACCTGCTCTGCTCCTGATTCCAGATGGGAGAAGGGAGAAAATGGAAATGTTCAGGAAATGGAGAGAAGGACAGACCTCTAAAGAGGAGTGTATGAGGGTTACTAGGTACTGCAGATCAGCCATCAGAGGCCAAAGCTCAGTACGAGCTGGGTCTGGCCAGGAGGGCTTGCTACAATAAGAAAAACTTCTACAGATATGTGAGAAGCAAACACAAGGTAAAAGAGGCAATTGGACCGCTGTTGGGAGTAGATGGAGAAACTCTGATGCAGGACAGAGAAAAAGCAGACAGGCTTAATGACTCTTTTGCCTCTGTTTCCTCCCTGAAGAACTCAGGCACGTCTAGAGATAGTAGAAAATGTGACAGGACACCTGAGTGGCTAGTTGACATTGACAGAGAGGTTGTAGAGAGGCATCTGGCTGCACTGGATGAATACAAATCCCGTGGGCCAGATGGGGTGCACCCAAGAGTGCTGAAAGAACTTTCTAGAGAACTTGCAGAACCCTTGTCCATCATCTTCAAGGCCTCCTGGAGGACTGGGGATGTGCCACAAGATTGGAGAAGAGCAAATGTTATCCCAATCTTTAAGAAAGGGAAGAAGGATGACCTGGGAAACTACAGGCTGGTCAGTCTGACTTCTGTTGCTGGGAAGATATTTGAGCAGATTTTAAAGGGATCAGTCTGTAAGCATCTGAAGGACTGATCAGTGATCCGGGGAAGTCAGCATGGTTTTGTCCCTAACAGATCTTGCCAGACCAACCTGGTTTCCTTCTTTGATCGAGTGACCAGCTTACTGGATTGGGGGAACTCTGTTGACATGATTTATCTGGATTTCAGTAAAGCCTTTGATAAGGTTCCCCATGACATTCTGATGGGCAAACTGGAAGACTGGGGACTGGACTATAGGACAGTTCAGTGGATAGGGAACTGGTTAGAGGACCGTACCCAAAGAGTGGTGGTCAACGGCGTTTCATCAGATTGGAGGGAGGTGTCCAGTGGGGTGCTGCAGGGCTCAGTTTTGGGCCTGGTACTTTTCAATATTTCTATCAATGATCTGGATGAAGGAGTGGAAAGGCTGCTCATTAAATTTGCTGATGATACCAAATTGGGAGGAGTAGCAAACACCCAAGAAGAAAGAATTAAAATTCAACAAGACCTGAATACTCTGGAGAAGTGGGCAGCTGTGAATAGGATGCAATTCAACAAAGACAAGTGCACAGTATTACATCTGGGCCACAAAAATAGGAAGCACAAATACTGGATGGGGGATATACTTCTGGGCAGTAGCATATGTGAAAGGGATCTTGGGGTAAGAGTGGACTGTAAACTAAATATGAGCAGTCAGTGTGATGTGGTGGCAAAAAAGGCTAATTCAATCTTGGGTTGTATCAAAGGGGCCATAGCGTCGAAATCACAGGAGGTCATAGCCCCTCTCTATACTGCCTTGGTCAGGCCACACCTGGAGTATTGTGTGCAGTTCTGGAGGCCTCACTTCAAAAAGGATATGGACAAAATCAAGAGGGTGCAGAGGAGAGCGATGAGAATGATCAGGGGTCTGGAGACTGAGCCCTATGAGGAAAGGCTGAGGGCCTTGGGAATGTTTAGTTTGGAGGAGATTGAGGGGGGGCATGATTGCTTTCTTCAAGTATTTGAAAGGCTGTCATTTGGAGGAGGGCAGGGAGCTGTTCCAGTTGGCAGCAGAGGGTAGGACCTGAAACAATGGGCTTAAATTACAGGCACAAAGGTACCGACTGGATATTAGAAAGAACTTTTTCATGGTCACAGTAGTTTAAAAGTGGAATCAGCTGCCTAGGGAGGTGGTGAGCTCCCCTTTACTGACAGTTTTCAAGAAGAGGCTGGATGAATATTTGTCAGAGATGCTTTAGGCTGATCCTGCACTGGGTAGGAGGTTGGACTAGATGGTCTGTATGGCCCCTTCCAGCTCTATGATTCTATGATTCTAAGGGCAGACAGGCATTGCTCCCTGCTCTGCTCCTGATCCCAGCTGGGTGAAGGTGGGATGGTTGGCATTGCCACCTACTCCGTGCCTGATCCCAGCTGAGTGAAGGTAGGAAGCATGCATTGCCATCTGCTCTGCTCCTGGCCAGGTGAAGGGGGCTGGCATTGCCACCTGCTCCATGCTTAATCCCAGCCACATGAAGGAGGGATGGACATTGCCACATGCTCTGCACCAGATCCCAGCTGGGGAAAGGTGGGGCGGGCATTGCCACTGTGCTCTGCTCCTGATCCTGGCTGGGTGAAGGTGGAGAGCGAATATTGTCACCTGCTCCATGCCTGATTCCAGCTGGGTAAAGGGTGGGCAGGCATTGCCTTTTTTTGTCTACCCTTTTGTTTGTTCCTTTGCTGCTTGGGACCCCCATCATTGGGTAATGCCCTTGCTAATCCACTGGCAAGGTAATCTGTTTTTATGCTTTATCTCCTGGTTGTTTTTTTGCTGCACAGATTGTTCTGCAAGCAGCACAGGGTTAATTGATGGTGCATAATGTCTGTCTTTTCTTTGGCCCCATTATCCTGGTGTGTATTGGCTATGTTTTCACTCCTGCTGATGGCTTTGGTGGTTTTGGTTATCTCCTTTTCCTCCAATATAGCAGTAGTCTTGGCTCCCCCCCCCCCGCCCCGAGTAGCAATTGCTGCTCTTTGATTAACATATCTTGCACCTCTAAGTGGGTAAGAGTCTCTACTGAGGCTACAGCAGGACTTGGACCCTTCTTGTGCTATTATGTCGGGGGCTCAAATACTTTAAACCTTTATCTTTCTTACTGGATCTCAAAAGACATTTGAAGTACAGCTGTAACCACTTGTTAACTTTCTGCACCTCCCTGGTGCTTCATTTTAGTGTACAGCCCTTCCATCTTTGGAATGAGAACACTGTGGGTTTCTGGCCTATGCCCTCTCTCATTCATAGAGTTTCACTGTGTTAATATATCCAGTGCCCTGGCCAGGATTCCCTACCAGGGGTCTATTGGTTGTATTAGTTATTCAGGTTCCAAGACAGACCTGGCAGTATCTTCACACAACCTGTCTTTTATGCGTTGGTAGAGGCTATCACACTCTCCCTTGAGTGCAAGACTGTTCGAGGCCCTTTACTTAGCACACCAGAGCACTGTTTTTCCTTGCTGCATTCCTGCTTGTACTTTTACAGTGCTTGTACTTTTAAAGAGTTCCTTGCTTCTTTAGAAGCACCTGTGAGTGAATGTCAATGAGACTCTAAGCATCTGTTGGGATAGTCTCTTACTTTGAGAGCTTCACACCCACCTCCTTCAGTAAGTGAGCTTGCTACTCTCGCAATGTGGCACTGCACAGAAGCCACAAAGATGAAAACAGGGTTCCATTTACTTGTAAGTGTTGTTCTTTGAGTGGTCTTCTGTGCAGGCACACATCCATCCCTCCTGCCTCGCTGTGAACTCTCTGGAACCTTAGTTTCGGGCGAAGGGGGAGTACTCTGGAGGCATAGAGAGAACTGAGGGAATAGCGCCCCTCCTCCTGGTTATGCTTGGCATAAAAAGGAGAGCATCAAGCCACTCTACTAAGGATGGAAGAATATGTGCCATATCCAAGGAAAAAGGCTAAAGATGGGGCAAGGTCCCATTAAATAGATGCCTCCAGCCAATGTCTTATTGGTCACTTCAAATATTTTATATGGGGTTCTTCCTGTCATGGGCTGCCTGCAAATACTGTCTTCATGCTCAGCCTTATGGGGAACGATCTGGAGTGAGTGACATTTTGTGATAGGTGTTGTACAGAAAAATGGAAATATGTATTATTTTTCTTTGTTCTTTTTCTTTAATTTTTTTTCTTTTTCTCTCCTTTTTATTTTTTTCTTTTTCTTTTCTCTTCCCTTTTTATTGGGTTTTTAAACTTATCAATGAAATAAAAAGTATTCATAAAAAAGGAGTGGCATTTTGCAAAAAAACATATCTGCTTAGTAACCTCAATTCTGCAAATCATTTCTGTTACACTTACATATGAAAAATGTCATATGCCGAACAGCCCTACATGGCCGGAGTCTTGAATTACTTAATCATTTTGGCCCTAAATCTCCAGAATGGGGGCTACACAGTGTACATCCATTTTTCAAAGCTGTCTTCTGCATAAAAATATGGAATAGATAATGCAAAAGAAAACTGCATATTTGAGTCTTTTGGTAATGTATGGATGTTGCTTAAGGGAATTATCATTAACTAGCCTACTAACAGCCAAAATAATTCAGCAATAGGGATCAGAGGAGTGCTATTGCCCCACTATTAGGAATAAGAGACAGACACAGTATTTGGATTATAAAATGGGCCGCTTTATTAATAAACAACAACCAGTAAACATTAACTACGGCAAGGGCCTAACTAGCGGTACAGGTCAGGCCCTGGGGTCGCCTCCTACCCCGCCCTGACCTGTCTGGGCGAGACACCCGCTGCCCCAGGTGCGAGCCATCACAAAAATGGCTGGGACCCGGCCTGGCCAGGCGAAGTGGTTCACCCCTGTAAAGCTCCCCCACCCGGCCGTACGGCAGCGGGGGGAGACTGGCTTGTCCAGGGGTTCCCCACCAGGGCGTCCAACCACGCAACTGGGCCGTACGGCAGCCAGCCACATCTGGCAGACCCCAATTCCCCACCAATGGGGAGGTGCCAAGGGTGCTCACCGGCCCGCTACAGATTCTTCCCTAACTAACACCCTGCCACCCGTGGCATTAACTCAGACCCACCAAGCCAAATACCTCCTCCTCCAAACAGTGCGAGGTAGGCGAAAAAACTCCAGCCCCCAGGCCAATCGGGAACTGTGAGAGAAAAAATTCCTACCTGGCTCCAAATAGGCAACCGGCTAATCCCGCACTGAAATAGGGAGAGGTGGGTGGGCCGAGCACGAGGCAAGACTGAAGCCACGGGGGCGGAGAAGCAGAAAACGCTGCGAGACTCCGCCCCCTAGGCTGAATGCCCGGATGAGGCTAAAGCTGTCTGCCTCAATCCTTGCAGCGGGGCAAATGGCTGCCACCTGCTCAAAAGAGGGGGAAAGCCCCCTAGCAGGGTTGGCAGTATTGCCCCACTATTAGGAATAAGAGACAGACACAGTATTTGGATTATAAAATGGGCCGCTTTATTAATAAACAACAACCAGTAAACATTAACTACGGCAAGGGCCTAACTAGCGGTACAGGTCAGGCCCTGGGGTCGCCTCCTACCCCGCCCTGACCTGTCTGGGCGAGACACCCGCTGCCCCAGGTGCGAGCCATCACAAAAATGGCTGGGACCCGGCCTGGCCAGGCGAAGTGGTTCACCCCTGTAAAGCTCCCCCACCCGGCCGTACGGCAGCGGGGGGAGACTGGCTTGTCCAGGGGTTCCCCACCAGGGCGTCCAACCACGCAACTGGGCCGTACGGCAGCCAGCCACATCTGGCAGACCCCAATTCCCCACCAATGGGGAGGTGCCAAGGGTGCTCACCGGCCCGCTACAGATTCTTCCCTAACTAACACCCTGCCACCGCAGAGGCCAAGCCTCTGCTTAGGCCTCGGCGCCCCACAAGTGGCTTAATGCCAGGCGCAGCCCTTGCCGCAGGTCATTCAAAAATATGGCATTACCACTGGTAGATAGGTGTACCCCATCCCCTCGGTAGAGGTCTGCAGACTCGGCCCGTATCTGCGGATGGGGCAAATAGATCCCAAGACCCCTTGTCATTGCTCTAAACAGGGCTCTATTGGCCATCCGCCTCGCCCTTTCAACAGCCCTATGGTCCAACGCTTCT
Source organism: Eublepharis macularius (assembly GCF_028583425.1). Lineage (NCBI taxonomy): Eukaryota > Metazoa > Chordata > Lepidosauria > Squamata > Eublepharidae > Eublepharis > Eublepharis macularius. The sequence continues at coordinate 107,122,718 of NC_072793.1, forward strand.
CGCCATACCCGGCGCGGAAGCATCGCCGACCAAAAAATCAGGACACCAGGCCATCTTCTCATAATCTCACGGAAGTCATCCTGTGCCTGACAAGACAGGGCCACGCCCTTCATCATACCCAAATCGTTGCCTCCCAAATGGACAACCAGAATGTGTGGAGGAGGGGGATTCCGGCCCTCAAACAACAGCGGCAGCAAACCTGCCCAACGCAGGCCTCTTCTGCCACGCCACTCCACTGTGGCCCAACGGCTGAGTCCAAGCTGGGACCCGATCCGCGTCCTCTTCGCTTGGTGCGCCGCCCAAAAAACCATACTATGGCCACATATGAGGATGCGAATCCTATCGCGCCACGCCACAGCACCTGCAAGAAAAACAACGTCAGCAAGACTGCCCCCCATCCAAAGGCCTCACATAAGACTTGTAAGCGGAGGAGCGCCAACGCCCCACCTTCTGAATCTCGGCTCCCGCATACCCCATCGCCGCAGCCGTGGAAGCCGCACCTATACGAAAAGAATGGGTCCCAAATTTGACCCCCTCTAGACCCAACTTCGAGAGAGCCCTGCCTGTGACAGTCCAAAACTGGTACTTCGTAAGCGGGGAATTATCCTCATGGCAAAACAGTGCCCCGGGCGTTGTGCCCCGGGCTCTCAAATACTTCCTCAAAGCCGCAACTGGGCACAAATCTTTAATTGCGCATTGTCCTATCGACAAATCTACCCCCTTTTGCATCTGGTCGGTCTTAGAACGCCTAATGCGGATCACAACCCGATCGCCCTGAATCTTAACATCAGAAGCGGAGATGGCACGACCAGAAGCATCCTTAAGGGACTGGGGAACGAGCTCACTGATTCGGAGAGCTCCAAAAAATGCTATCAAGGAAGCGGCATGGAATAACAGTTCCTCAAAAGGGGAACTGCAGACCAGGGGCCACATGGCCCTCAAACCCTGTAGAATACTAGGGGAAATAGGCTGCCTAGCGTCCCTCGTGACTACGGCCTCCCTGGACCAACCCTCCAGCATCTTCCTAATGCAGAAGTCCAGGGTGGGGTCGACCAGGCCCCGAGCCTTAGAAGCAAAACCCAGAGCCGCAAGCTGACTACGAATGTATTTAACCCTGTGCCCCTTACCTTTCTGAGCAACACAGAATTGGGCGGCATGCTCAACTGGAATTGGCCACATCTGCGGAAGACCAGACTCCCGCCTGAACTCCGCAAAGTACCTTACCGCCCTGTCGTAGGCTCTCCTGGTACTAGGGGCTAAAGCTAACTGTATAGCTCTGGATGCCTCGGATTCCCAATCCTCCATAGCTCCAAAGGAACCGGGGCGGGCAGCAAATCCGCCTCTGGGGCAAGCTGTCGAAACCGGTCCATCTGCAGACGAGATAAGGCGTCTGCCACCTCATTATTTAACCCGGGTACGTGTCTGGCTAAGACCAGAATGTTAAGGTGCAGACACCGTAAGGTGAATGCTCGGACCAGCTCCATTACCCTGGGGGATCTAGAAGGGAGGGAATTCACCACCTGCACCACTGCCATATTATCGCACCAAAAGTGCACGGAGTGGTTGGCCATTTCCCCGCCCCACAGGTAAACAGCCCCTAGAATCGGGAAGAACTCAAGAAAAGTAAGGTCCCTGCACAGGCCAGCTTCCCTCCAGCTAGCAGGCCATGGTGCAGAACACCAGTGCCCCCTGAAATAAATTCCCAAACCAATGGAGCCCGCTGCATCAGAGGAAACCTGCAGGTCACCCTCCAACAACAGCTCCTGTCTCCAAAAAGAAACACCATTGAAACTGCCCAAAAACTGGGACCAAACTTCCAGGTCTTGTCTCATACCTGGAGAAATCCGAATTCTATGATGCGGAAGCCGAAGTGACCTCATCGCATCACAAAGGCGCCTCAGGAAGGCTCTACCTGGTGCCACCACCTTGCATGCAAAGTTAAGGTGACCTACGACTTGCTGAAGCTCCAGTAAGGAAACTTTCCGCTTATCCAATAGAGCCTGCAATCGAGACCGCAACTCCTGAAGCTTTACCAAGGGCAGCCGCGAAGTCTGCTGCTCGGTATCTAATTCTATCCCTAGGAAGGTCAAAACTGTCGTGGGACCCTCCGTCTTTTCGTGCGCTAAGGGAACACCCAACTCGTCAGCTAAGCGTACAAAACCTTCCAACAGGCGGGCACACTGACCAGTGTGCGGGGGCCCAACCAGGATAAAATCATCCAAATAGTGGGCGGAGTCACGGCAGCGCTGCCTGCGACGTAGTGCCCACTCCAAGAACGTACTAAAACGCTCAAACACTGCACAGGAAACAGAGCAACCCATGGGAAGGGCTCTATCCATGTAAAATTTGCCCTCGAAGGCAAACCCCAGCAGTTCAAAGTCGTCGGGGTGAACAGGGAGAAGGCGGAATGCCGACTTGATGTCGCATTTTGCCATCTCAGCGCCCCGACCACAACGTCTGACCACTTTGACCGCCTGGTCAAAGGATGTATAACGCACCGAGCATAACTGCTCGGGAATTGCATCATTGACAGAACCGCCCCTGGGGTAAGACAGGTGGTGAATAAGCCTGAATTCACCCGCTGCCTTCTTAGGCACCACTCCCAGGGGAGAAACCCGCAAACAAGGAACTGGAGGGGAGGGAAAAGGGCCTAAAACCCTACCCTCAACACATTCCTTATGAATCTTTGCCCGCACGACATCCTCCATGCCAGTAACTGAACGCAAATTATCTGACATGAAGGCAGTTCTGGGGCCTTGAAAAGGTATACGAAAACCAAACAAAAAACCTTCTAACAAAAACTGGGCGTCAGCCTTGTTAGGGTAATCGGCCAGCATGGCCTCAAGTACCCTCACTTTTATTGGGCTGGGGCCCTTTACTAGGCCCCTGTTGCCCTGAGGGGCCACCTCCTTTCTTTCCAAACGGCCGCTGCCGTTTACAGGCATTGAGGGCATGCGGACCCCGGCAGGTTGGACACTCATGTCCAAATCGACAGTTTTTACGGTTGCAAACCCCTTTAGAGGTGAACTCAAAGCAAAGCAGCCGGGGCTGAACCGACTGCCCCGCTGAGGCGCGGGAACCGTAAGAACCCTGGGCAACACCCCCAGGAGCCTGTGATGAACGCTGCACAATATGGCCACTATCTGATCTGTCCCCCACGAAAGACTTAGCAGGGGTCATCAGCTGCAACCACAGGTGCTGGTGGACCTGATCCCAAGGCAGAGATGGGTTCAGGGCCGCCCGCATCCGGAATTCTTCGTCATATTGCAGCCAGGCTGCCCCTAAGAATTCCGTATGAGCCCTATAAATAATGTCCATGTACTGGAAAAGTGGGGCAGCCCTCCAGGGCTGCGCCCTAGCTATGACTCCCGCATATATGAAAAAGCCAGGAAGCCAATTATGCCATGTCCTATCTATCTTGCGCCTCTTGATGCGCTCCTTGTCGCGGTCTTCCAGATCTTCTTTATCCTTCTTCTCCAGATCTCTGAAGAGAAGGGTAAAGACATCTACATAATCACCGCGTAGGATCTTCTCTCTAGTGGCCGGGGTAAGATGATCACCTAACGGCATAGCCGTGTCCCCAACTGGGAGGGCCCTGTAAGGCACGGAACCATAATTGGTCCAGGGAACTCCATAATAAGACCCCCATGGTGGGGGAAGACCCATGCCCTGAAACTGTGCCGGGGGGGCACCCAACTAGCCGTGCCGGGCGACTGCCCCGGGATAGCCGTCTGACTCCAATGGCCCCAGTCAGGCAATAAACCAGAACAAGATGGACCAACTGAGGAACTAGTGTGTGCACCTGCAGCATGTGGTGTGCTTTGATGCACCTGACCCCAGGGCCAGGCGCCTGGCTGCTGTGGCCAAGAACACTTACCCTCAGCCTCAGGCGGTTGCACTACCAGCGCCACTTGTCCAGCATCCTGGGTCCAGGTCCCCTCTACCTCCATGGCTCCTGCCTCCGTCACCTCGTCCTCGACGACATGACTAGCCGCAGAAGTAGATGGAGCCGAAGTACCAACCTGAGACGTCCCTTCTAAGGCCGCTAAACGAGAGAGAATATCGTTAAGTGATGCAGTCTTAGACGCAACTCTCACGGGTCTCTTACTTGCCGGTTCAGCTGACTGAGCGGAAGATGCCCGTGCCTGCTCTAAAGCAGCAATCCTCGCTAAAATATCCCGTCTTGCGGGAACATCTGCCTCCTCATCAGATGATAAGGCAGCAGCAGCGCGCTTAAGTGTGCGCTTGGCAGGCTGCTTGCCCTTAGATGCACCTGTACCCTTCTTGGGTCCCATCCTAAATGAATCTCAAAGAAAGAAGCGGTGGCTAAAGACCAAACCCCCAGGGGGCCCCAGAAAACAGCTAAATCAGCTGGAACAGGGCAGGAGGCTAACAGGCCGCCCACAACACCACAGCACAGTGGTGGGATCTGCCCCTGACAAGAACAGATTCACAGCCAAATCACTTAACCACTGTGCCTCCGCTGCTCTAACAATGGCCCCAGCTCAGGAAAACAGCAACCGCACTACCAAAGAGGGGGAATAACAAAGATCCAGCCCAGTAAGTGCCGCCCCAGGCTATTCACAACCCCCAGAGCCCAGAGTGGCTACTTAAAGCACTACCCCCTAAAATGGCCGCCAAGGCAAGGTGCAAAATGGCCGCCGCAAACAGCCGGGCGAAGGCAAAAGCCAGCCGTTTATGCAGGCACGGGACGCCCCCACCAACGTGCGCTAGCCAGCGCCGGGATGGGGGGGGGGGGGCCGAACGGCCCTAAGTCACGGGCACTGAACGGGGAGCCGCAGCAGCAATGGTAGGGGGCAATCCGCACCCACCACCAAATAGCCGCAATTGGGAACGCGGCGGCAAGGAACGAACAGGCGCCGCGTGAAGCGCCGCACCGAAACGCCCGGCCGGATCGCAGCCGCTTCAAACAAACGGCGCAAAGCCGCTCCTCCCCCACAGGCCCGCACTCTGCTCCGATGCAAACTGGAGCAACGGGGGGGGGGCGGCACGCAGGCTCGCCGGCCAGCCCCCGTGCCACTAGAGCCCGCCCGAAGACCAACGCGGTTGGCAGGCGGGCAAAAACGCCCGATATTCCCCCTCCCCGCACAACCACGAGCCGGGCAGTAAACGGCCGGCCGCCGCTAGAAAAGAGGGGAAGCGCTTTCCACCCGACCGCCCTGGCCAACCCTTCACCCAGCCGGGCAGAAAAACCACGCTGGGTCCTGCTGTCCTGAGGTCCGAAGGCCTCGTGCCGGGGAGCAAACGAAACGTGTTGCCTCCACCGAGCACGAGGCAAGACTGAAGCCACGGGGGCGGAGAAGCAGAAAACGCTGCGAGACTCCGCCCCCTAGGCTGAATGCCCGGATGAGGCTAAAGCTGTCTGCCTCAATCCTTGCAGCGGGGCAAATGGCTGCCACCTGCTCAAAAGAGGGGGAAAGCCCCCTAGCAGGGTTGGCAGTATTACTGCCAGTAAAATGCATCTCCAGAGAACCATGCACTATTATATTTTGTTTAATGGAGATTCCTTTAACTAATACTAATACTTTAGATAGTAAATCTTACTTTTTTTCAGATACTATGATAACAAAAAAGTCAGATAAATATCTTGAGGCTGAGGGCAAAAGACAAAACAGGTCCATATTTCCCCTAAAGAAAAATTTATGACAGTTTTTTACACATCTCTAATATAAGCCCATATGGGATGAGATTCGAAGAAAAATGAAGACTGTCTTAGTTCTACAACAGATTAATCACCCTTAGAACAAATACCTACTTACAAAAGCAGCAGTTAAGCATGCACCATATACTAAATATTAAAAATCAAACCCAGCAGTACTTATTTTTAAGATATTATTGACTACAAAAGAACAAAACAATGTTGTTGTTTTTTCATTATGTAGACTGAGTTGGACACGAGCCATTTGGTTATTGCTCTTTGGCTGAAATCCCGATGAAGGTCCTGCCAAAAATCTCACTTACATTGTTACAAATGATTTTAAATAGCCTCATAGATTATTTTTTATTTGGAGCAATTGATTAGATCAATACCATTCATGAAACTCTTATAATTAATGAATTATTTCCTCAATTATTCCATGTTGTGTTACCAGAACTGCTCTTTATTATAAGGGGAAATTAGCTTTAGCAGTCTGTAACTTAAAATTAGCGCGGATCTTAACCTATGTCTACGGAGGTCCCGATTCCAGACACTCTAGTGAGAAAGAGGCAGACTACAAATAGTTTCAATCACGTGTATTTGCTAACAATGTGGCGTAAGCCTGAGCTTGCACATACATACAAGAAAGCATACAAGGTCTAAGAAATACAAAGTCAGAAATATAGAGACTTTCGCATTAGCAGGTTCCCAACGATGGTAGAGGGAATACTCACTTATCCTGAAGCGAAGCAGAGACACAACAGTGAGGTGGCCCAATGCCAGCACTGGGACCACAGACGGACAGCAAGGAATTCTGGATAGGATGGCACGAGCCTGGCTGGGGCAGGACGGGAATGGCACGAGCACCGAGTGGTCTGGGAGACCAGCTTAAATACCCCAAAACGTACCCTGGGGCTGGTGCTGTACTTGGTGGTTCTCACAGATTAAAACAAAGGTTCTAATGGGTTACTGAATGGCTTGGATGGGCCACTTTGGTAATCAGATTGTGATAAGTGACACCTCAGGAAGAGGGGACAAAAGAGGGAGGGGGAAATCCGAGTGAGCTGAAAGGATGTTCCAGTGGACAGGGCTTGTCCTGATGTCATCAGCTCTGGAATGCGGAGGTTTCTTTGAGATGCATTCTCTAAGTGCTTGGGATGGTCGGCACTTAGTTCCTTCTCTGGGCGGCTCCTAAGATATGCAGAGCGGGGCGAGGTACTCTCGCTGCGGACGTGGTGTGCCCGCTTCGCCAAAATGGCTTCCCAAGGCAGGCTTCTTCCCTGGGTCTTCTGGGTGCCTGAGAACATGGATGCCGGCTGGGCATAGCTGGGGCTGGTTTGCAGGCTGCCCGGTAGCGAGGGCAAGCTCGGCGACCGGCTCGCGGGAGGCTCCAGGCGGGAACTGACCAGGGAGCACCTAGCCAGGCTCGCTGGAGGTTTCCCCGGCAGGCGCCCGGCTGCTAGCAGCGGCTTGGGCCCATATGAGGCAGGCTTCCATGGAGGCATGGGGAAACAGCACACAAAACGCAGTCCAAAGCAGGGAACAGGCACGGTCCGTGGCAGATGGCAGTGCAGGCACGGGGCACACTTGTAACACAGTCCAAACACACACTGGGAAGTCCAGATATAGGGCAGGGCAGGGCTGCCCAGAAAGAGAGTCCTTTGTGCAGTTAACCAAACATGGAGTCAGGGAACTACACAGTCTATTGCAGCAGCAAGGCAATTGACACGCAGGCAGGAAACTGACACGTGTATTAACACACACACGTGCAAGGCAGTCTTTGGTGTAGCAGTAAAACAGCAATGCAGGAAACTTTAACACAGTTCATGGCAGGCCTTAAAGCAGGAGAGGGGGCCTACTTGGCAACAGTTGGCAGCACTAGAACCTTAAACTGAAATATATTGATATGGGAACAAGTAGTCCTAGAGATTATAAAAATTTGATTGTATGAAGCAAACATATTTAAAACTAGAAATACTATTTTTTGCTTACATATTGGTAATAAGCATAATTTAAAAAATACTTTTATCCCACTGCTTTTGCCATGAACTTAAGGCAGCTTAAGGAGGAAACCAAAGGATCATGTACTCTTGCAGTTTGTCTCATATAATCCATCCAGATACCTGCAGGAAGTTTACAAATAGGAAAAGTGATTGCTGTCTACCTCGGCTGCTATCCCTCAGCAAATTGTATTCTGCCCTACTTATAGGCAGGAGGTAATCTCTACCAATAGCAGGGTCTCCAACACCAGTGGAAATCACAATCCAGAATCAGGTAACAATTTCAGAGGCAAAGTCTAAGAGTCAGGCAACAAGGCTCCACAAATCAAACCACTGCCAGATGAAGCAACTGGTAGGTTAACTGCAATCAAGTTGATACCGCACTGGCTCTAGCCTCACTATAGACTTATACAGGAACTTCCACTACAGGTAATGCCCACATTAGGCTCCTTTCCACAAGTTTCATCAGTTCTAGTCATGAGGAATAGTAGCCCAGATCCTGCAATGACCCAGGGGTCTTTCCTGGTATTTCCTCAGCAAGGGGTAGCCTCAGGCCACCAAGCACACACTCCTGCATCCACTCCAGGCCTCTGCTCTAGCCCTTTGTCTTCTCTGCTCCTAGGGTCCCTCAGGAGACCATGACAGGTCTGGCAGTGGGCAGGTCCATGCTGGGGTTCTAAGTTTGAAGGCTCTGCTAACTCAAGGGGCAGCGCTATAGGTTTGGGACCTGACTCCTAGAAGAGGTCTGCAAATGTGAGGCTTAGGGGCACGGTCCTCCTCCTCCTCCAATGAGGACTAATCTTCCTACACAATATCAGGGCCATCCATGACATATTCAGAGATGTACTAATTTTGAACATGGAAGTTTTTTTCCTTCACAGTCATGGCATGTAGTCTTTGACAGACCTATCTAACCAGTCCCTTTTGAAGCCACCTAAGTAACTGGTCATCACAATGACTTGTGGCAGTGTATTTTATAAAACGAATGTAAATAATAAATTATTTATATCAAATATGAATATGACAAAACACTCTATTTTTGTCTATACTGGTTCCCTGCTAATCAACTTCATTGAGTGATAACGCGCAGGTACAGAAAGCCTCCATTTTTATAAAAGAAGAGAATTATGATCACATGATCATACTGTGTGCAATACAATGTAATTGCAGAGGAAACAGCCAGGAAGGCTGTCCAATAACTTAATAATGAACTCATTTTGTAGCTCTTGGAAGTCCCTTACACCCAGGCAACCTGTGTGTGTGTTGTAATAGGTGACTCAGCACGCATCGGACATTGGGGGGCACTGCATGTTTCTGTGTGTGTATGGGTTACTTTCTTGATAAGCAAGTTATTTTGGTTTGTCTAAGGTGGGACTGCTTCTCTCTGTCTCCATTGAGAGAGATTCCCTCTCTTTCCTCATGGCTTTCCAAGGAGGAGGATGTACTTTTTCAGAGCTCCTGTCATGAAAGCTTGATCCACATACCCACATACAAGTGGAATGCTTTGGAGGGTGGACTCTATGGTGTTATACCCCATTGAACTTCCTTCCTTCCACCCCAAAAACATGCCCTCCACAGACTCCACTCCTAAACCTCCAGCTGGAAACCCTACTGCAAGACCACAACACATTTCTCTTCACTTAAGGGTTTCCTTTATAATCTGGATCTGGCAATCTCATCTCCTGCCAGTTAAAATCTTCCTTACATTAAGATCAGTACTTCCAGTTTCAATAACTCAGGTATCCTGAGTTTCCAATTCCTTTACTAGCATGGAAAATAAAGAGAGCTTCACTGGCCCCAATATTCTAAGCTGAAACATTTGTTTCCTGGACCTTCTTTCAATTCTAATAGGAGAAAATTCTCCTTCAGGACAGGTAGACTATAACAAACTTTTCTGGCTCCAGTTGGGAGTCAGTGTCGTGTAGAGGTTAGAGTGTCAGGCTAGGATCTGGGACACCGCAGTTTAAATCCCCGCTCGAGCAAGGAAACTCACTGGGTGACCTAGGGCCAATCACACACTCTCAGACTAACCTACCTCACAGGCTTGTTGTGAGGGTAAAATGTAGGAGAGAAGAATTATGTAAACTGCTTTGGGTCCCCATTACAGAGAAAGATGTGGTATAAATGAAGTAAATAAAACAAACAAATAAATCACCTTTCCTTTTTGGACCTGAAATTCTACATTTCTCCTTCTTTCTTTCTGTTCCTTAGTGACAGCCCTTCAACTTCCCTCCTGAGCAGCTGGCTCTTGCACCCTTTTCAGTCAGGATCTCCTTCCATCCTCCCTCTCTATACCTATCCTATGATCTTTCATGTTTCTTCAGGGACATGCACACACCAGTTCCACTTCCTACGTGGTTGGACACATTGAATGTTATTTCTGTTATGTTTGGACTGCAATAAGTAAATGGCTACGGTGTTCTATCATTTAACTGCTCAGAATTGCCAGATGTAGAATTATTCTTGTACTTGACTGCTTCAAACTGATCTCAACTTGAAAACGTCTGATTAAGTATCTGCCTCCCTTCCTTTCCCTTTGAAGGGTATGTTAAGCTAAGCTATGTCTGTGTATAAAAGAACTTCTTGGAGCAATGGTCCAATGTCAATTGCATGTGCTGTGATGCCTCATATGGGCACACTTTTTGGAAACAGATTTTACAATGTAGGCAATCTCTACAAACATTTATGGCTTGGAATCTGAATGTCTGTGGGGTTAAACGAATAAATGAACTATCATTTGTCATGTTAACCCTCTAGAAACTCATCTCGTTGCCCTACACTGATTGGAAAAGGTTTTGAGTCTGTGGGTTGCACAGCCAGGAACTCTAGAGGCAACAGCGTATCCGCACTCCTGAAGACTGCCCCTATGGGAGTAGTGTGACCACTCTTAAGAAGTCATCTCATTGACTAAAATTGACTTAGATCCTCAAGAGTGGATTACGTTTGGCTTACACAGGCACAGGAAAAAAGTGAACTGCAGAGCCATCCTCCATGCATGATCAGCTTCCAAAAATGAGCTCAAAGCTGCTGTCCGTAGATAAGAAGGCAACACATAACAAGGCAACAGAGACTGGGTCCATTTTAGCCTCATACCCAAGCAGCCACTACACAGATACATGGACGACAGTAATGAAACAATGAACAATAACATCTTGCCTTTGTTGTATTGGTATTCATTCTATGAGAGAGAGAGAGAGAGAGAGAGAGAGAGAGAGAGAGAGAGAGAGAGAGAGAAGTCACCTACCAATGAGATTTTTTAGTCAACTTTATTTTAAAAATTACCTTAAACTGGCAAGGCAAAAAACATGTCATTGAATAGTTACAATTCTTCATTTTACGCGTGGAATAGTTATTTACAATGTGAATCACAGAGTATCCAATGATCCCCCTCCCCAGCTGACATGCCTGAACAATAATAGGATGTTGGCTGGAGGTAGTCTGGATGGGTTCTTAGAGACCAACTGCAAGTCTTGAGGAGAAGGGGAGGTGTACTTTCATGTCACAGCTCACCAAAGCATGCCATGAATTCAAAACTATTTCCTAGTAGTTCAGAGTGATGAGACAAGTTCTTACAGGGGTCATATAAGCCCCTTGCATGATCTCTTGGGGGCAGTGGTGCAGTACAGTTTGGGTTAGTCTTCCTTTCCAACTGTGCATCCTACAAACTTGAAACCTATTTCTGTTCGTCTAAGACAAGCAGATGCACTCATAGAGACCCCTTAGGAAGTCTCTTGGGGAACAATGAAGGCTACTGGAGAGGTTTAGCCTCACTTCCCACTTGTCCAACTTGAAAGCTATTCCTTTCTGGTCCAGGATGATTGGGAGAGTTTATACAGAGGTCACACAGCCCACCATAGACTCTCAGAGTTGAGGTGCTATCATCCTCAGTTTTTTACTTGAGCATTCCACCTACTTGATACCCTTTCCTTTTGGTCCATGATGATGGGGCAAGTTAATACAGGTGGTCGCACAGCCCCCCTTATGAGACTCTTTGGGATGGTGGGAGGGTGCTATCACCTCCCCCCTCGTATCACATTATTTGTGATCTAACAATCAAAACGTAGTCCCACAGCTGCAGCATGCCACTGTGCACTTGATAAATCTGTTTTTGCTATCTGCTAGGGACTGAAAACAGGTTTGTGTGTAATAATAGTAAGAGTAATAACAATAACAACAACATTGGATTTATATACCACCCTTCAGGACAACTTAATACCCACTCAGAGCAGTTTACAAAGTATGTTACCCACAACAATCACCATGTGAGGTGGGGAGGGAGGGGTGAGAGAGCTCCTAGAAGCTGTGACTGACTCAAGGTCACCCAGCTGGCTTCAAGTGGAGGGGTGGGAAATCTCCAGATTAGAGTCCCGCTGCTCTTAGTCACTACATCAAAAACATAGGAGTTACAAAAATATCCGTCTGGTCACATCACATGACTAGTGAACTGTGTTTGCTCTTGTAGGTCACAAACTGTTTAGGCTTGTCATCTGATATGTTTTGGGGGGACTCCAGTCTTTATTTTCTGCTCAAGAAGGTATCAGTGCTGAATGCTATGATGTAGAAGTCCTCCATTGTGCAGAAACACCACAGAAAGAGCTTTTAGGGACGGATAGTAGCAGACTGGGATGATGGCCACCCCATGCTCCTAGCACAAGATGTGACATACTTATATTAAATTAGATGGATCAATGGCCTCACAAGGCTGCAGCTTCATCTGGAGATGTGGTTACATCCCAACCCCCTGCTTAACAGACTGTGGTTTACTTTATAGGGGACAGGGAAGCATGTGCTCTGGTGTTTTTATATGATAAAACTGTGTATAAGGCCTGGGTCAGTGACCAACAGAATTACTGGACAGTGTTAGAAAAAAGCCTATTCAATTAACAGGTAAGTTTCACACTTTCCTAATTTGAGGACAAATGGCTCATACTCAAGATTGTAACACATGCATCCCATATTCTCACAACTGGTGATTAAATACGAAAGAGATCCTCCCCAGGGGTATTCTGCATCTGCTATTTCAATACATACTTACAGGTGAAGCAGGAATTCCAATCCATATTAGTGACACTAACAACGTAAACAGGGTGTGATGGTTCCCGGAGATTATATAAAACAGGCTGTAGGTACACACTCAGCATATTTTCAGATATATATCTAAAACCTTTTGTACTTACCTATAAATGTAGTATCTGACAGCCTTGTATTTGTGGACAGGGGTCTCCCAGAGTCATCTAGGATCAGTGACTGGCAGCAACTCCTTGTTGTGCCTCACACTGTGTAAAGTGGGCTGGGTAAGGAAGATGAATTCCTTCACAGATTACTTTATATAGAAGTACTTCATTACACAGGCTATCACCTCTCACAGAACATAAGGGACATTCCTTGTTTTCAGTTATTCCTCTCCACAAAGAGCACAAGTACATCCCACCCCCGCCAGTGTATTCCAATACTGGTATTTATTTCAGAGCTCACCTTTTCCAAAATCCTAATGTGCAATTCTGCTCTTGGTTTTACAACTCTGTGGGGAGGTCTTGCGTCACTGGCCTTTGGCTTTCTCACGCCATGCCTACTGGCCCTCGGAGGGCGTTTGGCAGAGGCAACATAAGGGCACTTGCCTTCTTGCCACAGCCTCGGCAATGACAGAGCTCTCCTGCTCCTCTGCCCTCCCTCTCCACGGCGTCCCTGGGCTTCCTTTGGCTTCTCTTGTCAATCTGGCCACGGGCTAGTGCTTGTGCCCTCCTCTTTCAACTTGAAGATACCAAAAAGGTGGAAACGGGAAGGGTATGGCAGGCGCGGGAGGAGAGGCTTGTCTTGCACGCTCGTTTCTTAGGGCTGGGATGTTCTGCTGCTGCCGGAGGGAGGGGGCAGGAAGGCGGTGGGACAGACTGAGGTGGGTGGAGGGGGCGGGTGTTATTCGTTCGGCACAAGCCGAGCAGTTGCAAATTTTCCTCCGCTGTGAGACTTGCCGGGAGCATCCCAGCCTTTCTAGACAGGCAGCAACAGCGGGCAGGGAGAAGACAAGACGTCCCTGCCTATCACAAGCCTTCCCTGCGTTGCTGTTGCCGCCTGCGCTGCCGGGGGCCTGCCTCTTCTGCACTCCCCCTCCCCAGCTCTCAGTGCAACAGGGCGAGTAGTGGCAGTCCTAAGGAACCCGTTCAGAAGCAGGCCCCGAACTCGCACCGACCCTCTCCCTTTCTCGGCGGCACAGGCAGCGCCCTGGGTGAGTAGGGGCAGAATCCGGGATCCTTCCCACCTTGTCTGTTGATGTTGGAAAGATGCATGAGGCTGCAGGGCAGTCCCAGAATGGCTTGACTGGTGTGCAGTGCTGACGTTCCTGCTCGTGGAAAGATTTTGAGACAGGGTGCACTGTTCCTCTTCTCAGTTTCTACTTGCTACTAGTAAATAATCACATCATCACCAGTTGTCTGTGTGATCTTGCAAAGTTTGCATCTCTTGCACTTGTAGCCTTTTATGAAACGCAAGAAGTGCAATTAGGTGTTACTGTCAGAGTGTAAAGGAATTTCCACATCTTTATCTTCCTTACTACTTCCTCCCGCTTCTAATTTTTTTTCAGGTTGGAAAGAGTAATGACAGCTGAAAAAACTATTCCTATAATTAATGGCAAACCTGAGGATGCTCTGGACCCTGAAGCCTCAAGTACCAATTTGGTCCACAGCAACGATAAGAAAGTGCATGAAAGAGGCCACTGGAATAATAAGGTTGAATTTGTACTTTCTGTGGCAGGGGAAATTATTGGGTTGGGAAATGTGTGGCGGTTCCCGTATCTCTGCTACAAGAATGGAGGAGGTAAGATGATATCTTATATAGCTTCATAATTTAAGCATGTTGGATAAACTGCTAGGAACCATGTGGTGAATTGCTTGATTTAAGAACAGCTATTTTTTCAAGGGGTTTTTGGACTCAGTCATGATATGTGGGTCTGATCTACCAACCATTCAATCTGTGGTACATGAATTCTAATTAGGTTAAATATATCATCTTCAAGAACAGTTATGAGTACACTGACTTAACTGGTTGTAAATCACATCAAGCATTGATTCATGTAACCTTTCTGAAAGCATTTTTCTGCTTTTTATAATTAACAGATTGGTTTTGTCCCAAGCATGAGGTTTCTGTTCTTAAAGTTTGTTATTGGTGAATATTATAGATTTTAGACAAAGTGCAGATGAGTAACTCTTTCAGCTGCTCTAGCAAAAACAGCCTTAAAGACTAATACATTTATTATGGTCAGGAGTTTTTGGAGGCAAGGCCTTTCTTCATCAGATAAATAAAATGGGCAGTGAAGATGTAATATTAACTGGATGTATATATACTTGCATAATCTTTGATGAGAATGGCATACATGTGATGGAGTATAGTCTTGACTATGCAGAAACCCTTGCCACAATAAATGTGTTATACTTTTTAAAAGGTTCCACGGGATGCTTTATTATTACAGCCTTGGGTACTTTTTCACAGAGTTTTCATACTGGCATCTGAAATGTTCCCTACTCTTACAGAGATACATATTCAGTACTTGAACTCACACCTATATCAGTTGTAGTTTAATATTTATGAACCAGGTGGGCTTCACTCTCATTGCTATGGAATGTTATAATCAGCAGCTTTAAATGGTTTTTAAAAGAAATTATTCATTCAGCACAGACAGCCACGATAGCCACAAGTTTAACCACAGGGTTAAGTACTGATGTCAGTGGATTTAATTAAACAGTCCTGTGTGGGATTGTGACCATTATGTCCACTGGAAACCTCTGAATACAAAATGCTTGGAACTCTCTGCATCAGTTGGATGATGTATCTTGCTTTGCTTATTGGTGATAAAAGTCAGGATTCTAAAAGCAACTTTAGGTAATCTCAGGGATGTGTAGGATTTTCCATATTTTTCTTGGAAAACCAAATCCTCATGCTCTAGCAACAAATGCTTTTGAAACTCTGTTATGTTTGTGTAGTGTTTTGTAGCACTGGGTGGGAGTAGTGATAAAAAGGATGGTTGAAACACAAGAAACACAAGGCAAGGCTCTTTAGGGTGTATGGCACTAGTTGTTTGAATCTTTGGATTTGGGCCAGAATGCTATGCTTGATGGGCCACTCTACAGATGCAATGAAGGCAATTCTTGCATTCCTTGGAAATGGATTAAATGAGCGAGGAAGACAAAGCTGGTTATTGTAAGCAAAAGTGGGAGCATATGGTTGCAAACTCAAATTATGCATAAATTATCTGGCCACATAAAGTAATGTAACTTAAAACATAAAAAAGAATGTAATTCAAAATATGAAATGTCAGAACATTCTGAGGTATTTACAGAATACCTCAGAATACTTTTCTTGTACTTTTACAAAGTATGTAAGTCCTCTTAAGATGCAAAGGAGAGGCAGGGTATAGATATTTTAATAAATATGAAGGCTGACAGAATAAATACGTCCTGCATAGTATAGCCATGGTAAAAAAAAAGACAACTTTTAGAAATTTTGTATATATATTTGCAATATGGCTTGTTTTCACGCCTCAAGGTGAGAAAATTTGAACATAGTGGAACTTAGTTGTGAATAAATATTTTATAGTGAAATAATCATTGGACTCGCTTCACATGCCCAAAAGAGGTTTGAATTTGTGATTTTTGAAGAGCACATGTGACAAACAGCTCTTGAAATGGTTTGAGGACCCTTCTAACTGAAGGGGAAAAGTTTGTTTGTTTGTTTTTTAAAAAAAGCTCACCAGAGACTTGTACACTGGTGTTTTAGATCTGGCCCAAGGCACTTGTAAAATTTATATTCAATAAGTCACATACTGTCCAAATGGATGGGTGTTGTAACATAAAGAAAATAGCATATTAGCATGTGTGAAAAGAAGCACAGAAAGAGCTATTCTTCACTATGTTTTTTTTCTGCCAAGACTACTGGGTCAAAATAATCTTTCTTGTTTTTGAGTTAACAAACACCAAAATGAATTTGGCCTGTTTGACGTGCTACATTTCTAAGAAGCACAGTGTGTAGGTGTGTTTGCTTTTCTTTATTGTCTTCTGTTGCTACACAGTGGCAAGAAAGAAAGATGAAAAGAACTCTTCTGCTTTTAACTGTGATGCTGGTTTATAATGACTGGTCCTGCTGTTCATGTTTTGATGATGATGATGATGATGATGATGATGATGATGATGATGATGGGATGGTAAAGAAGTGGGAACATGTTATCTGTATGGTAGGTGACCACACAATCTCTGTCCACTCATTGGAAGGTTAAGCTTGTCAGGACAAAAAGTAAACAAGGAATAACATGCTAAACACAGAGAAATACTTTTATGTATTTGGCTATATATGCTTAGTAATGCATACTTTGGCATGTTATTAGTAAACTCTTAATTTAAGGGTGAAGACCTCTGGTATATCCTACTATTTCCCTTAGCTATGTATAGAACCTCCAAATGAAAATATTTTCCTCTGGAAGAAGGCTCCGTATGTAGATATATGGGACAGTAGGATACAACTCTTTCTCTCCATTAGCATTGTTCAGATCTGCCACATTTTTATTCTTCTAAGGACTCTGGGCAGAATACCTAGTTCTCCCTTATGTGTTTATTATTCATTTCTTCCAGCATTTTATCTTCACAACAATCATTTGAGAATGATAAATCACAGTTCAGTCATAATAAGAGTCACATCCTTCTAAATAGTTTAATAAAATAAATAAATAATAAATAAATTTTAATGGATATTGTGAAAGTATGTTTATTGTTTTTAATAAACATAAACATAATTGTGTGACACTGAGAGATCTCTGTCTTTTGGTGCTACACCTCTGAAGATGCCAGCCACAGCTGCTGGCGAAACGTCAGGAACTACAATGCCAAGACCACGGCAATACAGCCCGGAAAACCCACAACAACCATAAATATAGGGAACATTCATATTTAAAGTATTTTAGAATATGTAGTTCTTTGGACCTGTTAATGTGTTCGGATTTATATTCTCCATGCTGAATACTATGTTATTGTGCAAGTAGTGCCTTTGATTGTTAGCAGAATTCTCTTAGGAGCTGACAAATGCACTTTACCTTCATATGGCAACAGATTCTTGCCTGGATGATAATTTTTAGGACTACTTACCAGGTGGAGCATGGCTGCCTTCACGATCCTGTTTCACATATGTGGAGGGGATTTGGAACTTGCTACTTGATGGTTAAATTTGAGTGCAATACATATTGTGGGCCAGGAAGGCATCAGTCCCTATAGGTGGTTACCTCCAGCCCTAAATTAATAGCTCAACTGGAATTCAAATTTAAGTGAAAGAAAGATTTGCACAAATGCTAGTTTTTCTTATGGGAAGTGTTAGGAAGTTTGTTTCTTAAAGTATTGTAGTATCAACAATAGTGACTAGAATTTTTTAGTATTCTAGTCACTATTTAGTATAGTGACTAGAATTTTTTAGTATTTAGCAAAGTTATCTTTGCTCCGCTATTCTGTTGCTGTGGAGTGAAGATTTTCTGCTTATCCCTGCATGCATAACATTTTGTCACTGCTTTCCTGAGTGTTGTATTTCTATTTGTATTTGTAGATAGTTAGGTGGGAAGTTAAAACGACTGTCTATTACTGAAACTATTCATGTGCATTCTCTACATGCATCCTTAGCATCCTTTGTTTTATAAAAGGATTCTTCAGTTACATGCATGTGCATACCACCTCTGTGAACTTTTTTTAATTGAGGCAAATTTTAAATTGAAGGGAACTATGTAAGCTGCTTTGGGTCCCCACTAGGGAGAAAGGCAGGATATAAATGAACTTAAAATATCACTCTCTTCCTTGTCCCTGCCCCTTCCAGTGAGGTCCTCTCTCTCAGTGGTATGCTACCCCAGCTGGAAGACTGAGGTTGGGAAGTACGTGTCCTTATCCTTTTCCAATGTCCCTGCAAGGCAGGATGCTGGAAGGTTTCTTTGTCGCTTACCACCACCCCTGAATATTTGCTCCCCCCGTACCTAGGGACCTCCTCTTGTGACTGAGCAGTTGTCCCAAAAGATACATTGTAGCACTGATCAGTGGTTAGAGCATACAAGAGCAATTGAAGCTATGCTCCTGAACTAAAATAATTACTACAAAAACACAACTTTATGTTAATACAGGCACAAGAGTAAGGTACAGGCTAAGGAACAATAAAGAGTCAAAGAATGGTTACTAGTTAAGGAGAATTTACAGCTTCTTCATGTCAGCTGCAACCTGGATGCTGATGGGTAGGTGTATCATAGCCAACTGCAAGCCCATGCTGACGCATGCACACCCACATACCAAGGCTGCCATTCTCCTGGTCCAACAGAAAGGCATCACCAAATCAGAGAAATGGTAATGTTTTCACACTGGACTGTAAAGAGCAGCTATCTCGAGTTTCAGGTCGGTTTCCCAGCCTGTTGAAAGACTCCACTTTGTCTCTCAATCACCATAAATGCTATCTCCTCCAGATGCTCTTGTCCTACTTCATTTCATGAAAAAAATAAAAATAAAAATATCCTTTCATAAGTTCATGACATAAATGAAAATAAAAACATATTTCAACCAAACCCCTTATATATCACAGAAGAACAAAGTTAACTTCAGAGAAAGTAACGTATAACTATACACAAAATGGGGGGAAACTCCTCAAACATCAACATGTGAAAGAAAGTTTTATAGTACAAAACAATCACCTCTTGAAAACTACCCATATTTTATAGCTTTACACTGTACTCCAAAACAGTGTTATATCTTCTAAGCCAATCAAATACAGTGGACTTGGAAAGTTAGGACAGTGGACTGCACTATTAAAGTACATCAGTGACACCTGGTATCATGAAATTGGAAAACGGAAACAAAAAGTAAAACCATTAACTAAAAGAAGAATAGCCATGAAAATCTGTACCTTAAGGGAATGCCTATGTTACCAGCAATTCATAATACAGATACTCTATCAACTACATGGGGAATATGTGGTAGGATTCTTATCACTCACTGAAGACCCCAACTTTTACCATATGTAAGAATAGTTCCAGGCATAAAAAATAGACATAGGCAGCAATATCACGTATGTTATAACAGATGACTAAATAATCATATGCTGGAAAAACACTACATGGTAAGCTAGTTGTCTGTATACTCTCCCAAATGGAGTCTTATTTATGATCTAAATATCGTAATTCAATACAGTACAATAACTTCTGTGTTGATGAATTTGTGCCTTACTACAGCATAGTCTGTCCCTATAGCAAAATTCAGTGCTAATAAGGTGGCAGAGGACTGAAGTATAGAATAGATGGCACCACTTTGGATTGCAACACTGGGTTTTTCAGAACTCCCCTAAATTAGTAATTTGCTGTAAGTGACAGGATAGCACAACATTTATAGGGTTAATCTAGAACTTTCCTTTCAGATAGGCTAGTTATTTGTTTGCAAGGAGTTTAACATGGGAAGCCATTAAAAATGTGAGCTTACCACCTGTAATCTAAAGTGGTATAGTCAATTCTGCCACTGCATTGTGCTGCAGGTGTAGACCAGGCCTGCAACAACATTAAAGACCAGATTCTTTAGTTGTATAGATATTCCTTTACCATCGGTGATGCTATTCATAAGTAAGTGTGCTGTCTGCATGTGAAGTCGTGCTGCATACAGTAGTCTTATATTATGAATGCATAGAAATTTGATTACATCTATCTTTAATGAACCAGCTGTGACTAATCTGTATGCAATATTTGTTTTTAGGTGCTTTTCTCATACCTTACGTGGTTTTCTTTATTTGCTGCGGAATACCAGTCTTTTTCCTGGAGACTGCCTTGGGACAGTTCACTAGCGAAGGTGGAATTACATGCTGGAGAAAAGTTTGTCCATTGTTTGAAGGTATACATTAAGTTTCTCTTCCATTTTTGGTTTAACATATTTGTATATGCTTTTAAAGAACATATTTGTTACAATTTTGTGAACTGAATGAATTTTTATTGTTTCTATCAACAGCTAGTATTTGTTTTGTTTTATATACTTCATTTATTCATTGCATTTCTCCCCAGTGGGATCCGAAAGCAGCTTATATCATTTTCTTCTCCTCCATTTTATCCCCACAATAACCCTGTGGGGTAGGTTATAATGAGAGTGTATGACTGGCCCAAGGCCACCCAATAAGCTTCTTTGGAAGAGTGGGGATTTGAACCTGAATCTCCCAGATCCTAGTTCCACACTCTGATAATTACACCATACTGGACACAATCATGTTATGGAATGTCCATGTAGTGGCATGCCTTTCTTATTGATTTAATTGCAGCATTAAGAACATAAGAACATAAGCAAAGCCATGTTGGATCAGGCCAGTGGCCCATCCAGTCCAACATTCTGTCACACACAGTGGCTAGAAATCCAGTGCCATCTAAAGGACTGTCAGTGAGGCCAGGACACCAGAAGCCCTCCCACTGCCTTCCTTCCAGCACCAAGACAACAGAGCACCACCTCCCCACAAAGAGAATACCATCTATCTCCTGTGGCTAATAGCCACTGATGGACCTCTGCTCCATATATTTGTCCAGTCCCCTCTTGAAGCTGGCAATGCTTGTAGCTGCCACCACCTCCTGTGGCAACGAATTCCATGTGTTTATCACCCTTTGTGTAAAGTAGTATTTTCTTCTATCTGTTCTAACCCAACTGCTCAATAATTTCATAGAGTGCCCACGAGTTCTTGTATTGTGAGAAAGGGAGAAAAACACATCTTTCTCTACCTTCTCTAACCCGTGCATTATCTTGTAAACCTCTATCATGTCTCCCCTCAGTCGTCTTTTCTCCAGGCTAAAGAGCCCCAAGCGCCTCAATCTTTCCTCATAGGGAAAGTGTTCCAACCCTTTAATCATTTTAGTTGCCCTTCTCTGTACTTTTTCCAGTGCTATGATATCTTTTTTAAGGTGTGGCGACCAGAACTGTACACAGTACTCCAAATGAGGCCTCACCATCGATTTATACAGAGGCATTATGATACCGGCTGATTTGTTTTCAATCCCTTTCCTAATAACCCCTAGCATAGCATTAGCTTTTTTTATGGCAGTCGCACACTGTGCTGACGTTTTTAGTGAGTTATCTATCATGACTCCAAGATCTCTCTCTTGGTCAGTCTCCGCCAGTTCAGACCCCATCAACTTGTATTTATATTTTGGATTTTTGGTTCCAATGTGCATTACTTTGCACTTGGCTACATTGAACCTCATTTGCCACATGGATGCCCACTCTTCTAGCCTCGACAGATCCCTTTGGAGTGCCTCACAATCCTCTCTGGCTTTCACCACCCTGAACAATTTCGTGTCATCTGCAAATTTAGCCACTTCACTGCTTAATCCCAATTCCAAATCATCAATAAACAAGTTAAAAAGCATTGGACCCAATACCGACCCCTGTGGCACCCCACTGCTCACCACCCTCCACTGTGAGAAGTGCCCGTTTATACTCACTCTCTGTTTCCTATTAATTAGCCAGTTTTCGATCCACAAGAGGACTTGGCCCTTTATCCCATAGCTACTGAGCTTACTTAGGAGCCTTTGATGAGGAACTTTGTCAAAAGCTTTCTGGAAGTCAAGATAAACAATATCTATCGGGTCTCCCTTGTCCACTTGTTTGTTCACTCCCTCAAAGAACTCTAACAGATTGGTGAGACAAGATCTTCCCTTACAGAACCCATGCTGAGTTTTCCTCATCAGCTTTTGGTCATCAATGTGCCCACTAATTTTATTTTTGATAATAGTTTCCACCAACTTACCCAGTATTGACGTCAGGCTGACTGGCCTGTAATTTCCCGGATCTCCCCTGGAACCTTTTTTAAAGATGGGGACAACATTAGCTACCTTCCAGTCCTCAGGAACAGATGCAGAGTTTAATGACAGATTACATATTTTTGTGAGGAGATCTACAAGTTCACACTTGAGTTCTTTCAGAACTCTTGGATGTATGCCATCTGGGCCCGGTGATTTATCAGTTTTTAAATTATCTAGCAGTCGCATAACCTCCTCTCTCGTCACCTCAATGCGACTCAGGTCTTTCAAAACCCCTCCCAAAGTCAGTGCTTCCAGAGTGGGCATGCACTTCTTATCTTCCACAGTGAAGACAGAAGCAAAGAACGCATTCAGCTTCTCGGCCATTTCCCTATCACCCTTTAGTAATCCTTTTACGCCTTGGTCATCCAAGGGCCCCACTGCCTCCCTAGCTGGTTTCCTACTTCTAATATATTTAAAGAATTGTTTATTGTTTTTCTTTATGTTCTTTGCAATATGCTCCTCATATTCCCTTTTTGCCTGTCTGATCACAGACTTGCACTTTTTTTGCCACAGCTTATGCTCCTTTTTATCAACCTCACTCCGACTAGTTTTCCACTGCCTAAAAGAATCCTTTTTACCTTTTACAGCTTCTATTACATTGCTTGTTAACCATGCTGGCCTTTTCCTAAACCTATTTGTGCCTTTCCTAACCAGCGGTATATATTTAATTTGAGCTTCCAGGATTGTAGTTTTAAATAGTCTCCAAGATTCCCCAAGTGTTTTGACCTTTTTTACTTTCCCTTTCAGTTTCTTCTTCACGTACCCCCTCATCTCAGAAAAGTTACCCCTTTTGAAGTTAAACATGGCTGTGTTGGTCTTATTTGGCAATTTCCTATTTATACATATGTTGTACTCAATAACATTACGGTCACTGTTCCCAAGTGGTGCAATCACATTTACATCTCTCACCAGGTCTTCAGCATTACTGAGGACCAAATCCAGGATCACCTCTCCCCTAGTAGGTTCTGTAACCATCTGTTCCATAGCACAGTCATTGAGACAGTCTAGAAACTCACTTTCTCTCCCCCGATTCGAACACCCATTGGCCCAGTCAATGTGTGGGTAGTTAAAATCACCCATTACAACACAGTTTTTTTGTTTAGCAGCCATCTTTAATCCTGTCATCATTTTATAATCCTCCTCTATTTTCTGATCTGGAGGGCGATAACAAACTCCCACAGTTAAGTTTCCATTTGGGCCCGTAATTTCAACCCATAGCATTTCCAGAAGCGAATCTAATTCAGTTACCTTCTCAATCTTACTGGAATGTATACCTTCTCTGACATATAGAGCCACCCCACCACCAACCCTTCCCTCCCTATCCTTCCGATATAATTTATATCCAGGAATCACCGTGTCCCACTGATTTTCCTCATCCCACCAAGTTTCTGATATGCCCACAATGTCTATGGATTCGCCCAACACTAAACATTCCAGCTCCCCAATTTTACCTCGGACACTTCTAGCATTTGTATATAAACACCTGTAACTTCCCCGGCACACCTTGCCTCGAGACGTAGTTAGGTCATCTGCACTGTTTGTCTCCATCTCAGTTGACAACTCTAATCTATCTCCCTGTAGAAGTGTTATACCTAGCCCTTCATCTCTCTGAGATGAACCATCCTGAACCAGAGACACTTTATCTCTTGTCGGCTTTCCCCTAGCATTTAGTTTAAAAACTGCTCTGCCACCTTTTTGATTTTAAGTGCCAGCAGCCGGGTTCCTTCTCGGGACAAGTGGAGACCGTCTCTCTTGTACAGCTCCCGCTTGTCCCAAAAAGAATCCCAGTGCCTAACAAACTTGAACCCTTCCTCCCTACACCATCGTCTCATCCACGCATTGAGACTCCTGATCTGCGTTTCTCTCTCTGGCCCTGCGCGTGGAACAGGTAGCACTTCTGAGAAGGCTACCTTGGAGGTCCTGGCCTTGAGTCTCCTGCCTAACAGCCTAAATTTTTGTTCCAAGACCTCACGACTGCATTTCCCAACATCGTTGGTTCCAACATGGACCACGACCGCTGACTCCTCCCCAGCACTATCTACCAGCCTATCTATAACACGTGTAATGTCCGCTACCTTCGCACCAGGCAGGCAAGTCACCATACGGTCAGAACGCGGTTGTGCCACCCAGCTATCTACTTGTCTAAGGATCGAATCACCAACTACCAAGAGCCTCCCTCCCACCCCACCCAGGGATGGTTCCTTGATGCGAAAGGAAACCTGCTCACCAACTGAAGAAGAGGTCCCTTCTGAGGACATGTTCCCCTTATCCTCAGTACGGTGCCCCGATTCCACAAGATCCTCATTCTCCTTGACAACAAGAACGCTGCCATTTTTAGAGTGGGACACATCTATCCTGTCCCTGAGAATCTTGTCCTCGTGCCTATCTAACTGTCTCCGCTTCTCCAGGTCAGCCACCTTGGCCTCAAGGGTACGTACTCGTTCCCTGAGAACCAGGAGCTCCTTGCAGCGAGCACACATCCAGGACTTCTGACCAGAAGGCAGATAGTCATACATGTGACACTCAGTGCAATACACTGGAAAGCCCCCAACCCCCTGCTGGCATTCTGACTTCATTATTCTGTTTTAGGAATAACACACTAAGAGGAAAGAAAACGGCTATGATCCCCTGGCTAAGAGCCACAGGCCAAGAGCCCTTTAGCTCTCGCCCTTCGGCTCGCGCCAAGGGCTCGCGCCCCTGCCCAGCAGTTGCCTTTTCAATGCAAAAGGTCACTTCCTGCTAAGCACAGGAGGTGAGCACAAAGGGGGTGTGTGGCTTGTACTCCAGCAACCCTCAGCAGCCTTACAAACACACTCACCCTCAAACACAATCAAGCCCAAACACACTCAGCCTCAAAACTACACTCAAATCAACACAAAACTACACACAAAAAGCCCCAAAGCTAGAGAGGACCACCCTTAGCTTCTCAGCTTAACCCACCACAGCCAAGAAAGGCAAAAAGCCCTTACCTCCTCTAGCAGCTGCAGACCATGTGCTCCTGAGCCCAGGTGACTCTGCTCTGCATTATCCCATTAGTGCAGAGACATGATCAGTAGTGCTATCCTAAATAAAGTTTACATTTTTTTAAGTCCATCAAAGTCAGTGGGCTTAGGAGGATGTAACTGCTTAAGAGTGCACTGCAAGATTATGAGCTTTGAGCCTTGATGGATTTTATTATTTTTTTAATGATTTTAACTATTTATTGTATTTAATTGTGGTTTTTATGATGCTGTGACCCGCCCTGAGCCCACTGGCGGGAAGGGCGGGATATAAATCAAACAAAATAAAATAAATAAATGTTCCCAGTTAAAAAACACTTGAGCTATAAATGCAATTAATAGCCTCAGGCAACCCATACTCTCAGTCTGTGATTCTTTTCCTTGTAATAAGGTACAGTGATATTGGCATACCTATTTCAGGATGACTGAGATGATGTTACTGATGCAGATGGAGAAGCTAGGAAAAAATAACACATTTAGTACGATTCTTGTTATCTCTTTGTAAGATTTTTGGTATTTTTTACTCCACTATGTATCTCTTTCCATTCTTCAGCATGCCTAGCCTAGGATTACCAACTCCAGCTTGGGAAATTCCTGGATATTTGTGGGGAGTGCCTGAGGAGAGCCAAGTTTGAGGAGGGACTTTGGGGGGATGTGTTGCTGTAGAATCTGCCTTCCAAAGATGCCATATTTTTTCAAGGCAACTGAGCTTTGTAATCAAGAGATCAGTTATAATTCCCAGAGAACTCCAGGTGTCCCCCAAGGATTGGTAAAACTAGCCTAGCCTCCAGCACCATCACCACTTAATCCATTTTGTTGCCCTCTTATTAACCCCTGACTTTCCCTCTCCTAAAGCCCAATTTACCCCATTAATTCAAAGAAACCCAGACAATCATTTTCCTTCTTTAAGTATTGTGTATATATGTTATGATTATATTTTCATTTTTCCCCCACTGACAAGGGCTAGAAATGTGTCTGATAGCACAATCCTAAGCAAAGTTAGGTTCTGATCTGAATAGCCGAGCATGATTTTATTACACTCGTCAATCTCAGAAGCTAAGCAGGGTCAGTCTTGGTTAGTTATTAGATGGGAAACCTCCAACGAAGAACAGGGTTGCCAAAGCAGGTAATGGAAAACCACCTCTGTTAGTCTTTTCCTTTGAAAATCCTGCCAGGGATAAGTTAGCTATGACTTGAGAGCACTCTCCATTCCAAGCAGTTATTCCATTCTAAGCTCCTCAGACTTCAGCGGACACATACACAAGAGTGTAATTCTGCTTAGTGTAATAGAACAAGAAAGATTTAGAGTTAAAATTTGAACAAACAACTAGTTTTTGAGAACCACAGTTCTCTTAGTCAAATGCTACTGGACTCTTTACTATTTTGTGACTACAGACTAACACAGATAACTCCTCTGGAACTAGTTTTTGATTTGCATTCCTTTTAAAAAAGTTTTAAGATCTAATTGAGTCCACGTCTTTGTTCTTTACAGGTATTGGATATGCTACCCAGGTTATTGAGGCACATTTGAATGTTTACTACATCATCATTCTAGCATGGGCTATCTTTTATCTGTTTAACTGCTTTACCACAGAGCTTCCTTGGGCAACTTGTGGGCATGAATGGAATACAGGTATGGGCACAGTGAAAATATTTACTTAATTGAACGTGTGCAAGTAAGAGCAGCAGTGTGATTCTTTGTGCCAGTCCTGAAAGTGGTGAAGCCAAGCCAAACAAAGTCAAGATAGGCGGTCTGGAGTGTTGAGAGTAGGTGACCATAGATGGGGGGAAAAAAAACACAAAAAGGGAGTGGAAAATTAGCTTGATAGGGTAATGGATTGGGAGTAATGGATTGGGACTGAGGCATCCTGTGTTTAAATTCCTACGAAACTCACTGAGTGACTTTGGACCAGTCAGGTCCAGATTAAGGCATGCTGAGGTCTTAACTGTGGGAAAAACAACAATCATGAAAGCATACTTAAGAGGTCTAAATCAATGCCACGTAACCTTCAATAATATAATTACTACAAAAGTGTTTTATTTTATGAGTACAAGTCATATGTCCAAAATACACATTTGTGAAAATACACAACCTCCAAATCAGTATGCAACTCACTTTACAATGAATTCCTCTGTAACAATAAAATGCTAGTGCTTGACATACGATAAATACATTTCATAAATACAATTCATAAATATATTAATAAATCAATATTGCACTAGTCCATAAACTTTTACAGTCCCAAAATTCAAAACAGCATGCTAAGAAATACACATATTTAGATATCCATATTTCCCTCAGAATCTTCAGTGGATCATATAAAAGTCCAGTTACAGTTCCCAAGCTGCTGTTGTACATTTTTTGCTGATTATTTCTTTCTTTGTAGAGCCCAAAAGACAATCAGCTGTGACTAGCTAATGGGTTGTCTGGTTCATTTATCCTGTTTCACTGCTTTTTTCAAAGCAGTTACAATATGGAATAATATTCATGTAGCTCAAACTATTAGAGAAACATTGTTGTGAAATTTCTGCATGAGGTCATAACTGTGGCAATGTTTGGAGACCCCATAGCATTGCAAAATTATGTATTATTCTAACACTGAAATCTAATGATTTAGAGGCTCCTCAGAATCTGATGTCTTAAAAGTGTAGCTTAGCTTTTGTGTAAATCCAGCTGTGGGGACCAGTTACCATTGCTTAGCCTTACCACTTAAGGTGGTAGTGAAGGTGAGGAGAAGCATGTATGCTGCTTAGGGATGCCAGTCCCCTGCCGGGGGGGGGGACTGCCAGTCCCCTGCCAGGGGGGACTACTCCCACCCTCACCCCCTGCCCCCCCTTTACCTGGCCAACAGGGGCATGGCACACCCTGGGTGCTGCAGCAACCTGATGTGGGCCGGATTTGGCCAGAATTTGGCCCAAATTATGCTGCTGTGGAACATGGCAGTACTCCCGTGCTCCACAGCAGCCAATTGGGCAATTTGGGCCTAAATTGGGCCCGATTTGGCTCCCAGAGTGGCACATGACCGATTTGGCTCCCTTGGGAGTGTGGGAGCACTCCCAGGGTGGCAAGTGACAGTCACTTCCTGGAAGTGACATCATTGCGCCGGCTGGGAAGCAATAAGCTAAGTGTCGGGCCTCCGACTTCTCACCTTTTTTCAGTGTAGTTTTACATTATTTAAAGAAGTTTAGTGCAACTTACATTTTTAAAGAAATAGAAAGCCAGTTTGGTGTAGTGGTTAAGAGCATGGGACTCTAATCTGGAGAGCCGGGTTTAATTCCCCACACCTCCACAAAGCCAGCTGGGTGACCTTGGGCGAGTTCTCTGGAGCTGTCTCAGCTCCACCCACCTCACAGGGTGATTGTTGTGGGGTAATAATAACACTTTGTAAACCACTCTGAGTGGGCATTAAGTTGTCCTGAAGGGCAGTATATAAATCGAATTTTATATTATTATTATTAATATCAGTAGTGAATCTCACCAGTTATGATGTAATGTTGCTATGTTGTTCTCATTATTCATATGCTCCTTCTTTAAAAATTTGTATAATTGTATAGGAAGGAGTAATAGCTAGGGTCTAGATTGGCTCAGTGCTCTGGTACACACAGGGCCGGCATGTCCATTGAGGCCGGACTGGCAGCGACCTCGAGCACTAAGGTGCAGGAGGGGGCACTGGGGATGGGGCAGGGGTGCACACCATGGAGCTCAATTGCTCCGTGCTGCTGCTGCCGCCACCATACAGCTGTGAGCCAGGTGTGGCAGGTGTCCAGGGCAGCATGTGGAGCAACTGAGCCAGAAGGCTGGGAGGACACACGTGCGCTGCCCCGGCCGCCTGCCGCGCCTGGCTCACAGCTGCTGTGCCAGGCCAGGAGCACATGCTGGCGGTGGCAGCGCAGGGCAACTGAGTGGGCAGCCTCCCAGCCCTCCCACTCAGTTGCCCTGTGCTGCTGCTGCCGCAGCTGGCACACAACTGCGGGCAAGGTGTGGCAGGCGCCCGGGGTGGTGCGTGGAGCAACTGAGCCGGAGGGCTGGGAGGACGCATGCACACCATTCCAGTGGTATGCCCTGCGTGTGACATCACACACAGTGATGTCATCACGCAGTCTAGGTGCACATGTGCGTGGGGGAACAACAGCCCTGATGCTGCCTCAGGCTCCAGAAACACTGGCACCGGCCCTGGATACACAAAGTGCTTCTGTTTGTGCAATGGCAGGAGTAGATGGGGGAACCACTCTATACCAGTAGCCCTAATAGAATGCCATTTGGAGGCATTAGACTACAGTAGGAATAGAATGGAAGAAAAGCCCTTGTGGCAGACAGCATGCAATAATTGACTATCCTATAGATTTTGATGTGGTATAAAACATGTTAAAATATATAATCTTTTCTCTCTGAACCTAATTGAGTTAATACATTAAACTCGAAAGAGAGCAGATTGTCTTAAATTACATGTCTTTGATATCCCTTGTATCTGTACCCCCCATAACTTAAGTTATAAACTGAAATCGCTGTATGTGTGCTTATGTTCATTGTTCAAATCTATGGATATTTGGGGGTAAATTGCAGTCTTGCATCTGGTCCATCACAAATGATAAAGATTCAATGTTATTCTTGGCATCCGTGTAGGAAAACTTAGCCAGTGTTGAACACTGGCCAGCTAATACGTGTTAGCTTAACAATGGATGACCACTTTGATCTGTTTCCACTGTTTCTCTAATGCCAGAGATGCATGCCAAATGGTAGCTTTTTTACTTGCCATGTTAAGATCATTGTTAAGTAGCTGGTGGTAGAAAATGATTCCCAAGCCACCTATAGTCCATGGGAATTGAACTGCAGTCAGCCGATTGAAGCCATGCATGTTTTAACTCCCTAGCAATCAGAACAACTCAAAGTTTATTTCTTCTGCCTCAGAAACTGGGTCGGCTCTTTCAGTTTTAACAGTACAAACAAACAAACAAAAAATACTCGGTGAACATCTTTTGAATAGGTCCAGTGTGAATTAATAATCAAAGAACTTTGCTTTTAACAGCAGCTTCAAATTTAAAATCAATGTCACAGCAATTTGATTTTTGGTTCTTTTGTAGAACATTGTGTGGAATTTCAAAAACTTAACATGAGTAACTGCACTCATCAGTTTCTGCAAAATGCTACTTCTCCAGTCATGGAATTTTGGGAGTAAGTATACCTACACTTTTATTCTAAACTTATCAGTATTCTTGGTAAATTAAAATCATATGGAGCAACCAAAAGTTGTTTTAAAAAATAGCCTTGAATGATGTAAGTTCCGTTGGAAACTATTTTTGCAGACAATTCATGCAGATCATATGAAAATTAGGAAGTAACCATTTCAAGTTATTTAATCATAGCCTTGATAAACTAAGTCGCAGTTAAACTAAGTAGCAGTTAACATTACCAAGGAAACTTTTGCACTGGGGAAATAAGTTCTTATATTTATGTAAACCATTAAGCTAAAACTTGTTGTCACCACTAATTTGTTCCACTAGTTTCAATGGAAGTTAGTCATGGGTAATTTTAGATGGGTTGGGATCAGGGCTTTTTTTTCAGCAGGAACGCGGTGGAACGGAGTTCCGGAACTACTTGAAAATGGTCACATGGCTGGTGGCCCCACCCCCTGATCTCTAGACAGAAGGGAGAGTAGATTGCCCTCTGCGGAGGGCAATCTAAACTCCCCTCTGTCTGGAAATCAAGGGGCGGGGCCACCGGCCATGTGACCATTTTCTCTGAGGGCAACCCACTGAATTCCGCCACATCTTTTCCCAGAAAAAAAGCCCTGGTTGGGATTATTATCTTTAGCTCAGAACTTATTAATGAAGTGATGAAAAATAACAACAACATTCAATTTCTATACCACCTTTCAGGACAACTTAAATGCCACACTCAGAGTGGTTTACAAAGTGTGTTATTATTATCCTCACAACAGTCACCCTGTGAAGTGGGTGGGGCTGTGTGAGAGAGTTGTGACTGACTCATGGTCACCCAGCTGGCTTCAAGTGGAGGCATGGGGAATCAAACCCAGCTCTCCAGATTAGAGTCCTGCCACTCTTAACCACTAAACCAGACTGGCTTAAATGTTATGTTACAGTTGTAAAATCATAAAATTATAAAATATGGAGACCCTAATTCAGAATTTTACTTCTTCTTTATATCATTGATAGTGCAGTTTATGATGGCTGCTGTTTTAAGTTTTGAAGGTGGGACTTAAAGAAACAAAATGTAAGATGCTGATGTATAAGGGACTATACCTGCAGAAAGATTACTGTTGTTAAGCATTTAATGTTGCAGTCCTAAACACAGTTTCCTGAATGCCTGTCTAAATGTACTTGGTAAACATACATAGAATATGTTGTGTGTTATGCAATTACTATTAGCTAGAAAACACTGTGGAATGACAAATTAGTTACTTAGATAGAACTTAGAGACTAATATTTAATGACGTTACATAGTATTAATTTCAAAGAAATTTAATGTTTTGATATTAAAATTGTAACTCACCAGTTTGAATCAGTAAACTATATATACCTTCTAATCAACAAGAAGCAGAGAAAAACATTATATTAATTAACTTCTAATTTTATGAACTGAAATAAGTATCCCACCTGAGTAATCTAAACTAATGGTATAGGTACTACTTGAGACTAGAGTTGCCAGGTCCCCGTGGCAGTTACCATTTCTCCACTGTTTTTGGGCCCAATCCGGGCTGAATTGTAGCTGATCAGGGCTGATTCAATGTGATCAGGGCCACTGCAGAATGCAGGAGTGCTACTGCACTCTGCAGTGGCCCAATCCAGGCCAATTTGGGCCCAATTCATGTCCGGATCAGGCTGCTGCATGGGACTGTGCCATACACCCCCAGAAACACACCCCAGGAGGCACATTCCCCCTGCTGGCCAGTTAAGTGGGGGCAGGGGGTGGAGGGTGGTAGCGGGGGATCCCCCACCCCTAGCAGGGGACTGGCAACTCTACTTGAGACCACCTTATCTCATTGTGTTACCTTTGTGAGAGTGCATATCTAGCCCTCTTGGTTTTAGCCCATCACCCAAGTTTTGTCTGGCGAGCAGTTGTTTTCAGTCTGATCTTTAGTTCGGGTTGCATTAAGATTTGGTTTTTATTTTAGGATGATTTTAGGGTTGTGTTAGCTTAGATATCGGCAGTTCAGGGTTTTCTTTAGGTTTGCATACTGTCTTTACTACTGAGTGAAAAATGTGCACAAAAATATTTGGGATCATTTCCCTGCATTTTTCCATGTTCAGGCTATGTAAGCACAGCAGCTTTGTTCATATGTATTTATGAGTTTGGCAGTTCCTGTTCTGGATTGTAGATGAAATATTAGCACTGAATTGCAGGGAAATAAAGTTTGTATGTTCAAATGAAATAGTAGGTTGCTTTCCTGTTTCTTTCTACCGTCCCACAACCATCTCTGATCCTATGATAATTCATGTTGTGCCCTTTGTATAATTATGGTCTGGTGCTGTCTTGGCATACACAAATTTACAGATGTCTGTGGTTGTCTCAGCAATTATATAATGCCCTTTCTTGATACTATTCTGCAACTTTGATATCACAACTGTGCTCATTAAAGGCTTATCCTGGAAAATGGATTAATTCTATTATTGCTTCCGAGTTCTGTTATGCTGTTTAACCTAGACAGTGTAATGAACAGGTGGTTGTCCTACTCATCTTCTAGTCAGGTACCAGTCTCCTGGCACCAAGTTTTGAATGTGCAGAGCATAGCAACATCCAATCAGAAGGGAGATAATGTTAGAATGCTGAGTGGGAGAGGGGAAATCAAGAGATTTGAAGATTCTGATGGTTGTTTTTAGGGAAGAGGATCTAACTGCTTAGGGAATCAGTGGACCAAGTAGAGCAGACTGGTTACTTGATTAATGTTATTTAGGAAAAGCTGTATTATTCCAGACTGAGGGCCAAGCTACACATGACGAATGACACTTGAACGGCAAGTGGATTTAGTGGAGGGCAAGTGAACCGGGAGAAATACACTTGCTGTTCAAGTGTCATTCGTCATGTGTAGCTTGGCCCTCAGTGTATCTTCTAAAGGAATTAGACAAGGCATACCTGGATTGCTGCGACTGTGGAGTCTGGAAACTTTGAGGAACTCTTAAAATTGGAACTGTCTTATGTTTTTTGACTGTTTGTTATTTAAGCTCTGAAGGAAGTTGAGTTAACTTGTATTGAAACTCCCTGTAACAGAAAAAAGAGGTTTGCCTCAACAGAACTGAGAGGCAGCATTGTTGCTGTAACATTCAACCAGCAGCCACTATTAAACACAAGAGTTAAAACCTTGCAATGAAGTAAATAAATCTGTTTCCTCTTTTGTAATCTTTCCTCCTGCATGACAGTCACATTTACATAATTCCTTACAATAACAAACTCTCATTAATATAGCCATTGAAATAAAGATTGATTCACGTTAGTTTAAAACCTGTCAAGGGGATTTCTGTCACAAATAACCCTAAAGATAAAAAGATAATTATAGACAGCTATAAACTGAAACTCTACTTTTATTAAGCGTGTGTTTTTGAACAAGGAGCGAGGAGGAAAGAGGGTGTAAAACTGCCACTTCCTCTCTCTCTTCAATTAGCAGATCTATCCTTTATGCAAGAGGGAGAAGGGGCAAGTTTACCCACTTCTCTCTCCTGACTGCAGCTCCCTCATTCACACAGTTATCCCTCTGTGCAGGTCCTGCAACCCCAGGAATGATTTTTCCGGAGGTTAAAGGGGTTACAGGAGAGAAATGTGGAAAACCTCTATGTGCTTTCCTTGGATGCATCACTGAATATAAGCCGATACTGTGAAAATCTAAAACTCTGAAGTCCTTCTGAGATCCAGAATTTGGAAAAGGGAATAATTCAGTGGATCAGTCAGTCTCCCTTTTGAATGATTGATGAAAGATGAAAGCTCCCTTTTCAGCAAAGGTTGAACAAGTTCTCTGTGATTTTTTTCTCCATTACTCATGCTGTGCTCAGTAGATACAGTGTTCAGAGCAAAGGAATTACAGTATCATATATTCACAAAAGGCAATCAAAAAAGGGAATTTAGGAATCAGAAGCTTTCTTGCTGAAAGTAAAGACACTGATTTTTTAATAAAACACTCAGTAGCCATAATAATAATATTTTTATTTATAAAGTGGCTTATTAGCAAAGTGTTATGCAAGCCATCAGTAATC
The DNA here is from genome assembly GCF_028583425.1 of Eublepharis macularius. NCBI lineage: Eukaryota > Metazoa > Chordata > Lepidosauria > Squamata > Eublepharidae > Eublepharis > Eublepharis macularius. The sequence goes on from NC_072793.1 coordinate 107,157,401, forward strand.
ATTCCCTTGTTAATACATCATTCTTATAAGGGCATATTCTTTGAAGACCCATGGCCTTTGGAGACAAAAGAATTAGATGTTCACAATACAGTGTTGCATGTCTTTTATTAAAGTAGCTTCTTTCTGAAGCTCAACTGAACATTCACCATCATCTTTAAATTAGATGATTGTCATGGATTTTTGGTACGTGAATACAAATCCCAAAGTAATGAATAATATTTGCATTAGTGATTTTGAAAAAGTATTTTTTTCATTTTAGTTTAACAAGTAGTTTATGAATGGAAGTGGATGTATATAATGAATAAAGGTATGGATTTTTAATCTAATCTAATCCCGCTAGTGTTTCGACAGTTTTGTAATAAGAATGGGTATTTGAGTGTGTGTGTGCGCGTGCATACGTGTGCGATCTCCAGCTACCACCTGGAGGCTGGCAGCCCTAGAAGCCATTGAAATAATTCCTGCTTACAGATTGTGTTTGTCTTTTACTATGACCTGGAAAATGAGTTTACTGCTCCCTAGGAGAGGTCTGGGTAAATGAAGGTGACACGCTGGTGAAGTTGTTTCCACTTCAATGGTCCTCTTTGTTAGTTGAGTAACCAACTCAGCTAAAGAAGACCTAGTTGTTAGCCTGTCATTCACTAGAAGAAGTGGCATATCATTCATGTTTTCAAGTAAAGCCCAGTGAAATAAACATTTTTTGTAAAAGGAAGAGGCTGTGTTCTGTGCAATGAAAAGGTTAAAAAAAAAACCCGCACAAAGTACAAAAGAGAGAGTTTTTCCTGCTTCATTCAGACTGCATATAACTGCAGGAGACACATTGTTACTAATCCCCACAATCCTATAAAAAGTTATTAGCAAGTTTGTGCCTTATCCTGGAACACTGCTCCCTCACTCGCTCATTCAGTTCCTCTGTGCACTGGCTTTTTGTATTCAGTTTGAAGAACATTGAGGTGTGCCAGACTCGTCGGTTTGTGTTCAGTTCACAGAAGGCCGTGTGAAAACATTCTTTCTTTTGGATGCACACAAGTTTTTCACCTAAGATTTTGCCTTAAAACCCAGAGTTTTGCCTTGTACTATTTGAATGCAGTAAATAGGACTGAGGTACCTTCTTGCTATTGGGCGAAGTTTTGGATTAGATGCCAATCAGATTTCAGATAATTTAAAACACTCCCTCAATTCATTCTTGGCATACTCTAGAAATGACTGCTGCTTTCCAAATTATTTTAAATCAAACAAGCCTTTTTATTTGTAGGGAAAAGAATTGCAAACATTTTAAGGCAAACAATTAGAATATGTATACTGAAATATTACCTTCTGTTGGATTTTTTTGTTGTTTATGCTGTCATATCTGGAGTGATGGCAGGTGCCAAGAACATAAAATCTTAAAATGTTTGCTATTACACTGTTAAAAATATTACTTAAACTTGTGTTTTATCAAAGGAAAAGTATATAATCAACTAACATGAAAAGTTGATATGAATACTGAGGATGTTTGAAATCTTTTAATTGATTTGCATTAAGTTTTCGGTTTTGTTTACATGCACGTGGTTATCTAAGAATATCTACAAAATATCTCATGGATCTTTTCTCCCTCAAATAATTTCTGTACATGAAGGATTCTATTACCCTTGAAAATGCCATTGAATAACAGGTTTTGCATGTGTGTTGAAAATATACGTGCTTGCATGTACATGTAATGCTACTGGTTGTGCTATCATTTTATTCCATCTTATGGCCTTAGTGTGGTATATGGATACATGTGCAATTTGAGAAGAGGAGAGAAAAGTAGAATTCACAAATGTTTGTATAATAGGCTATACTGGAAAGTGCTACCTACAAGCTAATTCCTTTGGTTGCTTATGTTAAACTTTGTCCATAGGCACTCTCTCTGAGTACATTTAAATGAGACTTGCTCTAATTCTGGATGAAGTTGTGTGTTGTAACCAGGACTTATTTTCTGGTGGTATACACCAGTAGCCGTACTGGCACCTCTTTTGGCCAGCAGGCTTGGGCCAGAAGGCATTGAACATCATGAGTACTAGCATCTCTTTTTTTGAAAGAAAGAAAGAAGCACTGATTGTAACTGACAGTAATTCAGGTAAGACCATAAGGTATAGGATAACTGCTTTCCAGTCGGTGCAGAGAATACCTAAGTTTGAATTGGACAGTTTAATTGAACAGTTTAATTATCCCTGAATAAAAGTTTCCACTTAAACATAGGCCGTTTCCACACTGCTTACCTTTCCTCGGAACGTCCCGGAACATTGCGCAAAAAACACAGAAGATCACGTTTTCTCGCACAAGATTTGCATGACGTCACAAATCTTTCGCATTTTTTGCGTGATGGTCCGGGTCATTCCGAGGGAAGGTAAGCAGTGTGGAAACGGCCATAGTGGTCTTCAGCATTTTAATTTTTTTTAAATGCAGCAAACTGATTCTCAGCATCCACTGAGACTAACCTCTTTTGCTTTATTGTATTTACTTAATTGGTCGTTGATAATTTGAAATCATTAGGTTAGACAGCAAAGAACAAAACCTTTTTGCAAGTGATAAATTTTGTCTGCATCATTGCAGATCTGCTGAATGTTAACACTGAAATAAGATATAATTAGGGATGCAATCTTTAATTAACTTAGTTGATGTGATTGATCAATTAACGGGTTGATCTGCAATTGAGAAAGCCCCAGTGACACTGCAAAATCTTACTCTGACATGACACGCTTCTCCTTAGCTGCACTATTGGAAACTTTCCCTGGTAAATTAATATGAAAATATTGATACACAAAATGAGTTAACCAACTGTTACTGCTACTCAGAAACCTTTGGTGAAGAACATTGTTAAAGCACTGTTCAGTATTTATTATGGTGTTTGGGTGTGAATCATAGTGCACGTGCATGTTCTTGTACTTCTTTTCACGTAGCTGTACCTTGTCCGTCATCTATCAAATGCATGTTGTTGCTAATGACTTATGAAGGAGATGTTTTGATTACTGTTGTGGGGGTGAAGGAGCAAATGGCTTCTTTGTATTCTAGCATTGTCCAGTTTGCCTGGATGACTCAGTGTTTGTACATGGAAGTGTCTGGGTGCAATTATAAATAATTTTGTGCATGTATATTCTTGACCTGTGTGACACATCTTTTCTACCAACTGAGAGAACCCTCTCATTCTCCTATAATTTTGGGGAACTAGATTGGTTTTGAAATGTGCACCTTCCTATCAGTTGCTAGATGTTCTTATGGTAGAGTGTAAAGGCTTTGAGTTTGCTATTGTGGTTTTTATGTTGTGTTGTGCTTGAAGAATACATAGTTCAGAGAGTACTGAAGCAGGAGGTTCAACAAAACATCAAAGGAGATTTATTTATGTGCAGGTGGTACTCTTCTCGTCACCAGAGAAGATCTCACAAATGGGTACTCTTACCTCTCCCAGAGGTGGAGTTAAACCACTCTACCACAAGTGCTATACTTGATATTGTCTGCTCTCTTACTGAGGCAGACCTGAACTGAATTGCTGCCACATTTCTCTCCAACATTCCATCCCCTTCTGAAAGGGGCTCAGGTGTTAGCAGTCAGACCCCCTCTTCACGCTGAGAGGGCAGCTTATAGATGGAATATCATAAACCCCTTCTTCATATGCCATAAGTCCAAGGCACTGCTTGGCCCAAGGCAGAGTGTATGCCAATGGAGCAGGAGCCTAGAAAATTACCAGAACATGAGTCAGAGGAGGTTGACTGACTGATGGTGCTTCCATGCCCTGGAGAGATGCAGAGATAATGAAACTTCCTGATAAAACCCCTGTCTAAGCTCATCAACACCTTTCTATACCTCCCTTCACCCATTTCCCATAATCAAAGCTATTCAGCTATTCAGCAAATCTAGTAGGTCATCAAGCAGTATTTTCACCTATAGTCTACCTTAGATAGGAGGCATCAAAGTTCTCTCCACTTATTGTTCTACCTCCAGACAAACCATTAAGACATTGTCTTGGGTAGCAAAATGTCACAGTTGCCCCAGGAAACATTTTACTTTATAATTGGACTCCCAGCCATGTGATCTATGTGTTGGGACCACCATAAACCTCCAAACTCAGTTGAGCCTACTCTTGTGAAATGCTAGTCACTTTGCTTTCTCCTCCATGAACCTCTTATCTTCAAGACTAGTAATTATTGCCCTCCCTAAGCTGCTTTCTTCCCTTTTCCTCTCTGACTTTCTTAGGTAGCCTTCTATATGCGTTGTGTGTGGTTTTGGCCCCCCCCCCCAAGTTGGAATAAAGAGGCAGACAAAAGAATTGGGCAATAAAGGGCCACTTTTTATTTTATGGCAACGACATGAACTGCAACAACTAAAACCGGGCAAGAACCTAACCAGTGGTACAGGTCAAGCCCTGGGGTCACTCCCCTGGACTGCACCTTGACCTGTCTGGGTGAGACCCGCTGCCCCGGATGTGAGCCATCCAAATGTATTGCTGGGATCCAGCCGGCCTGGTGGATGGTTTCCCCCTTAAAGCTCCAAGCACCCCCGCTGTGGCGCATGAGGGAAGGACTTGTCCAGGGGATCCCACCAGGCAGCCTGCCCTCTCAACTGGCTGCTGTAAAACATGCCAGCTGATCCTGACAGGCTCCTAATATCCCCACCAATGGGGATGTTCCAAGGGTACTCACCGTCCCGTTAACACCCCCCCCCAACTAAATCCTGCCAATGCTAAGGTCAAGCCTCTGCTCAGGCCTTCATGCCCCACAGGTGACTTAATGTAAGATGCAGCCCTTGCCTTATGTCATCTAAAAATATGTTGTTGCCTTCCACCGAAAGGTGGCCCCCATCGCCTCTGTAGAGGTCGGCCAAACGTGCCTTAATCCTGGGATGGGGAAGATGAATGCCACACCCCTTCCCCAAACTAACTGGAGGGCCCTGTTGGCCCTGAGCCTAGCCCCTTCTATCCCTTTGGGGTCCAAAGCGTCATGCCATACCCAGTGCTGAAGTATCTCCGAACAAATGAGTAAGATGCCAGGCCACTGCTTGCTAATCCACTGCAAGTCAGCCTGCGCCTGCAAAGTAAGGGCCTTACCCTTTACAAGCCCAAGGTCATTACCTCCCAGGTGAATGACCAATATGTCAGGCAGAGGACCACTCCTCCCCTCAAACAGCAAAGGCAGGAGCCCTGGACACCTTAGGCCCTGGCGACCCTGCCACTCCACCATGGCCCACTCACTTAACCCAAGCTGTGACCCAATTGCTGTCCTCTTGGCTTGGTGGGCCGCCCAAAAAACCATGCTGTATCCGCATATAAGGATCTGCAGCCTTCTACGGCGAAACACAGCACCTAAAGAAAAAACAAGTCAGTTGAGGTTCCCAGCGCCCAGTGGGTGAATGTATGACCGATCAGCCTTGGACCTCCATGGGCCCACCCACTGGATAACCTGACTAGGGTAGCCCATGGCTGCAGCTGTCGAGACTGCCCCAATCCTAAAGGAATGGGTGCCAAATTTAATATTCTGCAGACCCAATTTTGTAAGAGCCCGTCCAGTAACTGTCCAGAACTGGTATTTAGTCAAGGGGGCTCCGTCAATGTGATGAAACAATAACCCCCCTGTCATCCCCCCAAAGTGCAATGTATTGCTTCAGAGCTGAGACTGGGCACAACTCTTATGTCCGCAGAAGGACCCAGCTGAATAACTGACCCCCACTGTAACTGATCCGTCTTGCAACGCCTAATCCTTAAAGTGATATTATCCCCCACAAACTTTACATCCGAGGCCATTAAGGCCCTCCCAGACACATCCTTAATGAAGTGGGCTACCAATTCACTTATTCTAAGAGCTCCTCCAAAAGGCTGTCAGCACAGCTGCATGAAATAGAGCCGTCTCATAACCAGAGCAGCACACTGATCCCCATACCACACTAAGGCCACTTAAGACATCCAGTGTCATAGGCTCCCTATCATCCCTTGGTCTGGCCAATGTCCCTCGGCTGGAAATGGAGCATAGGCAGTTTGTGCAGCAGTCAGAGCTCCAAAATCCTCGTGAAGCCATCACAGGAGCAAGGTTGAAATGCAGGCTGAGTTGGGGAACTGCTCCCTGGGCTGGACCTGAATGGCACTTGAGGAGGATCACTGGGGGCTGGAACAGCCATTCTCCTTGATCTCCCTGATGCGACCTGCCTGCAAGGAAAACAGACATGTGGCTAGGGACCAAACCCTGTCCAAGCCCCAATCCAGTCTTCTACATTCTGAGAGGGTTCCATGGTTTGGAGCGGCGGCAATTATAGTGTCACAGGTGCAACCTGCAATCAGGTAATGCATGACCCTCTGGAGAGAAAGTACTCTGTATCAGAATGGTCTGATCCTCTGAGGGAGACCATCAAGGGGCTCAGGCCCCGCCATCAATTGGGAGTTATGAATACCCAGTCACCTCAACCTACGGCCACACTTCCTTCTCTTCTGGGAGGAGCTCCAACTGAGGGAGTCTGAACAGAGTTCCCTGGGCAGCTGCCTCCATGGCATGCAGGTAGGCGGTGCTGCTCCTGCCTCACAGGCGAGCCTCACCTGCAGAGGCTGGCGTTTGAGAGGGTGCAGGTGAGGGGGCAAGCTGGCACAAATGAGTGAGCTGGAGTGGCCGCCACCCCAGCACCTTCTTCCTTGTCAGTGCTCCCTCACCCCTTCCTGAGCCGGGACTCTGGAGTCAGATAACCTGCAACGAGACTTGGGTGGAAGTTGTTAGTCAGACATTCTGGACTTAGCTCTTCTTTCCTTGAGGGAGTGCAAAGTACTCCCTGATTTCCTCAAAGTTCCCCCAGTGCACTTGTGTCCTGCCACTGTGAGCACTCTCTCCTGCCTCAAGACCTCATGGCAGAGCTGATTGGGTGCACGGAGGGGGGCCTGACCACCATGGGGGCACACACTGATTGGTCCCCTCAGTTGTTGCCAATCTTTTCTAATGGTTCTTTGCCCTTACTGTACAATTTAAAATAAAACTTTGGAAATTTTGGAAATTTATTTCAGTAGAGGTAGTGTACATTACATTTTTTTCATCCTTAAAGGAATATAATTCTTGTTCTTTTGCTACTTTAAATGATGAGCTAATAATTTGCCTGTTCTCTCTCCTCTTTCCCAATATGACTGGCTCTAACATGTCAAAGTATATTTGGCTTTCACTGACAATATGTTATTCAACTTGTTCAACCTTTTGCAACTGTCAATAGAGGTCTGGAGTGGGAGACTTATTCAACCTTTTGCAACTGTCAGTAGAGGTCTGGAGTGGGAGATGTAGCAAATTGACTTAACAAATGTTTCTGCGTATTTTTCATGATGTCTTTCCTTTCTCTAAGCGTCTTCTTATGAGAAACATATGCAATAATCCTTCCTCTAATGAAAGCTTTATAATCTTCCCATTCAATAGCACAAGTAGTAGCAGTTCCTTGGTTAGTATTTAAAATACTCTGCAAGCTCTGCTATCATCTGTGTTTTATCATCATTGAGAAGAGAAACATTAAGACACCATAAACTGGGTGGTTTAACCCAATATGGAAACTGGAGGACTTTGGGAGCATAATCAGAAATAACAGTTACATCTGTATCATAGGCTGTAATCTGAGGCATCAACACAGCTGAAACAAGGAAATAATCTAGTTGAAAATAATTATGATTCAAAAAGAAACAAAAGTATAATTTCTGTCCTTTGAGTGTAACACATCAAGGATCAATCAAACCTAAATCAGCCATATAGTCTTTTAGTGTAGATCTCACCAATGAATATTCTTTACATGGTGATATACTGTTATCTAGTTTTCATTAAAAATCTCCCCCCGCTAACAAATAACCGTATGTAAGTTTTACCAAGTTATTGAAACACTGATGAAACATATCTGGAGAATAATAATAAATAATAATAACTGTGCTTATATATTGCTCTTCTAGACAGATTAGTGCCTCACCCAGAGTGGTGAACAAGTCAGTGTTATTATTATCCCCACAATACAGCTGGAGAACTGGGGCTGAGAGGAGTGACTTACCAAAGGCCGCCTATTGAGCTCATGGCAGTAGAGGGATTTGAACCAGTAGAGTGCTGATTTGCATTCAAACCACTTAACTACTCTACTACAGCAGCTCATTCACATTTGGGCCATATATGTTAATCATAACCATAATGGAATCAGAGCTGACCATTTGGGTCTGTTAACACTTCTTAAAACCTCAAAAAAGACACATTTATGTATCAATATAGCAACACCATTAGATTGAGTAGACTACCTGTAACATATCTCTCCAGCCCATTATCTACACAACTTAGGTGTTTTATGCATGACCACTTTACAGCATTTCAGAATCTATTCTGCGTCCCATGTTCTCCCGAGTTCTGCACCTGTAAGGGATTCATGGGAAGCAGAAACGGGTTTTGTCCGTCTTTTCCACATTTCCCCCCTGTGCACATTGTTTTTTTTTTTAAGTCACTGTCCAGCTGCTGCCAGCGCGTGTTCTGTCCATGAAGAATCAAATACTCCCGTACTGCTTCTCCACACCTCTTCATGGGAGCTGATTGGTCTGTCTGAACCACACCCACCATCCTCAGCTCCTGAAACCTTTTTCTCGCCATTTTTTTAACGAAAGCACAGTAACACTGCAGCATTAATCACCAGATTAATATGCTTAAGTGGACCCAACTCAAGTGAGCTTGTTGTGTTAGTGACTACAATCTTCTACCATTTTTTTCTGACATAGAAGTCGAAACGCTGCAGCGTTACATTACTGGGGCAAAAAAATTTCCATGGAGCTGCCCGAGAGTACCCACTGACTTGGTGCGATTTTCAGGCAGGCTGATAGGCAAATTATGGGCAGACGGTGGGAGGTGGGGTGAAGAAACTGCCCCCAGCCAGGTGGGGTGAAGAAACTGCCCCCAGCCAGCACAGTGCCAAAGCGCATTATCATTGGCAGCCCACAAGGGCAGGGGAATGTGCCAAGCCTACAACTGCCTCTGCTGCCAAGCCTGAAGCCTCCACCACCCAAAAGTCCCCTGCCAATCCTTGCCAAAGCAATTTTTGTGGGCGCAGTATTGTCAAATTAACAATTGTCAGCACTTGGAAGAGGAGGGGAATGATGGACAGCAGATGTAGTAATGTTGCAATGTTATTACGCAGGCACGAAATTAAAAAAAAAATGGCATGTATTGTGACTCCCCCTTAAAGCCCAAAACTACACCGATGCTTTCTCTTTCATCTATAATGAAAGCAAGACACCAGGTCGATCGGAGCAAATGCTCAGAATGGCCAATTTAAAGTGACCATGCATGAAACACTTTATTGTTATCACTTGCCGTTATATGTCTTTTGTAAAAAAGCCACATCAGTATTAAGAGATAACCTTTTTAGAGATAACCTTTTAACACTTAGTAGCATCCCTCATGCCCTTAACATTCCATGATATGTTAAACATAAATCCAGAAAATAGTGTATCCAATCAACAAAATCCATTTCCCTTATCACAGTGTAGATGCAAAATATCACATAGAGAACCTTACTATGAATAAAATACTTGTCAAAAATAATAAAGAAGTACTCACGGCAGAAAAATTACTGATTTAAACAGAATATGTAAAACCATAATTCTGTAAGTCAACCACCAGCTACCCACCAAAGCAATACCTGTCCCATACCAAAAGTAAAAAAAGGGAAAAAGGGAAAAAAATAAAAGGTGTTTTAAAGAGAATTTTTTTTTTGCTCCTATGTAAGATGCCATGGCAAACAATGAGATCAGTGAGAGGAGAGAATTCAGCATGTTTTGGCAATGATGTACAGTCTTGTGCTGCTGCATCACTGTCATGGAGCAGTCATGCACTGTTGTATCTGTATTGCAGAGGGGGTTGCAGCTGGAGCATCATTCCCTCTTCTCTCTACAGTGATGTCAGTGGTTGATTTCCTCCACTAATCTCAGTAGTCCTGTACTTGGCTAGGGTGTGGTCCCTGCAAATGTATCCTAGTTCTGTGACATATACAAATAGACTACCTTGTCCTTCAGAGGTTCCAGCTCTGGAAACATTTGGTATAGACATTGTTCATGCTTGCAGTCACAAGATAGCAAACAAAATGGAGATTATGTCACAATGCTGCAATATGATCAATGTCTGTAAGGCGGCATGTGGAGAGGCAAGAGTGGGGATCATACCTGCTAGCCTTGTCCCTGCTTATAGATGTTTTTACAAATGTTGCCACAGATCCTATATGCGTACAAACTGCATTTTTAGGCAGCTGGGAACTCTTGGAATACAGTGTTCCCAATTGTATGGACAGTCTACAAGTTTATAGTTTTTATATAGACTGTGTGCTGAACTGGGGTTAAGCATGCATTGGCATAGGGTGGGGCTAGCAGTCACAATACTGTGCATGCACATACCGAGCTTGTTAAAGGTTGTGTGCAGACAGTGAATGTTTCTGCTTCTTCTTGCTGTGGCTTTCCACTTCCCCAATCTCACAGTAGGGTTAGGCTGGGGGAGCGCTCCATCAGCAACAGGACTTTTGCTGGTGTGTGGGAGGGCCTGAAGATATTCAGCCATGCTGAGCGTTGACACAGGGCCTATATACCTCTGTACTGCCTGATTTTCTGATTGCATATAATCAAATTTTACTTCCTGGACAGCTTCTCCAGAAGCATGTGTTCATTTTGAATGAGCTAGTTAATTTGGGACTTTAAATTATTGGTAGAGGTCATTTTCCTGGTCCTTTCATGTCCCTGTGAAAGATGTCTAACTATTCATGTAAATATACCGAGTGATGACAAATTACTTTATCACAAAAACCTTTGTTTCATATTTCATTTCAGTGCACCAAACCACACTGCTTTGGCACTATGGATAGTCATATTTACTCTGAAAAGCCTGAAAATCAGACTTCCCCTCTGATCTATTTCACCTGTAAAAATGATGAGAAAAGTAATTTTTGGGTGTCAAAAAGTATATAATGGGCATCCTGGGCATATTGCCTTGGATTTCTAAGAATAGAACTGGCTAAGTTGCTATTATGACTCTGGGCCAGAGTCTCAGCAGGGAAGCTGAGGGGAAGAGATCATGCAAAGCTATGTTGTGCCTGGTGAGAAAATCACTGCTAGATCCTGTATTTGTTTCCTTTCTCTTTCTTCTGTGTATTCTTTTCATGCAGAGTTTATTTCACAATGTACGTTATACATTGCATTTTTTTGTACTTCATGCCAGTGAAGGTACGTGTATGGAAGTAGCCAGTTAAGGCTAGGATTTTAGTAAGAATGACTGGACTTTGGTTTAGTGTTGTGAATGATTGCAGGCTCTGGCTTACACTGAAATGTGCTTGCTAACCTAATCAACACCAGCAAGCAGTCTCTGAATTCCCCAGTGATTCAACCATGGGAGACTGTCTCAGAGAACCTCTATTCGTCCTCTCTTGATGCTCTCAAAGCTGTAATGCTGATTAATAGCTTGGCCCTGATTGGCTCTTGAGTGATGCACTGAGTTCTAGAAAAGATGGCTCCTCAGCTCACCCTCAAAAAAACCGTCACTGTTTTTTTCCCACTGTAGCATGCCCCCATGCCAGACCATCTAGGCATGGAGAGGGTGCACATTCTACCAGATGGGTAAGATGAACAACAAAAGGTTGACAACCAGAGATGTTTAAGGTAGCAAGCTCTAAAGTTTTAGATAGGCAGAGTTTTAGATAGCAACATTAAAGCTTTTCTTGTTTTAAAATTGCATGTGTGTGAGTGATTAATGCTTTTGCAAACACTCCGTAAACTAATAAATCATAATTTTTTTTAAGCTGAGTCTAGAATTCTTGACTTAGGCATGGGTGCAGCCCAGAACAAACCTGGAGATTGGAAACCCAAGGCCTTGGGGAAGGTAAAGCTTTCAGTCTCATAAAACAAATAGAAGTGTGTCTCATTTGCCTGATCGCTGGTGTGACTGGTATCAGTGCTCAGGAATAGGAGATTGGGGCAGTTATCTATGCAGTATGGAATGGAAATGCCGTCTGCCTTAAAGAGAGAGCAAAGCAAAGATTTTCTCTTGGAAACTAATAGAAAACTTTGAGTGCTATTTTGAATGTATTTGAATATAATTCAGAATTATTGGTGACATGCATCTTTGCAAAGAACAGGAAGACTAAAACCTTAGATGGTGTAAATTTCCTGCCTTGTCTAAAATCTTTATATGCAGTAACGATTTAGGAGCTTCAGTTGGCTCTTATTCTTGATGAAGATCTCTATGTAAATAATGCTGAACTGCCAGTTTTAACATGTTTGATTCTGAATGCTTGTGCAGTTGCTGGGATTTTCTCTTGAAAGTTTGAGACAGTGGCCGTTTCCACATGCTGTTAAAGAGACGGAGGCATCTGGAATCTGTGAAAAAAAACCACCAGCTTTCAGTAAGTAGACTGTCTCTTTAACAGCATGTGGAAACAGCCAGTGTTGAGATGGAGATAGCAGTAGGAGCAAATGAGAGCAAGAAGGGGTTAGTTGCAACCAACAAGCACTGAACATACTGTAACAGAATACTGCATGTCAAGGGGTGGGGGGACAGAAGGAAGAAGGTAACATGACTTGTTTGAACACCTAACAGCTTCTTAAATCAGTAAATTGAGATTAGAGTCAGGGGATGCATGTTGTGAGGTGAACATCCCCTTGCCCTTGCTTTCTCCCCTGTCTGCAAACTAGGGCTCAAAAAACTTCTACAGAGAATTGTGCAGAGACACTACTGAAATGGAATTTATTTCAAAGTACTCTGCTTGCCAATTTATTTTCCCTTTCAGCCAATACCCTCAAGCAATTAAGACACCAAACAGTGACTTATAAAGAAATGTGAGTTTTATTATTTCAAAGCTCAGATGCATATATTCTCTCTCTAGCTCGTATGCATAAAGAACAGTTGCATCAGAAAATCTTATATATCTTAGCACTAATTGTTTACAAAATAAAAGATCAAAAAGGTTAATACGAACATCTCTTCAGAATAACAATTCCCTGAATATATGGCACCATACAGGCTTGAGTGACAGGTCAGTCATATAACACTATAATACACCTCAAATGCTGGAGCCATATTTTATTATGAGTTTGAAACACTTCTGAGAATTAACACTTCCAAGGCTGAAATCTTAGTTATGGAATGAAGACAAAAGGAAGTTTAATGCTGCTGGAAACTTTCTTATTATGAGTTCACACTGCCCTGCAGCTGATTCTCAGCATAGTAAGAGAAAGAATTTGCTACTGAGGCAAGTTTGCCTTGTGTGTGTTTTTGCCTGAATGAATGCTCACACATGGGATTTTGAAGAGGGGTCCCAAAAAATCCTTTAACAACTATAATAAAGTTTTTATTGAAAATACTAGGCACCACGGAGCCAAGAAATTTCATTCTTTTACCTAATGTTTTCAGTAATTATTTTATTGTAATGTCTCTCAGTGTTCCTCAGATGTTCAAAGCATATTTATAATTTCATATCAGAACATTGTTGTGACTCCCTTTTTATACCACCACCCACCATAAACCTCTTGTACCAGTTTGGGGCTTAACACGCAGTTAAAGGCCTTCACAACACACCACCTGTCTAAACCTCTATATATAAGATAGAGAACTCTGACCCGAATCCACACTGGGTCCTCTCTCCCATCTTTTCAGGGGCTCCACCAGACAGGTAGCCTGGTCCCTATATTTACTTTCTCTCACCCATCTACTACCCAGGGCCATTGGGGAAAGGGAACTTAGAGTTTACTTCCCATATATACGCTGCTACTATTTAATAAGTTTGGCCCATTTGTTGTGACCAGGTGTTTGAGTTTTGTTTGTTTCTTTTATTTCCCCTCAGCCAACAATTTCATGCCATCCAGGGTTAAAACGGTATGAAGAATAGCTTTTATTTATATCATAGGAGTGAATGAGTTAAACAGGGAATGGTTACTATGTATTATAACAGATGTCAACAGCCAGCAATCTCTCTACTGCCTCTTTGAGCAGCTGCAAAACTCTTCTCCCAGTAACTGCCTTTGAATGGACTTGCAACTGTCACTCCCGCTCCCACCTGTCCCACTCGCACAACTGTCATCTCCTGCTCCCACCTCCTGCCCCTGCTTACCTGGTTGTGAGAGGGGAACATGCCTCCTGGGGTGTACTTCCTGGCCATGAAGCACACTCCTGTGTGCTGCAGCGGGCCTATCTGGGCCCGGATTGGGCCTCTGCGGAACACAGCAGTGCTCTGCAGCGGCCTGATTGGGGCCAATCTGGCCCCAATTAGGCCCAAATTAGCCCGATTTCAGCTGCTGCAGAGTGCAAGTGTGCTCCCAGGGTGGTCCCCAGCCTGTGCAATGACATCACTTCCTAGAAGTGATGTCATTGAACAGGCTGGAAGTGCACGTGCGACCACAGGATGGCACCTGGGGGGACCTGGTGCCCTACTCCCCCAACATTCTGCCAACTCTTATGGCTGTTTCCCAGGAGAGGAGGCGCTGGAATTACTTCTGTTTATCTCTGTTGTATAACATAAAAATGCATGTGCATGAAGTTCTTGTCATTGTTTTTTTATATGTTAACTTTACACAGTTCTGTAGTGGAGAATGAATTCATTTCTTAACCAGTTGCTTCCTGTATTGTCTCTGAAATTCAATTAAATTGAGGTTTTTAAAGCAATAATGAAATTATGAGAAATTGGGGAGGATGGATTAGGGTTAGAGGTTAGCTTTAGGTTTTGTGATGAAAACCAAGGTTTCCCGATATTTATTTATTTATATGGTACACCTATTTTGTCATACCATTTGTCATAATTTTATGACAAACTATGAAGAGTTTAGGATTAGGTTTTGTAAGAGCAAAAATTAGAAAACTGGTCATTAAAATACAAAACCATGAAGACTAAAAGGTGAGTCTGGTTTATGAACTGAGCTTTGTGTGTGTGTGTGTGTGTGTGTGTGTGTGTGTGTGTGCGCGCGCGCGTGCATGTGCGTGTGCGCGCGCATGCGCGCGTGCGCTTATGTGTGTGTGGTGTAACTCATTGGTACTGAGTACTGGCACCTTTGGGGGGGGGGGCATGTCCTGAGGGAGAATTGGTGGAAATTGCTGCAGTATATAACAAAAAAGAAGTCCTTGTGAGTATATGATATCTGTAGATCAAATAGCACATATATTTGCATTCTGCATCATCAAGAAGCGCTGTTCTGCCCTCTGAGTACATGCACTTGCTTTTGCCTTTGTTTTTGAAATGTTTGGGGCCCATAAATCTGGAAGTATATGACCTTGTTAGAGAAAACTAAATAGAAAAACTTGTAGCAAAAATAAACATCGTGATTGGAAAGTAGGCAGGGTGCACAATCGTATTGTATATAGAACAAATGCTGCATTATTTCCGCAGCCAATAATATGTATTTTGTTTAGAGAAAATGATTAGGAAGTTATAAACTTGATTTAAATTATCTAAATTAGCAATATTCTTGGTGTTTATAAATCATGAATTGTATCATTGCCTTCATTTAAACCTATCCATCTTGCCCAACTTCTGCCATTCCAATCACCAGTCATGCCTTGAGGTGCTCCTCTCTCTGCAGTCTGCAACATATACTGTCAGTTGTTCAGAGGAGGAACCTCAGGAACTGCAGCTGCCTTTCATCACTGACTCTCTTGTCCCCACCCCCCACCCCCTGCAAAGAAACTCAACAGTAATAAAAGATGCATGAACTTCATTGTAGATGCTTCTGTGCATTCTGCTTGTTTTAACTGACAAGTTTCTATCCACCTTCCTAACATCTCTTCTTGTTACAGTGATATTTGTGATTTTTTACTTTAGGAGAATTTTAACACAATATTAAAATAATATAAATACAAACATTAGAACAGATAATACAATATTAAAATATAAATATAAATATTAAGAACCAATAAAATATAATAAAATACAAACATTAAAACCCATTATGTGGTTCTAATCAAGTTGGATAATTTATCTGCTTCTTTTACCTGCACCTGTGTGTAGCTGTGGCTGCAGGTGGTGGGAGAGCTTGCAAATGGGCAAAGGAAGGATGCAGAGGCAGGTGGGAGCACATGGGAGGGAGGGCAATAAGGGGAGCCTAGTAGTGGGCATGGCGGGGGCTCTGACCACTTTCTACCCAGGGACCCCCAAAACCTGGAAATGTCTCTGCTGGTTGCATAGGGTGCAGGGGTTTGCAACTCTTTCATAAGAGTTTCATAAGGGTTTATTTGAAATTTGATTTTTTTCCCTAGAAAACAAAGACGTTTATACTTTTAAATTCCGTATATAGATATAGATATGGATATAGATATAGATATAGATATACACACCCCAAAAGGAAAAAAAAGTTTCCCCCTGTCTGGATTCAAAATTGTCAAACATTTAATATCTGTAGGTGTTCACTCCTATATGTGCTACAGTAAAGTGATTATATATAGTTTGTTACGTTTTCTTATTTTAACAGTACGTCTCACTTTTGGGCTATTCACAACACTAACGTATAATGAAAGGTAGGAATCAGTGCCTTGCTTAGCAGCCTGACAAATTTATAAAGACCAGATTTGTGTTGAATGTTCTACAGTTATAGTCTGCTTTGTTCTGAAAACGTTGTAGCAACTTATGGTTATTTTTTCTAGGCGGAGGGTATTGGCTATTTCAGATGGAATTGAACACATTGGGGAACTCCGGTGGGAGCTAGCATTATGTCTTCTGGCCGCATGGACTATCTGCTATTTTTGCATTTGGAAAGGAACAAAGTCAACTGGCAAGGTAAGAGTAATAGTTCAGTATATTAGGGAAGGCTACAATATTTTGTGATTATGTATTTAAATGAAAGTTGAGTGCATTGCATTCCTAAGCGCACTTACTCAGAAACAATTTCTATTGAACTCGGTACAGCTGCAGCTAGTAACTATGTTTAGGATTGAAATGTTAGAATTGACAGTCCAGACCATCCAAGTATTTTCTCTCTGTCTCACATATACATATTTATGTAGTAATGGGGGAAGAAAGTGGAATAGCCTTTGCACTGGACATCACCACCCCTACCCTGGGTATAATCTTTTAGAACAATTATATTGTTAATTATCATTACATTTACATTTGATACTGTGATTATATTTGCACAACTGTCCTTGTATTTGATGATCAAATTCGTTGATGATTTTTTATACACTATTTTAAGATTTTTTTATTTTAAATGAATAATGTTAACATGGGGAAGACACCATTTATGTCTTCCTTGAATTTTTAATTTAAGAAGGAACGTTGGACATTTCTTTCTCTCTGTGTTTCTCTTCCCCACACATATATTTATATACAGAAATGGCAGTTTTGTCACATTGTAATGTGACCAACAAACGGAATCCTAGCAATGCTATACAGATAGTGGTCAGCTCACTTTTCACTGAATTTCATTCAGTTTTGTTGAACAAAGAAGCAGGCTTTAATTTGAGGTAAAGTTGTAAAGGAGGATCTGCATGTACTCTAGACACTGTAATGACTACAAGAGCTTCTATGTTAGAAATGCCTGGGAAACACATGCTCATTGTTTTCTGCCATGTAAATGAATTTCTTCCTACGGAGAAGAAGTAGGTAATATACAATGGCTGTCTAACACTCTTGAGTGGTAGTGGAAAGTCCAGCCATTATTATTTGCACCTCCAAGCAATATTCAGCCCCCCTTCACATATTCCTTGCTTGTCAGAATGACATGAACTTCACTAAGTTATATTTTAAAAATGTGACATTGGTTGAGATATCACATTTCCCTGTATCTAGGATATTCTGAAAGGCAGGGGGGGTTAACTAGCTAGAAAGGGGAAAGCATTATTATAACTTTGAGCATTAAAGCACTTGTACCTGTAGGAGGCCTAATCTTTACTAGAAAGCTTGCAAGGAGAAGATTAAGAGGAGATATTAAAAGTTCTAAAGTTAGGAATGTGTAGGCGTCCCTATGATTGAGGGCACTAGGAACAATGGAGAAATTTTCTGCTTGTATATGAAAAGGGCATGATATGAATGAATGCTTTTGCTTTGCCCAAAGATCAGGGCCTGATCTAGGGTTGCTGGCGCCCAGGGCAACCCAAGCCTGACACCTCCCGGCATTGCGTTATGACATCACTTCAGTGACATCATCATGCAGGGCGGTGCGTGCCGCCTGCGCAGCAAGCTGGGTGCCCTGGTGTGCCGCAGAGTTGGTGGAGGCAGCATGGGGGACTGGGAAGCCACCCGCATCATTTGCCTGCCCGGTAGGGTTGCTGGCCACACCCTGTCCTGCAGGGCAGGTGAATGGCGTGGGTGGCCTCCCAGCCCCCTGCGCTGCATTTTGCCTGCCCCACAGGACAGGAGGCGCGCAGCAAGCCAGACGCCCCCTATCCTGTGGGGCAGGCAAAAGGCAGCGTGGGGGGCTGGAAGACTGCTTGCGCTGCCGCCCGCGCGCTCCTGGCAGCTGGCAGCTGCACCCAGTGCCCCCTCCTTGGTGGCACCGGGGGCAGACTACCCCCTGCCCCCCTCAATCTGGCCCTGCCAAAGATGTATGTTTCATTAATGCATCAAGTTAAACTGCCAGTGGATGAGGAGGGAAAGCCCTCATATATAGGTCTATAGAACTAAGGGATAATAATCCTTTCATGGAAGGGGATCAGTCATAAATTGGCATGGAAAGTACTTAAATACCCTCAGGGAGAAAGTTTCATATCTTTACTTTTATTCTTTCATCCATCCATCTTTCTATATAACAGGAAAACCGTGTTTCAGACAACTTGCCTCTTATCCTGGTGCACCTCCAGAGGGCACTGCTATGGCAGAAAGCCCAGGCTGGGAGCAGGAGCATAGCAGGATGCAATGCCCATCCCCCCTGCCTTCACCCTTCTGGGATGAGGAGCGGAGCAGGTGGCAATGCCTGCCCTTGCCTTCACCCGGCTGGGTTCAGGAGTGGAGCAGGAGGCAATGCTTGCCCCTGCCTTCACCCAGCCAGGATCAGGAGCAGAGCAGGATGCAGTGCCCCCCACCCCCCTGCCTTCACCCTTCTGGGATGAGGAGCAGAGCAGGTGGCAATGCCTGCCCTTGCCTTCACCCGGCTGGGTTCAGGAGTGGAGCAGGAGGCAATGCTCGCCCCCGCCTTTACCCAGCCAAGATCAGGAGCACAGCAGGATGCAATGCCCCCCCCCTGTCTTCACCCTTCTGGGATGAGGAGTAGAGCAGGTGGCAATGCCTGCCCTTGCCTTCACCCGGCTGGGTTCAGGAGCGGAGCAGGAGGCAATACTCGTCCCTGCCTTCACCCAGCCAGGAGCAGGAGCAGGAGACAATGCCTGCCCCTACTTCACCCACCGGGACATGTCACGGAGCAGGTGGCAATGCCCTCCCCCCTTCACCCGGCCTGGATCAGGCAACCAGCAGGTGGCAATGCCTGCCCCTCCACCTTTACGTGGTCTGAATCAGAAGTGGAGCAAGTGGCTATGCCTGCCCCCTCCTTCACCTGGCCGGGATCAGGCATGGAGCAGGTGGCAGTTCCAGTTCCCCTTCACCCAGCTGGGATCAGGTGCAATGAAAGATAATGACCTACAGCGGTGAAGTCTTACAGACCTAACGTTCTTAAAGTGTACCGTGCAGCAAGCTTGATTATCCATAATACTCTATTTTTTGATTATCAAAAATGCTCTATTTATATATAAAGTGCTGGGTGCTCAGACGGATTACAACCGTGAATATAAATGCTTCGTTCACATCCAAAACTGATATATATAGCAATACATTAATAAACATATGTAAATTTCTCATTCAAAAGAAACAGTTTTGCTCTAGCTGCCTGCAAGTCTCAGTGTCACCAAAAAAATCCTTCCTTAAAAGATTCAGAACCGGAGGGTGCTCTCTCTTCCTACTTCTTAACAACTGCAGATCCAACCTAAGTGGCAAGAGCTGACACAGCAGCCACCTCCCAGGTGGGAGAAACCACAGGAAGAGACACAGGACTCGCAGGGAAGAATTCCATGGCCCCCAAGAAACGCTCAACAGGGTGCTAGCTGTTCTGTTTTGGGAAAGCTTTTTCAAAAGCGTTCAAAGATGGCAATCGTATTCTGACCTTGTATCTGGGTTCCCAGTATGGGTTTGGAAAAGTGAATTGTAGCTACGCATATTTGGAGCTGAATACGATTGCTGTCTTTGAATGTTTATATTCATGGTTGTAATCCATCTGAGCACCCAGCACTTTATATATAATTAGAGTATTTTTGATAATAAAAAATGGAGTATTTTTGATAATCAAGCTTGCTACACAGTGCACTTTAAAAACGTTAGATCTGTAAGACTTCACCTCTGTAGGCTGTTATCTTATAACTCTTATGGGATCAGGTGCAGAGCAGGTGGCAATGCCCACCCTCCTTCACCCAGCTGGGATCAGGAGTGGAGGAGAAGGCAATGCCCGCCTGCCCACCCTCCCCTTTCTAGAGCCCATTGTATTTTTTTCTCACAATGGGCTTTGTTCCCTGCTCCACTCCTGTATCTTTCTCTGTTACAGAAAGCAATTTCAGATGGAAAAATAATCAAAGAGAAAGCTGGATTCTAAACTTGCCTTATGCCAAACTAATTAACATTAATGAAAAAGAAACCTATTTTGATAAATAGGAAGGAAAGTGATATTATCTTTGATATTGAATATGTACAGGGATCAGGGCAACTGCAGGGAGACTGAAAAACCTTGAAAACCACGGGAGCCCTTAGGGCCGTTCTCAGATTTGCTGTGTTATTGTTAAAGTGGAGTTCTTTATATGTAGATGAGATTCACAGAGATCCATCAGTGAAGTTACACAGAATTCAGTGCATTTCTCAAATTCAGAACTAGTGAATTTGAGTATCAATTTTGGATTGCTCTAGCATTCAGTTGAAAAACCTAGGTAAGGAGAAATGCCCTTTCTTCTATGACAAAACAGCTTCTTAATGAACAGAAATCAGCTATGTGGATTACACAGTACTGGTCCTATACTTGTCCTCAGCCAAATGGAAGAGATAGTAAGATATCCCATATATGGACTTGGCTCAAAATTGGGATATTGAAAATATTTTCAAGTACCTCTGGGAATTTTTGACTTTTTAAAACAGTGGACCACATGTTATTTCAAAAATTGCTATTGAAATATGACTCAGTAAAATTGATCATGTGTGGGAGGGAGTTGCTATTAAGATAAAAATCCAGCCTTAACCCTTCCTCCCAATACTGTTGCCAGACATCCTACTTCCTGGTTATTACTACATGAACAAATAGATGAAATTCCAAGTCATATGGAAGTTACTTCTTTTTCTGACAGGAGAAATTTGCACTTTGGGTTGCTGGCTGTCTCAGGGAAAGGAGTAGATGGTTTGGAGGTGCCGTGTTATGGCCTAGCATACTGTTCTTTTCTTGGTGTAGCCAGAGGCACTGCAGAAAAATGCAGAATTGTATACTATGTCTTCTTGCTGTCTATTGCCTGGACTTGTTTATGCCTTTTCTAATAGTTGTATACCTTTTCTAATCGTTTTATTTGAGCCTCTTCTATACTGGTTTCAGCTGATCTGGCCACATTGATTCATGTCACTATAATCTCAAGACTAGAGTACTGTAATGTGCTCTGTGTGGGTCTACTTTTGAAGACGACTTGGAAACTAGCGCAGAATTCAGCAGTCCATCTTTTAATGGTGGCTAGCTGGTATAAATACACAATATCTATTCTGGACTGTTTAAATACATAATATCTGTACTGACCATATTGGTTTATGGACCCAATTCAAAGTCCTGGGGTTGATGTTTAAAAGATTTCATGGCTTGAGACCAACAAACTTGTAAGCATACCTTTCCTTGTATAAACCTGTGGATGAAGTGTGCTGCTAGAAAATGTGCCTTTATATAAGGCTGTCATGCAAGAGAGCCCTGTTTCATTGAGGGTTAACAAGGACAATTAATAGCTCAGTCCTACCATCCTGGTGCATCTGGACAGAGATGTTCAAGACCATTCAGCCAGGAGAGCGACCCTAATTAATTTCAGTACTGGGACGGGGAGAAATGAGCACTGCTGTGAGAGTTCTGGTGTATATTGTGCTTCATAATCCATGACAATATACATTGCTGAAACAATGCGTAGTATTCAGGTCACTCCTTTATGTTGCCGCCTTCTCTAGCAGATGAGAGGTTTGAGTAATAACAATAGCAGTAGCTCAGATTGTAAGGACGTGAATATTTTTACATTCACATCAACTTTTAATTTAAATTGATTACATTTACATATTAATAAAACAAATTTATGTTAATTATAGTCTATATAAAGGTTCTACTCTTAATGTTATTTTATAAATCTGTTCAGTTTAACTTGCAGAGGAAGTGAGTTTTGATCGCATTTTGATTTTAGGAAAACAGGTTATGCCTAGTAAAACTTAACTAATATCTTCTTCTGAGAGATACTCTTATCTAAGTTTCAATTCTTCCTAATTTATTATTTTTCTTTTTTTTAGTAAATTACAGAAAAATTGTAGCTTGATTCACAATTCTTGCAATACTTATTTTAATTACTGACTTTATCATTTGGGAAATGTTTTTGAAGAAAATAATAATAGAATCCTGTATTAATTTTGCTGTGCTTGATTTCTAGAGGGGGAAAAGATGTCATGACTGACGTATGCCTGAAAACTCTGTTTTCTGATCTGAAAGCCTCTCTTTCAGTCCCTAGCATAGGGAGATTCAGTAGTGATAAAACGATACACTGCACTTACTCAGGGGCCGCTCATATATTTTTACTTTATTTGGTCACTGACCTTGGTAGAAGGCTCTTGAACTAAACTTGGTATTAATTAAGCACTCCAGTCAAATGCCTCCAGTGCACTTCTAGAGGTAAGGAGAGGTGTGTGTGAGACACTGAAGGTGAGATGTGAGATGCATTACATAGTTTACAGCTGTTTATGTTTATATTGTATCAGACTTCTTCCATGTTCTCTGATTAATATTTCAGGAGAAGAACACACTATAACATTGACAATTTGAGGGACAGAGCTATTTTTTCATCCAGGTCTTTGAACTATTGTGGTACCACTATTACTCAAATCACGGAAATACGAATTTTTTTCTTGTTTAAAAAGTCAGCAATATGAACAATTTCCATTTCCTATTGATACTTCACTTTGCTTCACTGTAGATTATTTATTTATTTAGACTGCAATCAAAGTATAAAAACATTATTAGTAACACCCCATGACATAACAAGCATTAAAACTATTATTTTAAAAGTCCTCTTCTCCTCTACATTGGGTGCACTGGACATAGATTTGGCAGTACCTGTACACTGTGGGAAATGTGGTTTCCTCTAATGCTTGCCTCCCTTTGCTGCCACTATCAGAGCAGCAGGTACAAGGAATTAGGAATGCCAAGATGTACCAAGCATAGAACTGCCTCTGAATAGTCTAAGCTATTCACTGATTCACTCTAAAAAGGCAAATGCGTTTTTGGGCTGTATCAACAGAAGCATAGTGTCCAGATCATGAGAAGTGATGGTATCGCTCTACTCTGCTCTGGTTAGACCTCACTTAGAGTATTGTGTTCAGTTTTGGGCACTACAATTTAAGAAGAATATAGACAAGCTGGAATGTGTCCAGAGGAGGGCAACAAAGATGGTGAGGGGTCTGGAGACCAAGTCCTATGAGGAAAGGTTGAAGGAACTCGAAATGTTTAGCCTGGAGAGGAGACAACTGAGAGGTGATATGATAACCATCTTCAAGTACTTGAAGGGCCGTCATATAGAGGATGGCGCTGAGTTGTTTTCTGCTGCCCCAGAAGGTCAGACCAGAACCAACAGCTTGAAATTAAATCAAAAGAGTTTTCGGCTAAACATTAGGAAGAACTTCCTGACAGTTAGAATGGTCCCTCAGTGGAACATGCTTCCTCAGGAAGTGGTGGGCTCTCCTTCTGTGGAGGTTTTTAAGTAGAGGCTAGATAGCCATCTGACAGCAATGCTGATTCTGTGAACCTGGGCAGATCATGAAGGAGAGGACAGAATGGCTTACATCAGTGCTTAGTTCTTGTGGCCTTCTTACATGCCCTGGGTAATGCTGATTGGGGTCAGGTAGCAATTTTCCACAGGCCAGTTTGGCTAGGGATTCTGGACATGTTTTGCCATCTTCTGGGCATGGAGCAGGGGTCACTGGGGCAGTCGGGGGGAGGAGTTAATTGTGAATTTCCTGCATTGTGCAAGAGGTTGGACTAGAAGACCCTAGAGATCCCTTCCAACCCTATGATTCTATGATTTATTGGCAGGTAGCTTGTTTTATCTGAGGTTAATTCCAAAGTGATTCTGGGGATGATAATTGTGTTGAGGAGAAAATGAAGTAATGGATGTGGAGATCACACTAATGAAGAATAAGGGGCTTGGAAATGAGTATAAACTAATAATATGGGAAAAGAGTATCTGGAGTATAACATTAGGCTAGATAATCTATTAGGTATCCATTGGGTTCAAGCACCCTATTTTTATGCTGGTATTTGTTGTTTCCTACTCTTGAATCACAAATCTGTTTGTGTTTTAAGAAGTTGTATCTTCAGAGAGTTTAGTAAAGGTACAGGCTTGGTGGAAAGAATCTTGGGATGGGTTTACCATTTGTTATCCCATGTGTCAAATCAGAAGGAGACTACCAGTTGCATGATATGGTGACTAGAGATGGGCATGAACTGAAATACGAACCAAAATTTGGCACAAACTGGGCTCGTTCATGGTTCGTGAACCGTCGGTTCATCAGAGCCCATTTCTGATGAACCTCCACGAACTTTAGGCTGGTTCGTTTGGTTCATCACTACAGACAGCCTAGCGCTGATCAATCAGTTTCCTAGGTGACAGGGGATGGACTTTCTGCAGACATTCTTCTGACTCAGGCCTCCTGCTGGCCCGGAAGTGACCTTCTGGTGACCTGGAAGTGACGATTTGCTGACCTGGATGTGATGTTTTCACGAACGAAATGAACCAGTTCACGAACTGGGGCAGTTTTGTGAAAGTTCGTGGTTCATGAAATGCGACGAACCATGAACCGCACGTTTTGTTTTTTCTAGTTCATGCCCATCTCTAATGGTGACCTAAACAATATTCTCATGAAACAGTCAATCAATCAAGTTTGTTAGGATGCAAGATTAGTTCTGGAACGTCCGCAATAATGGAAATAAGAATGTAAAAAATAAAATAAAGTAAAAATAAAATAAAAAATGAGGACACATGCAATGCAACAAGCACAGAGCAGTGAATGAAAATGTCTTTTCTAATTAAAAGGTAAATGTGGTCCCCTGTGCAAGCACCGAGTCGTTACTGGGGGGACGTCACATCATGACATTTTCTTGGCAGAGTTTTTGTTACGGGGTGGTTTGCCATTGCCTTCCCCAGTCATCTACACTTTACCCCCAGGAAACTGGGTACTCATTTTACAGACCTTGGAAGGATGGAAGACTGAGTCAATCTTGAGCCGGCTACTTGAACCCAGCTCCCGCCAGGATCGAACTCAGGTTGTGAGCAGAGCTTGGACTGCAGTACTGCAGCTTACCACTCTGCACCACGGGGCTGCTTCTTTTCTAATTACCTACTCATTTTACATGTTAATAAATATGTTAATAATAATACACAGTTCATGATTCTAATAGAATTCCTTAGGGCTTATTCTGTAAGACATCTGTCACAAATTGATGAAAACACAAAATAATTGAATGGAAGCCTTGGTAGGCAAAAAAATTGGTTTCAGACACTTCTGTTCAGACACTTATAATGTTCACATACATTTTTTAGAATTTCATGTCAAATGAAAAAAAATTTGCTCACAAGATACCGTGATGTGTAGGTAATAGAAGGAAGATGTACTAGTTGAGAAGAACACAAATTAGGTTTCAAGTCTAGTTATGGGACTTAACCAGCCTTGATTACCCTGTTGGATGACTGGTGCTGGTAGATGGTTAGAGGGAGTGCATATCTGTTGATTCATGTGGACCAGTCAGTAGTTTTTGATACCATCAGTGATGGTATCTGTGATGTTCCCTTGCCTCCCTAGCAGGGCTTAAGCTCTGAGAGGGGCAAGGGGTTTATCATCTCTCCTCTGACTCTTACTTCCTTAGAAACCCTGGCAAGGCCACCAAACAACCTCTTCCAGGTTCCAAGGTGATCTTACTAAAAATAACAGACTTCTGTAAGAAAAATAAAAACTTTATTGAATAGTTAACGAAGCAGTATAAATTAAAACCAGTACAAGTCTCGGCAGATCTAAAGCAATGAAAACAAGAAAGCTGTCTGGTCTAGCTATTACAGATAGTATCTGGAGCTGAGCTGGAATCTACTCCAAACATACAGTTATTTGAGTTGCCACAGGGCTTCAGGCCAGTGACCTATAGCTAGGGTTACAGTAGGTGCTCTGCACAGATCTGTAAGACATGGCACAAGGCTTCACCAACCTGAATCAACATAAGCATAGAAACTAAAGCCGAAAAGCCTCGAAGCTCAAGCTGGGACCCTGTGCCAGTGATAAATTTTTGAATGCTCTATCTCCTGGTATTACCCAATAGAATGCCCAGCTTCTAAGAACCTTCCAGACTTATCACATCAGTGCTCATTTCTCTCCCCTCCAAACTGAAATTAATTAGTACTGCTGTTTTGGCTGAATGGCCTTGATGAGATAACTGGAAGAAAGAATGTTTCAGCCCAGGTGTGCCACGTTGGCAGGATAGCTGGACTGAGCTGTTAGATGTCACAAGTGGGGAACCCATAAGGACTTAGAGGGAGAATCTCATTTCTCCCCTTTCCCACCATGTCCTCTTTCCCTCCCCTGCCTGCCCACCCATAGCCTCTCCCTCTTTTCTTGGTTCCCATCTGCCTTTGTTTGCCCCATCACCTTTCCCTCCCATCCTGCAGCCTCTCCCCTATGGCCCAGTTGCATGGTGTTAGCTGAGCCAGGCCCAGTTGCATTGTGAGGAAACTGCAAGGACTTGTAGGGGTATTTCACTTTTCCCTGTATCCCCATACCCACAAAAATGGTGCCAGGTAAAGATAGGAGTATTTCTTTGTAAATCTGGGGAACCCGCCAGGGTTACAGAAAAACAGAAAAAAGAGAGAGAGAAAACCTGTAAAACCTAACATTATCATGCACATACCAAAATCTTGCAGTTCTATGTTACAATAACATGGCTGCCACTTTTGTGAAGGAAGGAACAGCTGCCTGCTACAGAGGGAGTCAGGTGGATGAGACAGAAGGTACAGGAGCGGGTGGACTAGGAGAAGTGGAAGCTGAAACCCACATTGCAGATGGTTGAGGAAGAGGGCAAGGAAGCAGGAACAGGAGCCACACACAAACACACCAGCCATTGCCTACATTGGTGGCAGACTAGGAGGAGTAGGGGCTGCCATCTGAGCCAGCCAAATAGGGAGAGGCCACTGCCATGGGAGATCCTATTTGTTATGAGAATGACCAATCTACTTGGGGCTCTCCCCTTTACGATGATGGTGATTCTGTAGGCAAAGAAGACAAAGATTTCCTCTCTGATGAGGAACAGGGGGAAACAGGGGCCAATGATCAATCTATGAGATTTTTCAAGATGGAGGATTACCATTACTTACTGTGTAAAACCATGGCCGCCCCTGACCTTCAGGAGGCTTGGCCAAGGATGAGTCCACTGCCTCCCCCTCTAAGCCCAAGTCCAGGACCAAAGGGAATAAAGAATTTCCCCCCAGATCTCACACCTCAGAAAAGTCTTCTCTTTCCCTGAATTTTTTGAGAAGCAGCTAAAGGCAGAATGGACCAAGCCCATGTCTAACAAATCTCCTCCAGGGCTGGTCAGAAATTTGTATTCCTTACCATCTTTCACAAACCAGTTTTTTCAGGTACCACTTGTCGATGCCTCAGTGACACCCTTATAATCTTCTGGCTTCCTCTCCGCCCATGGGGAAGGTTCGATTCATAACAGCCTGGACAAGAAGGCAGACTTTGCCCTGAAAAAGGCACACAAAGCAACAGCTATGACCATACGGGCATCTGTCATTGTGTTCACTGTCACCAGAGCATCCATCATGTGGTCAAGGAGGATGTTGCAACTCATTCCTCCCAACAACCAAGGCCTCACGGAAGGGGCCAACAGGGTTCTCAAGGCCACTTCCTTCATTGCTGGCACGACTCTGGATGCCATGTCTCTGTCTCCAGGGCTATGGCCTCGGCAGTAGCCAACTAATGATCTCTCTGGATGAGGGTGATAATATGACCGATTATCACTCCAAGACCATCACCTTGCTTATCCCATGGCAATAAGCTGTTTGGAGAGTTACTGGACCAGATCCTGATAGAGACAAAGGACAAAAAGAAGGCATTTCCCAAGACGTATAGAAATGACAGGAGGTCCACATCACGTCATTCCTTTCATTCCCAGAGAGTACTACTCAGATTCTCCAGAAGCAACAGGAGATCCATATGGTCTTCCTTTCATTAGTCTTCAAGAGGAGGAGGTTTTGTCTCCAACCACCAGCAATTCCTGCAGAGGAATGACAGAGTGTCCCAAGATGCCAAATCCATCAAGGCATAACTGCCAACAAATTTCAGTAGGGGAGCATCTTCTCCTGTTCACACACATGTAGCTTGAGACTTTAGCAGACAATTGGTCCTCAGAAGTCGTCTCCACAGGCTATTTGCTGGAGTTCTTAAACACCCTACCAGACCATTTTATCCTGTCTCCCCTTTGCCCGAGATCAGAAAAATATCAGAGAACACAAGACGCTATTCGACACCTTCATGAAATAAGGGCCATAGAACCAGTCCCAAGGGCAGAGCAGGGCACCTTCCACAAGCAAAACGGAGACAGGAGGGCTATCCTGGATAGGCCTATCTTCATGTACCCATTTTGTCATCTCACAGGAAGTTTCTGTGGTTCTGTGTGAAAGGGGATCATCTTCAGTTCTGGGCCCTCCCCTTCGGTTTGTCCACTGCCTCAAGGGTGTTCTCAAATATTTTGATGCACCCAGTTGCCAAGCTATGAGAACTAGGCATCCACGCATACTCTTACCTGGACGATCCTCTTATCTGTTCCAGCTCTCAGCCACAAGCTTGAAGGGATCTGCAAACAACCATCAGTTATCTGCAGTGGTTCAGCTTTCAGATCAATCTTCAAAAAAGCTCCCTCAACACCTCTCAGAGACTCAAGCAGCTCGGGGTAATCATAGACACCAAACGTCAATGTGTATTCATGACTAAGGCCAAGGCGTCAAAGATCAAAGAAAGGGCCTTGGCCGTAATCAAGTCCAGATCTTCCTCCTTGATGACCGTAGCCAAGCTTATGGGGCTTCTCATCTTGGTTGGTGAGGAATGCCATTGGTCTGGTGTGGGGGCTTTCTTTAATAGACTCACATGGAACGATGGGTGGACGTGGCGCAGGTTTTTTGGTAGAACGACTTCTACAGTTACTTGGTTGATTACTCTCTTAATAGGAAAGGGTCCTAAATATTTTAAAGCCAGTTTTTTGCTGGCTTGGTCTATTCGAAGGTTTTTGGTTGAGATGTATACTTTGTCTCCTGGGTGTAATTCCCATTCTTTCGCACGGTGGCGGTCTGCATATTTTTTGTAATCTGCTTTTGCTTTATTTAAGGCTGTTTGTATAGCTGTCCATTGTTGGCTAAGGGCGGTCCACCATTGATGTAGATCTCCCACGGGCTGTTTTCCTTGTGGCAGCTCGAAGGGAAAAGCTTTTCCATTGTAGCTGTGCACAATTTTAAAGGGGGTTTCACCTGTTTACCTGTGGACTGCGTTGTTATATGAATATTCGGCAAAAGGAAGAAGCTCCGCCCAATTATCTTGTTGGAAATTAATATAACACCGAAGAAATTGCTCTAATATCTGATTAGTTTTTTCTGATTGTCCATCACTTTGCGGGTGGAACGCTGAACTGATTCCTTGCTCCATTCCAGTTAATTGAAGTAGTTCTTTCCAGAAACTGGCAATAAACTGTCCGCTGCGGTCGGATATCACCTTAGAGGGAAAAGAATGCAGCTTTACAATGTGTTTCATAAATATCTCCGCTAGTTTCTTGGCGGTGGGTATGGTTGTGCAAGGTATAAAATGTGCTTGCTTGGAGAACAGATCCACAACGGAGCTGCCTTTCCTTCCACTCCAGTTATCCCAAAACTACTGAGAAAGATCAACGAGCAGAGAGCAGACATCATAGTCGTAGCCCCATACTGGCCCAGACACCTGTGGTTCTTGACTCTCCTTCAGTGGTTAACACTTCCACCATTGAAGCTCCCAGTCTCCCCGGACATGCGCCATCAGGGACCAGTGTGGCACCCACACCTGGAATGGCTCCACTTGACCGCCTGGAGGTTGAATGGAAGCACTTCATGCAGCTGGAATAATCACAGCAGGTGATCAACACCCTACTAGCATCTAGACAATCGTCTACCACCAGGGTCTATTACACCACATGGAAGGTCTTTGTTTGGTGGTGCTGAAGAAGAGGCATAAATGCGGCCAAACTCTAACTGGAATCCATGCTCTTCTTTCTCAAGGATGGCCACTCCAGTGGGCTTCAGGCACTCACCCTGTGATGAAAACAGCTGCCCTGGCAACAGTACTACCACCTTACCAAGGTTTCAGCATCTCCAAACACTCTCATGTGTACAGGTTTCTTAAGGGAGCAGCACTAATGGATCTTTTGCATACTCAAAGATTCCAACCTGGAGACTACATACCGTTCTATCCACCCTTACTGGCCCTCCTTTCGAGCCCATTAATGAGATCCCGTTCAAGTGGCTGCAGATGAAGACCATATTCCTTACCACAGTAACATCAGTAAGAAGAATATCAGAATTGGGAGTCCTGTCAGTTAGCCCAACCTCTGTATATTCCACAAGGATAAGGTGGTCTTGAGGCTGGATCCTACATTTGTACCAAAGGTAAACACCACCTTGCATCGGCGTCAGGAAATATTCTTACCCATCTTCTGCCCCAACCCCTCCCACCCCAGGGAAAAGACATGGCACACCCTGGATATTAGATGCGCCTTAAAAGTCTTTATATCCAGAACTGAGAAAATCAGAATGATGACCTACATGTTTATATCTCTGAAATCAAACAACAGTGGAAAGAAGTTATTCAGAACATCCATCAGTTGGACTCTCAGAGCATGCTTCACAGAAGCATATAAGTCACAGGGACTCAAGGTCCCCATCGGGATCATGGCACACTCAGTTCACATCACCACAACTAATGCAATGTTTTCCAAGGATGCCACAGTTAAGGAGGTCTGCGGAGCAGCTACTTGGTCTAGTATCTCCACCTTCATTAAACGTTACAGGCTAAATAGCTACGACTCTGCAGATGCAGCATTCGGAAGACGAGTCCTCCAACATGTACTACCGTGAAGGGTCTTTCTCCTCTGAGGACAGGAGGACGTCTTGCCCCTTCCTGCTTTGTCATCGTCATCCTAAAACATTTTTATATGCTTACTTACTGCACTTCTTAAACAACCTCACTGTTCTTCCTGTTATTCCGAGTTTGAGCTGTTCTTAATAACCTGTTAACTTTCTTCCATTTTTTGAAGTTCCTAATGTTTTTATGAACCACTTCTATGTTCTGTTAAGTCTTTGATAAAAGTTAACTCCTTGTTTCTGGTTAACCCTGATGACTTAATGGGTGCTGTCTGGGGAAGAAATACTTGCGCACACACAGCTGGAAAACCTCTGTTAATATATAGGAATAAATGGTGACAGCGTGAAAGGAAAGAAAACAGTATTTAGTTCCTAGCCCCAACAGCTCTGTGAAGTGTCTGGGTGAGGTCTGGTAGAGACAGGGACCCAGTTTGTGTAAAAGGGACCCAGTGTGTGTAAAAGGTGTCTGGGCTCTCTTTTCCTGTTAAATAGAGACAAGACTGGTGACAAACCTTGTAACTTCCTAAACTACTGCCGTCTCTTAATCTGCATAGAGAGATGTTTATGCTGGGAGCTAGTGTTTTAGGGGACATACATGAGATGCAAAATGCAAGTAGGTTCGGAGGTACCCCAGTTCACCATGTTTTTATTAGCTAATGAATGAATGCACATCACTAGTGTTCTTTTTCATTGCTGTGTTTTGTATTCAGAGGCCCTATGTAGATTTAGATCCATGGCTTTTCTTACTGTTGCAGATACTACTATTCTTGAGAATTCCCCTACAGTGTCTCTTTTCAATATTACCAGTGCCCATAAAAATACTTGTTACACACAAGCCATCTCTGTCTACCATGTTCTACTACTTCAACCATATCAAAACATAATTTTCTAACTATCCACATCGATCCAGGGATAATACTCATTTGGCTTCTGATGGAAAGAGGAAAGGTTTGCAAATACCCACTTCCCCTTCTTTCTGGTTCCTCTTCTGTACAGCCACAAGTGTGTAGTCAGGGACCTCCTGTTTCGTCCCATCCTAGGCCCCTTTAAAGGCATCACTGCAAATCTTACATGCCTTCTGGCTGTTCCCAGCCTCTTGCAAAGAAGGTAAACTTCACTTTGCCTGTCAGTGTATCTGGTACTTCTCTCCCTAAAGATGCTGCTGATCAACTGCAGAGGTCAACTTTTCCCTTGCCTTGTAGTAGTTCCCAGTTGGATCCTGGAATATTGCCACCCCCTGACAGTTGTTCTATGTTATGTTTTACTGAACCATTTGCATGTTGATATTTTGCCTGTTGGACTTCAAGATACCAAAGATTGAAAAGGACAATTTGACTTTCTGCCATTTTTCTTACCATAAAAAATATGTGAGAAACAATGTACTTCTAGCTTTTAGAAACACAGGCATCTGGCAACTGTGTATTCATCGCCTGAATGTATTCCTACAACTGGCAATAACATTTACAAACTCAGTTTGTACCCTAGAATAAGATTCAGAGAATGGCAGGTTATCACATCTCTGCAGCTGAGATTACTATCTTGCCAGTTGCCCCTCAGTTTGCCTACCTGTTTAGGAGAGGGGAAAGGACTAGAAAAATTCCAAGCACAGTAAAGCTAACAAGTGTAATATCTGCACATTCTCATAAAGTTCAGAAATAGTATCTCTGTACCCTTTGCCTTCTAATGCTGCAGAAGTTCTATCAGAAGGAGTTAAGCTTGCCTTGCCAGCAGTTAAGATTCAGTCACTAGTTCCACACAGAAAATTAATTTTTTCAATAGCAGACTATATAAAGACTGTAATGGATTCAATGAGGCATGAAGTAAGTGTAAAGGGACAGCAGAAAAAAATAAAAGAAAGATGTGCGAAAAAGAAACGAACTGAGGGCTATTGTAAGGTCTCAGGAAAAGGAACTAGGCAGCAATGATTGTATCTCCTGAAACGTCTTTTGTTTTAGCTTGAAGTAATACCAGAGAATGGTCCTTAATAGTGAGGCTTTAACATGCAGCCCAAGATTGATCTCTGTATTCAGAGAAGGAAAGTAGAACATTCATGAGATGCATGCAGAGTTTTAGGCTATCCAGCCTCCTCCGTCTGAATTTTTAAAACTGTAAAAATACTTAACACACTGCTGAACTTTTAAACATATCTTTGCTGTGGAAATCTTTATATAGGAGTCACCTGTGTTTTTCAGGAAACTGCAGTTAGCATTAAATCTCAGTAACAAGCATTAAATCTCAGTAACATGTAGCAACAATTTATATTTCTTTTTCTAGATTGTATGTGTGTGTTGGAGAAATCTTTCTTTAATTTACACTACATTAAATACTAGATCAGTCCATTAGCAGTGAAAAGGAATGTGACTATAATGACTATAAAAAAGCAGAGAGTACCAAATATTGTGTAACTTTTATATAAAATGTAGGGGTTGTATAATATAAATTTCAGTCAATCTTAATTATAAGATGCTTTTCATTATTTGTATTCCATCCCAACTGAATTCTTCTGACTCCTAAATCTGAACCTTTACGGGCTCAGGAATAGACAGCTAGCTGTGACACTTTTGCAAAGTTTTTTGCTGATAAAATAGCACATATATACACTTTGAGCTGCCTTTAATATAGACAAGGCAGAAAAAGACTTAATACACTGTCTGGTCCATTTATGGACCATTTTGACCCAGTTACAATAATGGATATTGACAAGGGCAGTTATTTATCCAATACTTTTTTTAAATCTCCCTAGACAAAAATGATGTGGCCAATTATTGCCCAGTATTTAGTCATCCTTTTCTATGAAAAAGTGATTGAGAGAGCAGATGCAGATGAACTCCAGGTCTTCTTGGATAACTGTGGTGCTCTGGCCCCTTTTCAGTCTGGTTTCAGACGTGGACGGAGACAGTTCTGGCGGCTTTACTGGACATCCTCAATCTGACTGTAGACAAAGGCCATGCTTCATTGTTGCTTCTCCTGGATCTGTCTGCAGCCTTTGATACAGTAGATCATGCCATCCTGTTGAGGTCTTTGAAGTTAGAAATAGGTACCAGGTGATGTGCCTTGGACTGGTTTAAATTGTTCCTCATGGGATGGACTCAAAGGGTTGGTTTGGGGACCAGCTTTCTTCAAGGTGGGAACTATCTTGTTGGGAACTATCTTATTCCCCATGTTATTCAACCTTTACGTAAAGCCTTTAGTAGAAATTATTTGTAGCTTTGAAATTGGATGTAATTAATATGTAGATGACTCACAATTCTATATCTCACTATCCAAATCCCCTGATGATGGAGTAGAGGCTTTAAGCTGATGCCTGACAGCTGTGGTCAAATGTCTAAAGGAGAACAGAACTGAAACTGAACCTAGGTGGAAGTAATGTTGGTTGGGCAGAGATCTTAAAGGACATCTTGAAGGACTTTCAATGAGGTTCAATAGATCCTTGCAAGCTTGGCTAAGAGGGGTTATACTTGATCCAGCACTGCTGATAGAGAAGCAAGTAAATGCAACTGCAAAAATGCCTTCTCTAAACTCAGTCTAGCCTGGAAGATGGCCCCTACCTTGCCATCTGGTACCTGGATCCATGACACAGTAACATCAAGATAAGGCTACTTTAATGTACTCTACATTGGTTTTCTGTTGAAGTCAACTTGGAGACCTCAAATGGTGCATAACACTGCAGCTCAATTATTATCATGAGCTAGGCAAAGCATGCATATTACTCCCATTCTGAAATCACTCCACTGGCTTCCCATCAGTTACCAAGCTCAATTCAAGTATTTGGCTGTGACTTAAAAAGGCCTTCATGCCCTTTGTCTCTCACAGCTATGAGACTGCTCCACCTTAGCAGCTTCACTTGTCTGAACAGGGTCTTCTGCAGGTGTCACCTATAAATGGGCAAACTCAACAGCTTCATGTTCATGTGCATCCTCTGCATTAGCTTCCAGCTTATTGAATGGCCTGCCTGAAGAGATCAGGAAAGTATGCAAAACTGGATTATTCAGGAGGACTTTTTTGCACAAATAATAGGACTGTAAGGAAATTGTGCTGTAAGGAAATTTCAGAGAAATATGTTAGTAAAGGGATAGGGAATGCAGACTATACTGCTATGTACTGTCTGTTGATGTAAGTATGCTCTTACTGAATAGTTCTGCATTCGCTTAATATGTTATGTTAATTGGATTATGTTTTGTCTGAACATTGTTTTCAGCTCTGTATCAGTTTTTTGCTTCTTTTCAAACTTCGGCAATCCTTAATGAATTGTATTATTTATTGAATGTCACAGCCATTAGTCATATTTACTTATGCTGTGTAATCTGCCTTGAGTCTTGGCAAGGAAGGTGGATTGTAAACGATGTAAATAAATAATAAGCAGATTTCCCCTTCCTCTAACTATTTTACTTGTTATTGTTAATTACACTAATTTTATACTTTGATATATAAGCAAAAGAGTAAACAAAAATCAGTCACCATTATTTCAATGATGATAATTTGTAGCCAGACACCATCAGTTTTATCACAAATATAATCTAATAATTTATGCAGAGATAATACATAATTGTATTGTCGAAGGCTTTCACGGCCGGAGAACGATGGTTGTTGTGGGTTTTCCGGGCTGTATTGCCGTGGTCTTGGCATTGTAGTTCCTGACGTTTCGCCAGCAGCTGTGGCTGGCATCTTCAGAGGCGTAGCACCAAAAGACTGTCTTTTGGTGCTACGCCTCTGAAGATGCCAGCCACAGCTGCTGGCGAAACGTCAGGAACTACAATGCCAAGACCACGGCAATACAGCCCGGAAAACCCACAACAACCATAATACATAATTATCATATACAAGCACACATAAATATTATTTAAACTAAGAGTTTGTAATAAACAGTGCATTTTTTTCTGGGAAAAGAGGTGGTAGAACTCAGTGGATTGCCTTCAGAGAAAATGGTCACATGGCTGGTGGCCCCGCCCCTGATCTCCAGACAGGGGGGAGTTTAGATTGCCCTCCACGCCGTGGTGCAGGGGGCAATCTAAACTCCCCTCTGTCTGGAGATCAGGGGGCGGGGCCACCAGCCATGTGACCATTTTCAAGAGGTTCTGGAACTCCGTTCCACCGCGTTCCAGCTGAAAAAAAGCCCTGGTAATAAACATTTCTGGATGAGATTTGAGTATGCTGCAACAGGCAGCAAAGCATCATGGAGAATAGTGTCAGCCCTATAATTCAGAGGTTCCTACTGTAGTCAACCATTTGAAGAATGTCAGAGGAAGCAAAAATAATTTCAGCAACGTATGGTTATCATGAACATGGTTAACTTTCATGAATCAGAAAGGTGCCACAAAACTTTTGGATATTTTGGCTTCAGCAGACTGTTAATGGAAGTTCTCTGGTATTTGTCCTTTCAAAGGTTACACTTCTGAAATTTCTTGGATTGGTATGACGTGTTGCATCCACTGGGATGCCAGGGAGATACAAATTGGCATTATGCAGGGACTTTTCAACCCAGATATGGGGTCCTAGGGGAATGCAATAAAGCAGCTATTTTTCTAGTAGAAATAGTCTTGTTAAGCTAGAATTGTTCACCTACATGTAGTCCAAGTGGAGTTTTCCTCAAGAAAAAAAGGAGGGGGAGGTGTTGCCAGTCAGTAGGACAGAGGACAGAAAAATCAGGTTTGAAGCAGGAGTAAGAGGAGTCGAGGCCAAAAGGAGGGGGATGGAGTTTTAAAGTTTAGCCCAGTGAGACTAGGAAAAGAGGGGGATGCGAATGGCACATTGCCCTAGAATGAAATGCCCTACTGAAAATGGAGAGACTCATTTCTGAATATTTAGAGCATCAAGGTGTCTTTTCTTTTTTCTTTTACTGAAGTTGCAGAGCTAAGGATGTGTTCTTATAAGCTGTATTGTATAAAGTTGCTTGAATGTTATTTGTATACTTTGTCGAAGGCTTTCACGGCCGGAGAACGATGGTTGTTGTGGATTTTCCGGGCTGTATAGCCAAGACCACGGCTATACAGCCCGGAAAATCCACAACAACCATTGTTTGTGTACTGTTCTATCAGTTTTTAACTGTATTTATGTAATTTGAAATGTTGTACTCTGCCCTGAGCCCACCTGGCAGGGAGGGCGGACTAAAAATCTAATATAATAAATAAATAATATTAATAATGGATGCAAACACACCCTTTTACCTGATTTGTCTGAAATGCCTTTGGGGGCTTTCTATTTGACATTTTAGACAAAGTAAAAAGTATAACTATGTAAAGCATTACATCTCTTATTATGAAACAAGTGTAAAATTGTTAAACTTGGGAAACTCAATGAATGAAACTATTTTTACAAATACATGGGCTCTCAACTGCACCCACCTTCAGTCCTTAACTTTTGGCTGATGCTGTACATGCTTAAGAACCACTGTACTTTGTGGACATGATTGTTAGACTTAGAAACTTGAAAACCAGGTTTAACTACCCCCTCAGCTATGAAGCTCATTGGATGTTTGGGGAGAAATTAGTATCTCTAAGCTTAACTTACTTAGCCAATTTCAATCAGGTAGCTGCATTGGTATGCAGTAGAACAGCAAGATTCAAGTCCAGTAGCACCTTAAAAAGACCCCTAAGATTTCCAGGATACAAACTTTTGAGAGTCACACTCCCTTCATCAGATACAAAGAGTTGTATCTGATGAAGGGATTGTGACTCCGGACTGTTCTACTGGAAACCAAAATGGCTACCCACATGAAAACACATTTATGTTATATCACAGGCTATAAATGTACTGTGTAGAAAAGAAAAAAAGAAAAATTCATGTGATAAGTGTTGGAAAAATATTCCTTGACTATTCAATAACATTTTATGGGTGCTGCAAAAGCAAAATAAAGGAATGAAGTTAATCGTAGCCACCTCCTTTTTCTTAATTGATCTTTTTTTTTTAATATCTAACATAAAAAACTACAAAAAACTACAAAACTATAAAGGGGAAGAGAGGGGAAAAAAAGGGAAGGGGGGAGTGGGAAAAGGGAAAGGGCAACACATTAACAACAAACACTACACTACATGTCTTGTATTCCCTTCATGCTGTAATTTTCCTTAAAAGTTAACTTTCTAATATGCTATCAGATTGGTAGATTTTATACAATACAAACTATATTCAGGATCAGACTTTCTTCCCCCCCCTGCGTCTCGGTCTCAGCTCTCTCTGCGCAGCTGGAGCAGATCTTGATTTGAAGTTGCTATGATGAGTGCGACCTAATGTGTTGTAGTGGCAGCCTGAGAAATCTATTTTTAACTTTGATGGCTAAATTTATCAGTCTAGGTGCCGCCTATTCTCTTTCAGCAGGTTAATAATGTACTGTATTATTCCTTCAGGTTTTCTCACCTTGGTATCATCTTTTCTAACTCCATCTTGCCACACTATAAACTGTATACTGTGATTTCTGATAAGGTAGTCTAGAAAACTAATCTTATTTAACAAAGCTAGTAGTGCAAACACAGACAGACTGGACATTTGTCCTTGTTTTTCTCATTGCAGACATTGGCATTGTTCAAACATAGCAGTGATCTGTAACAGCTAGTTTGAGCATTGGCATGCAAATTAATACACTAAGCAATTAGAGGCAATTAAACCAGGATCTTGCGTAATTAAGACTGTTCTGTTCCCATTTTATTCAGAGAAGTTTACATGTTGGGAAAAGGAGGAAAAAAGTACGGGAATCTTTAAATACTTATCAAGATGCACATAATGACAACAACAGTTACGGAACATATACATTAGCATAAGGCAGCAAGTGAAGGAGAATAAATAGGTGGAGAATAAAAGAGCAAACATTTTATGTATTGTCGAAGGCTTTCACGGCCGGAGAACGATGGTTGTTGGGGGTTTTCCGGGCTGTATTGCCGTGGTCTTGGCATTGTAGTTCCTGACGTTTCGCCAGCAGCTGTGGCTGGCATCTTCAGAGGTGTAGCACCAAAAGACAGAGATCTCTCAGTGTCACAGTGTGGAAAAGATGTAGGTCATTTGTATCTACTCAGGAGGGGTGGGGTTGAGCTGAGTCATTCTGTAAGAGTTTCCCAGGGTGTGGAATGCTAATGGCGGGAGGCTTCCCTGTATCCTGAGGAGGTTCTTTTGCATATGGATTGGTGCTTGATGTGCTAATCTTCTCTGCAGGGCTATTGTCGGGTGTGGAGTGTTTTGTTGGCCTTGTGTTTTTCAGAACTGGAGCCCATGCTCTGTTCATTCTTAAGGTTTCTTCTTTCCTGTTGAAGTTTTGCTTATGCTTGTGAATTTCAATGGCTTCCCTGTGCAGTCTGACAAA
Organism: Eublepharis macularius; assembly: GCF_028583425.1. NCBI lineage: Eukaryota > Metazoa > Chordata > Lepidosauria > Squamata > Eublepharidae > Eublepharis > Eublepharis macularius. The sequence goes on from NC_072793.1 coordinate 107,197,031, forward strand.
GTAGTTGGAAGTGTTGTCCAGTATTTTGGTGTCCTGGAATAAGATACTGTGCCCTGTTTGAGTTAGGCTATGTTCAGCCACTGCTGATTTTTCAGGCTGTCCAAGTCTGCAGTGTCTTTCATGTTCTTTTATTCTTGTCTGGATGCTACGCTTTGTGGTCCCGATGTAAACTTGTCCACAGCTGCAGGGTATACGGTATACTCCTGCAGAGGTGAGGGGGTCTCTGCTGTCTTTTGCTGATCGTAGCATCTGTTGTATTTTTCGGGTGGGTCTGAATACTGCTTGAAGGTTATGCTTTTCCATAAGCTTTCCCATCTGATCAGTAATTCCTTTGATATATGGCAAAAACACTTTTCCTGTAGGTGACTGTTTCTCCTTGGTTGTTTGATTCATCCTGGGTTTGATTGCTCTTCGGATTTCATTTCTGGAGTAGCCATTTGCCTGAAGTGCGTGGTTTAGATGATTAATTTCCTCATTGAGAAAGCGCGGCTCACATATCCGTCTTGCACGATCCACTAATGTTTTCATTATGCCTCTTTTCTGTCGGGGGTGGTGATTGGAGTTTTTGTGTAAGTACCGATCAGTGTGAGTTGGTTTCCTGTAGACCTTGTGACCTAACTGAAAGTTTGCTTTGCGGATGACCAAGGTATCCAGGAATGAGAGTTTTCCCTCACTTTCTTTCTCCATTGTGAATTGTATGTTCAGGTGGATGTTGTTGAGATGATTCAAAAACTCCCTCAATTCTTCCTCCCCATGGCTCCAAATGATGAATGTATCATCCACAAACCGGAACCATACACTGGGTGATGAATGTATCATCCACAAACCCAGTGTATGGTTCCAAATGATGAATGTATCATCCACAAACCGGAACCATACACTGGGTGATGAATGTATCACCCCACAAACCCAGTGTATGGTTCCGGTTTGTGGATGATACATTCATCATTTGGAGCCATGGGGAGGAAGAATTGAGGGAGTTTTTGAATCATCTCAACAACATCCACCTGAACATACAATTCACAATGGAGAAAGAAAGTGAGGGAAAACTCTCATTCCTGGATACCTTGGTCATCCGCAAAGCAAACTTTCAGTTAGGTCACAAGGTCTACAGGAAACCAACTCACACTGATCGGTACTTACACAAAAACTCCAATCACCACCCCCGACAGAAAAGAGGCATAATGAAAACATTAGTGGATCGTGCAAGACGGATATGTGAGCCGCGCTTTCTCAATGAGGAAATTAATCATCTAAACCACGCACTTCAGGCAAATGGCTACTCCAGAAATGAAATCCGAAGAGCAATCAAACCCAGGATGAATCAAACAACCAAGGAGAAACAGTCACCTACAGGAAAAGTGTTTTTGCCATATATCAAAGGAATTACTGATCAGATGGGAAAGCTTATGGAAAAGCATAACCTTCAAGCAGTATTCAGACCCACCCGAAAAATACAACAGATGCTATGATCAGCAAAAGACAGCAGAGACCCCCTCACCTCTGCAGGAGTATACCGTATACCCTGCAGCTGTGGACAAGTTTACATCGGGACCACAAAGCGTAGCATCCAGACAAGAATAAAAGAACATGAAAGACACTGCAGACTTGGACAGCCTGAAAAATCAGCAGTGGCTGAACATAGCCTAACTCAAACAGGGCACAGTATCTTATTCCAGGACACCAAAATACTGGACAACACTTCCAACTACTTTGTCAGACTGCACAGGGAAGCCATTGAAATTCACAAGCATAAGCAAAACTTCAACAGGAAAGAAGAAACCTTAAGAATGAACAGAGCATGGGCTCCAGTTCTGAAAAACACAAGGCCAACAAAACACTCCACACCCGACAATAGCCCTGCAGAGAAGATTAGCACATCAAGCACCAATCCATATGCAAAAGAACCTCCTCAGGATACAGGGAAGCCTCCCGCCATTAGCATTTCACACCCTGGGAAACTCTTACAGAATGACTCAGCTCAACCCCACCCCTCCTGAGTAGATACAAATGACCTACATCTTTTCCACACTGTGACACTGAGAGATCTCTGTCTTTTGGTGCTACACCTCTGAAGATGCCAGCCACAGCTGCTGGCGAAACGTCAGGAACTACAATGCCAAGACCACGGCAATACAGCCCGGAAAACCCCCAACAACCATAGCAAACATTTTGTTTGGAGCTGGGGGATGCCTGACAACATAGGCTACACTGAGAGAAAACCTCACCAGAATATATTGCAAGACAGGATTGACTTAGATGTAAAATGTTACTGATAAGATAACATAGTCCTTTCTCCACTCTCATGCAAGAATAAAAGATATGCCCGTGTATTCATGGGGATGAGAGGGAGACACCAATTCCTACTTTGGATCCAAACTAAAATAAGTAATTATTATTTAATACAGTGTAAAAGCTAGAATAATCTTATCTAATGGATATCAGTTACAGTTTTTTATGTGTATATGAAATAGATTGTGCTCCTATACTTCATATTTCTAACAATCTTTTTCACTTAGGGTTGACAGCTCCAAATTGGGAAATTTCTGTAGATTGGGGGTGGAGCCTGGGGAGGGTGGAATTTCAGGAAGAAGGGAGATCAGAAGGGATGTGTTGCATAGAGTCTATAATCCAAAGATGCCATTTTCTCCAGGGGAACCAATCTCTGCAGTCTGAAGATCTTTTGTAATTCTGGGAAAACTCTAGGCCCTGCCTTGAGGTTGGCAACCCTACTTTCAATGTACAATATGTGATCAGTAAGATACAATTTTAGGACAAATGTTTTTAAAACACCTTATTGCATAAATGGATGTACAGCATAATGTAGGTAAAGTTCATGATCTTTACATGATGATAAAATGGTGAAATCAATTAGATTAATGTATGTAGTTGCAGTCCATTTATTGCCATTTCTTTTAATACTGAAGCACTGTTTGTTTGGATTCTTTGTCACCAGCAATGTTATTACTTTTGCTTTCTATTTTTCTGAGCTGATTATGAAATGGCTTCTGTGTTTTTATTTTGTAATCCATGAGTGTGTTTAACAAAGTACATTTCCCAGTAGTTTAGACTGGATGTGTAAGATATTATATTATGAATATTTTATTTTCCCCCATCACAGTAGCCCCTCAAGTTTGGCCAGTGTTATTTCCATTTAGAAATGCAGCTGAAAACTAGTGACTTGCTGAGGTTTATGGCTAGAATTTTATGGCTAGAACTGGGTTTGAACCCAGACATCTCATGTCCAGATATAACAGCTAATTTCTACCATTAGACCCTAGTGGGGTTTTTAGGTCACAGGTTTCCATTGAATCAGAAGCAGAGCTACAGTTCTGGAAGACTAACTAAACCTATAACTTTTAAATTCAGAGAATAATAATATATAGGAATCCAAATTTTTTTGTTAAATTGTTTTTTTTAATTAAATTGTTCTGATCCTTTTTAAGTTTTTTAAACTTGTGGCCATCACTACCTCCCCTGGCAGTGAGTTCCACAGTTTAATTAGTCATTGAGTAAAGAGGTAATTCCTTTTGTCTGTTCTGAATTTAGTTCCGAACAATTCCATTGAGTGCCACACAGTTTTAGTACTATGTCTCCCCTTAACTGTCTGTTTTCTAAACTCTCCTGCCTTTCATCATAGGAAAGATGCACCTAATCATCTTGGCTACTCTTTCCAGTTCTTTAATGTCCTTTTTGAGATACAATGGCCAGAACTTAGAGTTCCCAGTCCCTCGATGGGGGTATGGGATCCCCCGCTGCTAGCCACTGCCCCCCACCTTTTACTTTGCAGGGGGGAAGTGCTGCAAATGGAAGCTCTGGAGTACGTGCCTATGCGCTCCAGAGCCTTCCTTGTCGCACTGAGGATGACATCATTTCTGGTGTGACAAGGAAGGGAAAGCCCCCTTTTAGCTTAAAATTGGTAATTTCTCCTATATGTCCCCCCCCCATGACCCCTCCTGTCCCATGATTTGGGCCCTGAGGGACCTGGAAACCCTACTAGAACTACACACAATATTCCAAATGAGGCTGTACCATAGCTTTATACAAGAGCATTATAATATTGGTCATTTTATTTTCAGTCCCTTTCCTGAAAATCTGAACCATGGAGTTTACCTTTTTCGCTGCTGCTGCACATTTGGTTGACAGTTTCATTGAGCTTTTCACAATAACCCCAATATCTCTGTATGAACTAAGGCCCCTCACCTCCTGCTGTCAGTGCTGTGTACAGCCACTCTAACAAGCAGAGAGGAGTGGAGCTTGACCCTGGGCTGAGAGCTTTGCTTTCAGTGAAGCCTTGGGCTTTCCAGCGCTCTTGGGTTAATCTTTTGAGGTGTACATACTCAGTTAGTAAATTATGGCTAGAACTGTTCCATTGCAACAAGAAGTCCAGGCGCTTGGTTAAATGGTTTTATTCAGAAATCCAATCATTTCCATATATATGTCCATAGAATTATTCAGAGGCAAGAAAGCATCTAAGCAGTACATGTTTCCTTGATAGGAATAGGACCTTGAAGAAAACACAGCTCTAAATACTCAGTCATTTCCCCCCTCCCACTTAGACCACTGGTTTGCGTGGGAAAGGTCTGGGAACTACTTCTGGAGTTTATACATCACCCTAGACAGAACAAAGAGGCATACAAGGTCACTTCTGTGAGCTTCAAAAAAAGAAAAGACAGCTGCGTTCTCAGGCTGCTAGGGGGAGAAATAAAAGTGATGGTTAGTGTATTTGCAAAATGAAATCAGGGTACAGCACTAGCAATGGTTCAACACAAAACAATGGCATGGATGTAGGGGTACAGACATGGCAATTAGTTTCAATGCCAAGAAAAGAAAGGTATCCTTAAGGTACCCCTAAAGGTACCCTTAGCCTTTGGCTATGTCCTGAAAATGCCTCATCAGCTGCTCACATTTGGTTGAATGTGTTCTTCCAGCAAACAGAAAATCATTAAGATAGTGAACAACCCTAGATGCGCCTGACCTCTCTTTGATTGCCCACTCAAGGAATGTACTAAATTGTCCAAAGGCAGTGCAACATATTGAGTGCTAGGGGTGTGCAAAAAAATTCAGGTTTCCTGCTTCAGGTTTACCCAAAGTGAGAAAAAGCTTTGTAAACACTTGAAACCCAAAGTGGCAAGCCGCTTCACATTTGGGTATTTAAATCACTTTGGTATGCTCCATAAAGATTTGCAGCATACCAAAATGAGAGGGGAAGTTTCCTGCCCCCAATTTGGAAATCCTGAAGCTTTGTGAATTTCAATCCAATTTGGGTATTTTACCGAAATCGGAAACACGAGTCACACACCCCTATTGAGTTCTTCATTGGTAAGGCTTTATCCACATAAAAGTCCTTTTCAGAAAAAACCCCAAGAATAGCAAGTGCCATTACAAAAGAGGAGCAAGCTGATAAGGTTTGCCTGTTCCTCTCACTTAATAACAACATTCGATCTATATACCGGCCTTCAGGACAACTTAATGCCCACTCAGAGTGGTTTACAAAGTATGCCATTATTATCCCCACAACAAAACACCCTGTGAGGTGGATGGGGCTGAGAGAGCTCCAGAGAACTGTGACTAGCCCAAGGTCACCCAGCTGGCTTCAAGTGGAGGAATAGGGAATCAAACCCAGCTCTCCAGATTAGAGTCCCATGCTCTTAACCACTACACCAAACTTAATCGACAGGGAGCCCAGCCTCCCAGCATGCTCCCCGCAAGCAAACTCAGCATTCAGTATCCTCCTTATTTGGAAAGGAGGTATGGCAAATGCAGTTCCCCGGACACTGGAGGTGGGAGCTGATATTCATTCAATTTCTCAGCTATCTCCACATCTTCCTTAAGCAGTCATTTTATTCTTTTGCCAGCCTCAGTCCCAATCATCTTCCTAGCCAGTTTCTTGCTTCTGATATATTTGAAGAAATATTTATTGTTTGTCTTAATGTTTTTGGCTGTTGGCTCCTCAAATTACTTTTTTCTTGCCTTGCTGCCAGCTTATAATTGTTTTGGCAGAACTTGTGCTCCTTTCTGTTGACCTTGATAGGGAAATCAAGTACCTTTTGAAAGAAACTTATTTGTTTTTTATGGCTTCTCTGTCTTGAGTTTGTTAAGCATGAAGGCATCTTCTAAAAATTGGTGGTACTTTTCCTGATTTGAGGCATGCATTCTATCAGCACAGTTTTAAATGGTTTCCAGAGATTCTGGAAGGATTTGACTCTGTTAATTCTTCATTTTAACTTTCTTCTGACTAATCCCCTCATTTTAACAAAGTTGCCTCTTTTGAACTCAAAAGTGATGGTTTTGAACTTTGGAAGTGTATGGAAATTGCTAGCTAAAGCATGGCCGGATCGAGGGGGGCAGGGGGGGTAGTCTGCCCCTGGTGTCACCAAAGAGGGGGCACCGGGCGCAGCTGCCAGCCGCTGGGAGCGCGCTGGCAGCAGGGCGGGCAGCTGAGCAGCCACCTGTGTCATTCACCTGCCCAGCAGGACAGAGAGCACGCGGCATGCTGGCTGCCCCCTCAGCGGGGCAGGTGAATGGCATGGAGAGCTAGAGGCTGCCCGTGCCACTCACCTGCCTGGCTGAGGGGGCGGCTGGCTTGCCGCACGCTCCCTGTTCTGCTGGGCAAGTGAGTGGCACAGAGGGCTGGGAGTGCACAGCAAGCTGGCTGCCCCCTCAGCCGGGCAGGCGAGTGGTGCAGGCGGCCTCCCAGCTGCTGGTGCTGTGGCCACTCCGCTGGCAGCATGCCCACCCTGCGTGATGATGTCACGAAGTGACATCATCACGCAGCACCGGGAGCGCGCGTGCAGTGCGTGCGTGCGTGAGGGCAGCTGGACTTGGGTTGTCCCGGGCACCGGGAACCCTAGAACCGGCCCTGATCTAAAGCTAAGATTATAGTAAAAATGGCTGGACTTTAGTTTAGCACTGTAAGGATTTTCAGACTCAGGCCTAGTCAGAAATGTATGGACAAGCTAATCAACAACTGCAGAGCAGTCTCTGAGTTCTCTAGTGGTTTAACCTTGGAAGGTTGTTCTCAGAGGTGCTAGCTGTCCTCCCTAGATCTTCCCACAGCTGAAAACATTAATTAACAGCTCAGTCCTAATTGGCTCTTGAGTTGCTGGGTGATATACTGAGTCATAGAAAAGATGGCTTCTTAGCTCACTCAGAAATCCCTTTAATTATTCTTTTCACCTCAGATGTCCCTATGCCAGACTAACTAACTAGGCATGAAGGGGGCATGCATTCTACCTGATGGGTAAGATGAGCAACAAATGGATGCCAAACCAGAGATGCTTAAGATAGCAAGCTCTTAAGTTTTAGACAGGCAGAATTTTTTGTAGCAATAGTAAACTTTTCTTGTTTTTTGTCTGTTGCCTGTGTGAATTCTTCATGCTTTTGCAAACACTCCTTAAACTAATGTTATGGAGAGTGCCCTCAAGTCATAGCTGACTTATGATGAGTTAAACTGAGTCTGGAATTCATGACTTGGGCAGAACAAACCCGTAGATTGGTAGGGCGAGGTCTTGGGAAGGGAGAGCTTTAAGTCTCACAAACTAAAGGGAATGCACCCCACCTGCTTGATTGCTGGAGTGGCTGTAATCAGCACTTAGACTTAGGAGGAGAGACGGTCCCTATCCCTATAGGAGGCAAATTATGGAACATAGGGTAATGGAAATGTTTGTGGGTGCGGAGGGGAGAAAATAAGTGGCATATGCAGCTCACTTGCTTTCACTTCTATTAAACAGGAATTATTAGTAGGCAAAAAGGGGAAAAAACTTTCAAACCCTCTAATAAACATTTATTCTTTAGAAAGTGTAATTAAAATATATTAAAATTATTTATTGATCAAAGAGGTGTGGAAAATTAAGATACAGAAAAATATTTATAGAAACGTATATTTAGGTGAACAATGTAAACTAAAAATGGAGTGATGATTGTATGCTATTCATATTAGCCTTTGCAACTGTCTCTCACAGTTATCTGTTATGGTATTGCTCTAGATCTCAGGAAGTTAAAGTTCTCTTTTGTGCTGCTACTTCTGAACATAATCTCTTCCTTCTCTGTTGTCCTCATAATCTTTCTCCTTCCATTTTTCCATCCAGAAAAAATATTGCTAATAATGACACGCTAAAAACAATTAAACAAAATTTGTCAGAGCAGCCAAACTAAGATTCTTTTTTTTTTAACGCAGGTAAGAAGAGTTGGCACTGTTTGAGTATAGGCAAGAAGTGAAAATGTACAGGTTGTACATCCCTAATTATGTATTATCTCTATTTTGTTCATAGGTTGTATATGTAACAGCTACATTCCCTTATGTCATGCTCTTAATTCTGCTGATACGAGGAGTTACACTTCCTGGAGCCTCTGAGGGAATAAAATTCTACTTGTACCCTGATCTTTCTCGACTTTCTGACCCACAGGTAGGACCAAATAACAAACACAAAAACCGTTAATTCAGGGTTTTTTTTTTGCATTGATATATTCAAATGTATTTTATGCTTTTCTTCAAGGTCAAACAATGAATAAATCTCATTTGACTCTGTTTCTGGAGATCTACTGTGGAAGAAATTAAGGGTCCTAGGGATTGAAGCAAGATTACTTTTTTATTTTTTTTTCAAAAAGCTTTATTCTGAAACCACTTGCCAAGTTAGATGTTCCAAGGATCTAACTCCTAAGATTCCAATTAATATCGGAGTAAAGCAAGGATGCATCTTAGCCCCCTTATTATTTAATCTTTTAAAAAAATAACTTGGCCCCCTTTATGAAAGGAATTGATGGTCATAACCCAAAACTAGCAACTATGTATGTACCGTTCCTATTGTACGCTGATGATGCGGTGTTACTGTCCCTCTTGGAAATAGGGATGGAAAGGATGTTATCTCATTTTTTAGACTATTGTGAATCGAATAAATTGACTTTACATTTCGATAAATCCAAAATTATTGCTTCTGGGAAAACCTGGAAACCGGTTCAGTGGAATATAAGAGGGAGAGTGATTGAACAGGTCAACAGCTTTAGATACCTAGGAGTCCACCACAGCACTAGATGGGTAACCCATAAAAAAGTGATAATATCGGTGAATCGTAATGTACTAGTGACCACTTGTTTTTTCTATACTAAGAGAAATCAATATATCCCTGCTGCCCTTAGAGTGTTTAACCACAAAATTAGTGCTAAACTGCTCTACGGCATTCCAATTTGGATCACAGCCTTTAATAAAGAGGTTGAACAAATACAACCTAATTTTTAAAGGAAAATTTTAGGGCTGCCATCATGTGTGCCCTATGCAGCTATATGTTTGGGGACCAACCAAAGATGCCTAGCCTAGAGACAAAAGCCTGGATTATAACAATTAAATTTTGGCTGTGTTTGCATTTCAGGAGAAGCCCTAATAGTATTATTGCATACATGCTAACCAAATCCCAGTCTTCTGTATAATTAGTCGATATAGGGAAAAAAATCTCTGTAATCAGGCTTAGCCTTGATGAATTAGATTACCTTCCCGAGAGGTCTGTATTTGCTTTCTCTAAGCAAAGACTTGTAGATATCAAGATGCAAGAACTGAGAAGCCTTGCCTCTGGTAGATGCTCCCTTTTGAGATGGGAGAATCTCCTCTAATGGCTCTTTGGCAGAGTATTTTTCTTATCTGACTTCCCTTTACCTTCAGAGAGCATTTATGCTATCTCGTTGTAATGTCCTCCCTTCTGTGGTATTGTATGGGAAGTTTAAGAAACTTCCATATTCCTCTGGGTTTTGTGCCTGTGGTTTGAGGGATACAGAAAGCATTGAACATGTTCTCCTGTATTACTTATTTTATTGTGATATTTGCGCCATTTATTTGGAACCTCTTCTCCAAATTATGGACCTTCTGATGACTGTAAGACTCTCCTCCTACTATCCAGTCATAACCATGAGATCATTGAGTCTGTGGTTAAATTTCTTTGTTGCGCATCTAAGAGGATAGGAATAGTTTAAGTGCTGGGGTAATGGATTTTTTTTGTATCCTTGCTGACTGTGCATGTCTATGCTGTTATACCAATAAAGGTATTTGATTCAATTTGAGATTCAACTAAATCTCTGATTTGAACAAGATGCTAACATTTTCACAACATGAGGACAAATTTTTAAGTTATCTCACAAATTTTTAAGTTATCTCACAGCATTTAATTCAAATGCTTCTTTACTATGAAAATTCTGGTTTACTACATGAGCTTCAAGAGCTGCAATGGATGGTGCAGGTTGGCTGGTCTCTATAGTATGAAGCCACCTCACCTCCATCCCTGGAAAAAAATTGCAACTCTCTTTAAAGAGAATGAGATAGTTTTTAGTATGGCAGTGAATCAAAATTTATATGAATAAACGTATATTCAGCCCTCTAAAAAACTGAAAACAAAAGGGCAGGAAGTGGAAACATTCTGAAGAATTGGGAAAGGGATAGAGCAATGACTGGACCAGTAGCTGATTTATACCAGTCCTTTCAAGCAAGTTCACACAATTGAGAACTTTTGAGAAACCCATTGTGAGGCTTTTTATTATTATGCCTGTCTTTACCAGAAGGGCTGCTGAGTTTACATCTTCAGTCTTAAATTTTGTGTGTCTGATAATATACAATTCAATATGCATAGTTAAAATAGAGACCAAAATTCTCAGTTAATTCTAAAACAATCTTTGGCAGGGTTTTTTAAAAAAAATCTTTTGAGTAATTACAAATTGCTTTAAATAATCTAATAGGCATACCTTCCATTTTCAGCATCAGTGTACAAAGACAATCAAAATAACTAAATAATAAATAAAATACATATAATACAATATATACTGATATTTCATGTTTTGCAGTTTATCCTGGCAATCAGTTAAAATGTGCCTGTACTAGATTTGGTTTCGTTTTCCCGGCCATGTCGGACGCTCCTCTCCGCAGGTCTGGGAGGAAACGTCCGAGCAGCCTGACCGGGCAGTTGACCCGCGAGGGTTAACCCCCAGGACTCCCAGTGAGGGAGACGGGGTCCGGAGCACGGCGGGAAGAACCCCCTGAAAGCAATGCAGGGGGTAAATTGCCCGTTTGCTCCAACGGAGGCCGGCAGACTTGCACAGCACTTCGCGTGCTGCCGGGCCATGGAGAACGGCAATAAGCAGATTTAAGGTGAAAACCTGTAAGTAAGCGAATCCCTTCTGATTTCTAAGCGTATGCGAAGGATTGGTGGGAGTTGAAGCTAAGAAGGCGCGGATTTCTTCCCCTTCACGGAGTTTCGGAACTTAGTTGGCGCCCCCCCCCCCTAAGATGGCGACGAGAAAGCAGAGCCCAGCAATGAGTAAATCGGTGATGGCGACGTTACAGGGGAAGGGGGAAACTTTGGAAGAGATGGTGAGATGAGCAGTCTTTGATGCTGTGCAGCCCTTTGTAGCGAAACTGAATGAAATGGGGCAAAAGGTTGATTCAGTGGAAAGCGAAGTGAAAACCATTAAAGAAACAGCGTCTGGAGCAGAGCAGTCTGCACACGAGAACGCAGTACTCATGAAAGCAACAAGTAAGGAAGTGAAGCTTTTGGAGAATCAAATAATAGGATTGCAAGTGGACCGTGCCCAAACGGTACTGCGTCTTCAGAATGTAAAAGAGGAGCAAAGTGAAAATTTAAAAGATTTGGTGTCGGGACTTTTGCCGCCATTCGCAAAGGCAACTAAAGAAGAGTTAAAAAGCGATATTTTGGAAGTCCGGCGGACATCTTCAAAGTATGTAATGAAGCGTCAGCTGCCTCGCAAGATTATTATTGACTTTTCATCTAAGAAGACTTGGGACACCATCTTATATAATTCGTACAATGTGGACTTGGATTATTTGGGCAATAAGGTTAAAATATTGAAGGATGTTCCATTTTTGGCTCGTAAAAGAAGATTTAAGTATAAAGGACTTGCGGCTTTCTTGAGGAAATGTGATGTAAAATATAAATGGTTGTTTCCAGAAGGCGTCTGGTTTAGATATAAGGATCAAACCTACAAGATTACATCGGAAGCGCAGCTGACAGACTTTTTGTTCAATCATCAGGAGTTCCAGCAAGAAGAAAGTCCAAAGTCTGAAGGGGAAAGTGGGGGGGAGGAGAGAGCGGGTGCAGCTGCTCCAGCTGCGCAGAGAGAACTGAGACCGAGACGCGGGGGGGGGGGGAAGAAAACCTGATCCTGAATATAGTCTGTATTGTATAAGATCTACCAATCTGATAGCATATTAGAAAGTTAACGTTTAAGAAAAATTGCAGCATGAAGGGAATACAAGACATGTAGTGTAGCGTTCGTTGTTTGTATGTTGCTCTTCCCTTTTCCCCAGTCCCCCCTTCCCTTTTTTTTTCTCTCCCCCTTATACTTTTGTAGTTTTTTATGTTAGATATTAAAAATTTAAAAAATTTCCAAAAAAAATGTGCCTGTACTACTTTTTAGGAATAGTTTTGCGAGTTCAGATTCAAAAACAATAATGTGATATTAAATCCATATGCAATAAGGTAGAAAGTCTATTCTGTAGCCTTACAAGAAATGCCATACTGTTGTTCTCCCTCCAGCTTTTAATTTTTTTAAAGTCTGTATTATGTACAACCCATCAGGTGCACATCATACAGGGTGGACTGGTATAAGTCATGAGATGAAATACTGTTGAAAGTCCTGGGAAAAACACAAGTCAGTTTCTCTCTTACATGCATTTGTACTGCCCAAAACTGCAACAACAGAAAATCTTTAGGCAAAGTCTAAATGTTTTGTGCTAGGCCTAAAACTGATAAGAAAAAAGATTCTATATTGTGCCTTTAGTTTCAGCTTGAGTGCAATTCCTCTGTAGACTGTGTGCTGGTACGCACAGTGGAGTGTGTGAAAGTGTCATTAAGAAGGCATGTTGTGGATACTAATATATATGCCTATGGCACTCACACAACCAAAAAACACTCCAAATTTCCGTGGTTCCATCAGCTAGGGGAAAAGACTTTTTTCAGAATGATACATACACTAAAAAAGATGCATTTGGATTTCTGAAAGTGGCTAACATTTATCCTGACCTGACATAAAGAAATATGGACCACTAACAGCCACCATCCAAAAATTGATTTCTGGTGGTCCCAATGAATTATACCAATGAAGTGGGATTTAACCATTCCATTAATACATTTTTTGTGTATCCTATTTGTGTTGTTCAGTGTTTTGGTCAGGCATGTTGTAATTTCAACCAATACATTGTATTGTAGTGTACAAATTTTAATCACTAAGGAAGGTCTCACAGCTGAAACACATCTGGTTTTAGTATACATATATTTATGCCATGAATTACTCTACCTGGTCATAGGAAAATTTTTTGATAAAGTGTGACATCCCCATGTGTATGTATAATTATTTTTAATAAATAAAAGTAGGGAAAGTACTTATACATATATCTAAAATTGATGGATTTTTAACATGATTTTAATTATTTAATTAAAGATCATGTGATTTAATACTTTTGGGTGGGGTACAGACCTTGATATTTCTACACACAAGATTTTGGGGGTTTTTTTTCTTCAACCTTCTTGATTACATAGTTTTTGCCAGTTTGAAAATATCCCCCCCCCCCCTTCTTGGTTTTGCCTTTACTCACGCAATCACATTCTAAGAGCACTCCGAATTTTCATGGCTCCATCAGCTAAGGAAACAATAATCCTTTTTAAAAATGATATGTGCACTAAAAAAATCCCTGATATTCCTGAAAGAGAAGTAGTTGTTTATAGAAAGATTCTAGATTCCGTGCAATATCTGAATAATGACTGAATGTTTATTGTATTATACACTTCTTATCTAAAGGCTCAATGAGAAATCATTTCACAGTGCTGAAAGTCCATAGAAAATGTTTCATTTTCATCAAAAATAATTATTAGATTTCATTGTCCTTTATATTGTGGCATTAGGTGAACTCAGGATGAGCATCATTTGTCGTTTCTTTAAGACTTCATTTCTATCCAGTAAACTCTGAAATATTTCCAAAAAAGTACATTTTAAAGTAGTAGTAGTAGTAGTAGTAGTAGTAGTAGTAGTAGTAGTAGTAGTAGTAGTAATAATAATAATAATAATAATAACTGCACTTATGTGCTAATGTGGTAATCTCTTACCAAGCTTATTCTGAAATAAACACCATGTCATATCTTGGTTTAAACAAACTTGAGTTTCCTAATTCAGTTCAGTTCAGCACAGAGAATCACATGGGGGATGCCATCCTCCCCTCCTCATGGTGGAGACCAGCTGGACATACTGCAACTTTGCAGGAACTTACGTGGTTGCCACCCTCCATCAGTGGTGGCTTGTCTTCCTTCATGTTTCTTCCTGCATGATTCCTCCCATTGTCAACACAGCCTGCCCACCTGCTTCCCTCCCTACATCATCTGCACAGCCTGCCTGCCCATCTCCCATCATCAGCACGGCTGCCCCCCATTGGTGGCGGCTGTGGCTACCCCTGAATGTTGTCTGTGGCAGCAGCTCCTCCCCCCCCCATAGCTTCACCACCTTGGTGGCAGCTCCACCTACCCCATGCCTGCTTGCTACTTTGCCACCTCAGCAGTGGTGCTGCCCCCCCCCCCAAATCTGGGAGTGATACCAGGAGTCACATTCCAATGCAAGAGCTGAGACAATAGTTCCTATTTTGCGTTTTTTTAAACCTCACTCCTTTTAAAAAAAGTTTTAGGATTCTTCTGCAAGCCTGGGGGGACCCCCAAATTTGTATCTTTGTGTAAATGGCTCCACTATTAGAATATATGATACTATTATCCTATATTGTCTATAATACTTTTCTTTATATATATATATATATATATATATATATATATATATATATATATATATATATATATATATATATATATATATATATATATATATATATATATATTTCTGGGTCAGACTTTGTTTATAAATGTAGGCTATTTCCCCACAGGTTATTTTTTAAAAAATCTTTATCAGTTTTACAATAACAGATACAATAAAATCAATCATATTAAAGCACAATAATATTGTTAGTATTGTTACATATCTCTTTAGTTGTTCATTATATTATAATGTTTTCAGATAAGTCTTGTGGATTGATGGTTTTAATTGATTTGTAGTGTTTTCAAGAATATGAGTAGAATGAATTCAAGTGTTTAAAGTTATAAGATTAAAAGCGACTGATAAGATTGATTAGTTGGTTGTACATCGTTTTTGTTGATGTGTTCAAAGAAGGGGAGTGATTTTTTGGTAAATCCTGTAGTCTGGGAAATAGATCAGCTTGTTGAATACCATCCAATTTTTTTCAGTAAGGTAATGATCCCAATCCTTTGAATACCAGTTTGTCAGTGTGGGAGCTTTTGATGGTTTCCATCTTAAAGCTATCACTGTTTTGGCTGCCACTAAGAAAGTTGTTATTAGGTCCCGTCTGATTTTTGGAATTCTAGTACTTTGCCGTTGGTCTAGGAAGATTAGTTCAGGTCTCAGTGGAATTGTGTACCCAGTTATATATTTTGTATGTTCAAAGATATCTCTCCAGAAGTTTTCTTTATATTTATATTTCCACCAGCAGTGGGCTTACGTGCCTATATCTCCACACTTTTTCCAGCATAGGGGAGATTTCAATAAAGATATTACTGCCATCTTTGGGGGGAGTTATAATGCTACCTCATTATTAATTTATAAGGCTGTCTTTTAGTATTGATCACGGGAGAATTTAAGAGACTCGAAGACCAGATTGCTTCTCATTGAACCTTTGATACAAGAATTCCAGTCTTCTTGCAATTTTGTTTGGCAGCTTAAGGGTTTGGTTTTATTAGTGTCTGTCTGTCTGTCTGTCTGTCTGTCTGTCTGTCTGTCTGTCTGTCTGTCTATCTCATATTTGTATTCTGCCCTCCTCACAAGCGGGCTCAGGGGGGATAACAACCTTAAAATCATTTTAAAATGTTCCATATTAAAACATCATATAAAAATAGCAGCACTCTTTTCCTGGCGGAAGCAATACAACTATTAACAATCAATACAGCAGTATAACTAGATATAGCAGCACAGTAACAGCAGCTGAAAAACAAACAGTGGTGGGCAGCTTTCAGGGAGGGGGGTAGATGTTGCATCCTCCGGCCAGCGGAGGTCCAACCTCAGCCATGAGCCTGGCGGAACAACTCTGTCTTACAGGCCCAGCAGAAAGATAGTAAATCCTGCCAGGCCTTGTTCTCAGTAGACAGAGCATTCCACCAGGTAGGAGCCAGGACTGAGAAAGCCCTGGCTCTAGTCGAGGCGAGACAGGCCTTCTTGGAGCCAGGGACTGATAACAATTGTTTTTCTCTTGATCAGAAGGTCCTCCGGGTAATATATGGGGAGAGACGGTCCCTCAAGTACGCTGGCCCCAGTCCGCACAAGGCCTTATAGGTCAATACCAGAACCTTGAACCTGATCCGGTACTCCACAGTCAACAAATGCAGCTCTCGCAGTATTGGTGTAATATACGCCCTATTTGGTGCTCATAATGATGCACGCCACTGCATTTTGCACCAGCTGCAATCTCCGGGTCAGGCTCAAGGGTAGGCCCGCATAGAGCGAGTTACAGTAGTCTAACCTAGAGATGACCATTGCCTGGATCGCTGTAGTTAAGTCACAGGTAGACAGGTAGAGGACAAGTTGCCTGGTCTGCTGCAGGTGGAAAAAAGAAGACCTGACAACCGCTGCAACCTGTGCCTCCATTTTCAGGGAGGCATCCAGGACCACCCCCAGGCTCCTGACCCTCGGAACTGGCGCAAGCTGTGCCCTATCAAGGGCTGGGAGCCGGAGTCCTGAACCCAATCCCCCGTGGCTCAAGTACAGGACCTCCGTCCTGAGTATTCTTTATAATTCTATGAGTATTCTATATAATTTTGAGATTAAGTTTTTATGAGTATGTACTGATTTGGTTAGTCGTTCTAATTGTGTTTCAGGCTCTTTCAGTATTTCTGTTATCTTTATCTTTCATTACCTTTATCTGTGTTTAAATTGTAGGTAGTAATACCATGGGATTTTCCATTGGACTTTCCTTTCCAGCTCTGTGTTTTCTGTGGTGATGTCTACCAATCGTGTTGTGTTGCCTCCAGATTTTACTCATACTTGAGTCTTTGCCTGGGGGGAATCATTCTTGAGCCAAGAATGAGGAGTGCCTGGATATCTTAGGTGTTTCTGTATGAGTTCCATGTCTTCAGCATGGACTTTAAAAATATATTTAGATCAATCGTTGAAGGACAGGAGTTAGGTTTGCTCCAGATCAGCTCTTGGATAGAGGAGGGTGAAAAGGTTGTAAGATTTTTATCCAGTTTTTATGGTCAGTAGTTTGTAACATTAGTATGAAATTAGCTAGATGTGTTGTTTAAAGTAGATGTCTATATCTGGATAATTAAAGCCACCTTGTGTTCTTTTTAATCTTACTGAGGAGAATGCTATTCTTGGATGTTTATGTTCCTATAGGAAACTGTTGATGGTTGTTTGCCAGTTCTGCAATAGTTTCGTAGGTATGTCTATCGGTATTGCTTGGAAGAGTTTTGAGAGCACAAAAGATTGCTTGGAAGCAGTTTTGAGAGCACAAAAGATTTAATTAAATGGTATCTGTCGTATCAAGTATGTTGTTGTTTGCTCCATTTTTAAAGGTCTTGCTTTATCTCTTTAAATTTATGGATATAGTTGTTCTTTATCAAATGGTAGAGATGAAGATCCCGAGTTAAGGTAGATAGGTTTCAGTCCCCCACAGGTTATTTGACTTGATATTGATGCTGTTGGGAAGTATTTTCCTACTTTCCTAATGCATTGTGGGATGTTTCTACAATTCCCAGGGCTTCTGTGGTTTTCTCTGATCTTTCCCAGACCTGCTTTGATGCAAAGATTTTGAAAAGCCTGGATGTCTGCCATGTAGAAAGTTCAGAATTTCCTGGTCCTGCCAACATAGCAGCCATTTTCCTTACTCCTATCCTCAGTGGCCATTTCTTCCCCTGCTACCAGGGAGATTTTATTCTTTTAATCAACAATTGAATATATTGTTATAATTGTTTGTATAAAATAATCTATGTATCAGTTCTCTAAATTCCCTGCTGTCATTTTAAAGAAAGGAAGTCTTTCATTATAGAAATATAAGGAGAAATGAATATCTCTACAGTGAAAAGTGCTAGATACTTACTTAAAACAAAAGAACTCTGTGAATTTAGAAAATCTGATACACAGCTTATTATATTGTTATATACAGATATTGCCAGTTGAAAACCCCCCCAAAAAAACTCTATTAGTACAGAGTGACGATTATGGCCATTGTTAGAGGATGAGGAAATGAAACTGAGGCTACAAGGAAGCTCTGTTGCCACTGCACTGTTTCAGCAGCCAGCGCAGCAATCGGGAAACTACACACTCTTGTCCCTTTGTGGAAACACCCTTTTTTATCTTTCTGATATTGAATCACATGGGAGGTTGGCTGTGACCTCTCTCATCATTCATTAAGTGTAGCAGGGTGTCACATACAAATGATTTACATCAGGTAAAATTTCTATTTCATATGCATCTGAAAAAGTAAGGTCACTCACACAAGCTTATGCTGGAATCAACACAGTAAATCTTAGAAGTGCCATTTGAGTTCTGTTTTACTTTGCTACAACAGACAAACATTGTTCCTTTTTAAAAATTATTTTAAAGTTGTTAAAGTGCATACAATTCATTTGGTTAACTGCTGCAGAATATGGAACTATAGTTTAAATGGTGAAATAATTTTGAGCCCTGTCCCATTGAGGTTCTGTAGCGGAAAAACAGTTATTAAATGGAAAATGATTAAGGAACATAGATGTAAAAGGGATTTGAAAAAGCTCTGTTTCCTTCCTGAGAAAGTATGACAGGACAACAGTGAAAATGAAAAGCTAGGAGTCCATAGAATTCTGGTGTCCTTTTGATTATTTTTCTTGTGTACAGCAAGGCTGTCAGCTTTATTTGGTCTAATTGGTAGATTAATCAACTAACAATTTAGTTTATTAATTGGTAGAGGCCAGTTTTAATTGGTAAGGACAAATTTTAATTGGTTTGGCTGTGAGTTATTTTGGCTTTTGGGGGGTTGTTTTTGAGGATTTTTTTGTTTGTGCTGAGTTGCAGAGTAGTAGGGTGGAAGTGAACATATTAACTATGTTTTTCATTTTTAAATTAATTGTAGTTTTGTTTAATTATTAGTGATTTTTTAAAACTTACTTCATTGACTCAGAATGGCACCTATTAAGTTTTTGATAATGTGAGAAAGCATTTAAATATAACCAATAGGTTTGATCAGTTGGTTAAAAGGGCTGTTTTATCAATTGAATACATTGGTGCATAGTGATCTTTATATGATACTTTTGTAAATGCAGCTGAGCACCAAATGCTCAGATTGAGACTAAGACCCTGAATCAATTTCTCTTACAAGTTCTCAGATAGTAAGACAGCCAGCCAATATATGAATTTCTGAGTGGTAATAGTCTTCTAGTTTTGATGAGTGACAGATTGGTGATACATCTTGAAGACTCTATACTGTCACTAACTATGTGCAAACTTATAATTCACTTAAATGTAATTATTGGGCTGAATCCACACTAAATTTTCTGCTAACATAAGGTGTGGGGTAATTTCTGCCAGTTCTTCCTACTTGCTGCAGCCCCCAATTTGATCCTCATGTTCTTTCTGATGGTCCCTTGTCGTGGAGATCAGTGGGCTTCAGTGCAAAGGGGGGAGGCAGGAAAGCTGTCTTCTGCTGACAGAAGTGCCTTCTGTGAGTACAGAATTTAGTCTGGATCCAACCCATTGTATGTCCTTGCAGGCAGGCAGAGGGTGGGAGGGGTATAGTAAATTAGTGTGTCAGGAAGCTAGATATTTTTCATGCTATGGATGACAGGATATGGTAAACAGATCTCTGTACGATTGCAACAAGAAGTCCAAGCTCTTGGTTTAAATGGTTTTTATTCAGAAATCCAATCTTTCCATATATATGTCCATAGAATTACTCAGAGACAAGAAAGCATCCAAGCAGTACATGCTTCCTTGATAGGAATAGAAACTTGAGGAAAATACAGCTCTAAATATTCATTTCCCCTCTCCCAAACCACAAGTTTGCGTGGGAAGGAGTCTGGGAACTTCTGCTGGAGTTTATACATCAGCTAGACAGGACAAAGAGGTATAAAAGAAATGGCAACATTTCAGACAGTGCAAGGTCACTTCAGTGAGCTTCAAAGAAAGAGATAACACAGCTGTGTTCTCAGGCTGCTAGAGAGAGAAAAACAAAAGTGATGGTTATAGCATTTGCAAAATGGAATCAAGGCACAGTATTAGCAATGGTTCAACACCTAGAACAATGACATGGATGTAAGGGTACAGACATGACAGATATACTATATAATAATAATTAGCTTGATAGAGCATGGGTGTGAAGTGTGGAAAATTAACATATGTAGTGCAAGAATTCAATGTCCTGATTCAACCCTGGAAGGTCCATTGATCTGAATTTGCAAGTAAACTTAATTTCAGTGATGATCTTACATGGTAATTTTCCTTTGAAGCTTCTCCACTTGAGAGCTGCTACTCTTAGGTCAGTGATGGAATACCCTAGCAGATTAAAATATTCTCTTACTGGTTTTTGAATGTTGTGATTTTTGATATCAGATTTATGTCCATTTATTCTTTTGCAAGTGGTCTGACCTGTTTATCCAAAATAAAGAGTTGAAGGGCATTGTTGACACTTGATGGCATATATAACGTTAGAAGATGAAGGATGTAGAGTAAGTTGGGTAACTTTTGTAAGAAAGAAGCCTTAGATATTAATTTTGTCAAGACCAAAGTGATGGTTTTTAAGAAGAGACCCTGTAGATTTTAGTGGTCAATAGATGGAGATCTTATAGAACAGTGTAATACCTTTATATTTCTTGGAGTGACCTTTAGTGAAATTCTTTCATGAAGAGCTCATTTGGTGATAACATACTTTAGTTTTGAGAACCATGGGTGCCATCTTAAAATTTTATAGCATGAAAGGAAACTTCTTGAATGAGCCTTCTTTAAATTGTTTACGAGTAAGCCCATTCTGCAACTCCTGTGCAGTGCAGAATTGTGGAGCTAGAATAAATCCCTGGTAATGGTTTTAGAACCTATTCAAGATCTCTCCTTAAAGAGAATTTTAGCTTTGCCTTGGGGTACTCCAGCAGCGATAATGTGGACTGAACTTCAATCAGAGCTCACTTGCACATTGACCTGTTCAGATTCTGGAGAAAGCATAATTCCTGTTAGCCCACTTTTAAGGCAAAGCCTTGCTCTGTTGCAGTCAGATACCGTATGTGCAGCTGGCTATAATGAGGTCCTTCATTGCTACTTGTTATCAGATGACGCCTGAGGTGTTCCTTTGGTTGGTTCCAATATACATGACTGTATATGTAAAAGTGATGCTGTTTTCTCTCAGCCTTGAGAGGTTTTGCTAATCTAGCTTTCAGTGCAACATTTTGCATGGACAGTTTCACAAAGGGGTTTCTGTATCAAGTAAAGAACAGGTGTCAGGAAAGAAGCAGGAGCTTTTTAAGCGCAATCTACCTGATAGCAAGCTTCACAGTACTTTGATCTTACTTCTCACAGTGATTTATATATAGAACATACATTCTGCTTTGGTCTTTTGTTTCAAGTCGATTTATATATATTATATATAGAACATACATTCTGCTTTGGTCTTTTGTTTCAAGTCTCATTTTCTTGCAAGTTGCGTTACAAATACTACATTAGCTCCTGAGAATAGTAAGAGTGCATAACAGTCATAGAAGGCACATAAAGGTACATAAAATCTCTTTCATTAAATCCATTTTTCACAGAATGGCACAGTTTACTTTGACAATGAAAAACTTATGGGGGTGAGCTGTACTTGAAAGCTGAAGTATTTTATGTAGCTGTGTACTTTTTGGTAAGGTTGTTTTTCTGTGTTTTTAATCTTATAACAAACATACTATTGATTATAATGTCTTCGTTTTCTGTTTCTTTTATTGTGTGTTTTAATTGTAATGGCCCTTGGCCTCATACAGTGAATGCTAATTGACTGCCAGCACTAGATGGAATCAATTCATTTCAGCATTATTGGGCTTAGTGTCCTCCTGGACACAGTCTTGCTATTCAAAGAACAGGGTAGTTCTTCTGTTAGGGATATGTTTTATCATTTGCATTTGGTCCATAGCCTTTTCCTTCTTGAAAAAAGAAAGAGAACCTCTTATTGAGGACAACACAAATGACTTAAAACAAGTTCTATAGAACCCTTCACTAGGCAGACGTTATAAAAATTTGAAAGTGAAGGAGATAAAAAGCAAATTTTCCTGTTCCAGATCTTAAGATTCTGTCATGCCTGCCTTTGATATTGGATGCTGCCAGTTGGATTGCTATAAGTGCTAGATTATAACACTTGCTTTCTGGACTCAGCCAATCTAGGCACACACATCCATGCTTCTGGCATTTCAAGGCTGGATTATTTTGATATGTTCTGTATGGAAATGCCTTGAAGGTATCACAAAAGCTGCAAGCTGTTTATCTGTTGATGGGTGCAGGCTGTTGGATGTATACAACACAAATTTTAGAATAACTTTATTGGTTGTCTGTGTTTCTGGGCTCAAAGTGTTGCTGCTTATGTTTATGACATGATTCATAAATACTGTATATAAATATCCAATAATCACATACAAATATATATATAAATTCAATCAAAAGTCCAACCAGTATAGCTTCACCACAGGGCAGTTACTTGAGACCTCCAGAGATACAGTTCACAATGAATTATTCCTTTTTTCTGTTCTCTTGTAAATTGTGTTAGTTCCTATGGAGTCTTTCCAGGAGACAATGTGGTCTAGTGATTAATATCGCTGAAGAGCCTGACAGGTTTTGCCAGTTTGTAATCCCGTTGAGGCAAAATGCTTTTTCAAAGGCTCATAACTATATTATACACTGTAAATTAATAATAAATTATTGTCCTATAGTATTATTAGTAAGTATAACAAACTAAAACTACTCACAATTACTCCAACACCGTAACACTCATCTCAAGGTCAATGAGTAATCCGAGGGACCATTGCCATGAGTTAATGATTAACATAACATCATTTAAACTGTTTGCTGCAGCCAGTGATTTACAATTTAAAGAGACAGTGTTGCTAGCACTATAAATAGCAAGAATATTCAATTTCATTATTAAGACCATGAAGGAACAATGTGTCCAGTTTAAATATCCACTCAGATTCTGTTTTCAATAATTACAGAAAGAACCAACGCTTTGAAATCTGCCTTGTGGGGTCACATTCAGTGAAATTACTAATGGGGCGTCCATGATCTTATTTTTAATCCTAGAAATGTGTTCCTGAATTCTCACTTTCAAAGGCCGGGTTGTACAGCCTACATAGAGTTTCATACATGTGCATTGAATCACATAGACAATATTAGCTGTTTAACAGTTGGAAAAATCTACGCTGAAAAGCGGTTTCTCTCTTGAAGGGTTCAGGATCTCCTTAAGTGTCATTGACAGGTTACAAATAGAACAATTTCCACATGAGAAATGTCCCTTGGGGTGTGTTGTTGGAGGTTGACATTCCTCAAAGGCAGAATGTATTAGAATATCTTTTAGACTTCTGTTTTTTTGGTAGCCTATTAGTGGTTTTTCTTCACACCCACCTATATCTCCTAAAATATGCCAATGCTTGTGAATTACCTTAGTGATTTTCATGGAGAGGGAAATATAGTCTAATGCCCATCTTATTTTGCTGGTGGGTGGTTGATGTTTAGGAGCAAACAACATTTCTCTAGGGGTCTGTGCTGCTCTTTTCTGTGCTCTTTCTAGTACACTATCTGGATATCCCCTATTATAGAAGGAACAGGTTAAAAGTCTGCTCTCCCTCCCGTAATCACACTTCCTGCTGGAATTCCTTTTTATCCTGAAATATTGTCCTGAAATATTTGCTCTTTTTTATATATTTTTTTTTATTTTTAATTTCTAACATAAAAACTACAAAAAACTACAGAAATATAAAGGGGAAAAAGGGGACTGGGGAAAAGGGAAGAGCAACATATAAACAGAAAACACACACTACGTCTACATGTCTTGTATTCCCTTCATGCTGCAATTTTTCTTTAAAGTTAACTTTCTAATATGCTATCAGATTGGTAGATCTTATAAAATACAGACTACATTCAGGATCAGGTCTTCTCCCCCCCCCCCCCCCCCGCGTCTCGGTCTCAGTTTTCTCTGCGCAGCTACAATAGCTGCGCTCGTTCCCTCCTCCCCCCCACTCTCCCCTTCAGACTTTGGACTTTCTTCTTGCTGAAACTCCTGGTGGTTAAACAAAAAGTCTCTCAGCTGTACTTCCGATATTATCTTGTAGGTTTGATCCTTGTATCTGAACCAGATGCCTTCCGGAAACAACCATTTGTATTTTACATCACATTTCCTCAGGAAAGCCGCAAGTCTTTTATACTTAAATCTTCTTTTACGAGCCAAAAATGGAACGTATTTCAATATCTTAACCTTATTGCCCAGATAGTCCAAGTCCACATTATATGAATTATATAAGATGGTGTCCCGAGTCTTCTTAGATGAAAAGTCAATAATAATCTCGCGAGGCAGCTGACGCTTCATTGCATATTTTGAAGATGTCCGCCGGACTTCCAAAATATCGCTTTTTAACTCTTCTTTAGTTGCCTTTGCGAATGACGCCAAAAGTTCAGACACCAAATCTTTTAGATTTTCACTTTGCTCCTCTTTTACATTCTGGAGACGCAGTACCGTTTGGGCACGGTCCGCTTGTAATCCTATTATTTGATTCTCCAAGAGCTTCACTTCTTTACTTGTTGCTTTCATGAGTACTACGTTTTCGCGTGCAGACTGCTCTGCTCCAGACGCTGTTTCTTTAATGGTTTTCACTTCGCTTTCCACTGAATCAACCTTTTGCCCCATTTCATTTAACTTCGCTACAAAGGGCTGCATCGCTTCAAAGACCGCTCGTCTGACCATCTCTTCCAAGGTTTCCCCCTTCCCCTGTAACATCACCATCACCGATTTACTCATCGCAGGGCTCTGCTTTTTCGTTGCCATCTTGGGGGGGGGGCGCCAGCTAAGTTCCGAAACTCCGTGAAGGGGAAGAAATCCACACCTTCTTAGCTTCAACTCCCACCAATCCTTCGCATATGCTTAGAAATCAGAAGGGATTCACTTACTTACAGGTTTTCACCTTAAATCTGCTTATTGCCGTTCTCCATGGCCCAGAAGCACGTGAACTGCTGCGCAAGTCTGCCGGCCTCCGTTGGAGCAAACGGGCAATTTACCCCCTGCATTGCTTTCAGGGGGTTCTTCCCGCCACGCTCCGGACCCTGCCTCCCTCACTGGGAGTCCTGGGGGTTAACCCTCGCAGGTCAACTGCCCGGTCAGGCTGCTCGGACGTTTCCTCGCGGACCTGTGGAGAGGAGCGTCCGACATGGCCGGGAAAACGAAACCGAATCCTGAAATATTTGCTCTTAAATGTACTGGATGTAATGATGTGCAGTGTAAATAGGAACACTAGTAGACGACTCTGTTTGGGGGCACTTTCCTACTTCCTCATATAGATGAGAGGATTTCTCAGTAGAAAAGAACTCTCTTGGGGTCACTAGCATGACTGATTGGTGTTGCAACACCAGCTCACCACCATTGCCTCAGGTGAAAAGAGGGGTTCTGTATAGTCCTGAAACCATTGCAGCACTCACAATCACAAGGACCTTAGGTCTTCTGAATGGTTTGACAGCCTATTCCCTGAAGGTAATCAGTGACATTTGTTTGTAAGGTCTTTGCTATACTGGACAATGACCAAGGCTTAGAATTTTTTAAAAAAATCTCTATGTATATTACTTGTGACATCTGCAAATAATTCTTCATTAGCATTAGAGGAAGAAAATTTCTCCCTTAAGGCAAAGGGGCCATTCAGGGAACTCCAATTATGGCTCCCCCCACCATGTTTTTCTTAGTACATAAGGAACAGGTGGATGTTGTTGGCCTATATCAGATATCGGACAGTTTGCTGTACTGACAGGGTAAAGGATAGAATGGTCACATTCTCCTCTGCACTGTTTTTGTATGGGTTAATTGCTGGGTTGCTGACCTGGATTTGGAAAATAATTATTCCCATATCTCTATCAGTGACGTTTGCAGGGGTTAGCTGTGATTCAAATACCGAGGCAGGGTATTCTCTACACAGATATTCCCTTTTTTGTTGCTGTTGTCGTCTTAACAACGCCTAGAGTGTTCATCAACTACACGAAACCAGCTTGGTCTGTCTTACAACCCTAGGTTGTTCTTTTTATTGCCATATCTGAATGATTGGTTCATTGCTGCACCACTTTTGGGATTAATTGATGACTGACGTTGTGATATGATGTGATATGCTGACAAATAGGTTTGGTGTTTTGAGGGAAAGGTCACAACTGCAGCCTACCCAGAGTTTTTTCTCCTCAGTGGTGCAACATTGGGCTACATGAGTACCACGGGCATCTTGCCTCTGGATGGGACTCAGACTTCAACTTGTCTGGAGCAGATGGAGACTATCCAGATGGGTGTCAGCTGCCACATCAATGGTACCCCTGACCATGTTAAATTTGTAAATTTACAGAAGTGGTTGCTGAAAAATTTTCAGGTCATCCCTCACATTTCTCAATCCATAAATTTGTCCATTCTGGGACAAATCTTCAGGACTCTTGAAAGGAGACGGTCAGACTGTTAGTTGTTCAAGGGTGCACCCTTCGATAATAGACAGCATCATGGTATGCTGACAACTGATGCTTCATAGCAGAGTTGGAGTGCCCTTGGTTATCATACTATTACATAGAAATGAATGGTCTGACAGTGAAAACACATTACATATCTAGGTACTGGAATACAGAACCATACGTTATGCTCTTGTTTCGTCACAGATATGTGTTGGGGAAAAGATACTCAAGCCTAAATGGTCAAGACCATGGCAACAGTGGGAATGCTCAGCATTGCTAACCTTTGGGCAGAATCTAGGGTCTTCTGCAGTTGGGCAATTTTCATGGACTTTCCACACAGAGAGTCTACATCCTGGGCCCAGACAACACCAGGCCAAAGGGGTTGAGTACAGTTTTGAGTTAAACTCATTAATGTAAATAATATCAACCTGCAGCCAATAGTCCTGCAGCAGGTAGTTCTGAAGGTGAACAAATTCACAACTAGTATTAATGCCAAGGCATGAGTACTGTTCTAGAACAGACAGTGATCTCCTCTCTTTGGAGACATGTTCCTACACTTATGGACAGGTTGCCTAGTCTAGGTATCCCAGAAATTTTTTTTTGGTATGCAGGTTCATTTACCTATTGGAGGGGACATTTTAAATTGTACCCCCTTTGGAGTCCAGGCAAATTGGGTTCTTACATTACTTGCTTGGTCCAAGCATAGGTACATGCCACCTCCTCTGACACCAGGTATGATTCAACTGGGAACGCTGTTTCCTCACGTTTTGAGTTTCATGCACTTGTAAGCATGATACACTTGATTCATTCTATGGTAATCTCCATATAAGTACTCCTGAATGTGGGACTTTCCACTTGGATGTTTTATGATTCCAAAGGGGAAAAAATTCTTTCTGAGTAGATGTAGAGTAAGGGCACTATGGCTGAGAGTTGTCTTTTACTCTTTATATTTGAGTATCTATACACCCTGAACTTAAAGGGTTTGGACTCTGTTCACGTTCAGATTAAAGGCAAGCCTGGGCTCTCGTCTTAGTCCCGCCAATTCCTCAAAGGATGCTTAAGCTTTATTTTCCAAGGTTACTGCTGGTCCCTCCGTGGTCCCTGTCCTTGGTACTGTTGTGCCTTATGTTGGCATTTCCCAAGCCCTAGCCACTTGCAAGGTGGAGCTTCTGCCATTGTGAGCGAGCATCTTTGTGATATTACTGTAGTTAGGAGAGCAGGTGACTTGTCAATGCCTAGGACTGAATCTGCCTTTTGGGCTAAATTTGGCAAAATTTCAGGTACATGAGGATATCCTCTAACCTGACATCCATTTCCTACTAAATTTTCTTGTTCTCTTTGACTTGTTTCAAGAGATCACCATGCCTGTATGCTGCAAAACCCACAATACAGGACACAGGAAACATATAATGCACCCACTACAGTTCAAAAGAGCCTTGTCCTTTTTGTTTTAATTATGACACGGGGGTTTTTCATTCAGATCTGCATCTGTTTGTGCCATTTTTGAGCCCAATCAAGGGTGAATGGGATGTCAGTCCAGCCCATTGATACATATGTGGGGTCTATCATCCAGTTGGCATACCAACATACTGCTCAAGGCCCCTTTATCTGGGGGTTTCACTTTACCGGGATTCTGGCTACCTCCTCAGTGTTTTTCTGTGAGAGGTACCTCAATTTCATATTTGTAAGGCAGTTTCTTAACTATCATCGAGTGCCTTTGGTGGGCATTGCACTTTAGACATCAATTGCACACAGCATGTGGCAGTCTTACATACTTGTTAAAAAGGGGGGGGGGGAATCTGCAAGATAGCTGACTGGGCATAGTCAGACACTTTTGTCTGGCATTATATTGCAGAGGTTCACGTCACATAGAATTTGGTGATAATTAGAGCAGTATTGCAGTCTTTGTTTAAAAGAAAGAAAGAAAGTAAAAGGCAGAGTAAATACTATGCAATTTTAAGTTGTTGCAAGTTCTTATATCTTTATTGGCATATCTCCCATTTGCCTGTACATTTGCAAATTTAAAATATGAAGTTTATTATGTATTATGATTTTGTATTATTAAATGTTTGATTGGGAGAGATTCACCCTTCTTGTGAGTGTGTAGCTTGGTACTCTCCCATGTGGGACTTCACAGAAGAACGAAGATGAAAACAGGGTTGCACTTACCTGTAACTGCTGTTCATTGAGTTCTTCTGTGCAGGCACACATACCCTCCCTCCTACCCCACTGTGAACTCTCTGGTTAAGTCCAGTTGTGAGTCGTGGCGGCTTAGGAGAACTGAGGTAAGGGGCTGTTACTCTCCATTGGGTCACATGACCGTTTGGGCAGGAAGCAGTTGCTATGGCTCCAAACAGGCTCTAAGAAGTGATAAAGAATTCTCCATTGGCAGACCTGCACATGTGCAGTCCCGTGTGTGCCTGCACAGAAGAACTCGAACAGCAGTTACAGGTAAGTGCAATCCTGTTTTCCCAACTCAAACCCATCCAACATATCATCAGTGATCTACAATTCATCCTGGAAAACGATGCCTCTTTCTCACAAGCCCTGGCAGAAGACCTCTCCTTGCCTACAGACAGCCCCCCAACCTTAAATGACTTCTCACTAATAACCATAAATCGGCTAACAGAGTCACCAACACAGGTATCAGTCCCTGCAACTGACCCAGATGCCAACTCTGCCCTCATATCTACCCAGAAAATGCAATTACAAGACCCAGTGGCGTTAACTACACTATCTCTGGCTCTTACAGCTGCTCATCCTCCAATGTGATATATGCTGCACCCTCTCTTTCCTCCCCTCACCACTTAATATATCTCTGGCCAGTTTCTTCATACCCTTCATGTGTCTGATGAAGAGAGCTGTGGCTCTCGAAATCTTATGCTACAATAAAGTTGGTAAGTCTTAAAGGTGCTACTGGACTCTACTACAGTGCAAGTGAAAATGCAATATATTCAATGACTAGGACATACAATAATAAATAACAGGATGTTCAGAAAAACAGATACAATAGGGAATGTTAGCAGAAAAATTTTAAACATGCATAAAGCCGAACACAGAGACGAAATCTATCTGAAACAATGCATAACTAATATTCATGGCATGTTTAGCAGCATGGAAACTCCCTAATAGAGACCTATCTTCATCAGCAGACAGTACCCAATAGCGTAGCATTTAGTCATCGTCCCTACCATGGCATCCCTGTAAGCTATTTCTTATGATACAGTCCTGTAATCTGGATAGAAGAAAACCCTCCTGAATAGTTCAATTTTGCATAGGTTGCAATAATACTAACATGTGTCTGAGCAAGAAAGATTTTGGAGCCAGAGGATCTATTTTTTTTTTCATATAAAAGAAGGAAATGATTTGGTGATTGGGAAATTATTTTGTAAATTGTCATTAACTGGCAAGTAATAATATATGGTTTTGATTTCTTATTAATCTGTCAATTTAAACTCTTACAGTGAAATCCTAAACAGAGTTACTCCAGTCTAAGCCCTTTCAAATCAATGGGCTTAGACTGGAGTAATTCTGCTTAGGATTTCATTGTTATTTAGGAAGCGCTGTAAACTATTTTAATATTAGTCTGGGGAAGAGTAATCATTTGCCGGCTAACCAGCTAATTTGACATCACTTGCTGGGCTAATTGCCCAGAATGGTTACCTGATGTTTCTTGACAAGAACAGATGACTAAGAGATGGTCTACTGATATTGCTATCCTAAGAACACTTTCTTGGGGGTAAGCCGCAGTGAATAGGCTGCAGCAGGATTTATCTCTGAATAACAATCAGAGCCAAGAATGTGCAGTTCCTCCAAGCAAAAGTGGGGGGGAAGGGGTATGTGTGTATTTGTTTTAAGAAAGTCTGATGTTTGAATTTTGAAGAATGGAGAGAGAAAATGTTGACTAGAGAGAAAATACCTTGGAGTCAGAGTACAAGATCTCTCTGGGTATATGATGTGAGACAGTGGATATGCTGTTTTATAGGAGTGCCAGTGCTTCCATGTATGTTGTACTTTTATATTTCTAGATAAAACAACTAAACACATGAAATAAGTTTCCAGTACTCTCTCAAAAGCATACTGAACCCTGTAGCAATCTCTATAGAACTTTTAAACACTCGGGGAACTGAAGAGACCTAATAATATTTTACATTAAAATGTTTCTTCCACTGGTCCCCCCCCCCCATCCCATCCCTTTCCTTCCTTTTGTCATTAGTTTCTCTATCTTACCTGATGCAACTTCAGTTTTGTGGTAATTTGTTTTTCTCTATTTTTATCATGCAAAATAGGAGAAGTATTTTATTATTTAAAAATAATCTCTGAAAAGTTTCATTTGGTTCATCTGGTTAAAAAGAAACAAAGCAGTTATGTGGACACTCAGCAGCATATTTTGCCGCTAATTACTGAGTTTGTTTACATGTATTAACCTCTCCAAATAGTCATTTGTACAGTTGTACTTGTGCCCTTCAGTCACTGCCAGCTTTCATGCTCTGTTTCCCTTAGAAGTGCCTGAAAGTCTTTAGTATGTAAGTAAAGCTGTGTTACACTTGCAGTGTTTCTTTAAAATTTCATCTTGTAGCTAGGAACATTCTTACTAAGGTCGGCTGCCTGTCAAAGTAGATCAGTAACTGTGGAGCTATTCTCAGCCTATTCCCAGAGGAATAGTTCAGATTGTTTTGGTGATCTGAAATGAACCTCCCATTTGGAAAGAGCAGAGAGAAAAAATGAATCTCCAGTACGTGCAAAAAGTCATTGCATGCTGGAGCTCCATCTTCTTCTAACTCCTAAACACTATTAGCAGTGGTATTTTCCTTTACTTACTACCTCACTGTATAACTCCCTATCTAGCCCTTCCTATGATGAACTACTTTTTCTACTCTCCCCTTCTCTCCTTAGCCCATATGTGTGTGTGTGTGTGTGTGTGTGTGTGTGTGTGTATTTGTATATGTATGTATGTATGTATGTATGTATGTATGTATGTATATGGAAATATATATGGAAATGTACTTGATACTGATTGTACTAGCTCATACTATGTAATCCACCTTGAGTCTCAGTGAGAAAGGCAGGCTACAAACAAACAAACAAACAAACAAACAAACAAACAAACAAACAAACAAACAAACAAACAAACAAACAAACAAACAAACAAACAAACAAACAAACAAACAAACATCCTCTCTCAGTCACAGCCTCTCATCCAATCAGAACACCTCACTTCCAGCATTCTGTTATTCTGCTTCTCCCATACACCCCTTCCCAGCCAACCTCCTACCCTTTTGAACCACCTATGAAGAACTACATACTCCATTCAGAATATTTTAGAACCAGTTTCAGGTGGGTAACTGTGTTGGTCTGTCATAGAAGAACAAAATTCAAGTCCATTATAAATCCATTAGCAATCCATTGGTAGCCAAACTGGTTATGTCTGAAATGGCACTAAAATCCCACTAAGCAATCAGCAGCCAGTTTATAAAGGCAATGTGATATGGGACTAAGATGCTAGGCTTATTGAAGATTACATTTCCCAGCATGCAGCAGACACCTGAGGAAGAAGAAAGGAAAAGAAGATGGAGGGGGAAGTAGGAAGAAGTTCCCTCTGTTGCAGTCATTCAGCTCTCCACCTTTTACTATATCTGACAGCAACAGGAAGGAGAAGAGTGAAGCTGAGCACTAACAAGGTGTGAACCACTTGCACTGTGAACCAAAAGTGTACAACTTTCAGCAGTATCTGAAGTTATTATGCTACTAGTATTTTCAGTCCCATTTTAAATAATGTCTAATGCTGAATTATTCATAACTTCAGCATAGTTTTTCATAGCTTCAGCATAGTTGTTTTCCAACAGAACTTTCTACTATTACTCTCTTTCTTGACTTCTCTTTTCAGTCACCCAATTTGGAGAAATCCTTTTAAAACTTGTCCCAGTTGATCAAATAGCTACAACTACGCTGAGTTAGCTGTGGGCTCTTTCTAAGGTTAGCAGGGTTTTTTGCAGAGCTACTTCTTCTTTATACTGTCTGATCTGAGAATATACAGATTGTGTGAGAAGAGCTCTCTTAGAACCTCTCTATGTCATCATTGCCCAGTTTCTGGAAAGGGTGATTCTGCAATGTGCAGAAATCTCAGTGTGGGCTCCTCTGATGTGATCTTGGTCTTTTAATTGTTACCCAAGTGGATGTGTAAGTATAACAACAACAAAAAAGCCCTTTCCTATATAACCCTGATTACAAATAAGTTTTCTTACACAGAGTCTGTCTCTTGAGTTGTCTGCTAAACTAGTTAGACTTGCATATTCAGAACTTTAATGTGAATGAGATCACCAGCTGAACTTACCTTGACTGAATTCCCAATTTACATACCAGTCAGGGCCCCTTCCTAGATCATCTTGATATGTTGTTCAATACTAGACTCATTTACTAAACACAGTGCAAGGTGGCTTTGTGCCTGCACAATACTGTCTTGTGCTCCAGGGTCATGGCTTGGTCAGAGCAGTTCTTCATCATGAAGTGTGCGGTTGCCTAGGGAATGCTAGGACTTACTAGAAAAAGATGTAACTCCCGTGAGGCAGTGCAAGAATGCTCGTGCACAAATTTATCCCCAATCAGGACAATTCATCTATCTTTTCTGTTAGTCTTCATTGTGGACAGTATGTGCCAGAAATAGCATCTTGCAGCAAGTTCCAAAATACATCTACTTTTACAAATGAAAAAATTCCCATGAGGCAGTGTGAAAACATGCATGCACAAATGTATATGGATCCTGTGTGTGCGCGTGTGTGTGAATGGATCCAGATGATAGGTGTTACAGTAATTATTTGATCAAAAGGATCCGTGGTCATTGACAGAGAGTAACACTGCCATAATGAACACAGAAACACCTAAGTAGTAGTTATATTTAATCAACTACTGGTTCTGCGAATGTCCTCCTCATGTGTTGTAAGCAGGGAACTGATCATTCAATGAGTTATTCAGACATATGCAAGCCAGGTTGAATGAAGCTGATTTGTACAATAACACTGGAAAACAGCACAGCTAGAAAAAGTACAGAAGAAAGCTACAAAGATGATTAAGGGGTTGGAGCACTTTCTTATGAGAACAGGCTGAAGAATTAGGGACATTTCAGTCCAGAAAAAAAGATGGCTAAACATGAAAATGAAATCCTGCTTTCAAGTCATAGTTGACTTATGGTGACTCCTGGTGGGGATTTCATAGCAAGAGACTAACAGAGGTGGTTTGCCATTGCCTGCCTCTGCAACCCTGGGTTTTGTTGGAGGTCTCCCATCCAATTACTAACCAAGGCCAACCCTGCTTAGCTTCTGAGATGTGACGAGATCAGGCTCTCCTGGGATACAGTTTTATAAAAATATGTATGGGGTGGGAAAAATGGATAAAGTAGAGACCTTTTTCTCTCTCTCCCATAGTACTAGAACTCAGGGCAGCCAGTAAAGTTGTTAGGAAATAGGCTCAGGATAGACAAAAGGAAATACTTCTTTACTCAATGAATAATTAAACTGGATGAAGTGATGGCTATGAGCATAGAGGACTTTAAAAGCAGGTTAGACAGATTCATGAAGGAAAGATCCATCAGGGAACCTCCATATACAGAGACAGCAAACCTCTGTATACAAAAGCTATGAGCAGCATCAGGAGAAGGCCTTGTCTTCTATGCCGTGTTTGTGTGGCCCTCCAGGGTAATTGTTTGGCCACTATGTAAAACAGTATGCTAGGCTAGATGGACCACTAGTCAGATCCAGCAGGGTCTACTTATCTTCTTATGTTTCCTGTATACTCTTGGTTTCAAAAATGATCCACAAATTGCATATGTAGGAGAAAATGTCTCCATTTGATTTCAGGGTTCAAAGTTACTTATGACAGTGCAATGCAAGTCCAGAACACAGATGAAAAACATGGAATCCAATATTATTTAGCTACACCACACATTACATAAGTTGCAATGTAGCTATAAGAAAATTTTGTTCATCGTCGTTCTTCTGTGCAGTCCCACATGGGACTGTAGGCTCTTGTATTTCACCCTCTGAAGCGGAACAATCTGGGGAGCCGAGATGAGGGGAAGGAGTCCTTGGTGTCACGAGGATCACCTCCTGGGACCCTTCCTATCCCTCTGTTGATCAACTCGGAGCCAACTGATAAACTGATTTTATTTTTCTTTCTTTATTTATATCATTTATAGTCCACCTTTCTCACTGAGACTCGAGGTGGATTACACAATATGAAGTTAATACAATCAGTATCAAGTACATTTCAATACAATACCATAAGGTAAACAGATACAAGTTTAAAAGACATAGCATTAGCAAGGATCCAAGACAGCAGAAAAAATACTGGAGCAAAACAATCAATTCTAGGACTAACGTTAGACAACATGGAATGCTGGTTGTACAAAGGAGTACATATTTA
Organism: Eublepharis macularius; assembly: GCF_028583425.1. Classification (NCBI taxonomy): domain Eukaryota; kingdom Metazoa; phylum Chordata; class Lepidosauria; order Squamata; family Eublepharidae; genus Eublepharis; species Eublepharis macularius. Next base: position 107,232,155 of record NC_072793.1, read on the forward strand.
AAGCAGCAGGTAATATATAAGGCAAAATAGAGATGAAGTCTATGATCCCTAACTCATTAGTGAAGCATCTGAGACCTCATCCCTACAATACAGCCCTCCCATTTGAGTAAAAAACCTTTTTGAATAGTTTGGTTTTGCATCATTTATGGAAAGCCAGGAGTGTGGGGGCTCTTCTGACTTCCTCAGGCAGGTCATTCCACAGGATAGGAACCACCATAGAGAAAGCCCTTGTACGGGCTGGTGCTGATTTCACCTGTGTGCAGCCTGGCACCTGCAGGAGACCCTGTTCAGATGAGCAAAGCTGCCATGGAGGAACATAGGGAGGGAGGCGGTCCTGTAGGTATGCCAGATGAAAGCCATGAAGAACTTTGTATGTAATAACTAATACCTTGAACTGAGCACGGTAAATAATGGGTAGCCAGTGGAGCGACAGTAGGATGGGAGTGATGTTCATGCTCCTGCTTGCTCCTGATAAGAATCGAGCTGCAGCATTTTGCACTAATTGGAGCCTCCTAGTTAATTTAGATGGGAGGTCAATGTATAGAGTATTAAAATAGTCAAGCGTTGATGTTACCATAGCATGAATCCAAGTGGCCAGGTCAGCTGTGTCAAGATAAGAAGCCATCTTCCAGGCTAGAGTGAGGTTGTAGAAAGCATTTTTTGCCACTGCCTTAACTTGTTTTTCTAATAATAATGCTGGATCCAGTATAACCCCTAAGCTCTTAACTGAGTCTACAAGGGACAGACGAACTCTATCGAAAGTGGGGAGTACAATGTCCTTCAAGATCTCTGCCTTCCCAACAAGCATCACTTCAGTCTTGTCTGAGTTCAATTTCAATTTGTTGTTTTTCAACCATTTCACCACGGCTGTCAGGCAGCGATCTAAGATTTCCACTGCATCCTGTGGGGACCTGGATAGCGAGATATAGAGTTGGATGTCATCTGCATATTGATGACACCCAATTCCATAGCTGTGAATGAGTTCTCCTAAAGGCTTTACATAGAGCTTGAATAACATGGGAGATAAGATTGCGTCCTGCTGAACCCCACAACATAGTTCCCATTCTGGAGATAGCTGATTTCCAACGGCAACTCTTTAAGTCCACTCCAAGAGAAACTATTGAAACCAGTCCAGGGCACATCCTTTGATGCCCACTTCTGTTTCTAAACGCCTCAACAGGATGGCATGGTCTACTGTATCAAAGGCTGCAAACAGATCCAATAGAAGTAGTAAGGAGGCAGACACTTAGATTTTTTAGTTTTCTTCTGATGGATACGATGTGCACTTGTCTGGGTGCAACTTCTTCCCGGTCGGATCCGACCTCAGAGTCAATTTAGTAGAAATCACTGACTCAGCAGTAGAGTGCTTCCCCGCCGTTGAGGAAGCCTTAACTGCCTTCAGAGTCGACGGGGCCAACTGCTCCTTCCCAACAGAATCTTTAGCTGTGGGTACATGGGATTTTTTCATCACTCTTTCCCAGAGTGTAGCTTTCAGTTGTTGGGTCCTCTCATGCCTTGCCTTCGGGGTGAACTGTTGGTATATGTTACAGGTAGTAAGGTTATGTCCTTCACCCAGGCATATAAGACAGAGTTCGTGCTAGTCTGTGTCTCATCTTCGTACCACACCACGAGCATTTCTTAAACAGAGCTTGAAGGGTCATCCTCAGAGGTTTTTACCTCAATTTGCAGTCAGCCAATCCGGGTCAAACACAGCTGAAGACAATTAGTACCAAATCAGAAGCTGAAAGAGAAGTCCAAAAACAGTCTGAAGATCAAAAGGACAATCAAAGAGTGAAAGTGAGCTAGGAGCTATGAAATGACATTCTTCTCCCGCGGTGGCAAGAAGAGAACTGAGGGGCCACTGCTCTCCATTAAGTCATGTGACCATTTGGTTGGGAAACGGTTACTATGGCTCGAGACCAATGGCCCCGCAGGAGCTCTAAAAAGTGTTGTAGAATTCTCCGTCTGCTAGCCTGCACATGCGCAGTAATAACTAATAGCTTGGACCAGAGCCTGGCAGCAGCCCTGGAACTTGAAGAGGTAGGTCCCTATCCCACCACACACAAAGAAAATTCAAGCTCAAGTGCACTCTCCCTCTCCCTCTCTCAAAATGCCAACAGCAACTGTCTCTCCTTCACTGTCTGCAAAACCAGAGCTGGGAGCCCCCCTCCCCCCTGCTCTTTGTTTCCTTGTAACAAATTTGGAGCGCCACACTTGAAAGGAAGACCTGCCCATCAAGCTAAATTGGGCTTAGATTGGGGTTTCCAGGGCAACAGGAGTTCAAACAGAGTTCAGGCAGTCCCTGCCTCCGGTTGCCAAGGGAATTGATTGCAGGTGCCAGATTGTCTGGCTTGACAAACAGCAACAAACAGCAATGAATGAGGCTTGCAACGACCACCTGTCTGTTTAGAATGGGGCCTCACAAACAGCTTGTTCGCGAACAGCTGATTGGGCTGTTTGTGGCTTTTTTTAGTTCGTATTGCTGTTCGTGCCCATACATTTGTGAAGCACTATGCTGTTGATATTAACACAAACCAGGATGTAGCAGCTTCTAGAGCCATTCTCCAGTCCTTGTTTGCCTTAAAGAGAAACAAACATTACAATGTGACAGCTCTTCTAAATGTGCAGAATTGGTTATTGATATTCATACTGCTGATATAACTTCTTAGATTATGAAGTGCTCTTATAGAGTATTACTTAATGAGCATGTTCCTCATTGGTATTGATGTTATCTTCATTGATTGATACATCTTAACTGTTACATGCCTAACTTACTGAATTATTATCTTTGATGACGTTTTTCTTGGGGTTTTATATTACACTTGCTGTTTGCAGTGTATGTTACTGTTTGTCTTAATTAAACTGAGTTGGAGATTCACTCCACCTCCTCATTGTGTTTAGCTTGGTACTCTCCCATATGGGACTGCACAGAAGAACGATGATGAAGACAGGGTTGTACATTCCTGTAACTATTGTTCATCGAGTTCTTCTGTGCAGGCACACATGCCCTCCCTTCTACCTCGCTGTGATCTCCTTGGTTCTATCCAGTTGTGAGTTGCAGTAGCTTAGGAGAACTGAGGGAAGGGGCTGTTGCTCTCCGTTAAGTCATGTGACTGAGTGGGCAGGAAATAGTTACTACGGCTTGAGACCAATGGCCCCTCAAGAGCTCTAAAAAGCATTGTAGAATTCTCCATCAACTGGCCTGCACATGCACAGTCCCATGTGTTCCTGCACAGAAGAACTCGATGAACAGTAGTTACAAGTATGTACAACCCTGTCTTCCCATGCCAACACAGAATGCTGTCACTTGGTGGACCATTGTATAGACACCCTCTAAAGTTCAGACAGCCAGACTTTCATTTGTTAGGTTGAAAGTTGGACATCCTGTCAATCCAAGCGAAGGCCTATCAGATGGAATAGGGATACTTACTGATGTTAGTATATATCAACAATCTTTGTTAATGCTTGGGTGAGAAACTTTGTCTTCCTGAGCCCACACTTTTATCACTTTGCACTAGCAAGTAGAGATGGGCGCGAACCGCATTACGAACTTCAAAAACCCATGAAATTGGCAAATCATGCGATTGCGATCCAGCGGTTCGTGATTGTCCTTGTCCAATGAACCAGCATTGGGAAGAAGCCTGGTTCGGTGTGTTCAGCCGCGGTTCAGACAGTCAGGCGCCAGCAATCAATTCCCCTGGCAACGGAGCCGGGGGAATGCCTGAACTCTGTCTGCGCTCCTTCTGTCGCCCTTGAAACCCGAATGGAAGCCCAGCTTACCTTGATCGGCAGGTCTTCCTTCCAACCACAGAGCTGCAAAGCGGTTACAAGTTGGGAGAAGACACCTTTGGGGAGAGAGACAGAGAGAGTTTAATTGGAGCTTGGATCCCTATTGCAATCTTGACCAAACTTGGGTAATGGCTGGAGGAGAGCTTGTTAAACACTCCCCGGGAACATGGGCTCTCTAATTCCAACGGGGGCCATTCTGATGCCTATGAACCACGAACCTCAAACCAGTTCAGCAATGGGAAATGTTCGTTGTGGTTCGCGACCTCGGGATCGTCGTCGGCACCAAACCACGAACTGCAGAGTCATTAAATTTTATGGTTCATGCCCATGTCTACTAGCAAATACTCTCCCAATTACTATTTTCCTGAAAAGAATGTTTTTAGTGCATCTTCCCTTTGCTATCTCCATTAGGATCCTTTCTTCAGCTTTCTCTATATCTTATGTGATTTAGAGCCAAGCTACAAGTGACGCCTTACACACGTTGGACACTTGTCAGCTTCCCTCAAGTTTTGATGGGAAATGTAGGCATCCTTGTTTTACAGCTTGGCTCTCCATTACAGCTGCAAGACCAGGATGCCTACATTTCCCATCAAAACTTGAGGGAAGCTGACAAGTGTCCAACCTGTATAAGGTGTCACTTGTAGCTTGGCTCTTAGAATGATTTAGAAATATCTGGGATACATGGTTATGTTGTGTATGTTAACATTCTTAAAATATATGGCATATATGGCAAAATATAAACTTGAACAAACAACGTAACAGAAAAAAGCAGAAGCATCTTCAGAGGTGCCAAAAGTAAACCTATCAGACCTATTTTCCTCAGACTCTACCTCATGTTAATATTAACTTGTTTTGCTTTCTCTTGCCGCCTTTGCAAGGTTTAGTGACCTTTAATAAATAATGTAATCTTAGTGTTGCCTACTTAGCAGAGTTCCTAAGCCTATAGCCTCCATAAATTATTCATTTTATTCAATTTATATTCCACTCAGAGTACATCACAGGCGATATTAAATACAATAAAAACAGATAGTATAAATTAGATTAAACTATATCAGTCAGTACAATAAATTCTAAATGGACAGTTGCACCCATATTGCACACCCACCAAGCATTAAGGCATATCCATGGAGCAGGGTGGCCAGCTACGAAATGATAACTATCTGGGGGAGGGGGGAGTTAGCAAAAGGCAGACACTCAGAACTTGTTGACTTAGAGATTACTGTAGTGGACCCCATCTTGTGTAATGGCTTGCCTGAGACGGTCAGGAAACCCCCCACACTTTTGGCTTTCTACAAACTCTGTAAACCAGAATTGTTCAGGAAGGCATTTTTATAAATGCAGTATTAAAACATAGTCCTGCTGCATTTATAAAAATACCTTCCTGAACAATTCTGGTTCAGAAAGGAGTAAGTGAAGGGTGGACTCCCCTAAAAGAAGATCTCTTGCAGGCCCAAGCCATCACCATTCCAGCAGGACAGAAATGCAATAGAGGATCTAAGAAGCCAGTATGGATGAACAGAGAGATCTGTGATGAGCTAAGTAGGAAAAAGGAGAAATTCAAGAAATGGAGGGAAGGAAATGCCTCCAAAGAAGAGTAGGACAGTCATCAGAAAGGCCAAAGCTCAGATTGAGCTGAGACTGGCCAGGGGAGCTCACCACAACAAAAAGACATTCAGATACATGAGAAGCAAACGTGTGTGTGTGTGTGTGTGGTGCCCTCAAGTCATAGCTGACTTCTGGCGACCCTTGGTGGGGTTTTCATGGCAAGAGACAGAGGTGGTTTGCCATTGCCTGCCTCTGCAACCCTGGTTTTTGTCAGAGGTTTCATGTCCAATTACTAACCAAGTCCGACCCTGCTTAGTTTCTGAGATCTGATGAGATCAGGCTCACCAAGTCAGGGCATGGGAGATCAGCAGAAATCACTTCCTCTCTCCCACCAATATACTTTCTCTGTTCATGTAACAACTGTAAGAGCAGAAAGGGCTGATTTCTGCCACACAGATATCTCGTACAAAAATATTAAATGCATAGTTATACAATGTATAGTGGTGGTGGATCAATTCATAGCTGACTTATAATATTAAATAATGCATATCATTAAAGTACTTCATACCAACTTTAAAAAATTAAGCTTGGTAATAGAAAGACTAAAATTATATGAAATGTATACAGGGTTTAAAAAATACATTTGCAGATCTACAGATATTTAAAGCTACTTGGTACCTAATATTAGTTATTTAATACATTGATAGTTCCCACAGTTTCTGAAACTGGTAAATATTCCTTGGTCTTATCTTTCCTTTCTCATATTTTGTGACACTTTCTCATATTTCTCATATTTTGTGACACTTGTTTTTTCTGATAACCACACATGAATTTTGTCCCTAATCTCCACCTTCAAAATCAGTCAAAAACTAGAACTGAACATAGGTAAACTGTAGGTTTGGGCACTTTAGTTTTTGCTTCAAAGCAGCTTCATGGAGTTTCTAAAATCATTGGGAAAGTGATGCCACAGAGGGTTTTTATTCCTTTGTTATGTCATGTCACTGTTCTGAAACCCACCTACCTCCCAGATGTTGTCAACTGCACTATTACATAAATTGAAAATCTGTTCCAGTGTTTTCCAACTTGGAGCTAATAGCGTCTTCAGCTCCTGCTGCTCAGTTGAATTGGCAGCCCCATGTGGCTCCTCTAGGGGAAAAAAGCAGAAGGAGAGTAATCCTCCTGACCACACCTAATTTTTTTTACCAGAAGTGTCATAATATTCTTCTCTCTTGCCACTGAAGACATTTCACTTAGTTTTAAGTCCAAAAGCTGTGGTCTGTGCTCTTCTTTTTCCTTGCTGACTTGTGTGATAACATTTAGTTGGCAGGAGATTAGAATTTGGGGCAAGACCCACTGAGATTTGACAGCAATTGCTTGAGAATGATTTTTTGATTTATCTTCATGATAGGTGGCTATTTCAAAGATAGTTATTGAGATGCTAAGTGCAAAGATCTAGATCTGGCAGTAGACCTCCTTTGTTGGTTAGTACCACACAAACATGACACAGCTGTGACTTCTAAGAAAGTTGGCCTTATTCTAAGGAGAGATAGGTTGCCCCTTAATGCCTGGGCAAATTAGCATTTAAATATGCGCAAAGTATTCTGAGCTATAGTGTTTGCTTTTGGAGGCAGCAATGAATAAACAAAAACATGGAGTATTTAGGTCCTCCTCTCCCTAAGTTCTTCTTTTGCATAATGAATATGCTGTATTCATTGGCGTCTGTAAGTGACATTAGCAGAAGGTAGGAGAGGGACTGCCTAGCAACCCACAGAAATCCCAAAGAGAGGTGGAGAGGAAGTGATTTTCAAGTAATTATTCACTGCTACAAAAGCTGTTGTCAGGTAGACACTAAAAACATAGCTGTTTTATTATTCCCTTAACCTACTTTTAATCTTTTGAGAATCACTTCCATTAAAAGAGGGGGAAAGAAAGAGTTTAATTCTTCCATTTTAAGCCTAACTGTTTAAGTTCTGTTTTCTCCCTAATGATGCCTCTGCTTAAAGAAGTTGTGTTGTTAAAAACTCCTGGGTATTAAAACCTCAGAAACAAAATGAGTCCTGTATCCAAAATACAGCACATTTTCTGCTGTTTATACACAAAGTTCTATATTTTCTTTTGCTTTTATTTTACTATTTAATTACCACTTTTAATGATATGGCAAACTGAATGAGTAACAAGATTGTAATGAAAGGCTTGGATTACTTTGGAAAGAGGTTAAACATATTTACATAGGATCATGCCAGAGTTCTTTCTAGACTTACAGCTCCACAGATGAAATAATGCCAGTATCAGTACTGTTTTTCAATTTAGTTATTTATTTATAGTTCACTTTTTTTTGCAAAGCAAAAGAACTGCAAAGCAAAAGAATTGCAAAACAGCAATTCCTGCCTTTTTTGCTGGGGGCGGGGGGTGTATTTTCCAAGAAAACTCCACCTAATTTGTAGGGGACCTACTCCTATTTTTATTGGTGTTAGTTAAAAATTAGTCTAGGATGATGCGTGAAGCTCCTGTTCCAGTTCAGATGGGAGACACAGTAATGAGAGACAAGAGATCTTCAGCAATGGCCAGTGAAACACATCAGTGCTCATTGTCCAACTAACATTCATCTAGTCCCAAGCGATGGAGGTTTAAGAGAGCCTATCTTGCTGCTTGTTCATCAGTACTATGCAATGCAATATCATTAAGTAATAAAACAGCATACTAGTCTGTACTGCTGCAGGAAGAGAACTGAGACCTGGTTGAAAGGTAAAAATGGGTTGTACTAGGCCTAGTTGACTTGGCTATACAGTCTTTTGTCAACTCTGAAGGAGAAACCAAGGAGGAGGGGTAGTTATCATTCTTGAGTATTTCCTGTTTCGCAGATTGTCAGTGTGAACTATTGCCAGCATTGGTTGTCTCCCTCATTTATTTATTTATTTATTTATTTATTTATTTATTTATTTATTTAATCACATTTCTAGACCGCCCTCCCCGTCAGACGGGCTCAGGGTGGTTTAACAACAGCTTAAAAAAGTAAAAACATTATAAAAACATTAAAACATCATATCAAAACAATTAAAATTGGCGGGTATAAAATATTAAAATACAGCATTGTCCTGCATGGGTGGTGGAAGGTCTTCAGTGGTATGGCCATCAAAACTTGAGGGAAGCTGACAAGTGTCCAACCTGTGCCTTTTGTCACTTGTAGTTCTGCTCTTAGAAAGACAGCGCTGATATGGCTTCTAGTACCTCTATATCAGTGACCAAAGTTTGGGCAATAAGAAGGAGGAACTTGATCTACAAATGCAGATGGAATTATATGACTTAGTAGGCATTACAGAAATTTGGTGAGATGATTCCCTTGATTGGAATGCAGTAGTGGATGGGTATGAGTTATTCAAGAAGAACACGAAGCATTGTAGATGAGGTGGAGTGGCACCTATATGTGAGGAAAGGACTTGATTGTCAGGAAATACTGGAGCAGGACAGTGACAACCCAGTGGAAAGTGTCTGGGTGAAGATAAGGGAGGGAAGGATGAGCAGTATTGTGGCTGAGGTCTGTTACAGACCACCTCACCAAGGAGATGAAGTGGATTCTGCCCTTCGTGAGCAACTTAATAGGATATTCAAGAAATGCAGCCATATAGTTATGGGAGACTTCAACTTCCCTGATGTGTGCTGGGAAACTCTGCTACATGTCCAAAGTCACACAACTACATGATTTGCCTGGCCAACGATTTCCTTTCTCAGGGAATATTTTTTATCTTATTAATAAGATTAAAAGCCCAATAAAAAGAGCAGAGAAATAGAAGAAAAAAATAAAGAAAAAAGAATACAAAGAGAGAAAAAGAACAAAGATTGAAAATAACAGAAAAATAATACATTTCATTTTTCATTTTTCTCCACATCACCTATCGTTTTTTAACAAATTATACTTTTAGTTTTAATATCTCCAAAATTTACCTTTTTCAATACTGCCCCCTTCTATTTATTTTTCCCAAATTTATCTTCTTAGAAATCAAAACCATAAATTATCAGTTCGTTTTTCCTCGTCTCACGCAGAAAGTCAATAAGGGGTTTCGAGTTAACCATAAAGGTAGACAATGTTTTATCTCTGATTAGGATGGTAAGTTTAGCCATCTCCACTAACGCTGTCATTTTCACTGTTCATCAACACTGTACTTTTCCATTTTTGTGCATAGAAAAGCCTAGCCACCGTAGTCATATATAGAAATAAGATACTATGTTTATTTTCCAACTGTTTATCCATTAGTCCCAACAAAAAGGCTTCTGATTTAAATTGTATATTGATCTTCAACATTTTTTGCATTATCATATGAATTTGTGACCAGTGTTCCCTCTAAGTGGTGCAGTGTTGTGAGGCAGAAATCTACTTTGTGAGCAGCAACTTGATTAAAGTTTTGAGCATGCCTTTTCCAAAACCAGAATCCCTTTGATTAAAAGACTTTTGAATTAGATTGTCTGGGACATGGATATTGGGTTCTATCAATATGCTGATGACACCCACTTACGCATATCTTTAAATAAGTTTCCTAGACTGTAATCTCCGCATTGAGCCACTGCATGGTAACTGTGGCCAAGAGACAGAGGCAAAACAAGGGGAAACTGAATCCAGACAAGGCAAAGGTGATGTTGGTTAGAGAGGTTGATATATTGGAGGAGGCTGCATTTACCTCCATTGAATAGGAGTGGATCTGTTTTGACATACACCATACTTCTGAGTTTTATTAGCTTCTAGTCATTCGATGAAAATTCGTATCTGTATAAATTTATATGCATGTCAGATAATATATACATATCTTTTAAACAAATCTAATAGAATCACTTTTGGATCTAAAAGAATGTAACTTCCTAGCATCTTATTAATGAATTGAACTATATACTGTCAGAAATACAGACATGCATTTTCACCAGAAGGCTAAGATCTAATAAAACTCACAGACATTTGGAGTATGTCAAAACAGATCCATCCCCATTCAATGCAGGTTAATGTAATCTCCTCCAATCTTATCACCCTCTTTAACCATATATTAAAGAGTGCATCTGTAATATATGGAATCACTGCCACACAATGTAGCAACTGCTAGAGGGTATTAGGGACTTTGAAAATGATTAGAGAAATGTGTGGATGAAAAGTCTATTCACAGTGACTTTAGCATAAGAGTTAACTGGATACTGCATGTTTAGGGACAGTATACCACCTGAGCCCAGACCAGGACAGCCCAGGCTAGCCTGATCTTAGATCTCAGAAGCTAAGTACGTGGCCCCTCCAGGGTTGCTTCGCAGAGGCAGGCAATACCAAACCACATCTGCACATCTCTTGCCTTAAAAACCTTGCAGAGTTGCTATTTATTTTATTTTGTTTGCACTATTTATAGTCAGCCTTTCTCACTGAGGCTCAAGGCACATTTCACAGTGTAAGTCAATACAATCAATAGAATGGAGCATTCAATAAACAATACAATAGGGAATGGGTTGCAGAAATTTGAAAACAACCAGAAGTTGGATACAGTGCTGAAAGTGTTAAGAAACGAGAACCTGATTTCCCTAACGTTTGTACCAGGGTAACAATGTGGGGCAGACTTGATACAGGGGGGACAGGGGGGAATACAGCTTGAGTTTCAGGAGCTGGAAGCAGAAGCTGAAAACAGACACCCTCAAGCCCCCCTCCAGGCGCTAGCTCCCAAATCTTCAGAAATTTCCCAACCTTACCTGGAGCTGGCAACCCTAGATGAGTGCAAACCACATGAGCCAGCTGAGGACAGCGTGTGCCATATAGCTGGCCACCTGCACTCGCCCACCCACTGCTGCCACCTCTTCTGGCTCCCAGCACCGTGGTGGAGAGGCTCCTCAGCCTAATATAATATGATTTTTGAAGTCTACGTTGACCTTGACTTTATCATACCACAAATAAGCTTGCCATCCAAATCTCAGGCCATGACATTCCAATGTCAAGAGCCTCTCATTTCTCAGAAGCATCCATTCTTTCATCCACATCAAACATGTGGCAGCATAATACACCTTCAAATCCAGTATACCTAGGCCGCCTCTCTCCTTCGCATCTTATAAAATTTTATATTTGACTCTTAGTTTTTTTCCTTGCCATATAAATGTAGAAATATCCTTTTGCCACTGTTTAAATGGTACATCTGAAGTTAACACAGGTATTGTCTGGAAGAGGAATAACATCCTAGGTAAAACATTAATAACTGATATTCTCCCCAACAAGGACAATTGTACTCTATCCCATCTTAACATGTTTTTTAATTTCTTTCCATGTCTTAACATAATTATTTTGAAATAGCATACAGTTCATCCCTGTCAGTGTGATACCTAAATATTTTTTTTTGAAACATCAACCTTAAAACCAGTTATTTTCATCATTCCTCGTTTTTAGTATCCATATTTTTCGTTAACATTTTTGTTTTCTGTTCATTTATTTTGAAACCTGCCAGAGTACCAAACTCTGTCAACTTCTCCATCAATATTTCCATTCCCTCTAATGGGTCTTCCAAGATTAAAATGAAATAATCTGCAAAGGCTCTTAATTTGTATGACTCTTTTTTAATTTTTACGTTTCTAATCCTTTCCTCCTGTCTAATGTCTCTATTCAAAACCTCCAACACCAAAATGAAAAGTAACGATGACAACAGACATGAATCTCACATGGTTTAGTTAATTCTCCATTAATAATAATTTTAGCATTCTGTGAAGTGTAGGTTGATTTCACCCATTTTATAAAATTCTCCCCAAAATTCATCTTTTCTAAAATTTCAAACAGGAAAATCCAGTTCAAATTGTCAAAGGCCTTCTCAGCATCCAGGAAAATTAGAGCTGCTTGTTTTTCATTGTGTTTATCCAAACATTGTTTTTCAACTGTCTTTTGGGTAAGAAACCATTTTGAGCTTCATGAATAAAGTCTTTGAGAACATACGTCTTTCTGCTAAGATGATGGTAGTTCGTAGTCATTATTCAGCAATAATATAGGTTTGTAGTTTTTTGTTAGAGTCAAATTTTGCCCTTCTTTGAGTATCAGTATAATGTTAGCATCTTTCCAAGTCTCTGGCATCTTTCCTCCCAATAAAATTGAATTCATTGTATTTTGCAAGGGTACTAAGATCTCATCTTCAAAACATTTATAATATCGATCAAATAGTCCATCCGGACCTGGTGACTTACCAGTTTTCATCTTTTTAATTGCTTCCACCACTTCTTGAATCATTATTGGGCTGTTCATCACATGTTGTTGTTCCATAATTTTAGGTAGCTTCTGTTTTGTTAAATAATCATTCAGTTTCTTTAAAGAAATATCCTGTCCTCTATACAAGTTTGAATAATACTTAAAAAGGGTCTTTTGGATGGCCCCATTTTCTATTAGCATAGTATTCCCATCTTGCAATTTTAAGATAATTTTTCTCTCTCTTCTTTTCTCAGTCAACCACTTTCCCAGTTTATTAGCAAATTCGAAATTTCTGTTTAACCTAATTCCGTTTTTTCTCTCAATCCCTTACTGTTAACATTGATAGCTGTTGTTGCAAGCATTTTATCTCTTGTTGCACCTTAACATTCCTTGGCACAGTTTTTAATTATTCCTCCTTTTTAAAAATTTCTTGCAGAATACCTTGCATTTTTCCTGCTTTCCCCCCTTTAATTCTGAATTATGACATATGAAGTAGCCTCTTATAAATGCTTTGCTTACATCCTAAACCATTGTCAATTCTGTACCCTTCTTCAAATTTAATCCAAAAAATTCTTTCAGCCTTTTTAAAACAGACCTCTACAATTGCCTCTTTCTGTAGTAAAGATTCATTTAGTTGCCACTTGCCACCTAAATGTATTAGATTTGGTTCTATAAATTACGTTTATAGGATTATGATCTGAAAAGGACTTGGCAATATCTCCACTTTAAAAATTCTGGTTTCCAAATTTTTCGATACCCAGACTATATCTATACATGACAAAGATTTATGTGTCTCAGAATAGAATGTATATTCTCTTGAGTCCCCTTTTTTTTTGCTCCAAACATCCACCAAACCCCTATTACCAATCATGTCAAAACAAACCTTTGGTAATTTGCCTTGAGTATCTTTTATGTTTTCTCAGAGTACTTATTTATTTGGTGCATAGATTCCCACTAACAAAATTTTGTTCCCATTTAATGTCACCTCCATCCCTACAAATCTACCATAATTTGTCAGATATTACAAGTTCTGGTTTCAATGCTGGTTTTAGATACGATACCACCCCATTTTTCTTTTTATTATCTGAAGAGAGAAATTTTTCTCCCAACATTTTGTAATCCAAATACTTGATGTCTTTTTTTCTGATATGAGTTTCCTGTAAGCAAATGATATCAGCTCTAAATTTTTTCAAATAATGACATATTTTCCGTTGTTTTCAAGGAGCATTCGCCCCATTTATATTCCATGTTATGCATTTGTAATCCATACTTGGGTTTCATTATCAGAGTCCACATCTTCTTGTTCTTCCTCATCTTTCTGTTCCAATAAGGGCTGTTGTGGATATTCTGAAAACTTCTAAATCTTTCTTATATCTTTCAAAACAATCTCTTGCTTTTGGAACCGAATTCAACCTGAGTCTGTTGTTTGAAAGTAAAAATTGCTCCTTCCAACTTATTCCATCCAAATGGGATTTTCTTCTGTTTTAGTTTTTCAGTTAAAAATGCATAGTCTCTTAGTTTCCTCAAAATTCTGAGTGGTATCTCCTTTAAAATAATAACTCCAGCTTCCTGTATTCTTAATTTCTTATAATGTTGTTGTAGAACTTGATCTCTTTATCGACTTTTTGACAAAATACACTATATCTTTTGGTAGCTTGTTCTGTGTCTCATACCTGGTGGAGACTGTGTATACTTTACCCAGTTCCATGTCAACTCTTGGAATGTCCCACTGGAGAAATTCTGCCAAGACCTCTATTACCCTATGTTGAATATCTTTATTTTGTGTCTCCCACTCCTCATAGTCTCAGAGCATGTCTCCCTTAGTTCCAATAAGGTTAAGTTATCTTGATGTTTTTCCAACTCTCTATCAAACACTACTGTTCTGCTGTCCAGATTCTCCACTTAATTGTTCAAGTTCTTTACCTCCTCAGATTTTTTAACAGCACCTTCAATATTTTTAATTTGCTCAGTTAAATCTGTTTTAAATTTCATAAAATTGTCTTCCATTCTCTTTTCAAATAAACATTTTATCACCTAATTGATCAAAAAGTTTTTGCATCACATCTGTGGGTGGAGGAGTGTTTGTAGAGGTAGCTCATTTTCTTGTACCTTGAGACATTTTCCACTAGGTGGCTGTTTCTCTATGAATAATCTGTGAAGCCTTTTTACAGGTAGTGTTGTTTACTAGCAACTTTGTTTACATTCCAGTCCTGAGTTTCAAGGGCATTGTTTCAACCTTAGGTTCTTCTGTGCAGTTTTATTTTAACCAGTCTAGCTAAAACACCTTACCCCAATACAAATCCACAAATTACAGAGAAAAATAAACAATAAGCTTTTTGGTTCCCCTTAGTCTGTTTAATCTTTCCTTCTCATATGTAGTTTAAGAGCTTTCTGCTAATGATATATCATTAATCTTCTTATCTCAGTTAAAAGGCAAGAAAAAAAAAGAGAAAGTCCAGGAAAGCAGATTATTATGGAACCACATAGTAAATAATTGTGCTGTAGAGATAGTTAATTCTTTGGAGTCCTCAGATTTAAGACTTGAGGGCAGGCTTGCCCTTGAACTCAAATCGTAGCTGTGAGTAATGTTTTCTCCCAGTCTTCAGATGCCCCAATTTCCAGCCACCACCCAGGACAAACCTGGGCAGTAAGAGCTTCAGCAGAGCTGTCAAATGGAGCACAAGTGGGTAAACTCACAATCCCTCCTTATCTAGAGTGATTTGTCAGCTGGAGTTGCATCTCCAGCTGTTAATCAAAGCTACATTGTCTCTCCCAGCACAGAAAGCTTCAGGCAGCCATTCCCTCCCACCATGTGATCGATGATTTCCTTTTTCAAATGGTGGAAGAAGCTACCATGGTCTCAGCCATACAGGACTTGATATTTACCTACAAGAAAGAGTTGGTTGATGGGATAAAGGGGATGGGAAACTTAGGGATTAGTGATCACGTCTTCCTGGAATTCCTTTTGCTGTAACGTACCAAGGGAGTTTGTAGCCAAACAAGCAGGTTAGGTTTTAGTAAGTCAAACTTGAATAAACTTAGAGACAGGATAATTTCATGGACAAGAGTCCTGGAAGATAAACGAGTGAGTGAAGGGTGGATCTCCTAAAAGAAGAGGTCTTGAAGGCTCAAGCTGTCACCATATCAGCAGAACACCATACCAGAAGGAAATGTGGATGAACAGATAGCTCTGTGATAAACTAAGACGGGGAAAGGAGATGTTCAAGAAGTGGAAGGAAGGAAATGCATCCAAAAAACAGTACCTAGGAGTAGCTGGGCACTGTAGGGAAGCCAATAGAGAAGCCAAAGCTTAGAATGAGCTGAGACTGGCCAGGAGGACTCACCACAATGAAAAGATGTTCTTTTGATACATGAGGAGGAAGGTGAAGGGGGTGATGTCCCCATTGCTGTACCAAGGGAGTTTGTAGCCAAACAAGCAGGTTAGGTTTTAGTAAGTCAAACTTGAATAAACTTAGAGACAGGATAATTTCATGGACAAGAGTCCTGGAAGATAAACGAGTGAGTGAAGGGTGGATCTCCTAAAAGAAGAGGTCTTGAAGGCTCAAGCTGTCACCATATCAGCAGAACACCATACCAGAAGGAAATGTGGATGAACAGATAGCTCTGTGATAAACTAAGACGGGGAAAGGAGATGTTCAAGAAGTGGAAGGAAGGAAATGCATCCAAAAAACAGTACCTAGGAGTAGCTGGGCACTGTAGGGAAGCCAATAGAGAAGCCAAAGCTTAGAATGAGCTGAGACTGGCCAGGAGGACTCACCACAATGAAAAGATGTTCTTTTGATACATGAGGAGGAAGGTGAAGGGGGTGATGTCCCCATTGCTGGGTGAAAATGGAGAAATTGTGATGGAGGACAGAGAGAAGGCAAAAAGGCTTGATACCTACTTTGCCTCAGTTTTCTCCCTGAAGGAGAGAACAGGCCCACCTAGAGATGGTGGTAGGCAAAGCATGGCTTTGGGGCTGCTGGTTGACATGGGCAGAGAAGTTGTGGAGAATCACCTTGTTGCACTGGATGTGTACAAATCCCCTGGGTCAGACGGGGTGTACCCAAGAGTACTTAAAGAACTTTTGAAAGAGTTTGCAGATGTTTTGTTAATCATCTTTGTTACCAGAACTGCTCTTTATTATAATGGGGAATTAGCTGTAGCAGTCTGTAACTTAAAATTAGCGCGGATCTTAACCTATGTCTACGGAGGTCCCGATCCCAGACACTCTAGTGAAAAAGAGGCAGACTACAAATAGGTTCCAAACACGTGTATTTAGTGTGGCGTAAGCCTAAACTTGCACAAGCATACGAAGAACACACAAGATCTAAGAAATACAGAGTAGGAAATACAGAGACGTTCGCATTAGCTGGTTCCCAACGATGGTGGGGAATACTCACTTATCCTGAAGCGAAGCAGAGACACGACAGCGAGGGTGGCCCAATGCCAGCACTGGGACCACAGACGGACAGCGAGGGGTTCTGGATAGGATGGCACGAGCACCGTGTGGTCTGAGAGACCAGCTTAAATACCCCAAAACGTACCCTGGGGCTGGTGCTGTACTTGGTGGTTCTCACAGATTAAAACAAAGGGTCTAATGGGTCACTGAATGGCTTGGATGGGCCACTTTAGTAATCAGATTGTGATAAGTGACACCTCAGGAAGAGGGGACAAAAGAGGGAGGGGGAAATCCAAGTGGGCTGAATGGATGTTCCAGCGGACAGGGCTTGTCCTGATGTCATCAGCTCTGGAATGCGGAGGTTTCTTTGAGATGCATTCTCTAAGTGCTTGGGATGGTCGGCACTTAGTTCTTCTCCGGGGCGGCTCCTAAGATATGCAGAGCGGGGCGAGGGTCTCTCGCTGCGGACGTGGTGTGGCCGCTTCGCCGAAATGGCTTCTCAAAGTAGTCTTTTCCTCTGGGTCTTCTGGCTGTCTGAGAACATGGATGCCGGCGGGGCATAGCTGAGGCTGGTTTGCAGGCTGCCTGGTAGCGAGGGCAAGCTCTGGGACCGGCCCGCGGGAGGCTCCAGGCGGGAACTGACCAGGGAGCGCCTAGCCAGGCTCGCTGGAGGTTTCCCCGGCTGGCGCCCGGCTGCTAGCAGCGGCTTGGGCCCATATGAGGCAGGCTTCCATGGAGGCAGGGGGAACAACACTTAAAACACAGTCCAAAGCAGGGAACAGGCACGGTCCGTGGCAGATGGCAATGCAGGCACGGGACTCACTTGTAACACAGTCCAAACATACACTGGGAAATCCAGATACAGGTCAGGGCAGGGTTGCCCAGAAAAAGAGTCCTCTGTGCAGTTATCCAAACATGGAGTCAGTAAACTACACAGTTCATAGCAGCAGTAAGGCAATTGACACGCAGGCAGGAAACTGACACGTGTATCAGAGCACACACGTGCAAAGCAATCTTCGGTGTAGCAGTAAAACAGTAATGCAGGAAACTTTAACACAGTTCATGGCAGGCCTTAAAGCATGAGAGGGGGCCTACTTGGCAACATCTTCCAGGCTTCTTAGAGGACAAGTGATGTGCTGGAAGACTGGAGGAGTGCAAATATCCTAATCTTCAAGGAAGGAAAAAAGGACAATCAGCCTGACCTCTGCCCCAGGGAAGATACTGGAACGGATATTAAAGACATCATTCTACAAGCATCTGATAGACAACATGATAATGTAGGGTAGTCCACATGGATTTGTCCCCAACGGGTCCTGCCAGACCAACCTCATTTCCTTCTATGATCAAGTGACAGGCTTATTGGATTGCAGGAATGTTGTTGCTGTATTTTATCTGGATTTCGGTTAAACTTTTGACAAGGTTCCTCATGATGTCCTGATGGGTAGACTGGTGGACTGTGGACTGAACTCCAGGATGGTAAGATCGATAGGGAACTGACTGGACAACCATACCCAAGAGTAGTTGTCAATGGATGTCTGACTGGAGGGAGGTGTCCAGTGGAGTGCCATAGGACTTAGTTCTGGGCCCAACGCTTTTCAATATTTTTATAAATGATCTGAACGAAGGTGTGAAGGGATTGCTCATTAAATTTGCAGATGATAACAAAGTGGGAAGAGTAGCAAATGTCCTTAAAGATAGGGAAAGAATTCAATGAGATCTCAACACACTGGAAAAGTGGGCAGTTTTGAATAAGATACAATTTAACATGGATAAGTGCCAGGTTCTCCACCTGGCTAACAAAAATGCAAAGCATGCAATACTGGATGAGGGATATATGTCTGGATAGTAGTGTGTGTGAACAAGTCTTGGAATTTGGTTGAATGAGAAGCTAAATATGAGCAGTCAGTGTAATGCAGCAGCAAAAAAGGCAAACATAATCTTGGTGTGTATTAACAAAGACATACTATCCAAATTCTAACTTGTCACTGTTCCACAATTTACAGCATTGGTCAGTCCCACCTGGAGTATTGTGTGCAGTTAGGGAGGTCTCACTTCAAAAAGGATGAAGACAAATTAGAACGAATACAGAAGAGAGCAACCAGGATGATCAGGGGCCTGGAGACCAAGCCACACGAGGCAAGACTGAGGAACCTGGAAATATTCAGTTAGAAAAAGAGGAGGTTGTGGGGAGACCTGATTGCTCTCTTCAAGTATCTAAAAGACTGTCATTTAGTGGAGGGAAGGGAGGTTTTCCTTTTGGCAACAAAGATAGGACTTGAAACAATAGGAAGGAAGGAAGCGGATGGATATTCTTCACATTAAAAGTAATCCAGCACTGGAATTGGCTGCCTAGGGATGTCATAGGTTCCTCCTTATTTGCAGTCTTCAAGCAGTGGCTCGACTAATTCTTGTTGGGGATGCTTTAAGCTGTTCCTGCATTGTGTAGGGGGTTGGATTAGACGGTTTGTATGGCCCCTTCCAACTCTATGATTCTATGATTCTTTGAGGTAAAAACAATAAAATACAGTCACTGAATTAATGTTGATGGTGGTGGAAAAAGCTGTCAAGTCATAGCTGACTTATGGAAACTTGGGCTGGAGTTTTCAAGGCAACAGACTAACAGGTGGTTTGCCATTGCCTTCCTCTTCCACCCTGGTCTTTGTTTGAGGTCTCCCATCCAATTACTAATCAAGGCTGACCCTGCTTAGCTTCCCAGATCTGATGAAATTGGACTTGTCTGGGCTATCCAATTCAGGGTAAATTAATATTACTGTGCATTTATTTTGCTATTAATTACAATAATTACAAAAATGGTATGCTTCCTAATTACAGTAATTAATACGAAAGTGAAATAAATTCCTTACCTAGACAGCATATAATGAAAGAAGCCCATGATTTTCTTTTGTTCAGAAGCTTTTGTTTCTGCCTGTGCTATATTTTCCTAATAACATACAAAGCTATGTTCCTTAAGGCGAGGGGGGAGAGGGTTTTTTTTAATTTTCTTGATTGATTGCAAACTGTAATCAATAAGGTTACATACGTGTGTGAGGCAATCCAATCCAGAAGCATATGGGGTGGGAGTTTGAATCGGATGTAAATTGGTTTCACAAACCGCATCTTGCCCATATGGCACCACCACCTGCACCCAATGGTCATCCGTCGCTGGACGGAGCCTCAAAGGCTGATTGGTGAGATGCACTCTCAAGGGCAGATAGGTGAGACAAAATATTGTTAATAACAGCTGCACTGGATGCAGCCCCCGCTGGCCTCTTTCTTTTGGCCCCTGATTAGGGTTGTGAATATCCTGGGCCTTCTCCAGTGCTGCAATCCATCAAGCAATTCTAGAGGGGCCAGAGCCCTACTTGAGAGGAATTGTATGACCCCAGTCCAAAGTCCTAATATCAGAATACGTGCTAATCTTAACCTCTATACCAAACTGACCCTCAAGAAGGCAAAACCTGGCAGAAAGCCCTCTTAATGGCAGGCAAAATTAGGCTAGAAAGCCAGCCCACATAATGGCAAGAAAGTCAGCCTCCCTAATGGGAGGCGAAATTAGGCAAGGAAGCCCTCTTAATGACAAGCAAAATTAGTCAAGAAGGCCCTCCTGAGCCATCTTAATGGCAGGCGATATTAGGCCAGCACACCCTCTTTATAGCTGGCAAAACTAGGCAAAAAAGCCTTACTAATGATAAGCCAAATTAGGCAAGAAAGCCCACCCAATGGTAGAGAGAACCCCCATTTACAGGCAGAGAATAAGAGGGGGACACAGCAGCAACTGGGCCCCCCAATGGTAGAGAAGGCGGTGCCATTGTTTTTAAATGGCTGAATTTGTCTCTGAAGTGGATAGTACCTGTGGCCTCTATAACAGCTACTTTGGCTCTGAAGTACAGAAACTAGTACTATGATGTCTGTCTCTCCACAAGCTCTAAGATCCCTTTTATAGATCTGACCAGGAGCTGTGAGATGAAGATTCCCAACTGAAAAGTAAAATATTTCCAGAGTTCAAAAGTATTTGCACAAGGGATTATTCATTCTAATAATTCTGATAATCTTTATTTGGTTTTCTCAATACAATCATCATAAAATAGCTTAGATATGCTGTCATCTAAATGCTTATATCCAGATATGAAAATATCTCAGAGTAGTGTGTCTGAAATAAAAGAGAGAGAGAAATCTAAACCAAAATTAGATAAAAGACACTGACCTTCTGAAAAATATAATTATTTTAAAAGAATTTCAAAGCTCTCTTTGACATGCAGTACTAATTATGTGATTCTTTGTATCTTGGCCAATGTCTTGTATAATGTTGAAATGTAAATGGAAAATGAAATGTAAAAGTTAAAGGCTGCTTTTGTATTACTTTAAGCACAAATGTAGCTTGTTGCTGTGCTCATGCACTCCCTTCATTGCTTTCCGTCCTTCCCTTGCGCACAGTGCTTGGTTGAAGACTTCAGTTAACTCTGATTTACCATTATATCTAAATAAAAGTGCCTGAGCAATTGAGCTTGTTTCTTCTCCTCAAATCGACAGGGCTGGTGCCACCATTGAGGCAGTGAGGCAGGGGGCGCCGGGGGTGGAGGTACGCGGCACAGAGCTGGTGTGCCTGGCCCACAGCTGCTGCTGCAGCTGGCCAGCCCCGTGCCGCCGCTGCCATAGCCGCCAGACACCCCCATCTGGGCGCAGCAGCCACGGGCCAGGCATGGTAGCCGGCCATGGTGGCGTGCGGAGCATGGGCAGCCTTCTCGCGCTGCCCCAGCCACCCTCTGGCCAATGGGCCCGGCTTTGCTGCGTGATGATGTCATCACATGATGACATCATCATGCAGTCCGGGGGGGGGTGCACGCGCTGTGCACGCACACACAACAGGGTGGCCACAGGCGCTAGAAACCCTGGCGCCAGTGGTACAAATCAGCAATCTAAGCTCTTGGTTAATTCCAATTTAGAATTCTGATATGTGGGGAGGAAATAAACTCTGGTTTGTCCAGGTGCTGATATCTTCGTAAATTGGAATTTGATTCAGTTATTCCCAAAACAGGAAGTCTTTATCACTTTTTGTGCACAAGTGAAGGAGCAACAAAAACGGAACAATGGACTGCATGAGCATGCCAAAAAAGTCAGATTTGTTCCTATCATGCAGAAGCAGAGGTTTCTTTTAGCATCTTATTTCAGCCATAGTTGATGTACATTTATCCATTTTTAATTGTGTTCAGCGTTCATAGCTTAGAAATTTGTATTTTCTCAACTGACTTATCTTATATTCAACTTTATGAAAACTCCTAGGCTTATGGGTCCCTCTTAAAGTTAAAGGTTCATTTTTCTCACTACGAAGTAGGGAATTTTAAGAAATGTAAACAGCAATCTTTTATCCATCTTGACAGCAATGAAGCCATTTAAATTCCTGATGCAAATTAAATGTGATCCTAATGGTATTTCTAAACAGAAACCCTTTCAGAGAGCCAGTTTGGTGTAGTGGTTAAGAGCGTAGGACTCTTAATCTGGAGAGCCGGGTTTGATTCCCCACTCCTCCACTTGAAGCCAGCTGGGTGACCTTGGACTATTCACAGTTCTCTGGAGCTCTCTCAGCCCCACCCACCTCACAGGGTGATTATTGTTGTGGGAATAATAATGACATACTTTGTAAACCACTCTGAGTGGGCATTAAGTTGTCCTGAAGGGCGGTATATAAATTGAATGTTGTTGTTGTTATTCAGTTGCTTGACAAATCATGTTCTTTGTGTGTTTTCTTTATTTTTGTGCTTTCGATTTCTGTAACAGCTTACTAAAACATTTTCTCAATTTCATCCAATTTATATCCCAATCTAAGCATTATGTCATGAGACTTTGCATTTAATTAGCCTCTATAAACAGAAAACACTGCTAATTGGAAGTAATATTGTAATGGTTGATATTGAGACCCACAGAGTTATTTAATCTCATACATGCAGTTTGTACTACTCTGGTAAGATTTTTTTCTTCCATAAACAATGAACTACTATGCTGTAACACAAACTACAACCCCTTCTGCATGGGCCAATTATTCCACTTCAGTTCACATGCTGCAGCATTTCCCCCCATGACCATCTGCACCCAATTTGCTGCCATGAGTAGTCACTCCAGCCACTATGTGGCTTTTCCATGGAAGTTTGGGAACACTTATATCCCGACATTTTTAAAAATATCCGCTTTGTGGTTGGCTGTTTGCCTGTGCATACTCTATTTTGTTTTTTGGTGTTCTACCCTCTCCCCTCCTCCTTCCCCCTGCCATTGTGATTGGCTACTTTTGTCTATCCATCCACTCCCTCTCGTCTCCTTTCCATCCCCCTCCACTCCTTTCCATCCTTCCTGCCTCCCCTCCTTCCTCGTGTTTTTTTTTTTAATTTAAGTGTAGTGCAGGATCGATGAATCACTGTCTTGAAAGCGCACAGGAAGAAATTCCTTTTTTATTCTTTTTGCTTTAGGACAGGTGGGAATATTGTATAGGGTTTTCAAATATCTGGGTATCAGAAATAAAGATTTCAATATTGAGTTTCAGATTCTCATGGTGGAGAAGCAGATGCTTGGGGGCAACAGAGAAGAAGGCAGGAATGAAGCTTTGCCAGCTATGCATTGCTCCCCCAATGAGATTATCATTCAAAATACAAACTATTATTTTTCTTTATTTATGGGAAAGAACATTTCCTTGTTCATGTGAGTAATTCAAGTGCATGCTCAAATCACTCCCCCCCTTCCACTATTGTTTCCACTGTTTGGCTGGCCAGTAGGCGATTCTCACAACCAATTACATGTGGAGTTCCTTAAAAGGAAAAAGAGGAGGACAGGCGAATCAGCAAATCAGGATCCACTAAGGAAGGGGTGGCGGTGAGGAGAGGCTGAAATCCTGTAAATAGATTGATCCAATGCTTCAGCGATGCACTGATCCAGCTCATGCGCAAAAAAAGGGGGGGAGGGGAGAAAATGCTGGCACTGTGACACCACAAATGATGGCATCGGTGATGACAACAAGCACTCATGATCCCAACTCATTTTGGTACAGTGTGGACTAAAAACAAAAAAATGATGCCACACCAACCAAACATGAGAGGTGCAAACAACCACATACAAACCTATTCCATGCCTTCTGGCTTGACTTCAGGGAACATGAGGAGTTATGTCTCTCGTGCAGAAGGGGCTTACTTTTGAAACTTTGCTTACTGTGCTATCCTAAGTAGAGTTATATCCTTCTAAGCCTGTTGACTGCAGTGGACTTAGGTATAACTCTACTTTGTAAGTTTCAAATATGGTTTGGCAGCAGCATACAAGGGTTTCTGATTTAGGATTCACAGAACTAATTTCATGGTTCCTTGATCCTGGACATACTTCTTATATTGCATTTTTATTCACTGATTCTCAGTAGTTGTCTTTATATGTATCTTATTTATTTAATTGATTTTTCATTCATTAAATTGAGAGGTTTATTCATCCTGAGAGTTCAAAACAATTTATTGAAAGAGTTATTGGTGACACATGGGTATTTTATGTTACTAGAAAAAGTTTATGCTGCTGTTAGTTTTAATTTGTTTTAAGTGATATAACCACTTGGCTTTAACAGTATCTCTGAATTAATATATGTTGTTTGTTTTATGCTGATATAATATTTCTAATATGATATTTCTTTTATGGATTATGTTACCTACTTAGAAAACTATTAAGCTAATAATAGTTAATAAATAATAACATGACAGCACAGACACATGTAGCAACGCTAGCAGAGTTAGCAAAGGGAATGCATAAAAATTGCAAATTCCCACACACTATAGCAAATCAAGTTGTTTCACACAATTCAACCACAGGGTAGTACTTCAATAACAAAAATACTGCAGAAAAACTTGTGGATGCATAGCAGTGAAAAATTAAAGTACTCACAAATGCACTTGTCACATATCTTGCCCTGCGCAACCATTAGAGCTTATAAATAAAGACAATGATATAATAAAGAAAAAAATCAGTTCTGCTTTGAAAGATGTAATATCTAGAACCTCATGTAGCTTATTGTTAGCTATAGCTGGAAAATTTGACCACAGAGATTTTTTGCAACAATTTATGAAGTGTCTACTAGGGGTATGCACCAAGAAAATATTCATATCAGTTTTGGTTCCAGGGGTTCCAGACTAATTCCTTTCCATTATTGATTTGTTCTGGGTGGGCTGGAGCCAGCTCAGATCTCATCTGGGTCCCCCCCCCCGCCGTTTTCATGAGCTTCAGCCCATTGCACACACACAAGGCAGGTGTTAACTATGCATGTACAGTTGCACACTGTTCTTTTCAAGAGGGTTGGGGAAACGAGGCCCTGGTAGCTGCACTTAATGGCTTACAAATCACTTTAAAATCACATTTCTCACTCCAAATCATTGATTGATCCATGAGCACACACACAAAAACAGCGGGGTTCACTCATGGACCCCAATGAATGCTTGGGGATGGGAAAGGCATCAAGGCAACTGTCGGGGCTGCATGCACGCATACCATTCTTTTCGAGAGGGCGGGTGAGAAAATGAGGCTTTATTCATGCTTAATGAAGCCAAAAACACAAATTCACCCCTCCAGGTCTAAAAACCCATTGATCCAATGTGATCCACACACAACAACAATAGACCACAAAGGGTGCACACAATATTGGGAAATCAGCTGGCAAAGCAGTGGCAGCAGCCCAGTGTCCAAGAAAGGGAGTGCTCCATTGCCAACCAGCACAGAATTTTGTAAAAAAAAATCTAGCTTTGTGATAGTGGCAATAAATTACTTTTTTGTCTTGCTGTTGCTTGTTGATGTCATGTTTCCCTGTACTTTGTAGTTGCATTCACACAAAGAGGGACACACACACACACACACCAAAGATGCACAGCACCTTCCCCTCTCCCCTTCCATAGAGTCAATTGAATGGATTTTCCAAAGCCTGTGGTGGGGAGGGAGACTGCCCTCCCAATCGGCAGGGAAACTACTCAGGAAAAATGCACTCATGTGCACCATATGGATTCTCAACAGGGTTAACGCTAAGGATGGCTCAGTCTCTCCCCTTGGGATGATCGTGTGCAGACTTGCTGTTAAGGAAAAAGGAAAATAAGATGCTGCAGGCTGCTGCCCACACTGCCTGGCTGGCCTGCCTGCACCGCTGAAACAAAACATACAAACTTTTCAATGGGGGGCATTGGTACAGTCTTATTTCCTGATTTTGTTCCGCCTTTCTGGAAGCCACTTTAATGAACCAAACCAGTAATATCTGTGTGTGTTTTGGTTCATATGTTCCATTATGCACACCCTTAGGGTCCACTCAAGTTCCCAAATGTTTTTCAAAAATAAAATGTTGCTTCTATTTTGGTTTAATTATTGTTATGTTTTATGTCTGTAGGTCTGGGTAGATGCTGGAACACAGATATTTTTCTCTTATGCCATCTGCCTAGGATGTTTAACAGCCCTAGGTAGCTACAACAACTACAATAATAACTGTTACAGGTAATGTACAAATCTTTTTTCTGTTCAGGTTCTAATGCATAATTTGGATATCCATATGTATTTTAATGAAAGTACATATGAACATTTTGTTCATTGTCGATCTTCTGGTGCAGTCCTACATGGGACTGCGCATGTGCAGGCCTGCCGATAGGAGTTTCTGTAGCTTAAATTTTCTCCAGAGGGCACACGCTGCCTTCCAGTGCACAGCCACAGCTGCTTCCTGCCTAAACAGCCTATATTGGGAGGCAAGGTGCTCTCCACCCTCAGTTTCTCTTTCGCCGCCGGCTAGCAAAGACAAACTGCAGTGTTGGTAGCTTGTTCGTGTTTTGACCTGAATCTTCCCAGAATTTTTTCTTTCACCTGGAGAGAGAAAAAAAGGTTGTGAGTAATGGCTGAGAAAGCCTTGTTCAAACGTTGCTCGAAGTGCAACGTAAAAATGTCTAAGACTGTCATTTACTTTGCCTGCTGTGCTTGGGAGAACAGCACAATACTCAGGCTTGTAAGATCTGCCAGGGCTTTACTCCTAAAGCACGTGCAGAACGATCCAGCTGGCTTAGGGCTGCTTTGTGGGCGAAGGTCATGACGCCATCAGAAGGATCAAATTCCAAGACCCTGGAGGCGACTGCAAGTCAATCAGATCTGACTTCGACTCCAATCCCAGCGACTCAGGTGACATTATCGGAACCGACCTCTCGGATCCAACCTCCATCAGTCACCTGTGAGATGTCAAGCCTGTCAGATTCCAGCCGGAGCTGAAAGCGGGGATCGCAAATGGTATCACCAGCAAGATCGGAACCGGCGGGTTCTCAGGACTGACAATCGGAACCAAAGGAAACAACTTCCCCGCCGCAGGTTCAATCAGAGCCATCCAGTGTTGTGGCTCCAGTCTCTGGTGAACCGCCTAAGAAGAAAAAGTCAAAGTCAAAACATCGCTCCAAGGAGCCAGCAAAGGCTTCTAAGAGTTCGCACACTGTACCAGCAGAAACTGTGGGCACGCCTAGAACCCCGTCGCCCGGTTTCAGATCCCCGTCCTCTTCCTCAGATGAAAAAGGGGAGATTCTAAGGGAGCACACGTCCAAGAGGAGCTGCTGCTTGGGGTGTTCCAATAGATGCTGCTCACATGGTTGTTCTCCATGGTACCACCAGTGTTTCCCTGACCATTACGGAATCAACGTAGGGGAACCCTTCCATACTGAATTGCTCTTCTCAGCGAGTGCTTGCTCTGATGCGAGACGGGGATCTCATTCCCCTCAGGGTTCTATGATGGTTTTTCAACTCCCAAGATCTGGACCAAGGGGAAGGTAGCCCAAGCAGAGCCTCGGAACCATCGCCTAATGAGGCCCTGGGCAACACTGGTGAGGTTTTCTCCCAACAATGATTTTCGTTCGTACTCTGAACAGTTCTTGCAAATGGTGAAGGCATTGGAGCTGATACCACACCTACTGATACTAAGCCCAGGGATAAGATTCTGCAATACATTTACTCTGGCACTTCACCCAGCATCACCTTTCCAGTCATCGAAGGGTTGGCTGACTTGATGAAGTCAGAAACCTGCCTCCAATGCCCTGACTGCGAAGAAGGCAGAGGCACTTCACAAGATCAGGGACGAGTCGTGTCCCTTCCTGTCGAAACACCCTCCTCCTTCCTCACTTGTAACTGAGGAAATGGAATCCAAGCAGTGTCAGGGTTTGCACTCCACACCATCGGACAAGGAGGGGAAGAAACTGGACTCTTAAGCAGGAGAATCTATGCTTCTGCGGCATTAGGCATTAAGATAGCCAATTATACAGCCATGATGAGTGCCTATCAAATCTTCCTATGGGGAAAAGTGGCTGCCTTTCATGAGTCGCTACCGGACGACAAGAAACCTTTGGCCAAGCTGACTGCGGCTGTTGTTCTGAGATGCCATGCATGGCTCAGATCCACGGCCCTGCCATTGGAAACCAGAGGCAAGGTAGAGGATCTACCATTTGAGGGCAAGATATTATTCTCAGAAAAGACTGATGATTATTTATCGCAGAAGCAAAAGGATCGCCTCACGGCAAAATTGTACAGAGTCTTCCCTTCAACTTCACAGGGATCTGGAAGGCAACAATACAGGCAGCAGTGCTATAAGGGGGAACCGTACCATTTTCACCCCTATCAGTCTTATCAGTATCCCCAAAACTGCCATTATCAACCAAACCAAGGGTCCCTTCCTAGGCGAAAGTCTTCGCACGGATCCAAGCAGGGTGCTCACCCCCAAGCTGTGAGGGCGCAGCAGAACAACCAGAAGCAGTTCTGACTAGCCCAGAATGAGAGGAAACCCTTTGGCGACAGGCTTTGTTCTTATTTTGCAACCTGGTGTGTTATTACTGCTAATACCTTGGTGTTAGATGTAATACCATTTGGCTATACAATTGAGTTTGATTACCTTCCGTGTCTGCACCTTCCTACTAAATCCTCTTCTGCTCCACAGGCTGAGCTTCTGGTGGAACTGCAAGCTCTAATTGACAAAAGGGCTGTTCAGTTGGTCCCAGATCAAGTCGAACAGTTGGGGTTTTATTCCAGATTCTTCCTAGTGGAGAAAAAAGACGGAGGATTTAGGCCCATACTAGACTTAAGAGAGCTTAATGGGCGCATAAGGTTGTGTAAGTTCAGAATGACTACTCTTAAGTATGGTGATGTTTCTTTTACCTCCTGGTTTCTGGTTCACAGTGGTAGACCTAAAAGATGCGTATTTTCACATCTCCATCCACCAGGCACTCAGGAGATACCTGCAATTCACATGTGCTGGTAGTTCTTATCAGTACCAGGTGTTGCCCTTTGGACTTTCCACAGCACCCAGAGTGTTCACAAAATGTGTGGCCATAGTGGTGGCTCACCTGAGAACTCTTGGTTGTTCCATATACCCGTACTTGGACGATTAGCTGCTATTAGCTCTATCATGGGATGACCTGCTTCAACAGGTGGATTTGACATTACAGACCTGCTCTGAGTTAGGTCACATAGTAAACCAGAAAAAGTCCAAGGTCACTCCTGCCAGGACTGTCCAGTTTATAGGGGCTATACTAGACAGAGCCTTTTTGCCATTGGAAAGGGTTTGTAAACTAAAGGGCATGATTTGCACCTGCTTTAAATGTAGGTTCCAATCTGTCAAGATAATACAGACCTTATTAGGCCTTATGGCCTCAACAGGAGTGGTCACCCCATTAGCTAGGCTATGCATGAGGGAATTACAGATGTGGTTTAACTCCCGTTATCATCTGGGGTTTCACTCTCAGGAGAAGAGGTTCTCAATCCCTAGGAAAGTGCTTAGGACATTGAATTGGTGGCTGAATGATGCCAACCTTTCACAGGGCATTGACATTCCCTACTCTGATGTTCCTGTGACCACCAATGCTTCCTCCCTGTGTTGGGGGGCACACTGTGGAGACTTAACCACTCAGGGCATTTGGGAAGCCATAAAGCATAATCTACAGATTAATGTATTGGAACTGTGAGCAGTGTTTTACGCCTTAATTTCCTTCTCAGATATAGTCACGGGAAAACATGTCACTGTCTTCATGGACAATTGCACAGCAATGTGCTACATCAACAAGCAAGGGGGGATGGTGTCCCGTTCATTATGTCGCAAGGCTATAACATTGTGGGAGTGGGCTGTCGACCATGATGTCCATCTACACGCAGTCCACATACCAGGACCAGAAAATGTCATTGCAGACAAGCTGAGCAGGGTGGGCACAGAAACTCACAAGTGGTTGCTCAATGACATATACCTTGATCCCATCTTCCATGACTGGGGTTGGCTCAAGGTAGTTTTATTTGCTACAGAAGAGAACAAGAAAGCCCCCCCTGCTTCTCTGGGAGATGCATTCCAGATCCCGTGGTCGGTGAGCCTCTTTTACGCTTTTCCCCCTATACCCCTCATTGCTAGGGTTGTAGGAAAAATGCAAGCAGAAGGAACATTCGCCATACTAGTAACACCCTTTTGCCCAAGACAACCATGGTTTCACCGGCTGTTTCAGATGTCCAACCAGACTTACCGCCAGCTTCCATTGGAGCCAGACCTACTGTCATGGAATGGAGTGTTCCACCATGCGATCAACAGACTCAGACTGACGGTTTGTCTCCTTCGGCGAAAGAGCCTCTCTCAGCAGGGGTAGCGGAAGTACTACTTAATGCAAAATGGCTGTCTACTAGGCAATCTTATGCTCGCAAATGGGGAAAGTTTTTGATTTGGGTATTAGACAGAGGAGGCGACCTAGTTTCATGTCCCTTACTGTTAGTTCTGGACTTCTTGTTAGAGCTCAAGAAGTCAGGCCTCTCCTTTTTCTCTGTGATGGTGTACTTAGCTGCCATCTCAGCGTTTCATGAACCTGTCGATAAAAAGATGTTGTTCTCTTATTATACTTCGAAACTGTTCTTAAGGGGCTTGATGAATATGTTTCCCCCAATAGGGAAACCAGTCCCTCAGTGGTCCTTACAATTAGTACTTACAATGTTAATGTCAAAACCTTTTGAGCCCTTGGCCAATTGCGCTTTGAAAATGCTGACCTTGAAAGTGGCTTTGTTAGTGGCAGTAATGTCAGCCAGAAGAGTAAGTGAGCTGGCTGCGCTGTGCATTGATCATCCCTTCTTGATAATTCACCCATAAAGGGTCACCCTTATGCCGAATTTGGATTTTCTGCCCAAGATTGTTTCTACGTTTCATTTGTCTCAAGACATTTCGCTGCCATTTCCACCCCCCCCCCCAATCATGCTAATGATG
This sequence comes from Eublepharis macularius, assembly GCF_028583425.1. Classification (NCBI taxonomy): domain Eukaryota; kingdom Metazoa; phylum Chordata; class Lepidosauria; order Squamata; family Eublepharidae; genus Eublepharis; species Eublepharis macularius. The sequence continues at coordinate 107,263,307 of NC_072793.1, forward strand.
TGGAGAGGACTTTACACACACTAGATATAAGGGGGGCGTTACTGTTCTACCTAGATTGCAGTAGAAGCTTTAGGCTACACAGGCACCTCTTTGTCTGTTATGCAGGCCCCAGGAAGGGAAGAAAAGCCAGTTCACAATCTATTGCTAGACGGGTGTTACAGGCTATTATTCTATGTTATAAATGTGCCAACCTACCGTGCTCACTGGAGGTCCATGCACATTTCACGAGGTCACAGGTGACATTGACGGCACTTCTGTCGGGGGTCCCTCTTCTGGACATCTATAAGGCAGATATGGTCGTTGTCAGACACCTTTGTGAAGCATTATGCCCTTGATGTCTTCGACTGGAAGGAGGCAGCATTGGGCACTACGGTGCTACAATCAATCTTTTGTTGAACCATCTCCACCACCCAGGTAAGAAGCTTGGTAATCTCCCATGTGGGACTGCACCAGAAAACTGACAATGAAAACAGGGTTGCACTTACCTGTAACTGCTGTTCATTGAGGTCTTCTGTGCAGGCACACGTACCCTCCCTCCTTCCCTGCTGGAAACTCCTTACTTGAGGGTCGGCAGCAAAAGAGGAAGTGAGGATGGAAGGCGCCGCGCCTACCATTATAGGCTGTTTAGGTGGGAAACAGCCACGGCTGCACACTGGGAGGCAGCATGCACCCTCTGGAGAAAATTTAAAGCTACAGAAACTCCGATCGGCAGGCCAGCATGAATGAGAGTTTGGCACATGAGTTGGGGAAATACCCTGCCATGCCAACCTTTCTCTTGTGCATGTTATGCATGTCATCTCTGACTTTACTGGCTATCAAAGATTAGAAACCAGTAATCCTTCTAGCCCAGATTGACAGTGAAGCAAATGGTGAGCTCATCTCTACTCAGTATGACACCTCAGTGTTTTATTGCCCTTCTTGAAAAATACTGGCTTCCCATGATTTGATTCTAGTGGTTCAGTTAAAGGCCAGTTTTATATCTTTCTCTCATTACACACATACATGCTCACATTCACACCTACTCGTCTGCATCAGCACACACGAGGGTTTTAGGTCTTAGGAAATTGGATTGGTTTAGAATTTATTTGTGGAAAGTTATAAGCTATGAATGTTAATTGACAGAGAATGTTTCTGGCATATTGTAAGCAGGCAGGGATTGCTTGCTTAGCTAACATGCCATGTATTTCTATAAAATGCATATTTCACAGCGTATAAATAATGTAAGGAGCAATCATTCTGAGGCAATGCTGCATCTTCTCTCATTTTTAGAGCAACTCTGTTTTTCATGACCTCATTCAGAGGTTATATTTTTATGGTACCGTCTCTCTCAAGCCCTGTATTTATTTAAGGCTTTATTGCAGAGTCTGGTCTAGGATCCCGCTTCTATTTTATACTCCTCTTATACTTCCTTTTTTTGATCTACATTCCCAATTATCACCAAACCAGTTTGTAATATTTTTACCAGAGAGTATAAAAAGTGCATGAAAAGTGACATAAAGAGGAAAAATAATAATAAATACTGTATCTTCCACTAATATTTATACATACATAAAGTTTACACGATACACAAAAAATTAGAATTTCTAGAGAATTGAATTTTCGTGTAAAACAACTGTTAAATAGTGCAACAGTACTAAAGCCCAATTTGGAAACATTGTTTAAAGCTCAAGAATTATTTGAAAGTAGACAATTGGCTCCCTCTAGTGTAACCTCTACTGTTTTTCTTCTTTAATTCTATACTTTCCTTTACTTCCCTCTTGTATTGGCTCTTCTAAAGAAGCTCCCCCATGACTGCCAGTTTGCAGAATGAAGTAATTAATCTTATCTGAGTCTGAGTTAAAATGCTCTGAGATTGTTAGGAGTATACAGTTTTAGTTCATATGCTGTATCATTAATATGGCACATCACTGCATATTTACAATCATAATATTTTTTTATATTTGTAAAGAAGCCTTATAGCAGTATTGAACAAATGTTGAATGTGTATCTTAAATTATGAGTTATAGCTAGATGCCTATCATGGACAGGCTTGCAGCCTTGAGATTGTTACCCCTGAGGAAATGGTAGATAGAGGTGAAGGCTTGCAAAACAGCACAAGTCAGTGTGCATGAAGTTCAGACCCAAGATGTGTTACATATCCCTGGACTTGGAGGAACCTCCACACGTATGCCAGGAAATATCCCATCAACTAATCATACCATTTACTTTATTTTCTGTCTGCCTTGTGCATCTAGCTGCCAATAATTTTGCTTAGTCCTATTCCTCCCACCCAGCCACAACACCCTCCCATATTCATTTCCTTGGTTGTCTGTAATTGTTAATTGCAGAAGGAGTTGTTCATTTCCATGTGTTGGGTGGGGGGTGTTCAAGGAGGTGTGTCAAGAGGGGCATGTGGAGGTATAACAGAAATCCAAACCACATTATACAGCACATTTTTTTCCTTTTTAGTAAAACAGAAAAATATTTGCATGTCTCTATGCTTCACAAAAATAGTTACCTATGCCAGAATGTTAGCTGGTACCTGCATCTTTAGAAAACCTCTGAAATTTTGGGATTACAGTCCTCTGTCCTTCAGATGGAAGTGACACTTTTCCTGTTAGTCCAAGGCATGGCTTCACAGATATAAAACAGGCAGATTAGTAGAATTTAGAGAATTCAGGAAGTCTCTGTTGTTTGCCTAGGTAAAAAAAAAAAAATCTTTATTCAATACACGTCATCACATTCATGGGTAGTTTGTCTGTGAAAATTAGGCAGTTTTCATTGCTTTGTTCCTTCTGTTTCATTGTTCTCCAGTTTGCAGTTCGGCTCTGTAATGCTTACTCTTTGTTTTTGTTTTTAATCTGCTGCCTTTGGAGCTTTAATCCAGCTCCACCTTACTTTATTGTAAATTTATGCCTCAGGAGGGCTCTGGTCACATCCTATACTCCTTTTATTTCCACTCTCATAGAGCATCAGGTGTTCTTTACTCATGCTTTTACCTCGAGAACACCTTCCCTTCTGTGTTTGCATGACTTTTATATTTCTGCCTCCATGACTCTTTCAAAAGCTTTTTGTTGCCACCAAAGGTTTTTGCCTTAGAACTCCGTCCTCAGTTTAACTGGTAATATAAGAAGATTTGTTATAGATGGTAGTTCAACAGAATGGTCAGCGCATGAGGGTAGTTGTGAGGGAAAGGGGATCTTTCTTGCTTAAACAAAAGTAGAATTTATTTATAAGAATGCATAAGCATGATGCTTGCAGAGTTTTGATAAGCGTATAGATTTCAGAATAGTTCTTAAGCTTGGTGGTTTAAAAAATAATTATATATTCTTAAAGGTATATCCACAGACTCACAGTGCAATCCTAAGAAGAGTTACACCAGTGTAAACCCATTACAATCAATGGGCTTAGACTGGCATAACTCTGTTTAGGATTACATTGTAAGTCACACAGAGTAATTTTCCACACAGGTCTTAACTAAGAAAATAAACTTATCCACATAGACATAGATTCACTCAGGCCTTTCCACGTAGCTTGCCTGACCTAGATAGAATAATCTCTTTCTCAGAGTCTCTCTATACAAGACATCTGACATGTGAAGAACACGGGTTGGAAGATGCAATGGTAACTCGGAAGGGTAGTTTAAAAAGACAGAGCCAGCAGCAGGCCAAAGGCTTTGCTATACACTGGAGCTGTGTGAAGGGGCTGTGAAATGCCAGAAGGAAAACTTTAGCCCATTATAACCTCACCAGGTCCAAGTCCGGCTCTGGAATGCAGTTCCAGCTCATTTCCATTCCTCACTGCCCTCTGGTTGCAATCCCACACAGCTTTAGACTGGAGATATGAAATTGACAAAGCCTTCCAGGAGGTGAAGATAAAACTAACAAACGCTCTGAGGAGCAATCTCCTCTGGCTCTGTCTTTTTAAACTATACCCATGTAGAGAGATGAAATTGACAGAGCCTTTGGCGTCTTCGTATAAGAGGTCTCATTGTGTATAGAAACTCTTAGACAGAAATAGGCTTTCAGGCTTCCACACAGTTTGCCTGATTTATCCAGTATCCTTTCTCTGAAACTTACAAAGGCCGACTTAACCATAATCTCCTGGCTTGTCAACTGTCTTTCAGAAACACTGAGACACAGACTCTCAGGCTTTGCACAGTTTGCCTGGCTTAATTAGAATGAACACTTTCTCTGAAATACACAAAAGCTGACTGAAAGCCTTTCCCTCAGCACTGACTAAGAATTACAGTTTACTCTGCCCCCAGGGTACAGCTACTGTCCAATCAGATCACACTCCATTCACCCATCTAGCTCTACCTTCTTTCCTCAGAGATCTGCATATAAACTCTCAGTTAAAAATTGAAAATATCACAGCAAGCAGAAATAAAAGTCAAATTATATACATTACATGCAAACCATTACAAGCTCTATTTCATTATCTCTGTGTCTTGCTGTATTGTATTATTCTAGTATTTAATGCATTGTGTCTCAAGTTTTGTATTCCAGTTGGTCATATGTTCGATACTTTTCCTGTTGCATTGTTTTTAATTATGTAACCACCCAAAATCTTAATGAGAAATACGAAATATAACTGAAATTAATAATTAGTTAAATGATTGTGGGTAATAGCAGCAACATTGAACACCAATGCTGATTCAATTCTTTTCCCCTGAGGTGAAGAAGAGTCCCTAACCCTGTTCCTGGAAAACTGAGAGGACTTTGTTTTTGTGTTAGCCAGATTGATGTGAGAAGGGTCCTCTGTCTTTACAAATTCCAGGGGTTCTAGGAGTCCAGTTTGAGAAGCACTGGCTTTCATCCCTACATTTTATTTTCTTATTGAAAATTTTATATTACTTTTCTTTGGCAAGATCAAAATAGTTTAAAGGTAAAACTCACAGGTATCTACTAAGCAGAACCTTTGTAGCCACAATTTTATATCAAAATTAACACAGGCATCAACAAGTATTTCCATTATAATAAATTTATATTTAGAATACAGCATAAAAGTAAAAACCGATTAAAACTCATTGAGCCAGCTAACATCTCATTAAAATAAAGACCTTTCATTGCCCAAATTAATGTATGAATGGAATATTGTAATAGGAAAGTCTTGTCCAATATCTTAAAAGTTACTTAGATGTTTGAAACAAGAACTCTTTCTATGCATGAATCTTATAAAAGGAATTGTCCACATTAAGGGTCATTTAACACATACCTCTAAAATACATGCTGCATTGTTAAACTAGATGACACTTACAAGGCTCTGTATAGAATTAATTCTAAAGAAATACAGCTGTAACCAAAAAGGCCTGTTCATTGTTGTGGCTTCTATGCAGTCCCACATGGGAACTATGCATACTCAGGCAAGCCATGGATGTTCCAAAGCTCCTGACAGTGCAAGATGTTCACCCATCCTTTTTGTATGCTTTTCCCCCCAGTGCACCTATAAAAGGGTGGGCGAGAGCAGCTCCCTACCTCAATTCTTCTTTTGCCACTGCTGGAGAAAGATGTTCTCTCTGCAGTTACAGCTCTTCCCCCCACCCCCTGGTTGAAATAAAAGGCAGACACAAAGTTTGGGTATAAAATTGGGCCATTTTATTAATTTCAACATAAACTGTCAATACAGCAAGGGATCTAACTAACAGTACAGGTCAAGCCCTGGGGTAACCCATGACCTCCGCCTTGACCTGTCTGGGTGAGCCCCCACTGCCCCAGGGGTGAGCCATACAAGGCATGGCTGGGACCTGGCCAGCCAGGCAAATGGTTCCCCGTCCAAGCCTGCAGCACCTTGCCGTACAGCAGAAAGGCCGTACTTGTACAGGGGAGCCATGTGGCAGTCTGCCCTCGCAATTGGCTGCCATGGAGCCCACCAGTCTCTCCTGGCAGACCCCAATACCCCACCAATGGAGATGTGCCAAGAGGGTCACCGTCCTGCTCATTTTCCCATCCTAACCTGCCACCGCTAGGGCCAAGCCTCCTTGCGCCCCACAGGTGGCTTATGGCCAACCTGAGCCCTTGCCATAAATCATCCAAGAATATATCATAGCCAGAAACTGATAGGTAGACCCCATCACCTCTGTTGAGGTTGGCAAATTCAGTAAGCTGGGGGGGCAACCAATAATGCCCCAGCCCTCCCCAAAAGCCAAAGTCATTCCCATTCAGGTGAATGACCAAAACAGGAGGTGGAGGACTGCACCTCCCCTCATCAGGCCACTACTTGCCTGGGTGCTGCAAGCCTGTGTGAGCCTGTAAGGAAAGGGCCGTGCCCTGTAATTCAAGGTCAATACCCTCCAGGCGAATGACCAGTATGTGAGGCAGAAGTCAGCACCCCCCCTCAAAGCATCAGGCCACTACTTGCCTTGGTGGTGCAAGCCTGTGTGAGCCTGTAAGGAAAGGGCCATGCCCTGTGAGCCAAGTTTACCACCCCCCTGGCGAATGACCGGGATGTGAGGCAGAGGTCCGCACCTCCCCTCGGAGCATCGGGCCACTACTTGACTGGGTGGTGCAAGCCTGCACGAGCCTGTAGGGAAAGGGGACATGCTCTGTGAGACAACATGAGGCGGAGGACCACAACTCCCCTTGAGCCATTAAGCCCACTACCGGCCGGAGTGCAGCAAGTCCTTGTAAGCCTATAGGAAATGGGCATGCCACGACCCTGAGGTCACCCAGGTGAACCCCCCTCTCTTGCCACCTAAACTGCAGCACAGGAACATAAATGGTCTGACCAGTTTCATAACTCTTTGGGGGGGGGGGAGACTTGAGAACATGGACTGCCCCTTGAATTGTTACACCAAAAGTGAACAATGTGGCAGACAAACTCCCTTACCACGAAACATTACCACTAAGATCTGGAAACCAAGAAGCATCAGAGCTAACCTGAAAACTCTACCTCTGAGAGCAGGTCCTCCTTCCAAAAGGCAAGCCCATTAAAGCAGTTGGGAAACTTAACTCATCCTACACTGCCAAATCCTCCCTGATACCTCTACAAAACTTAAGCCTGTGATGGAGAACCTATGGCTTCAAGTAGGGGTTCCAAGAAACTCTCTATCAGGTGCCATCACACAATAGGCAAAATTAACCCTCGCAATGGTTAGAACCTGCAGAGCCCTCACTTGCAAAAAGAGCTGAAGCGCTCAAAGGCCACTAAAAGACAGAGCACTCCCTTCGAAGAGCCCTGACTGTAAGATATTGCCCTTATGATATTGCCCTATGAAGGGAAACCCAATGACACAAAATCTTTGAGATGAACTGGTGAGTGAAAGGCAGGCTCAATGTCACATTATCCTTTTATTCAAGGGGATCTGCAACCCTGATCTCCAAGAATCCAGTCTCCTTTCAACACCTCTGATGGATCAGCTATGCCTTATTTTCTCATTGTATACTAAAGTATCTCAACTTCCAGTCCTAGAATGAATTAATCCAAGGTGCCCAACTGGAACTTAAACACTGGAACTTAAGTATCCGTATGAATTAACCTAATTTACATTGTGTATAGGTGACCTCAAGTATAAAAAGAGGATCTCAGCAGATGTTTTTGGGCCACCTCCTACTTTTTTGGCCTCCTTTTAGCCCTGTATTTTGGCCCTTAATTGGGTCTCCATTTGTCTTCTTTAGTACCTCCATTATTTTTCTTTGTATTCTTTCAACACATGTCTGAAGTGTACTGTGTGCACCTTATCTGTCCATATACCAGGCACCTTTTTCAGCTCGTGAGCATAGCTAAATGCGATCCTTCATGTAGACCTTTTGGAGTTATTTTTGGGAACTTTACATTGCTCTGCAGGACAGGTCATAGAAACAGAAACATAGAGCTGGAAGGTTCCAATGGTCATCTAACTCCTCTCCCCACTCCCACAGTAACTGCTGCTTTATGCACAGAGGAAGGCACGTGAACACTCCAGGATCCTCAGCCAATCTCTTTTGACTGTTAGGTAAATTCACCTCACAACTCTGTGAGGTAAATTAGGCTTAGAATGTGTAACTGGCCCAAAGTCACCCATTGAGCTTCCATAGCAGAGTGATGAATTTAACCAAGGTCTCCCAGATACTAGTTTGAAACCCTAACAAATACACCACACTGGCTTTTGTCTGGTGGCTGCTGTAGAACAGTAGTGAGCAGCTGAGCCTGGATGAGTCACAGAACTTGTGTGGTCTGTCAACTGGCTCAGTGGACCTGGTCCCAAGTTCTCCCTTAAAGGCCAAAATTGCCCTGGAAAGGGCCCTCACCTCTTCCCTTGCCTTTTCCTGACAGAAACCAAGGCTTGAATATTGTTCAGGTTGCCTAGCAAAGGCCACTGGGGGCATCTTTTTTTAAAGCTACAGATATTTTAATTATTTTGAAGCTTTCTTGCTTGCTTGCTTTCTATTTCAGACTTTTCTGCAGACTTGGAGCTTGCCTGTCCATGGCTCCAATCTCTGGATTTATGCATCCATGGATGGGGCCCCATCACGAATTAGATATATTGATATTCTATGTGAAATAAACTAGCACAGGTATAAAAATAATTATTTCTATTTTTCTTCCACAGGGACTGTATTATGCTCTGTTGTTTAAACAGTGGCACAAGCTTTGTGGCTGGTTTTGCAATCTTTTCTGTCCTTGGATTTATGGCTTATGAACAAGGGGTGCCAATAGCAGAAGTTGCTGAGTCAGGTATGTGTATTTATTTACTAATAATGTTCTTTGAGGGGTCAGCCTCATTCAAAAATAAAACTGCAAGGGTTTGGATCTTCCTGTTCATTTAATTTTTGAGGAACATGTTGGAATGACAGCAATCAGACTTGGCAACATAACAATGTTCATAATGGAAAAATGAAACAATGTTGGGAGAAGGCAATAAACTTGTCCTTTACTGTAGTAAGTAGGGTGATGCTTTCTCTTTTGCCATACTGTACTGCAGCGGTTACTACCACAGCAAAACACTTTTGGCAAAACACTATGGCAAAACACTTTTTCACAGTTGCTGCAGCCACTAGGCAATATATTTGCTATCTCCTGCAAAGTGCATTCCAGTGCTCCCTCCCACAATTGAGTTGAGGGAATAAGGGGTGGGGTTTGTTGCAACTGTCAGAAGGGAGGGCTGGCCAAGTGCCCTGGCATGCCCTTGCATGCTGCATTGGGGGAGCAGTGTCAAGGGTGGCCACAAGTGTCCAGTGTCCACCTCCACACTCCTCCTTGTCCCTGGCCAATGAGCTGTTGAGTGACAACGGTGAAGAACAGCATGTGGCATCAGCCCTGCTTTCCTGGGCCTTGGATAAGAAGTAGGGTAGGGAGACAACAGCTGAGTGGCATGAGGCTTCCCATCCTTTCAGTACCTGCCCTTCCTCTCTTGCACCTCCTTGCCTTGGTCTCCACAGCCTTCCCTGGCCTCCTGGCCTGTTGGCGCACACCCTTTGTCCCTCAGCACCTTGTTTCCTGTTTTGTCGTATTGTACTGCAGCAGTTACTACCACAGCACAGCATTGCAAAGCAGGTGTTTCCTGCACAGTTGCCTCAGCTGTCCTTTGCAAATGTTTTTACATTCTTTTGAGCTGTTCTTGACAATGCCATCTAATGGGAATGGATGCCTTTTCAGTATATGAAAATGATTGTGCATGTTCCCCCTCCCTCATCTCAGCTAGGATTATTACATGTCATTGTATGGGACAGGGCTGAAGAAATCCTGTTTGCTGCAGCACATATTGTGTTAGCCAAGTTGGGGGAAATTAACCAGTCACACACATGCATTCCCATACATTTTATCAATTTTATGGTACAACAGAATTTCTGATTCAGATTTTTTGCAAACATCAAGCGTTATGGATTTAAAGGGAAGTTTTGGTATCTAAGCATACTATGTTACAGCACTGAATATCTCATATTCTTGCCTCTGTGGATGATTGGATCAAGGATCTATTAGATCTGTGTATAAGGAAGAGAATTGCGTACAACAGATGGGAAGCTCCTTTGACCTTCATTACCTTCTATCACAATTTCTTTTATCTTTCTAAACAGTGATGTCTCACTTCCTTGCTTAGCTGACTCCATATTATTGCATCTCACAACCCCATTCTCATCCCCCCTTTAAAATCTCTACTATTAGTTTCTTAAGTATGTGTAGCTCTTACTTTCTTTTTTACTGATGGCCTATGTTGGAGAAATGGGAGGGGAGGGTTATTACATTTACTATTCTATGTGAAATAATAATCAAAATCTTAATGGGAAAACATCTACAACAGTTGGATTTGCTTGCTGAGATAGCAGTGCTGGTTCATTGTCTTGTGAATTTAGTTTTGGAGAACCTTGGTCCCCATGACACATCTTGGCTAAAATATTTCCATTGTCTTGCTTTATTTTGCTTAGCAAACTTTCAAGTTTCTTTGAGAGGGAGGAGGCTATTCCTTGGGAGATTCTTTGTATAATTTCTTCTTGAGGTTGCTTCATGACTAGGGGTGTGCGCTTCGGGCAGCCAATTCGAGCCTGATCGGTCCGAATCAGACCTGATCCTGAAAGCTTAGGGATTTCCGAAACGGGGCCAACATGCTGGCCCTGATTCGGAAACCCTGAAGCAAAGCTTCTTGAAGCATTCATAATGCTTCGGGAAGCTTTGGGTTTAAGTGGCTGTTTCCCTGCCACTGTGAGCAGCAGGGAAAGGGACATTTAAACCCCTGAATCAGCTGCTCGTTGGGGGCTTCCCCCAACGAGCAGCTGAGAGCCGGCGCTGTCGGGGCCAGGAAACTCCTCAGCCCCAACACCAGTGGACGAAGGAGGCAGCGGGAATTGCAGGCTTAAGTCTGCAAACCCCCTTTCTCTCCCGGGTGCTTCTTTCACCCAGCGAGGCACGGGGAGGAGGAACGTCTCCTCCCCGAGCCTTGCCAGGCGAACAGAGGCAGCGGGGATTGCAGGCTTAAGCCTGAAAACCCCTCCTTTCTCTCCCAGGCTCTCCTTTCACCCGGCAAGGCTCGGGGAGGAGGAGCGCTTCTTCCCCAAACCTTGCCAGGTGAACGGAGGCAGTGGGGATTGCAGGCTTAAGCATGAAAAAACCCTTTCTCTTCTGGATGCTCCTTTCATCCAGTGAGGCTTGGGGGTGAATGGAGATGGCGGGGATCACAGGCTTAAGCCTGCAACTGCCCTCCCCCACTCTCCCCGCCACCTCCATTCACCCACAGGTGTCAGGGATGTGCCTGACACCTGCGGGTGAATGGAGGTGGCAGGAATTGCAGGCTTAAGCCTGCAACCACTGCCTCCCCTCTATCTCTGCTGCCTCCATTCACCCACAGGTGTCAAGGACGTCCCTGACACCTGCAGGCAAGTGGAGGCGGCAGGGATTGCAGGCTTCAGCCTGCAACCAGCCCCCCCTCTCTGGGCGCTCTCCCCGCCACTTCTGTTTGCCCGCCAGTAACAGGGACAAGGAACTACTTGTCCCAGTTACCGGTGGGAGAACGGAAGCACTGCCACAGCGGGGATCGCAGGCTTCAGCCTGCACCTCAGGAGGAGTGTGGCAGCAGAGGGCTCCAGGCTGCCGCCAATGCCACCGCAGCAGTGGCAAGCCCTCTGCCCAGCTGATGTCTCTCCCGCTCTCTCTGCAAACATGTAAGTGGGTTGGGGGGAGGAGAAGTTGCCCCAGGGAAAGTGGGGTTCCCCAGCAGGGGTGAGAGGTGGGGGTGAGGGAATTGCCCCTCTCACTTCTGTATGCTCCGAATATTTACGGTGCATACCGAAGCGAGTAAAATAGCATAATTCCAAAGTGGCTTGCCACTTTGAAATTATGCTATTTCCAATTTTTCCCCCCGCTTCAAATAAACCCAAAGCGGGAAGCCTGAATATTTTCAGGCTGCACACCCCTATTCATGACTGCAACCATTTTTTAGTCCAGCAGGTGGTAATAGATAGTGAAACTATGCAGTTCAAAATCCACCATCTTCCCCCCTTTTTTGTTTATGTCCACAAATTTGTTAAATCTCTTGTGTAAAGACTTTTAAATTCTTTCCTTTAGGTGATTTGCAGTCCAGATTAGCCCGATAATGTAAGATATTAAAATCAGTTGTTTGTTTACAAAAACACTTGTTGTAGTCCTTAAAAAAGAAGTTTAGTAAAGCAAGCCAAAAGTAAAAAGAGAAACGATGGAAAAGATCTGGCAAAATTCCCAACAATTAGAAGAGCTCTGTAAAATATTGGCTGAGTTCCCAAACTCAGTTCTTAGTTATCAGTAACTTGCCGATCAGAGAGGAAATCCCTATTATTTTATGTCTCACTTACTGAATGTGTCAATGCAAAGCTGAATAGCAGCCATCTTTGTAGTTTTCCACTGCTGAAATAGCTATCGTCCCAGGCAGATGGAAGACTATTAATGGTTGAGACATTTATTGGAGAGAAGAAAATGCTACTGGTAATGATATATGCACCAAATGACCACCAGGAAATTTTTTACCAGAATTTAAATGAAGTCTTGACAAGATTTGACTATATGGACATATGCTTAATAGGAGATTTTGATGCGGTATTTTTCCAAGACATGGATAGGAAGACAACATATGCTTAATAGGAGATTTTAATGCGGTATTTTTCCAAAACATGGATAGGACGACAACAAAGAAATGTAAGAATTCAAAAGGTCTTCTCCCAAGATCCTTCTTTAGATTGGCAGAAGAATATAAATTGATTTATGTGTGGAGACTAAGAAACCCAAAAGGAAGAGACTATATGTTTTATTCAGACTATCGTAAGTCTTGGTCTAGAATAGATATGTGTTGGATCTCAACAAGCCTAGTGCAAGAAGTTAGAGATGTTGATGTACTTCCCAGAACATATGCAGATCATAATCCCCTATACTGAAAATAGCAGATGTGCCAAAGAGATTTAGATGGATATTGAATACACAACTTCTGAAGAATAAAACATTTCTGCAAGATGTAAAGGAAGAAATGAAGCAATACTTCCAGCAAAACATAAACCCGGAAACTCACTTGAATATCATTTGGGATGCAAGCAAAGCATACTTCAGAGGGCTGGCAATAAGGTATGCAGCAAAGCAAAGAAGGGAGAAGCAACAACGATATAAAGAGATAATGGAAAACTTGGAAAAGAAAGAAGAAGATTTTTAAAAAGACCCCTCGAATGTAAACTTTTAAAGTAATATTAAGGTTTTACAAAATCAAATAGATTTACTATTAACGGAAGATACTGCACAAAACATTAAATTTGCTAAACAAAATTTTTTTGAACATGCAAATAAGTCAGGGGGATGGTTAGCTTATAAACTTAGAAAGGAAAAAGAAAAGAGACTTATCCATAGTTTGTATGATGATACAAAGAGAGAAAGGACGCGGAAGAAAGAAAGAAAGTGGTGGAAACCTTCTATAAATAACTATACAGTAAAGATGAAATCTCAGTAGAAATCCAAAAACAGTATTTACAGAAACAAGAGTTACCTAAATTACCAGAGGAAAAGAGGAAATGGTTGAACGATCTGTTCACAGTAATGGAAATAGTGGAGGCAATACAGAAACAAAATAATGGGAAAACTCCTGGACCAGATGGACTTCCAGCAGAGTACTATAAAGCACTAGAAGATGTTATTATTTTACCTTATAAAAATATGATTACCATAGCACTAGAAGAAACAACGCCTGAAACATGGATGGAGGCAACAATTTCATTAATACATAAAGAAGAAACAGACATGAAGGAAATTAAGAACTACAGACCTATCTCCCTGTTTAATTGTGATTATAAAATTTTTGCTACAATACTAGCTACAAGACTGAAAAAAGTATTACTTGATATAATACATCTGGATCAGACAGGTTTTCTCCCCAAAAGACAATTGAGAAACAATATTAGAATGACTTTAAATTTATTGGAATATTATGAAGCTCTTCCAGAAAAGCAAACGGCGATAGTGTTTTTGGATGCCAAAAAAGCTTTTGATAATGTTAATTGGCAATTCTTTATTGAACAAATGAAATAAATGGATTTTGGAATGAGGTTTATAAAAGCTATTGAAGCTCTATATAGCAAACAGGAGGCAAAAATAATTATTAATAATGAGCTGACAGAAGCGATATCGATAGAAAAAGGGACAAGACAAGGCTGCCCTCTCTCACCATTAATATTTATCTTGATGCAGGAAATATTGGCAAGAACTGTAAGAAAAGATCCTGGAATAAAGGGAGCATCCATCAAAGGACATAAATACAAACTACAAGCATTTGCAGATGACCTACTATTTATATTAGAGGAACCATTGGGCTCAGTAGAGCAATTAATGTAACATAAAGGAATATGGTTTGATGGCAGGAATGAAGATTAATTACCAGAAAACAAAAGCGATAACCAAAAATATGACTACATCTCAAAAAATGGAATTAATTAAATTAACAGGAGTCGAGTTAAAAAAGAAAGTAAAATATTTAGGGGTATATTTAACTTCAAAATGCAGTTCGTTACTGAAAGATAATTATGTGCAACTGCTTCAAGAAATTAAGAAAGATTTAGAGAGGTGGAGAGGACTTCAGCTTTCACTGATGGGAAGGATCGCAACTATCAAAATGAATATATTACCACGTATAATATTTTTATACCAAACCATCCCCATCAGTATTAATAAAGCATTTTTGAAGAATTAAATAAAGCAATATCTAACTTTATTTGGCAAGGGAAAAAACCAAGAATTGAATTGAAAATGCCCCAAAGCTTGAAAGAGGATGCTGGCTTTGCTTTACCTGATTGGAAAATTTATCATAAAGCGCGTTGCGTAGTCTGGATGAGGGAGTGGATTCTTTTAGAAAATCAAAAACTACTAGCTTTGGAAGGTCATAATTTACAGTACGGATAGCATGAATTTGTATGGTATGGAAAAACAACTGGTCATAAATATTTAAAAAATCATTGGATTAGGAAATCTCTTATAACAACATGGGAAGGAATTGCACCGCTGACATATTCCAAGATCCTACAATGGGTTTCACCATTAGAAGCATTCTCTCAGCCAAATATATTCTCTCCAGATAAGATTATTAGATATAAAGATCTCTTGAATGATAAAAGTGTATTAAAAACTAAAGAGGAATTACAGAGACAAAGTATTAATCTAGATTGGTGGTCAAGGGTTCAGATTGAATCTAGATATAATAAAGATTAAAAAGTGGGAGGCTTCTATCTAGAACAAAAGGATTTTGAAAAATTGTTATGTGATTCTGATGAAAAAGTGATTAAGAAAATGTACTTATTTTTCATGCAAAGGAAGACGAATGAGGGGGTGGGAAAATGTAAGACTCTTTGGTCACCGAATCTAGGCTATACTATTGATCCAGTACAATGGAATATGGAAAGTGAATGTTAAAATAACTGTCTGTTGCATTTAAAGAGAACTTATATAAGATGTTTTATAGATGGTATCTAACACCAGATAGGCTTGCCAAAATGTATAAAAACATGTCAAATAAGTGCTGGAAACGTAGGAAGCATACAGGGATATTTTACCATATGTGGTGGACTTGTAAAGAAGTGCACAGATTCTGGACAATGGTACACACATTTTTACAAACTATCTTACAAGTTTCGATTCCCTTTAAACCAGAGCAATTTTTGTTAAATTGTATGCCAGATGGTACTGAACAAAGAACAGAAATACCTCACAGTATTAGTGGCTAGAATTTTATTAGCGTCTTACTGGAAATGCCCAACAATACTCCTGCAAGAGGATGTAATAATGAAGATAATGGAGAACGCAGAAATGGACGAGTTAACTTCATTAATGAAAGGACAAATGGAAGAAGACTTTTCTGTCCCATGGACCCCCTTCTACAACTGGATTAAAATTAAATATAAAGACCAGAATGTAGTAAATATATAAAGGCACTATTATAACTTGTTACCCGTAGTCACAGTCGAACACTTGGTAGGATAAAATGTGATGTATTGATAAGTAGAATACTGATGTAAGCAGTCTAAATGATTTTTCCCTCTTCTATCTCTCCTTCTATCCCTCTCCTATTTCTACTTTTATGGAAAAACCAATAAAATATATTTTTTTAAAAAAAGAAGTTGGGGTGGGGCTGACACAAGAGAATCATTCAGTGAGCTTTGGACAGTAGACAGCATGCATTATAGCTCCCCCTGGAGTTCAAATGGACTAAACACACCCTGTGTATTAGCATTTACATTAATAAAGTTGCTCACATGCTGTTGTCTCACCAACACAACCAAGCTTTTGGCTGAAGACAGGGAAAGATTTTGCATGCCATGTACATATTGTGTTATTATAGCATCACATTTCCCTGCTGGGATTCATTACTTTATTTAACTTATTTTGCCTATTCTGACTGATAACAACCCTATAGGTTTCAAGCAGGAAAAACCACTACCAGTATTTATTACTTGAGGACTTTTAACTGAAAATGCTAGGTGATTCAATCCAAGACCAATCCTGTGTGCCAAATAGATTTTCTGTCACAGACCTATGGCAGTCCCCAAGTCTTCTTAGATTCAGGAACACAGGAGCAGAAGCTGTGCTTTCAATAGACACGGTTGGAGGTAGGGGTGTGCAATTCGGTATTCTGATTAGGTTAAAAATACCGAATCAGGGCCATTTCGGTTTTTTTCAGTATTACCGAAACTTTTTCTGAATACCGAAAAATTTCAGTAATACTGAAACAGAGATTACCGAAACGATTCGGCCATTGTTTTCAATGAGAAAACCTTCTCCCGGCTTTCTGGGAGTCTGGGGGGGCATTTTCTGTCCAAATCACACCAAACTTGGTGGGGAACTTCTGCTAACTCTCCTCTAACTACCCCCCAAGTTTCAGAATGATTGGACTTTGGGGAGCCATGTTATGCCCCACCAAACAAGGTGCCCCCATCCTCCTACAATCTCCATGGTTCTCTATGGGGAAAAACAAGTCATCTTTCTAGGTGGCTTGGGGTGGCATTTTGCAAGCAAAATGCACCCAACCTTCAGAGGACCTGCTACCATCTGTCCTCCCACCCTCCACCAAGTGTCAGGCGGATTTCACTTTGGGGGGCCATTTTATGGCCTCCCAAAGGAGGTACCCCTATCCACCTCCACTCCACTATTCCCTATGGGGAGAGAGGCTTGTGTGGCTAGGGGTGGCATTTTGCATGCAAAATGCCCCCAAATTTTAGAGCATCTCCTCCTACCTGTCCTCCCTCCCTCCACCAAGGCTCGAGCAGATCTCACTTTGGGGGGCCATTTTATGGCCTCCCAAAGATGCTGCTCTTAGCCCCCCTTTCTCCATTATTTCCTATCGGGGAAATAAGACAGGCTTGTCTGGCTAGGGGTGGCATTTTGCATGCAAAATGCCCCCAAACTTCTGGGGCCCATCTCACACCTGTCCTCCCACCCTCCACCAAGGCCCAAGCTGATCCCACTTTGGGGGGCAATTTTATGCCCCCCCAAGGTGGTTCTCCTGCCACACCACTTTGTCTTTCTACTGTGAGGAAGACTTCCACACCGCAGAAACACATGGGATTGGGGCTGCCAATGGCCACAGCCACAGTCCACCTGCACCCAAACTGCCAAATACCCCCCCCCCAAAACCTAACCTCCCCTGTCCTGTGGCTAGCCACTTTCTATTGATTCCTGTTATGGGAAAATCTATCTTTCCCAAGGCAATTATGCACACAGTAGGAGGGCACACCAAAAGGCATAAAAGCAGTCTACTACACAAAATAACACAACTCACATCACCATTTTTGACAGCAATTGTGTTTGGGTGATTCTCTTACGTGGAGTGAGTTGTGTTATTTTTGTGTGGTAGACTGCTTTTATGCCCTGTTGTGCCCTCCTACTGTGTAATCTAAAGCAGTTAAAGAAATAAAGTGTTTTTGACAGCAATTGTGTTTGGGGTGATTCTTTAATGTGAAGTGAGTTATGTTATTTTTGTGTAAGATACTGTTGGCATGCCCTTTGGTGTGCCTCCTTGCTGTGTTACCTAAAGCTGTTCAAGAAATAAAGTGTTTTTGACAGGAATTGTCTTTTTTGATTCTCTGATGTTAAGTGAGTTGTGTTATTTTTCTGTGTGGGGGACTGCTGGTGTAATGTGTCACAATGCTTTGCCTACTTGAACTTTGAAAGTGAGAAAATATTTTTTAAAAAAACTTTATTCAGTGTGTGTGTTTTATTCTTTGTTGTGCAGTTGGTTCCCATCATAGGGAACAATGGGGCTGGCCGGCCAGCCATCTCTGTAGGTGGTGGAGGAATTTGGGAGATGGTGTCTGTGGTTCAGGTGCTCTTTCACAGGGTCAAGCTCGCACTCAGGAGTGTGCCCACCATTGTGGCACACCTGGGC
The DNA here is from genome assembly GCF_028583425.1 of Eublepharis macularius. Classification (NCBI taxonomy): domain Eukaryota; kingdom Metazoa; phylum Chordata; class Lepidosauria; order Squamata; family Eublepharidae; genus Eublepharis; species Eublepharis macularius. Next base: position 107,281,578 of record NC_072793.1, read on the forward strand.
TGTGCATAATTGCCCTGGGAAAGAGAGTTTAAAAGTTCCCATCACAGGGAACAATGGGGGACGGCTGGCCAGCCTGCTCCTGGGGTAGTGGCCGGTGTAGGAATGTAGGGGAGGATGTCTTTGGGTCACTGTGGGGCTGTGGGAGGGTAGATTTAAAAGGGGGACTGTACCTGTGGCCACAGATGCCACATTCCGTGGGTTCCTGCTGTGGGAGATTTTCCCATAACAGGAATCAATAGAAAGTGGCTAGCCACAGGACAGGGGAGGTTAGGTTGGGGGGGGGGGGTATTTGGCAGTTTGGGTGCAGGTGGACTGTGGCTGTGGCCATTGGCAGCCCCAATCCCATGTGTTTCTGCGGTGTGGAAATCTTCCTCACAGTAGAAAGACAAAGTGGTGTGGCAGGAGAACCACCTTTGGGGAGGGCATAAAATTGCCCCCAAAGTGGGATCAGATTGGGCCTTGGTGGAGGGTGGGAGTACAGGTAGGAGATGGGTCCCTGAAGGCTGGGGGCATTTTGCATGCAGAATGCCACCCCTAGCCAGACAAGCCTGTCTTATTTCCCTCGTAGGAAATAATGGAGAAAGGGGAGGCTAAGAGCAGCATCTTTGGGAGGCCATAAAATGGCCCCCCAAAGTGGGATCAGCTTGGGCCTTGGTAGAGGGTGGGAGGAGGTCTTCTGAAGTTTGGGGGTATTTTGCATGCAAAATGCCACCCCTAGCCACACAAGCCTCTCTTATTCCCCCCATAGGGAATAGTGGAGTGGAGGTGGATAGGGGTACCTCCTTTGGGAGGCCATAAAATGTCTGAATCCACCTGAATCCACCTGACACTTGGTGGAGGGTGGGAGGACAGGTGGTAGCAGGTCCCCTGAAAGGTGGGTGCATTTTGCTTGCAAAATGCCACCCCAAGCCACCTAGAAAGATGACTTGTTTTTCCCCATAGAGAACCATGGAGATTGTAGGAGGATGGGGGCACCTTGTTTGAGGGGGGCATAACATGGCCCTCCAAAGTCCAATCTTTCTGAAACTTGGTGGGTAGTTAGAGGAGAGTTAGCAGAAGGTCTCCAACAAGTTTGGTGTGATTTGGACAGAAAATGCCCCCCCAGACTCCCAGAAAGCCGGGAGAAGGTTTTCTCATTGAAAACAATGGCCGAATCAAGCTGAAAAGCGAATACCGAATCGACTTGCTGTTTTGGTATTCCCCGAATACCGAAACAGTTTCCTGATTCAGTTAAATCCGAATCAGGTTTAACGAAACAGGCAGGCCTTGCACACCCCTAGTTGGAGGTGATGGAGGACCACATAAGTGACAGCAAAGGTTTCATGCAATTTACTAGCAGTATTTATACTGTACAATATTTATACTACATAGTAGCAATGCATTATAATTTATAATTTATACTGTACAATATTTATGTGAACAGTTTTAACGTATACATATAAATCAACACAATCATGAACGTTGAACAGATTGGATAATAAAGTTTTCATTGAGAATTGCTTTAGCTGGGTAATGGTAGCTCTGAGGAATATTTAGTATATGATTCCCATCCCCCATTTTCTGTGGCATCCAGTAGAACCAATACATTTCCTTCTCCCTGATAAGCTATATTATACTTCAGTCATTACAGAAAAGCTCTGAGAAAAGGAAACAAAGTGCTTCTTGTTGCTTTTGCATCTTCAAATGTCCAAAGTCACTTTTTTGAAATACCTGATCCACAGTAGTCTTAGCCTTCAGAAATCGTATGTATGGTTATTATTCATAGTTCTAGCAACTTATCCTTGCCCATTATAACCTCATCTTTTCTTTTTTGTGTTATCTTAGCCATCAAATTATATAGTTACAAAATTTATATCCCCATTTCTGACTGTTTCAGGCCACCATGATGGCTAATATTAACTAGTTTCTAGAGGGTACTATGTAAATGAGTTACTTTACTTCAAGTCATTAACATAAGCATGAGGAGGATATTACTAAAGTATAAACAATTCCCTTTTTATTTTTCAGGACCTGGACTTGCTTTCATTGCTTATCCAAAAGCTGTCACAATGATGCCTCTTTCTCCGTTATGGGCAACACTGTTTTTCATGATGCTCATATTCCTTGGATTAGATAGTCAGGTACGAATTAAAGTAAATGTAGAAATTAGTCTTCTTATAAATGATGCCAAGAACTCTTTTTTTCTGTGCTAAGAGAATCTTGCTGTGACTTAATTGTTATAATAAAGTTAGGAATAATTGTTCCACTATGCCTAAATATAAGCAGGTAAAGATGCAAAATATCAATAGGTTAATTGGATACAACAACAGAAATATCAAAAGAGAAAAAATGATTTACAGTGATCATAAGAAAATTAAAGTAAAATTAATGAAGGCAATTCTAACTAGGGAAGTGCACAGAAAAAATATTTGGTAAATTTGGGTTCGGTAATACCAAACTGGAAAAAAATTCAGTATCCCCCAAATACCGAATTTATTTTCTAGTTCAGTTCGGTAATGCAAAGCAAATTCAGTAAAATTTGGTCATTGTTTCCTATGGGAAACTCAATTCAGGTATATCCGGTGACCAGGGTGGTGGTGGTCATGTTTTGACTGGATGTCACCAAATTTGCAAAGGACATAACTGTCATCTAACAACCCCCCACCCCCGCCCAAGTCATGAACTGCCCAAAATATCATTGTTATTTATTAGCATTTCAACAAGATTCTTAATAACTGGAAAAACAATTCAGTAAGATCTTTAATTTATATAATCAGGCTGCAGTATATTCAGTAAGAACTGCTTATATTGCATATGCTAGATATACTCCCTCCCAAGTAAAAAGGAGTCATTAACGATATTGAAATATATGTTTTTATGATCAAATTGATGGCTTATTTAAAAAAGAAAATCTTTAAAAATTGATGTCTGGAGGCAAATTATGAATTAGTGGAATAACTAATTTGGATTTACATGAAATACTTGAAGTGTTTAAGCTAATTATCTACACTTTGAATTAGGAGTTAACATATTATACTTACAGTCTGCTTGTCTCGCTGAATTGTTATTGAATACTTGGTTGGATATGTTTTTCAGAGTGTAAAATTTAAAACATTAAAAAATCCTAATGGAAAATATATATAATCAGGCTGTTAAGGTGGTATCCTTGATAGAGTGGTCAAAAGCAGATGTAATATCAAAAGAGAGAAAGATAGACTGTTTTGAGACGAATTTGGAAAACTTGTTCTTTCAAGAGCAGGTTTGAAAGGTTAATATCATAAGCTTTCTTTAGTTCTGTTGGTCATAGAGTTGGTATTTGCTTTAAAAAGTACTCTGTCCTGGATTCTTGCCATGAATTTCTCTGTTTTATAATGAATGCTTACAACTTGTTTTTAAGTCTTAAAGTGAGTGTAACATGTGTCCCAGAGAACATTTGCTTGGATAAGTATGGTATTATCGTACTATTAGCTAATAGAATGGATAGAAGATAGAGGCTGTTGTGTATGATTATTATGATTTACAAATTGTTGATGAATTTAGATCAAACCATGAGTGTTTGTATAATGTTGCTTATTTTAATGACAATGATGATTAAGCTATAAATTAATTTAATCTAATTAAAAATAAATTAGGCTATAAATTAGCTATTTACAGTATAAGCAAAAAGACAGATACTTGTTCTAAGGCTCTTATAAGTGGAGCAAAAATACATTAATCTTTAAAGAATTAAGTGCAGTGTCAGACAGGAACAGTGTTTGTTTGTGCTTGGGAAATATAGCAAAAAAGTAATTGAAAGGCTTGGGGAAACGATTCGTATTAACTAGACTCCAGTTTTTTCAAGATACAGATCCTTATGTAGTACTCTTGTGAAACTACTATAGAAATGTTCTCAAGTGATACAGGAATGCCATACCATCTACATATCCTGTGTTGGAACAGGGCAAGTAGAGCTTACTACTCATAGCCTGTAATGAAGTATCCTAAGAATGTAGCATGAGCCATGTTTCTCTAGTATGGTAATATAGTGCCAACAAAAATATATACAAATGGTTTTAAACACAAAGTTTGGAGAACTGCGGAACAGAGATCTGGCTCATTTCCCTCACATACAAAATTGCTTTGCTTGGTTCAGCGCAAATGAAGTCTTCTTCCCTAGATGGGACTGGGCTCTAAAAGATGCTACCATGTTATGCAGTAACCCTATGACAGATCATTTTTTGTATATCCTCCCCTCCCCACATTATTGTTTTTGCAGTTTGTGTGTGTTGAAAGCCTTGTAACAGCTGTGGTGGATATGTATCCAAAGATTTTCCGGAGAGGATACAGACGAGAACTATTGATTCTTGCTCTTTCAATTGTGTCATATTTCATTGGTCTTGTCATGTTAACAGAGGTAAGACTAAATTAGTTGCTTGCAAAGCTGTGGACTAGAAAAGTTAAATTAGACACGTATGTTTGAGGACTGATAAATGTTATAATGACTATTGATAAAATGATGTTATCTGATAAAAATATTTAGAAATAAAAAACATTCTACTTAAAAGAATGAAATTACATTGATCAGCGTAGCTGTGGAAAGTCTCCTCTCCTTCATTACTTCATTGATAAATAGGAATAGAAAAAGTCCTTCCCTCTGGGGAACTAGGAAAAGTTAGGCTTCCTTTTAAATTAAGAAAATCATAACTTCAATTTCTTGCCACATTGAATGGAATGGTTTTTATCATCGTTAGTAAATGTTTAACCATCTTTCCATATTTTTAACACTGCCACAATGAATACGAACTAAGCAGGAATTTCCAGGTGTGAGGATGCAATATGTGGTCTTGGGGCCCTTTCTCACAGCCATTTTGGTATGTATAAAAGTCAAACTTGTGTTGACTCTAATGTGCTCATATCATATGCTGAGCTAGTGCAGTTATAAACCATTTGGGGCAACACTGAATTCCCCAAATATCTGAGGACAAAATGGATTGTACTGGGCACAGGTAGCTTGCAGTGCACTGGGAACTAGACATGGGCACAAATCGAAATTCAAATCAAATTTCATGACAAATCAGGCTGATTCATGTTTCACAAAATGCATTTCATGGGGCCATGGTTTTTCACGACATTCACAACCTTTTGGGCCGATTTGTTCAATTCATGATTTGTGATGCTAGACAGGCTGGTGCCAATCCATTGATTCCCTAGGCAACATAGGCCCGGAATACCTGCAGACCTTTTGTTGCCATTGGAAACCCCAATCTTAGCCCACATAACCTTGATAGGCAGCTCTCCCTGCCAACTGGAGAGCTTCCATTCTGCCCTATACAACAAGAGCAGGAGGGTTAATCCCATAAGCAACTGAGGAGATGGGCATTCTGTAGCCATGGGAACCCCAATCTCATCCCTCGAAACCCTGTTAGGGGGGGACTTCCGGTTTGGGATTAATGACGATCTGAAGTAGCCTAGGGATCTGGGCTATCCGAGATACTGTTTTTTGGAAAGCAAGGAGTTTTAACGCCTGTTACCGACCCCCCGTCAGGGAGAAGGGGGTCCTGAACGCTACGCGACCCCGACAGAGTGTGATCTTGGTGACAGGGGGCTCTGAATCAAGGATTCTCCCCACCACCTTGAGGTCCCCTCGGAGAAGGGTGAGCTACTAACTCTGCAGTACCTCTGGAGTCATTTGATTGGCATAAGATCGTCAGAAACCAAGGCTCAGTACCAGCTTTGACCATTTATAAGCAGAGGAAACAGCACAGACAACCCGAAAAAGCAGCGTAGGGTAAAGATTGCTATCGGACTTTTTAAACAAGAACGGAGGCAAAAAGACCAAAGTAAAAGTTTTTTTAAAGGCTTAATATAAGAGAGTAAACAACAAGGAACATTTATCGAACAAAAAAATTTAATACTGGCGAGTTTTTAAGGACTAAAAAAGCAATAAGAAGTATTGTTTATGCATACTTGCGGTTAGAAGAGAGATAACCGGGGTGGAAGAGGTGGAGGGAGCTGGGAAAAAGCGCAGGCAACATCGCGAGACGGGACGAGACTGAGGGAGGAGACAACTTGTTGCCTAGAGAAGACAAGAAGCCAGGAAGCAGGAAGAACAGCGAGAAGAAAGAAGACCCAGAAGCAAAATAAAGGAAGCAACGTGAGAGTATTGAGACCAGAGGAACAGGAAGCACGCCATCTTATTTGAGTGAAGAAGTGATTCCAGCAACCATAGAGAAATAGCACCCGATATTTTGAGACTAAATTAAAAAGTTTTTTTTTAAATAGTAAGGCCAGTGATAGTGAAATATACTAAGAGAAGGAAAGAAAAGAAGGCAAAACGGATCTGAGAAGGGGAGCAGATACGTGGGGTGGCTCCAAGCTGAGTCTTATGATGGCAGGGAAAAAAGCTGATAAGGAATGGCAAGCCTCAGTAGATGCAGCGATTGAAGGATTGGGAAAAAAAGTTACAGAAGGCTATAAAGAACTGAGTCAATTGATACAAAAATGCATGAAACTTTGACAAAGGATTTAAAGGACATAATTAGGGCGGAAGTAGCAGAATTGACCAAAAATATGGATGGAATTAAAAACGAACTATAAGCAACAAATAATAAGGTGCAAGAAGCGGAGCAAAAGACTAATGATTTAGCTACAAATGTAAAGCAAGAAAACCAAGTGATGCAGGAAAGGATGGCAGTGATGGGATGTAAAGCAACAGAAAGACAACTAAGATTTAGGGGAGTGTTAGAATCGACTATGCAAAGTGTGCAAGAACAAATGACAGATATTTTCGCAGAATTCCTGAATAAACAGCCAGAAGAAATTACAACAAATTTGGATCTAGTATACAGGGTCAATTCTGCCCATGCACAACAAAAGAATCTACCAAGAGATGTTATTGTGCAGCTAATAACAAAAAGAATGAAAGAGGAAATTATTAAAAGACATTTTGAAAATCCCCTATCACTGGATGGAAACAGAATTAAGATAATGAAAGAGATGCCTGGAAGAATTCTCCAAGAGAGGAAAAAATATAGAGAGCTGGCCCAAAAGTTAAGAGAGAAGGATATCAGATACAGATGGGAATTACCAGAAGGGCTCAGCTTTCAATTTAAGGGCTTGAGAATCACAATTAAAACAAGACATGAAATGGAACTGTTTTTTGAAGAAAATATAAATGACTTTCCTAGAGGATTAAGGAGATAACAGAATGGAGTACAAACTAATATCGTGGAATGTAAATGGACTAAACTCACCTCAAAAAAGAAGGACAATTTTTCATTGGCTAAAGAAACAAAACTGCAATATAATTTGCCTACAAGAAACACATATCAAGGAACAAGATGTTACATTCTTAAAAAATAACCAATTAGGAAGAGAATATATAGCGTCAACAAAACAAAAGAAAAAAGGAGTAGTGATTTATATTAAGGAGGAGCTGGATTCTAAATTAATTTTTTGAGATCAAAACAGAAGATATCTGACTGTGGATATCAATGTAAATGGTAAGAAAACCTTAGTAATAGGTCTGTATGCACCTAATGGTGCAAAAGATCAGTTTTATAGGGAAATAATAGACAAATTAGACCAAGACTCATATGATCAGATTATAACGATAGGAGATTTTAATGGAGTTGTGGACTTACAAATGGACAGGAAAACAAAAGGCAGCAAACAGAAAGCTGGGAAATTACCAAAATCTTTTTTTGAATTAATAGAACAAGAAAAATTGGAGGATATTTGGAGGAAAGAAAATCCTAAATGTAAAGATTATACATACTGCTCTGCAAGACATCTATCATTCTCAAGAATTGACATGATTTGGACAACAAAAGAACTAGCTTTATGGACAAAAAAAGTGGAAATAATGCCAAGAGTGAGTTCTGACCATAATCCAGTATTATGGAAAGCTACAATGGGACAGAAGAAATTACGATGGAGAATAAATGAAGATTTATTGCAAGATCAGGAAAATATGGAATATATACAGGAAGAAACAAAACAGTTTTTTCAAATTAACAATAACAATGAAGTTTCAACCCAGATGGTATGGGATACATATAAAGCAGTGACAAGAGGAATTTTAATTACATTAAATAATGATAAAAAGAGAAAGAAAGACAGAAAAATGGCAAGAGATACAAGAGAAATTACACAAAAAAGAACAGGAATTAAAGAAAAAAACAGGGAAAAATCAATAATACAAGAAATCAAAATATTGCAAGAACAAATAAGAGCGATTGGAAATAAAGAACTAGAATGGAAATTGAAGACGTTACAGCAAAAATCATTTGAGGGAGCAAATAAACTGGGAAGGTACCTAGCCTGGCAATTGAAAAAGAAAAGAGAAAAGAGAATAATCAACAAGATAATTGAAGAAGGGAGAGAGTTAAAAGATCAACAAACAATTAAACATGCTTTTTATAAATATTATGCGAAATTATTTCAAAAAAAAGCAATAGCCCAGGAGAATATTGATCAATATCTACAGAGAATAGATTTACCAATTATACCAATGAATATGAAGGAGAGGTTAAATGCTCCAATAACAGAAGAAGAAATCAAACAAGCTATAGACGTGGCAAAGATTGGTAAAGCACGAGGACCGGATGGAATTACAGCTAAATTCTACAAAGTAATGAAGGAGGACCTTGTACCAGTATTAAAAATTGTAATGAATGATATATTGCAAGGAAAAGGACTTCCAGATACGTGGAATGAAGCAAGTATTGCCTTGATACCGAAGGAATCACAGGAACTGACCGATGTTAAAAACTAATGACCAATTTCGTTGATAAATAATGACTACAAAATATTTGCAAGAATACTAGCAGACAGACTTAAAATATGGCTAATGGATTTTGTAGGAGAAGAACAGGCTGGATTTTTGCCTAATAGACAACTAAAAGACAACCTGAGGGTGGTCATAAACGCCATTGAGTACTTTGATAAACGTCTAGATAAAGAAGTTGGGTTCTTCTTTGCGGATGCAGAGAAGGCCTTTGACAACTTGAATTGGGATTTTATGTTTGCATCGATGGAGAAGATGGATTTAGGAAAAGAATTTATAGAAGCAGTAAAGTCAATTTATAAGAAACGGAGAGCGACAATCTGTGTCAATGACGACTCGACAGAGAAATTTGAAATAAGAAAAGGAACAAGACAAGGCTGTCCACTATCACCGTTACTGTTTGTTATGGTCTTAGAAATATTGTTAAGGCAGATTAGAGATGATGAAAATATAAAAGGAATTAAAATAAAGGGATCTTCATAAAAGTTGAGAGCTTTTGCAGATGATGTGATATTTATAGTAGAAGACCCAATACAAACTCTGCCAGGATTACTAGACAAGATTAAAGAATTTGGAGACTTGGCCGGTTTTTATATAAATAAAAAAAGTCAAAAATAATAACCAAAAATATGACCAAGAAGAAGCAACAAGAATTGGGGGAAGTAACAGACTGTGAGGTGGTACACAAAACCAAATATTTGGGAATAGAGCTGACAGCTAAAAATATTGACTTGTTAAAGAATAATTATGAAAAGCTTTGGACACAAATCGAAAGGGGTATGATAAAATGGAACAAATTAAATCTATCATGGTTAGGTCAGATTGCCACAGTTAAAATGAATGTGCTGCCTAGAATTATGTTTCTGATGCAAATGATACCAATTATTAAAGACAAAAAACAATTTGAAAAATGGCAGAGGAAGATATCGGAATTTGTGTGGGCAGGAAAGAAACCCAGAGTTAAAATGAAAGTGCTCTGTGATGCGAAGGAAAGAGGAGGAATGAAGTTATCTGATCTTCGATTATACCATGAAGCAATATGTCTAGTATGGCTAAAAGAATGGGTGTTTTTATCCAATCATAAATTGTTAACGTTGGAAGGATATAACAAGCTTTTTGGATGGCATGCATATTTGTGGTACGATAAACATAAAATGGATGCAATGTTCCAGCACCATTTGAGAAGGAATTTATTTCTAACCTGGCTAAAATATAAAAAGTTCATTGATCAAGAGAAACCACTATGGATTGTTCCAGCTGAAGTAATCAATCCAAACTTAGAGTATAAGGGGAAAGAATGGCTTACCTTTAAAGAACTTGTAGAAATAGAAAATAATGAGTTGAAACTTAGGTTAAATGAGGAATTACCATTCAAATATGGCTGGCTACAATACCGACAGATCAAAGATTTATTTGAGTCAGATCAAAGGAGGACAGGTTTTAGAACTAAAAATTCAGAGCTAGAACTTTTGCTGGGGGATAATAACAAAGCAATTTCTAAAATGTATACATTGTTATTAAAATGGTATACAGAAGATGAGACAGTGAAAGTTCAAATGGTAAAGTGGGCGATACATTGTAATAATGAAATTATGATGGAAGCTTGGGAGCAATTGTGGAAAAATCCATTAAAAATTTCAACTTGTACCAGTATTAAAGAAAATGGCTATAAAATGATATATAGATGGTATTTAACACCGAAGAAGTTAGCCATTGCGAACAAACAGCTATCTAACAAGTGTTGGAAATGTAAGGAGCATGAAGGTTCTCCATTTCATATGTGGTGGACTTGTGGCAAGGCTAGAGACTTTTGGTCTAAAATATGTGCTGAAATGTCTTCAATACTCCAATATAATGTTATTAAGAATCCAGAAATGTTATTATTATCCTTGCATTTAGAGGACGTTAATAGAAAAGATAGAGTACTATTGTATTATATGATAACAGCGGCAAGAACGTTATATGCACAATATTGGAAGAGAGAAGAAATACCAGAAATTGAAGAATGGACACAAAAATCGTTGTACATGGCGGAAATGTACAAATTGAAAACTGAGGGATCAAGATCCAAAGGGATACTTTGAGGAATGGGGGAAATTAAGAAAATATTTAGAGAAAAAATGGGTTGTTAAAGGACCATTATGGTCTTTTGAAAGTTATTAAATAAGATAAGATATAGTTTAGATCTTTACCAGTAATAAAAAAGTGACAACTAGGATTTAGAAATAAGATTAGAAAATAGGGGGTTGGAGTGCTGTTGGAAGTCAACGCAGAAAAGGGGGGGAGGGGGTGGGAAGCATATAACCATGGGAAACGAAGGAAAATGTAATTGTTATAATCTTGATTGTATGTTAACCCATCCAATAAAAATTATATTAAAAAAGAAAGAAAGAAACCCTATTAGACAGGTCTGCCTGCCAACCAGAGACCTGTTCTACTCTATGTGAGCATTTCATATATAAGACACAGCTCTCTGCCTTGTGCTTTTCAGTTCCAGTAGACAGAGGGGGGAGAAGGACCTGTTGCTGGGATTTGGAGTGAGAGAGTGGAATTCGGAGCTTTTGGCTGAATCTGATGCTGCTTTAAAAGAGACTGAAAAGCCTCTTTCTTATTTTTAGCTCTTGGCCTTGCTGGGAAGGTCATTGGGTGAGGGTGCCTTCTTTCCTCCACCCCACCCAACCCCAGTCTCAGGGCATTGCCTGGCTCTGGAGCCTAGCTTGACTGAGGCCTACCTTTTTTTTCTTTAATTTTCTTTGCTTATATTCTTATTTAGAGCATTTGTTCTTGCTGGTTTGTTGGGTGACGTTGGGTGGAGGAGAGCCTGCTGAAGTCTCCCTGCGAGTTTGGCATCTCTGGGTATGAAGGGAGCCATTGAAGTGCCCTGGGTTCTGATGAATCACAAAACTAACAAAACATTTTGTGAAATGGGACAATTTTGTGAAAGTTCATGATTCATGTAATGTGACAAAACATGAAACGCTCATTTTGTTTTTTTCCCATTTTGTGCCCATCTGTACTGGGAATAGCTTAAAGTCAACCTAGGCAATTATGTCTTCTTTGGTGATCGTGAGACTAGTCTCCTGTCTTGTGTGGTCTTTCATATAATGGTTTCCAGGTTATAACAAAATAATCTTTTGATTTGAACTTCAGCAACATGTCATTCAAGTCAGACACTGTGTAAATATCATATATTTCTTGCTTTCTCACCTATTTTCTTTATAAGCATTCCCAGAAAAAGAATTTTTGCAGTTGAGACTTGTGTAGTTGTAGAGTGGAACATTTCATTAAGCCTTGCATTAATGCAACACTACCTATTCGATGTTTAACTTGTGGTTATATTTGAATGGTGGTCAGGGAAATTGACAAATGTTGGTCAGGGAGTCAGGGAAAGTCAGGGAAATGAAAAATAAAATTTTAGTGGCAACCCTGTCTTGTCTTAGCTAGGAATTTCTTACTAGGTAATACTAATGTGGGATTTCTAAAGCTCTGAATGCTTAAGTAGCCTGATCCTTTGTATTAAAGGCCAAAACTCTTGATTAATTAATGAGAAGTTTGATTAATGATATGAGAACCAGGCAATGAAGAAACTCTACTTTTATGAGATTTTCATTGTATTGTAGATAGCAAAAAAAAATCATTTTCTGGGCCTCATATAAGTTACGGTATAGAGCCCAGTCTTGGAACCAAGATAGATATGGAAAGAAAAGTCCAACAAAATGAAGGCTTGATGGAGCATCCCAGTGTTTCTACTGCTACTTCTTGATGCCACTGCTAACCCTCATATCGTGATTCATTGTGCAGCAGCAGTGGGTTCTTACTTCCACTCTACCACCTTATTGGCTACTGAAGACTATCACACTGACAGTGTTATGTTTTCCTCTAAGAAAACAAGGTAGTTTTTTCACATTTGTTTAAATACTCTTCTAGAATGACTATACACCAGTATGAAGAGACCATAAAATTAAAAATAATAAAGGTATCTTCATAAAAGAAATAAAATTATGGATAGAGAAATGGTAACATGGGCAAGGAGCAACTCAAAACAGTTCAACAATTATAGAAAATTCTAAAGTCAGCAGAAAATGCTGGAGTATACTCAGCATAAGTTTCTATTTCTATCTTCAGACCAACAAGATAGTATCAATTGATAGAGATAATGTGACGGATTCCCCCAGCCTTATCTGGCTGACACCCTTCGATGCCACCCCTTGTGAATGATTCTGCTAGCTTAATGCGGTTCTGATTTGGGATCTCACAGCTCCTGTCACCACTTGTGAAGTATTCACTGGTTGAGGGACCCTTCTGACAGGGAATAGAAATAGGGACCACTTACACTCCGACTCATTTGGTGCGTTGTAGACCTCTTCTCATGAGGAGAGAACTCTGGCTGGAAGCGGGCCCACTCTCTGGACAGAATGGAATCCTCCTCAGCTCTCACAGACACAAACTGGAACTAGAATATCACTTTGTTGCACCAGCACCTCCTCAAACTCTGCCACTTAGTCTGACAGGCTGAGAGCTGGTTCTCCTCAGGGAGTATAAGATAGGCAGGAATTATCAAACCGGACTCAGATGGTTAACAGAACAAATTAACTTTACTGAAGCACATTTTATCTTCCTCCTGCACAGCCTTAAATGGTTAAACGTTCCAGATACCTCATTAACTAGTCCTCCTCAGAGAACTCTCTACACACATCTGCCTTCTCTGGTTGCTAGCCCTCCACTTCCTTTTCCAGAGTCTCCCTTAACTGCCAAAACTCCCAACTAACTATTCTAAACGGTCTTAACTGCTCTTCACTGCCACTCTCTCTCAATATTCTATTCAGGACCTGTCACTCAAACAGGGCCTGTACGTCACAATAACCACAAAACCTTCTCAAACTACTATTTCTAGTATATGATGGACCTATATATACATTTGTACAGTTCTGAGGATATCTGGAAATCATAGTCCCTGAAAGGCTTTAATAAAGTGTCAAATTGGGGGCACCCATCCTTCTGTATATGAAGGATTATAGAGTATTCTGGCATTTATCCTATTTCAGATGAAATAATTACAATTTGTTGCCATGCCTTGTGGTAAGTCTGAAAATAATAATTTTCATAGATCTACTGTTTTAATAAGATTTTATGTAGTATGACGGGGGTAGATTAAGGTCTTTCACATTTTCCAAAGCCTGCTCAAAATATAATAGTCTGTTCCTGCTGAAGAGTGAATCTTATTCTTTAGTTATCCCAGGTAATATAGGAAACCTATATGGGTCCAGAATTAGATGCTATTTTCTCATGCCTTTACTGAATCTTGTACCAAATTAATCTTTTGCCATATTAGCCATTACTTTTTGAAGAATTTTAGAGTCAGATACAGTCTCAAAGAAAAGGAGTATGCTGGCTGTGTGACTTGATTTTGGCTTTTAAGGGAAAGCTATATCATACATAGATTTATTTTCCCTCTACTGTGCAGCCCAGAATGCATCTGCAGTGTCTGATTGTTATATCAGCTATTTTCTTCATACAAACCAGAAAAAAGATGTCCCAAAACACATCATGTTTTGTTTCTGTAACATATCAGTGCTGCAGTGTTATAGTGGACCACCAAAGGGCACTGTTGTGCTATATACCATCATATAAAGGCTGTTTCTTAAAAGTTTCGGTGAGCTAGACATATGGCGAAAAGTCACTGTTGTTCATGAGGTTCACAATGTGCACTCTTTTAATATGTGACTTCTTGGCAATATTTTAAAGCAATGCTTAAGAAGCTTTGTTGTACAGTGAAATTCATTCTCAGTATGCAGCTCTCTAGGTAGCCTTAATGATTACTTTAGAAGATAAATGGCTAGTGTTCTGTTGGATAGTTCTGGTTTAAGTTTACTGGTAGAGATTAGCTATCTTGCTTATGAATGTAGGCATTTTAGAGCACTCTGTGCATAGAATCCTTGCTCATAGCTGTGCTAAGCAAAATGTTGTCTAAAGTTACTTAATTGTGTTTATTTTAAGAGAGATATCAATTAAGTAAAGTCATAGAACTAGCATACCTGAAGAGTTTATTATGGGATCATAAATCACTCCATTTTGCTTTTACATACCAATATTTATCTGAGTCTAGCTCTAGTAGATACTGTTTTTTCAGAAGATTATCTGTGGCTTTGTATTTACTCTTGTAACAGGCAATTGAAGCAAACTGCATATTCATATATTGTGCTTCAGAGACCAAAAGTGTTCAATAATTTGCAGCTTGAATAGTGATGCTGAAAATAGGATGCAATTGAAAACACAATTTGAAAGAGAGTGATGCTTAATGATTCATTATCATAAATTAAAGTATAATACTACATACATCTCATCTTGTCTTCCCCCCTTTCACTCCAGATGTTTACCATGTTAATGGAAATGGTCACAGCTAACAGGCTTCTACCCTCACCAGGATGGTCCAGGCTAGGTATCAGAAGCTAAGCAGGGTCAGCCCTGGTTACTACTTGGAAGGAATACCACCAAGGAAGTGGCCTTGTACATCAACAACTAGATCAGGAAAAATGAATACAGATTAACAGTTGGTGAATCTAAGCTGTTCTGTTGACACAGATATCTGCCGCTGCCATTGTTTTGTGTTGTGCACTTGCAAAGTTATCTCAAGCTGATGTTCTTCCTTTTAGCCTGGAGCAGTAGAATCAACAACTTCAATCTGAAGTCCAAAGAATTCGTTGGCTCTTGAACTTGATCACATGCCTCAGTCGGGCTCTGGATTTTAATTAGAATCTAAGAATAGGTGGGACAGATATACACCCACAATGCTGTCAGGTGTTTATACACAATGGGTAGGCATTTTAGTCTGTCTGTAGCAGTAGAAAAGAACAATAGTAGCACCTACAAGACTAACAAAATTTGTGGTAGGGTATGAGCTTTCATGAGTCATTGCTCACTTTTTCAGATACAACTAGAATGTGAGTCCATCTGTCCTTATATCTTGGAGGGTGGAGTGATTACAGAAACCAAATGACAATAGTAGACATGATTGGGAACAGAGGGGTATGCCGTGGGTAGTGGGTGTGGAGAAATCAGCATTGGTAATGAGACAGAAAGCCTAGGTCTGGATTCAGTCCAGGTGAATGCATTGTATTGAGATTCTTTATCAGTTGCAATACAGCAGTCTCTCTTTCTAATCTCCTTTTGAAATTCCTCTGCAGGATGACTGCTTTTAGGTCAGCAACTGAATGTCCTGGAAAGTTAAAATGTTCCCCACTTTTTTAATGTTTTGGTTTCTAATGTCAGGCATATGTCCATTAATTCGTTGTGTTTACACAGTTCCCTGTCTCTCCAGCAGGGTTAATCTTACCAAACATTACTAATCATGGTCAGTATATAGAAATATAGAAGGATCCCAAAGGTTACCTAGTCCAAGCCCCTACACAATGCAGGAAATATTACCCCCTCACTCCCCCAGTGGCTGCTGCTCTATGCCCAGAGAAAGGCAAAAAACCTCCAGGATCTCTGGCTTGTCAATAGGCATTACCTTGGGCATGTAAAAAAGGGCCACAAAGGCCTAGCACTGGCTCATCCCTTCATACCATCCCTCTCCCAATCTGCCTAAATTCATTTTGAGTCATAAAATCATCACTGCTGTCAGAGGTAACCTAGCCTCTTGTTAAAAACCTCAAAAGAAATAGAGCCAACCACCTCCCGAGGAATCCTATTCTACTGAGGAACTGATCTATCATGAAGTTTTTCCTAATGATTAGTTGAAAACTATTTTGATTTAATTTTAACCCATTGGTTCTGGTCTGACCCTCTGGGGCAAGAGAAAACAACTCTGCACTGTCCTGTATGTGACAGCCCTTCAAATACTTGAAGAAGGCTATCATATCACATTCAGTCTCCCACTCTGCAAGCTAAACACACTCAGCTCTTTCAACCATACCTCTTAGGAGTTGGTCTCCAAATCTCTCACCACCTTTGTTGCCCTCCTTTGGACATGTTCCAGCTTGTCAACCTCTTTCTTAAATCGTGGTACTCAAAACTGAACCAAGTACCTCAAGTGAGGTCTAACCAGAGCACAGTAAAGGAATACCATCACATTGTGTGATCTGGACATTATACTACTATAAAGGCCACCTAAAATCACATTTGCCTTTTTAGCTACTGCATCACACTATTGACTCATGTTCAGTGTATGATCTACTAAGACCCTTAGATCCTTTTCACATGTACTACTGGCAAGACAAGTCTCCTCCATCCTGTAATTATGCCTAAATGCAGAACTTTACATTTATCTGTTCAAATTTATTTTGTTAGTTTTAGCCCAGCCTGTCAAGATCATCCTGAATCTTTATTCTACCGTATTTGCTACTGTCAAAATAAAAACTCAAAGTAACTGGAAACTCACTGGCACATGTGTACGGGCTGCTGTGCCCTTTAACAGGAGGTGAGTCAGCAGTTTTTTCTGACAGGTTTACACCTGATCATTTAGCTGGGTTGCAGATAGATTGCATCAGCCTTGTGCTGATTGGCTGACTCTACCTCTCCCTATAGGCTGGTAGACAGTTAAAGGTCCAGCCACAGGTCTGCACTTTGCTGATCTGCTCAGCTTGGTGCCTGGTGCAAACCTTTGTCACTCTACACGAGAAAACTTGGATACTTGTGGACTGGACCTAAGGACTTGACTCTGGATTCGCTCTCTCATTCTGTCAGGCTGTGACTCTGCTAGTTGTTGCAGTCTGCTGTTTGTATGCTGAGCACATTTTTGCACTTGTAAATATGGACTTGTAAATACACCATCTGCACTACTTCTCACAACGTCTTGGCTCCAGTGTTTTTTGTTGTTGGGCTAAGCGGGGCGCTTGGAAGCACTAATTACAGACGACTTTCCGTCAGGGTTATGGGCCCAGCACGCTTCCGCTGCGCTAGTGTACCCGCTGCCTGCAACTGAACCTGTTGGTTTGCTGGAGTGTCGTTTGGATCGTTGTGTGGCAGCTCGAGGGTTGGAACAGACGCTGACAGGTTTTCAAGTCGGCGCCTGGACCCGTTAAGGCAGCTGTTGGTGCGGTGAGTGTGTGGGAGTCCTGCAAAGTGCAAGATAACAACCATGGCACAAATGGCTCTCATGCCGGCTGAAAAGCTGGGAGCCGATAATTATTTAACATGGGCAGTGTGGATGGAACACTATCTAAAAAGGGAACTAGTGTGACCAACCCTCCTGTTGATCCCATGCCTGCAGATCAGATTAACATTGAAAAAGCCCTGGCCACCATCGTTTTGAGTGTGGATAAGACTCAGCTTGTCCATGTGATGGGTGCTGCTTCTGCCAAAGCTGCATGGGATGCTTTGAAAAGGCTACATGTGAGGCAAGGAGTGGGCTCACTCATTACTCTAACAAGGAGGCTTTACCGGTGCTATCTACAGCCGGGGGAGTCAATGTCTTTCCACTTGACTCGGATGGAGGGCTTTTTCCAACAGCTGGCTCAGAGAGGAAAAATCCTGTCTGAGCAGGACAAAGTCTTCGCCCTGCTCAGCTCTCTGGATGCCAGGTTTGATAGCCTCATTACAGCCTTGGAGGCAAGAGACGTGGACAGTCTAACTATGGGCCTCATCTCAGGGTTGCTGCTTGAGGAGGAATCAAGGCAGCAAGAGGCGAAAACTGCTTCTGCGACCTTCAGAAGCTGTGCTATCAGCAGACAATGCAGAGGAGCGTCCCAGCACCTGCCGGAGAAAGCTTCCAGCGAGGAAACTGCACTGCGTGTCCGTCATTGTTTTGCCTGTGGCTCTACACAGCACCTTAAGAATACCTGCCCATCCAGCCGGAGGAAGAAAAAGCAGCAGAAGTCAGCAGGAGTTGCGAGCGGTGGTGTGACCCAGCGTACTCAAACTTCACTGGTGTCTGCTGGACCCTCAGTGTCTGGTGGGAGTGTCTGGCTCGTGGATTCGGGCGCTACCCAATCCTTTTGTTGTGAACGTGACTTGTTGGTCACTGAATCGGAGCCCAGACTCAGCCATGTCTCCCTTGCAGACGGCAAAGCTGCTGCAACTGTCTGTCAAGGGGAGATTTGTTTTCCTGCGTTGAAACACTCCCTGGAGGGAATGCTTTGTGTCCCATCCTTGCAGAGTAACTTGCTCTCTGTAGCTGACCTTGACAAGGCAGGCTTTGCTGTGTGCTTTGCTAACGGAGAGTGTACAATTTCCAGGAATGGAGTTGAACTGCTGTCTGGACTACGAACTAACAATGTTTACATGGTTAAGAACTCTCCCACCATTAGCCATGTGAGTAACCGCCCTGACCACGATGGGTGTTTGCACATACTCCATCATAGGTTTGGGCACGCTTCTTTTGGGGCTTTGGAGAAAACTTTGGGACTACTAGGGGTAAAGGTGAAGCCTTGCGATGTTTTCCTAGACTGTAATATCTGCAAGGAAGTGAAAAGCAAGGCAGCCCCAGTAGCTAAGCACAGCCAGAGGCAGTCAGCCAAGCCTCTTGAGCTGGTTCATATGGATGTGGCTGGCCCGTTTCCCCAAAGTGTTTCTAAGAACCAATATGTGCTTGTAATAGTGGATGACTGTACAAGGTTTTGTTGGGTGTATCCCATGAAACATAAGTCTGAGGTTTTTAGTACGCTCAAGTACTGCATGAAGAGAGTTGAGAGACAGCTGGATACTGCTGTGGTATCAATCCAGTCGGATGGGGGGTGAGTTCTGTTCAAACCAATTAAAAGCATGGTTGCAGAAGCAAGGGGTTGAACAGAGGCTTGCCAACACTATGTCTCCTCAGGAGAATGGTGTGGCTGAGAGATGGATACAAACTCTCAAAACTATAATGGAAGCCCTTTTGGCTGATAGCGGTCTGAAGAAACATTTCTGGGCTGAAGCTATGAAGGTTGCCAGCTATTTGGCCAACAGGACTTGGACTTCTTCAATACAGGACATTCCATACCATGCCCTGTATAAGAAGTACCCCAACATAAATCACCTCAGGGTTTTTGGGAGTAAAGCCTTTGTAAACATCCCTTTGGGAAAGAGACGGATCCTGTCCAAGAAAGCAAGGGAGCTAGTTTTTCTCGGCTATCAGTCAGGTTCAAAAGCCTACAGGTTTCTGGGTGATAGTAATGAGGTAATCTTTAGCCGTTCCGCAGGGTTTAAAGAACATTCTGGCTGGGAGAGGCTAGGTGATAGCAAGCACTCACAATTGCTATTGCCGCTGGCCCCTCCTCAGCAGGAGAAAATGTTCAAACTCCAAAAACTCCCAGCCCTAAGAAACGGCATACTTCTGTGAAGCAGGAGGAGAGCAAGTCGGCTGTCAGCCAATCTCCCCCTCATGCAAACACAGACAATTCTTCTCTCTCCTCCAGTCCTGCTCAAATGCAGGCAGAGCTGAGGCGGTCACAGAGGGAAAATAAGGGTGTGCCTCCTGTACGGTTTGGGCCATAAATCATGTATACACCTCTGAGCCAGAGGATTTTTGGCAGGTTCAACAACTGCCACAAAAAGAGCAAGAGGGCTGGAAGGCTGCCATGCAAGAAGAATACCAGTCACTCATTACCCATAAGGTTGTGTCACCAATGTGGCTACCCAAGGGTGAAAAGGTAATTGGGTGCCTGTGGATTTTTAAAAAGAAACCACTGGAGGATGGTTCTGTTAAATACAAAGCAAGACTGGTCGCTAGGGGATTCTCACAAGTAAATCAGATACACTATGACCAAGTCTTTTCTCCAACAGTAAAAACCGAGACTTTCAGAACTGCATTGGCTGTAGCAGGTTTCAGAGGGTGGGAGGCTTTCCACTTTGATGTAAAAACTGCCTACCTCAATGCAGATCTTGAAGAATGTCTGTACCTGGATCAAATTCCAGGTTTCCCCATGGGAGAAAAAGGTATGCATTTAAAACTGCACAAAGCTTTGTGTGGGCTGAAACAGAGTGCCCGGCAATGGAACCAATGCCTAGACCAGGCACTAAAAGCTCTGGGTTTCAAACAGAGCATTGCTGACTCATGTTTGTATACGTTACAAAGGGAAGGTAAATGGGTACATTTACTGGTTTACGTAGATGACCTGTGTCTAGTTACAGAACATGAGCAGCACCTAACTTGGTTTCAGAGTAAGCTGCAAGAAAAATTCCAACTAAAATTCCTGGGCCCTTTAAGGCACTACCTAGGGGTGGAAGTGACAAGGCACTCAAACAGGACCTATGTCTTATCCCAGGAAGGAAAAATTCTGCAGCTTCTGGACAAATTCGGCATGGCAGAAGCCAAGCCAGTAAACACTCCCATCACCACAAATAACAGTGATGAAGAAGGTGAGCCTTTTGCTCACAAAACGATATATCAATCTTTGGTGGGGTCTCTCCTGTATCTATCCTCCTGGGTTCGGCCTGACATCGCATATGCTGTGCACCGTCTTTGCCAGAGAAATGCCAGTCGTAGGCAATCTGACTGGGTGGCAGCCAAGCGAGTCTTGAGGTTTCTCAAGGGCACTAGCAACAGGAAACTAACTCTGGCAGTCTGCCATACAAACCTGTTTGCTTTTTCAGACTCCAGTTGAGGAGACAGGGAACAGAGAAAATCCACCACCGGAATAGCTATTTTTCTAGGTGGAGCCCTGGTTCAGTGGAAAGCAGTTAAACAAACATTTGTATCCCTAAGTTCTGCAGAAGCAGAATTTGGTGCCTTAAGTTCCTGTGTCACAGAACTAGAATGGTTTACCTCGTTATGCCATGATTTTGGTGTAGCCCAAAGCACTGTGATTGTGCACTGTGACAACATGGCTGCTATTCAATTAGCTAAGGAGCAGAATTTCAAAAATCGCTCCAAGCACATTGGGATCAGGTACCAAAATGTCAAAACAGCCGTTGACAAGGGTTTTTTGGACCTGAGGTACAGGAACACTGAAATGAATGTAGCCGACATATTTACGAAAGGCCTGGATGTGGCAAAATTTAACATGTTTACTGAACAATTGTTTAACGGTGTAAATGTGTAAGGTCAGCTGTTACCACCTAACAAACAAATAACCCGATCATGTGTTGAAAAACTGTTTAACGTAATATATATGATATGGGACATGTGTCAAGGAGTTTAGCAGGAGTGTCAAAATAAAAACTCAAAGTAACTGGAAACTCACTGGCACATGTGTACGGGCTGCTGTGCCCTTTAACAGGAGGTGAGTCAGCAGTTTTTTCTGACAGGTTTACACCTGATCATTTAGCTGGGTTGCAGATAGATTGCATCAGCCTTGTGCTGATTGGCTGACTCTACCTCTCCCTATAGGCTGGTAGACAGTTAAAGGTCCAGCCACAGGTCTGCACTTTGCTGATCTGCTCAGCTTGGTGCCTGGTGCAAACCTTTGTCACTCTACACGAGAAAACTTGGATACTTGTGGACTGGACCTAAGGACTGGACTCTGGATTCGCTCTCTCATTCTGTCAGGCTGTGACTCTGCTAGTTGTTGCAGTCTGCTGTTTGTATGCTGAGCACATTTTTGCACTTGTAAATATGGACTTGTAAATACACCATCTGCACTACTTCTCACAACGTCTTGGCTCCAGTGTTTTTTGTTGTTGGGCTAAGCGGGGCGCTTGGAAGCACTAATTACAGACGACTTTCCGTCAGCTACTCCTCCCAATTTAGTATCATCTGCAAATTTAGTGAGCATCCCCTCTATTCTTTCATCCAAGCCCTTTATAAAGATGTTGAACAATAGAGGGCCCAAGACAGATCCCTGAGGCCCTCAACTTGTCATTCTTCTCCAAGAGGATGAGGAAGAACCATTTACAAGCAGTCTTTGGGTGTGATCTGTCAGGCTCATTTACCTTATTCAAGAATGGTAGGTTAGATACAGGCCAATAGCTATTCGTCATGCTTAGGTAAATAGAGCTTCTTAAGAAATGGTGAAACACCTACCTCCTTCAGTACATTTAAAAAGTCACTCTGTGCTCTGTGTTTACCACCAATGGAGCTCCAACCTTCTCCTGTCAAACCAGGAAAGGCAAGAACCTAACTTGCATCCCCAACTCCAAGAATCCTGTAAGTATCAAAAATTTTAATAACTGAAATGCAAAAGACAAAAGAATCACAACAGTGAATTATATTCTGTTGCTCTTTGCTGGAGGAGTACATGCTGTCAACAAACTTGCAGTAGGAATCAGTAGAATGTATTGTAAGTCCATTCACATAAAGCATTCTTAGGAAACTTTTACACAGGATCATACATGTTCTAAGTAAGTTCTCCTCCTCTGAGATATATAAAATAGAGCTTTCAGTAGACTTCTACATTTTTCCCAACATAGGGGTTGCCCCTGGAGAAATCACTCACTAAAGAAAAGCTTTGAGTGCAGGATAGTATTTAGATACATACAGCTATACTTGATGTTCCAGAGTTGTACCAGCTTAAAAAATTTAACCCATAAACAAAGAGAGAAAAGGGCGTCAACAATTACAGCCAATTAAAAAAAAGGTACTCTTAACTGTAATTTTTAAAATGTGGTTCTAAAATGGCATTTAGCTGTGGTTAATTTAAACCGTGGTTTACTGACTGCTTGTAATGTATTTATCTGTGTTTTAAATAGAGATGGGCATGAACAGAAAAAAAAAACAATGAACATGATGTTCATTGCCATCCACGAACAGGGACTCACGAACACTTACGAACATGACCTGTTCACAAAAATGTTCGTGGTTGGATGTTCATGGGGGCCAGCAGGCTCTCCTCCAGCCATCATCCAAGTTTGGTCAAGATCCCTACTGCACCACTCCCAGAAACCTGACCTGAGCAGGCACCAGGAAAGGTACCAATAATAAATAATAGCTTGGCCCAGAGCCTGGCAGCAGCCCTGGAACCTGAATGGGTAGATCCCTATCCCACCACACACAAAGAAAATTCAAGCTCCAATGCACTCTATCAAAATGCCAACAGCAGCTGCCCCTCTCCACTGTCTGCAGAGCCAGAGCTGGGAGCCCCCCCCCCCCCCGGTCTTTGCTCCCTTGTAACAAATTTGGAGCTCCACACTTGAAAGGAAGACCTGCCTATCAAGCTAAATTGGGCTTAAATTGGGGTTTCCAGGGCAACAGCAGGAGTTCAGACAGAGTTCAGACAATCCCTGCCTAAGTTGCCAAGGGAATTGATTGCAGGTGCCAGACTGTCTGGCTTGACTAACAGCAACGAACGAGGCTTGCAATGACCACCTGTTTGTTTAGAATGGAGCCTCATGAACAGCTTGTTCTTGAACAGCAGATTGGGCTGTTCCTGGCTTTTTTTTTGGTTCATATTGCTGTTTGTGCCCATGTCTAGTTTTAAACTCTGTTTTTAACTTTTTTATAATAGTCTATTTATATTATAAGCCATCTTGAGCTTGATGGCTGTTGTGGGTTTTCCGGGCTGTATTGCCGTGGTCTTGGCATTGTAGTTCCTGACGTTTCGCCAGCAGCTGTGGCTGGCATCTTCAGAGGTGTAGCACCAAAAGACAGAGATCTCTCAGTGTCACAGTGTGGAAAAGATGTAGGTCATTTGTATCTACTCAGGAGGGGTGGGGTTGAGCTGAGTCATCCTGTAAGAGTTTCCCAGGGTGTGGAATGCTAATGGCGGGAGGCTTCACTGTATCCTGAGGAGGTTCTTTTGCATATGGATTGGTACTTGATGTGCTAATCTCCTCTGCAGGGCTATTGTCGGGGATAGAATGTTTTTGTTAGCCTGGTGTTTTTCAGAACTGGAAACCATGCTCTGTTCATTCTTAAGGTTTCTTCTTTCCTGTTGAAGTTTTGCTTATGCTTGTGAATTTCAATGGCTTCCTTGTGCAGTCTGACAAAGTAGTTGGAAGTGTTGTCCAGTATTTTGGTGTCCTGGAATATTTGGTGTCCTGGAATATTATTTGGTGTCCTGGAATATTATTTGGTGTCCTGGAATATTTGGTGTCCTGGAATATTATTTGGTGTCCTGGAATATTATTTGGTGTCCTGGAATATTATTCCAGTAGTTGGAAGTGTTGTACAAAGTAGTTGGAAGTGTTGTCCAGTATTTTGGTGTCCTGGAATATTTGGTGTCCTGGAATATTATTTGGTGTCCTGGAATATTATTTGGTGTCCTGGAATATTTGGTGTCCTGGAATATTATTTGGTGTCCTGGAATATTATTTGGTGTCCTGGAATATTATTCCAGGACACCAAAATACTGGACAACACTTCCAACTACTTTGTCAGACTGCACAGGGAAGCCATTGAAATTCACAAGCATAAGCAAAACTTCAACAGGAAAGAAGAAACCTTAAGAATGAACAGAGCATGGTTTCCAGTTCTGAAAAACACCAGGCTAACAAAAACATTCTATCCCCGACAATAGCCCTGCAGAGAAGATTAGCACATCAAGTACCAATCCATATGCAAAAGAACCTCCTCAGGATACAGTGAAGCCTCCCGCCATTAGCATTCCACACCCTGGGAAACTCTTACAGGATGACTCAGCTCAACCCCACCCCTCCTGAGTAGATACAAATGACCTACATCTTTTCCACACTGTGACACTGAGAGATCTCTGTCTTTTGGTGCTACACCTCTGAAGATGCCAGCCACAGCTGCTGGCGAAACGTCAGGAACTACAATGCCAAGACCACGGCAATACAGCCCGGAAAACCCACAACAGCCATCGTTCTCCGGCCGTGAAAGCCTTCGACAATACATCTTGAGCTTCTTTATGGTGGAAAGGAGGCTAGTAACTATTTTAAATAAATAATAAATAAAAATAAATTGAACTAATCACAGTTACTACAAGCAGACATTCAAAACTACCCAGTCTTCTTGAAAATACTGGTGTGTCTGCTGCCAGCTATACCAGGAACTGCAAGAGGTTTTTTAATGCTCTGCAGCTGTGACTTTCTGCCCTGAGGTGGTGCAACTAAACAAGCTGGGATTCCTGCATTCAGCCATAACCACTAATCAGAGTTACTAAAAACCAGGATTCACAAGCTGAGATGAAGAATATGGATGTTAAAATAGCTGCTGGTTTATCTAACATTCTGCTTGCCAATCACAGACTGTTTGGTTGACAGTGAGCAGCTTAGATGCTATACAGCGGGTTACTTTTTCAGTGTATTTGTATATTACAGTACACTATAATTCAACTGGCACCATTTCACATATTTTGCAAAGCCTGATAGTTGTGTTTTTTCCCTCCAAACAGTGAAATCCTAAGCAGAGTTACTCCAGTCTAAGAGCGGGACCACAAGTGACGCCTGACACAGGTTGGACACTTGTCAGCTTCCCTCAAGTTTTGATGGGAAATGTAGGCAGCTTGGCGGAATGTTGGACAAGTGACAGTTGAAAATTCCATTGGACAGCAGTCAGAGAGCCAAGCTTCAAGACTAGGATGCCTACATTTCCCATCAAAACTTGAGGGAAGCTGACTAGTGTCCAACCTGTGTCAGGCGTCACTTGTGGTCCCGCTCTAAGTCCATTGGGTAACTCTGCCAAGTCCCTAACTATTTAAGATTGTGTGGTCAGAATACCCAAACAAGGCAAAGTATGTTTTCAAAGCGAGTATCTCAATCAGAGGACAAACATTGCAGCCGTATACAGTTACTCCAGTCTACATTCATTGGTTTCAGTCAATATATTTCAGTATTTATTAATTTCAAATCAATTTATTTCAATGGGCTTAAACTGGAGTAACTCTGCATAGGATTATACTTAAAATCTACCATGCAATTCATAAATAAATCATAAATAATCACAGCTGTTCAGCATCAGACAGCGGCAAAGTATGAAGATCCAAGGATCAGATCATGTCTGACTGTGACTGTTAAAAATGGTATGTTTGCCTGATGAATATGCTTGGTGGAAAAGTGTCAGCAGAAGGTCTAGTTAAGAAACCTTGTTTATCACATTCCAACTAACTAGATATAGTGGCCAGCATAACAGTGGTATAGGATGAAGTCTGAATGCAGCCCAAGACATAGTAAGTTATTAGCATCTTGAGGCTTACAAGTGGATTGGAGACATGAGGTAAGGCATTTCTCCTGGACTGGTGATTTTTTACGTCCTAGAAGAAACACATTTCTTTTTCAAAAGATGCAGAGGAGTTAGCCGTGTTAGTCTGTGGTAGCAAAATCAAAAAGAGTCCAGTAGCACCTTTAAGACTAACCAATTTTATCGTAGCATAAGCTTTCAAGAATCAAGTTCTCTTCGTCAGATGCATGATACAGAGCATCTGATGAAGAGAACTTGATTCTCGAAAGCTTATGCTACAATAAAATTGGTTAGTCTTAAAGGTGCTACTGGACTCTTTTTGCTTTTTCAAAAGAACACTTTGAGAGATAGAACTGTGTTTTGGGAGTATTAGGAAACTTTGGGGACGAGGATTATGGTCTCTTTCTACTTTGGTCCAGCCAGTGGGGAAATTAACTTTCAAGCTGGCCCTGATAGATTTGGATGTTAATTGCTAAAGGCAGATGGCACAGAAAAGAAGGTAACAGTTTACCAGACAATGATATCCTGCAGGGAGGGATTGCCACTTAGCTTAATGTTTATCAGTGGGTTGCCTAATCAGTGTGGTCTGAAGAGAAAATCAGTGTGAAACAAACCCCATGGTACATTTCGGCAGTTCTCTGGAATTGATCAATCTCTCCTGGTATTCTTCAATCTGTGGATACTTGAGGTGTGGAAAGTTGTTCATATTTCTGTAATCCTAGTCCTATTATGTTGCTATTAGACTTCTCATCCCACCGATTGTATCAGTTTACCATTTACACTGTATAATCCGCCTTGAGTCTAGTGATAAACACTTTGCAAATAAACTTTATAAATGATAAATAAATATCCAAACAGGGTTTTCTCCAGCTAGTATGCAATGTTTTAAAATCTTAACATTAAGGCTTAAAACTAGCACAAATCCAAATGAATTAAGACAAAATAAAATGTATGCTGAAATAAATAAATAATCCAGCCCAAATGATTTTAAAAGGCTGCTGCTGCTACCAAAAAAAAAAAAGATTTAGGCTTTAATAAATGAAGAGAAGATTTATTTGAACTGCAAAATATCCTGTCCATGCATCTACTTTTGTTTCATTTTTAATTGTTTGTTTTTCAGGGTGGAATGTATGTTTTCCAGCTATTTGATTCCTATGCAGCCAGTGGGATGTGCCTTCTCTTCGTTGCTATATTTGAATGTATCTGCATTGGCTGGTTTTATGGTGAGTCATTAGGTGTGCTATTTAAGGGTACTTCTGAAATCAGACTGTGCACTTTTAGTGTGGATTTCAACCTCTCCCTAGTTCATACTATTTCCACATAGCAAGTTGTATGGATGTCCTGTTGTAATTAATTGTTGTTATATATGGTATCCATGGGAACAATTTTAAGGTTGATTTCACATTTTATTTTGTAGTAGTAGAGGAAGTACAAGTAAGCTGTATGTTCTCTGCTTGTACTTCTGCTATAACATAAAAAGTAGAGTTGAAATGCATTTGCTGATTTCATGTCTTTAGCATGCATATCTGATCATAATAGCTCCTTCAGCCAAATCAAACACAAGCTAATTGCATTTCTTTTCTCCTATTTCATTGTAATATGTAATTTGCCTTATCCATCCTGTGCTATGCCAGCTGCACTGGCTTCCAGTTCAGTTCTGGATCCAGTTCAACGTGTTGGTTTTAGTGTTCAAAGCCCTTCACGGACTAGGACCCGCATACCTACAGGACCACCTCTCCTACTATGTCACCCGCAGGGCCTTATACTCTGCGGATAAACATCTCTTGGTGGTCCCTGGCCATGGGACATTTGTCTGGCCCGGCCTGGTGGAACACACTCTCAATTGAGGTCCGGGCCTTGCGTGACTTGTTACAGTTCCACAGGGCTTGTAAAACAGAGATGTTCTGCTGGGCCTTTGGATGAGAGCCAGTGAATTGTTCCCTGCCTGTCCCCCCACGTATTCCATCATTGGCTGCCCCAAGTATGCACCACAGCTTTATCCATGTTTTTATTAGATAATTTAACATAGCCTGTATTATTTATGGCTCCAGTCTTGTACTCTCTATTGTACTGAGCTTTTAAATATTATTTTTAGATAATTGTTTATGATTTTAATGCATAATGGTTTCCTTTGTTGTTGGCTGCCTGGAGCCCTGAGCCCGTTTGCGGGGAGAACAGGGTATAAATTTGATAAATAAATAAATAAATAAATAAGAGTTATTCCTAGGACACAAGCTTTACATTGAAACCAGCACACAATCTTTGTTTTTAAGCAGTTTTATACTCAGATGCATGTCTGTTAAAATATGAATCAACAAATGCAATCTAGCAACATAAACCATCTGTAGAGATGGGCACGAACAGCAATATGAACTAAAAAAAGCCATGAACAGCCCAATCAGCTGTTGGCGAACAAGCTGTTCATGAGGCCCCATTCTAAACGAACAGGTGGTTGTTGCAAGCCTCATTCATTGCTGTTTGTTGCTGTTCGTCACGCCAGACAATCTGGCACCTTCAATCAATTCCCTTGGCAACTTAGGCAGGGACTGCCTGAACTCTGTCTGAACTCCTGCTGTTGCCCTGGAAACCCCAATCTAAGCCCAATTTAGCTTGATAGGCAGGTCTTCCTTTCAAGTGTGGAGCTCCAAATTTGTTACAAGGAAGCAAAGAGCGGGGGGGGGGGGGTGCTCCGAGCTCTGGTTTTGCAGACAGTGAGAGACAGTTGCTGTTGGCATTTTGAGAGAGAGACAGGGAGAGTGCATTGGAGCTTGAATTTTCTTTGTGTGTGGTGGGATAGGGATCTACCTCTTCAAGTTCCAGAGCTGCTGCCAGGCTCCAGATCAAGCTATTATTTATTACTGGTTTCTGGGAGTGGTGTGGTAGGGATCTTGATGGCTGGAGGAGAGCCTGCTGGCCCCCACGAACAACAAACATGTTCATGAACAGGTCATGTTCATCAATGTTCGTTGTTCATTGTTCATGGATGGCAACAAACAATGAACACCATGTTCGGATTTCTTCTGTTTTTGCCCATGTCTAACCATCTATAATCTGGGACCTATGAAGCCATGCCTTCCGTTTCAGGGATGGTAGGAGGAGGCCTAGCCAATATAGTGCTTTCAGCTATCTGGATGTTCAAGGTGATGATGCCCTTGACTCATGCATTCAGGCTTTCCTTGACCATCATGAAAACTATATTATCTTTAAAATGAAAGCATGCATTCTTTCATTAGTTCATTACACCAGAAACAAGGGCATCAGATATGTTCTTTATTAATTTTGTTTCATATTTGATATAGGAAGCAATCGTTTTTATGACAATATTGAAGACATGATTGGGTACAGACCGCTGGCATTAATTAAATGGTGTTGGATGTTGCTTACTCCTGGCATTTGTGCTGTAAGTAATAGAAGTGTGATTCACATGATAGAACCATCAAAACACATGATAGAACCATCAAAAATGTAGTATAAACATTTTTCTAAATGAAGCCAACATAATTTAATATTTAATTTAATATTTCCTCTTCTCAGTCTGGTTCCTTAGTAGTCAATCTACAGTTGCCATGATTTGTTCACTCTTTTTTATGGGACATCCAGATTAAGCTGTGATAAACCTGTTGCATTTTAACTATTTTCTATGTTTCTTTTCCATATCTGTAAAGACTTAATTGTAGTTTCTTTCTCAACATAGTTCTTTCTCAACACATGCATAAATGCTTGAGTATCAATCTTTGTTTGGGCAGGGAACTAAAGGGGGTTAAGAGCCACAGTTTCTTGCTCTGCAGGAAGCTAAATCATTGACCTTGAATAAATTATAATCTTGACAGTGTTAAAATAATATTTTTTGAAAAAATATGCATGATGACTTGGGCTTTTTTCAAAGTGAAACAAAATTCATGCGCCCATGATAATGGAATATTAATTAATGAGAAAACAGGACATAATAGAATGCAAATGTTGACCACACAGTGGCTACTACCTCATAGTGAATGTAACATTCCCTTGTTCTCCAAGTAGGGCCTAAGCTCTGTAAAGGGCAAGGGGGTTGTTGCCGTTCCTCTGACTCTCCATGCCTGGAAGCCAGAGGAACCCCTTGTCTCCTTAATATACCCAGGCAAAGCTGCCAGACAACCTCTCCTGGGTTCCAAGGTGGTGTTACTCACAAGTAACAGACTCCTGTATAAAAATATATCTTTATTAAGTATTCAATTAAGTATCCAATTAACAATTCATTAAAATCAAACAAGTACAAATCTCAGCAGATCTGAAGCATAAGGAAACAGCAAAGCTACCCACAACAACCATCTACCTTGTCTAGTTGTTATAATTGGTACCTGGAGCTGAGCTGGAACTTTGTTCCAACACAGAGTAGCAGCAGGGCATAGAACCATG
Organism: Eublepharis macularius; assembly: GCF_028583425.1. Lineage (NCBI taxonomy): Eukaryota > Metazoa > Chordata > Lepidosauria > Squamata > Eublepharidae > Eublepharis > Eublepharis macularius. The sequence continues at coordinate 107,312,651 of NC_072793.1, forward strand.
TAAGTACAGAAGCACCACAGCTGAAGCACATAAGCACACCAAAAAGGCACTAAAGCCCAAAGAAGCTGTGATCGCAGGCTAGTTATAGCTTTCTCAGCAGTGTTAAACAATAGGAAGGCCATCTTCTGGTAACTTTCCAGAACTCTCACAGTAGTGCTAATTTCTCCCCCCAAATAGCACTGAAATTAATTAGAATCATTCTCCTGGATGACAAGCCTTGTCTAAATAGCTGGAAGATAACATCTCTGTCCAGGTGCACCAGGCTGGTAGAACTGAACTGTTAATTGTCCTGTTGCCCCTTGATGGAACAGGGCTTTGTTGCATCACAGTGAATCATTCATCAAAATGTCTACATTGCACCACAAATGTTCTTACAGTGTTATACAGGATGCTTTTTCTTCTCCCACAACCTACAGAATTAAACACAAATAAAAACTAGAATCTAAAGAGCTGTGCATGGTATTGCCCACAAGCTTTAGGTTTTACTTCCCTGTCTTGCTGTTGCAGCCTCTTGTGTCTTCAAATGGCAGCTCTTAAGGACTGGGTGCCCATCCATAATATGTTCCTTTGGGTAATAGGGACAATACCAAGGGAGGAACTCTACAGTCCAAGAGAGTTTTCATTCAGACATACAGCTCTTTGGATCCTGGCTGTAGTCTTTCATGCACAATTTAGTCTCTGCAGCATGCTATCAAATTAAAAAGAAGCCATTGGTGCAGTTATTAAATGAAAGCTAATTATGATTTAAACATAAGATATGATCCCTGTAAAAGAACCTATGTTATTTCAATGAGTTGGATTCTATATTTCCTTTCTATATGCTGTTGGAGCCATGCTGTTGGAGAATGAGCCCTGCTTTGAGGGGGAATGGCATGTTTTGTCAAATGAAGACTTCCTCATTTAGCAGAAGGAAACCATAGAATCCAGCCCAATAGTGGCCTACTTTTCTCTTCAAAGCTTACCATAGCATTTCAGTGTTCTAAGGTGAATGGGCTTCCTGATTTATTGCTGCTGTTATTTTTAGCATGAATAAATGTAATCTACTCTCTTTTAGGGAATCTTCATCTTCTTCTTGGTGAAATATAAACCTCTGAAATACAACAATGTATATACGTACCCAGATTGGGGCTATGGCATAGGGTGGATGATGGCTCTTTCTTCCATGGTTTGTATTCCACTGTGGATCTGTGTTCAATTGTGGAAGACAGAAGGAACTATCATAGAGGTGAGACATGTAATGATGGTGCTAAATAGAACAATGACAAAGAAAGGGTTTGGGAACAAGTCATGATAAGCTGAGCTCTTGAGTATTCTGAATAGCTTTTAGAGGGAACTTACAAAGGTCAGGTTGGTGTCTATGTACTCCTAGCAGTTTTTTTAATGCAGTAATGTATATAGCAATCAATTTATTTACTTTGAATTTGTGAGGGGTCATAGTGACAGCTATAAAGAAGAAAGCAACAATGCTGAATTGTAGTTTGTTTAATTTCAACAGATGATAAGCATCATAAATAATATAGTTAAATTAAACATTATAAAAAATGTAAAAGATATAAGCAACCAAGGGAGGTCATACAACTTCCTTTAATAGAGTGGATAATGGTTGGATATGGTGTAGGGGTTTTGGCAACAAAATCTGTTAAAAGCTTTCTAGCTCTCTGACTATGACTCAATATAGGCATGCAGTATAGGCAGTATGAGGCTGGTGGAAAACTAGGACTCAGAAATATTTATCATACAGTAAGACAAAGATGAAAATGGGTTTTAATGGTTTGTATCCTGTAGATAGTTTCTACCAAAAGCAAGGAGGGAGCAATTTTCACCAGTGGCCCTTTCCCACTGCAGACTCTCCATGTTTCTAATGTTGTTGACGAAGGTCCCGATCCCAAGAATAATTTTGAGCAGTTCAGTAGATGGGGAGATTTGGGGAAGTCTCATTCTCCTTCAGTGGAAGAAGGCATCCATACTAGTTAGGTCGTGCCTCCTCTTGCTCCAGGCAGGGTTATGTAAATTTTTGAGTATGCCTTCCTGGGATCGTGCATGTGCACCCCTCCAATTTGAATAGCCCTGCTATTCCAGGAAGATGCTAGAGCTTAGCTCTTACTATCTAGAAGGAAAAACATGAGAAGAAGTTATCCAATTGCCTGGCATTGATAGAGAGTAATCCTCCCAAAAAGATCCAGGGCTTGGGTTTGTGGGGAAGAGAAAGTGTGAAGGACAAACCTTCCCCATCCAAGGCCTCGAACAAAGGAGACGGGCAAATGAGAGATACAGTGGTACAAGCTGACTGATCAGGAAGTTCTGAAGCCTCAGATCTCTCCTTGATCAGACCTACCTTGCCATCACCAACGTCAGTGGCATGACCAGAGCTGTCAACCAGAAATGGGAAAGGCAAGGAGGGTCAGCATCTCGGCAATGTGGAGGCCACCAGGCCAAGTTGGAATACCTTCACACCAGGCAATATCAGCCACATGGGCAGTGAGTTGATACTTCATCCAATGACTCAACCCCCTCTCAGTCCCTTCCTGGCAAGCCAAGACCCAAGAATTGGAACTTCACCAATGCACTTTCTCCCTCAGCTCAGACAGTCATTCCGGGAACACTGGCTACAACATGAGTAACAAATATGGCTGGTACACCATTTTTTCCTGCTCTTTTCAGAGCACCCCCTATGGAATGGATCATGCAGACATGGAAAGCGGCCTGGATAAACTCCGCACAAGTTCCAGGCCCCAGAATAAACCCTTATTTCCCTGAAGCGGGAGGGAGAACTGAGTTTGATCAAGAGGTAGCAGGGGGCAACAGATCATCAATGGGTGAATGTGCAGAGACTAGAAAATGCCTACAAGTACTCAGCCCCTCTATCTCCACAGCTCTAGAGTCCTCAGACTCGTATGCATTGTCAGCTCCAGAAAGAGCACAGCCTAGACGTAAGCGTTTCAAGGCTTCAAATAAAAGTGCTAAGAAGGTCAGATTGGATAGAGCCAGATCCCCTTGCCCTCCCCAGCCACAAAGGTTCACAGACATGCTCAGACAGGGAGCTCTCTCTCCCTAAGATAGAACTCTGGCACGGAGAGTTCTTAACCCCTCAGCTATTATGATATCTAGTACATGTGCAGCTAGTACATGTGCAGTTGCTGCCTCGTGCTGTGGTCAGTGTGGCTGTGCTTGCTGGAGCTGCTGCTGCTCTGCTCTGCCCTGCTCTTGCACCTTTGTGTGCTGGGTCACTGCCAGGCACACCAGGCAGCCAGCCGCCCTGAGTGCCACCTGCCTGAGTCTGCCTCTACCTCCTCTGGTCACCACCGGGCCCGCTGGGCAGCCAGCCACCCTGAGCATTGCCTGCTGTCTGTCCAAGTCTGCCTCTGCCTGCCTCTTCCTCTCCTCCAGTGGCATGGCCACTGCTGGAGAGTGGAGAAGCACCACTGGCCTCCTGCCTGCACAGTTGCACTAAAAATATAGACCTCGTGGCGGTGCAGCTGCCAGGTGGCTCTGTGTGCTGCAGCTGGCTGCTGCTGCTGCAGCCCTCTCCGATGATCGGTCCGTGAGTACTGGCCTTATACTGTCTGCCGCCGCCTGCCGCCTCCTATCACCCCCAGATGGGACCATCTAGTTGCAGGAAAACAAGCTCAGGGCTCCCATTGTTTCTGCATAGTGGTGAGTTGTATAATTATTTCATTCTATAATGTAATAATAGAAATAAAATGCACAATTGTATCATCCTGAAACCATCCCTCCCCCTGGTCCATGGAAAAATTGTCTTCCACTAAACCGGTCCCTGGTGCCAAAAAGTTTGGGGACTGCTGTATTAAAGGACCCAGTGAACAAAAAGAATGACTCTGTCCTCAAAAAATCACATGAGGCGGCTTTGCTAGCAAAAAGAGCTTCAGCAGTTCGTTCCAGTTTCACCCGTGCAGGGGTAATCTGTACAGATGATCTACTACAACAGCCTGAACTAGATCCAGTAGCTCTAAAAAAGTCTCTGCTAAAGATCAAGAGAGCTGCCAATTTTGCTTTGAATGCCCACAGGACAGCATCCAATTTTGTACCAGAGCCCAAGCAGCAACTGTAGTTGTAAGGAGGAACCTCTGGCTGAAACACTGGAAGGTAGACATCCTATCTAAGTCTAACCTATCCACTGAAAAATATTCAGGTCAACTGCTCTTCAGAGAAAGGGCACTTGACAAAGTCCTGGTTGAAACTAAAGAAAAGAGGAAGGCTATGCCATCTATGTCCTCTAATAACGATTGAGAAAAGACCACGACAGATCGATGGGTCTTATCCATGGTGAAAGTCAGATACAAGATTCAATTTTCATTACTTCCCCCTCATCATTTCATCCATTCACCAGTACCCCAGGATATAATCTAAGGCTTGATGCAGGAGACAATATATCACCTGCTGGAAACTAACGCCATAGAGTCTGTACCCTTTCAGCAACATTTCCAAGGGGCATATTCTAGCCTCTGTTTAGGCCACAAGAAATAAGGGGACTGGAGGGATATATTGAACTTAAAGGAAAACAATCTCTGGGTGATGCAACAAAAATTCTGAATGGAATTCCTGCAATCCATTTTGCAGTCAATACTGCAAATACACCCATTATTTAGGAAATACCTTTGGTTTGCCTTCAGGAGGCAACACTATCAGTACAAGGCTCTCCCCTTCAATCTGTCCTCATCACCAAGGGTGTTTACAAAGGTACTAATCACCTTGGTGGCAGCCTTAAGACAACAAGGGATACGCACATACCCCTATTTGGATGATATCTTGATAAGGGCATGGGACAAGGAGGGTCCAGTTCACACATACAGACAGTAGTTCATTTTCTCCAGGACCGTGGGTTTCTGATAAACACTCAAAAGAATCAGATGTTTCAGTCACAGAGTTTAATACACCTGTGAGCCAAGATAGACACACTAGTAGCCAAGGTTTACTTACCACTAGAAAGACAAACAAAAATCAAAAACCTAATTACGACTCTACTATGTCAAAAGAGAGCAGATGTAATGACACTGGCACAACTTCTCATATCTACAATAAACTTAGTGACATGGGAAAAATTACATGCGAAAATGCTGCAGTGGACTCTGGTCCTTTACCAAAGGGACATAAAGGAGAAAAGATACAGAAACATCAAGCTGACTACTGCATTAAAGAACTCTCTAAAATGATGGATATCTCTGTTCCATCTATCACAAGGAGTTCCCCTTTGCCAGATCCATCAGATCATTTGGCGACAGATGCCAGCTTGACAGGTTGGGGATCCCACTGCCTAGAAGAGGTAGTTCAAGGGAAGTGGTCCCCAACAGAGAGACTGAACAGCATACATTGGCTGGAGCTCAGAACAGTAAAACTTGCATTGCTAGCCTTTCAAAAACAAGTTCAAGGGAAGTTTGTGCTGATAAGGACAGACAATATAACTGCTGTCAAGGAGGAACAAGAGCCCTTCCTCTGCACCAGGAAGCTATCCAGATTTTCCAGTGGGCCAAAAAACACCTAAAGGGTCTACGGGCTCAGTATATTTATTTTTCACATTTCTATTCCACCCTCCCCACAAGCGGGCTCATATCCAGAGAATGTTAAACATACTGGCTGACTAGTTGAGCCGGCAAGATGTGGATCAGGCAGAGTGGTCTCTGAACAACTAAGTGTTCCAAGACATCACAAAATTACATAGGATGCCAGTGATGGACCTGTTTGCATCGGCCAAGAACAAGAAAGTACCAAGATTCCTTTCCAGGTTCAGCAAGAGGGAGGCAAAGAGACAGATACCATGTACCAAAACTGGCCAAAAGGCCTACTTTATGCCTTTCCCCCACTGCCGATCATTACTAGAGTATTGGCCAAGTTACAACAAGAAAAACTGGACATCATTCTGCTAGCCCTGTACCGGATGAGAAGACTGGTTTTCTGAACTGATTCAGCTGTCATTCAGGAGACAATGGAGGTTTTTGATCAGACACGATCTACTGTCCTGGGGTCCAGTCCACCATCCAGATCCAACCTGGGTAAAATTGATGACATGGAAACTGAATGGAAGGACATTGAATTAGAAGGATTGCCTAGAGAATCACATAAATTATGATCCAGGCCAGACGACCAGCCACTAGTAAAATATACAACCACACATGGACAACTTTTTATTCTTGGTCATTTAGCCAGAATAAGGATCTGTGGAACCGTTCTACACAGGGTATTATTACTTTTCTACATATGGATTGGAAAAAAGGTCTAAGGCCTAATATACTAAAGAAACAAATGGTGGCTTTTTCTAGAAGGGCTCCTGTGGAGGAGATTTGTAGAGCGGTGACATGGTCGTCCTTTAACACTTTTGTTAAACATATAAAATTGATCAGTAAAATTCTGTAAAAGCTGCTTTTGGGAGAAGGGTATTACAAAGGGTGCTGTAACAGTATTGTAAATTTCTCCCACCCAAGCTACGTTTGATTACATAACCAAAATGGATGCCTTCCTTCACTGAAGGAGAAAGAAACATTGGAAAGAACTTACCTGAAGGTTTCTTCTCTTCAGTGGGGCAAAGGCATCTATTTCTCCCACCCAAGTTTCAGGAATTCAATTAGTTGCAGTTCAGAAATAGTATTAAGAGAAAGCTATATCTCTGTTTATGTTTGGAGTCCTTTATTTTTTAAAAAAAATGTTATAATAAAAGGTTGAAATGAACATCCTGAACTAGGTTATTTTATGTCTGGAGGGATGCACATGCACAATCCCAGGAAGGCATTCAAAAAAATTTGCATAGCTGCAACTGGAGCAAGAGGAGGTGTGACCTAACCAGTATGGGTGCCTTCGCCCCACTGAGAAGAAACCTTTAGGTATGTTCTCTTTTTTTTAATAGAAACATTTTATTGGATAGGTTGAGAACAAACATAAAAGAAAACATATACACTTCATTATTTCTTTCTCTTACTAAGTACAAATTTATCCCCAACCCACCCTTCCCCTCCCCCCTGTCAGACCTCCAACAGCTCTTATACCCTATAATTCATACATTGTTCCCTCTAATTCTATTACTTTCCGTAATCTTCAAAGGTAAAGTTACAATCAATACTAAATTCAACAAATTACATGATACTCATCAAAAATTATCCATAGACCACAATTGGTCCTTTACATCCCAATTCTTTTCCAGATAGTCTTTCAGTTTTCTCCAATCCATCAAAAAATCATTTGAACTTTGTTCTTTTAGCTTTCTAGTTAATTTGTCCATTTCCACCATATGCAAAAGTTTTTGTATCCACTCATCAACTTCTGGTATCTTGTCTTGCTTCCAATATTGTGCATACAGCAATCTTGCCGCTACAATCATATACCATAATAATGTTCTATCCCTCACATTTATAGTTTCTATATTAAGTCCTAGCAGAAAAATATCAGGATTTTTCTGCAAGTTACATTTCAAAATTTTCAATATTTCAGCGTGAATAGAAAACCAAAATTGTTTTGCCTTATCACAAGTCCACCACATATGGTAAAAGGAACCGTCGTGTTCCTGACATTTCCAACATTTATTTGACATTACATTATTCATGTTTGCTAATTTTTTTGGCATTAAATACCATCTATACATCATTTTATAACAGTTTTCTTTCAAATTGATACACGTAGATATTCTCAGGGCATTTTTCCACAAATACTCCCATGATTCCATTGTAATCTCTTTATTAAAATTTAGTGTCCATTTCACCATTTGAACCTTAACCACTTCATCTTCTGTATACCATTTCAATAATAGTTTATAAAATTTCAAAATCATTTTTCTATCATCTCCTAATAAAAATTTTTCCATTTCTGAATTTTCCTTTCTGAAACCAAATTTCTTTTTATCTGACTCATACACATCTTTGATTTGTCGGTATTGTAGCCATCCATATTTAAAAGTTAAGTCCTCTTCTTTCTTCATTTTAACTATATCTCCATGCATTAACAAGTCTTTATAAGTTAGCCATTCCTTCCCTTGATATTCTGAATGCGGTTTTATGACTTCTGCAGGAACAATCCATAAAGGTCTTCTTTCTTCCGAAATTTTTTTGTACTTCAGCCATACAGAGAAAATACTTTTTCTTATATAATGATGTAAAAACATACCATCCATTTTATATTTGTCATACCGTAAATAAGCATGCCAATCAAAAATATTGTTATGCCCTTCCAAAGTTAGCAACTTACGATTAGTTAGGTTTACCCAATCTCTTAGCCATGTCAAACAGATCGCTTCATGATATAATCTCAGATTTGGCATTTGAGGTATGTTCTTCTCAATGTTTTGTTTTGCAATCATTACATTATATACAATTTGTTGGATGCAAGCCATACGCTGAAAGCAGAAAAAGTACAGGCCTGCACAACTTGTGATTCATCAAGCTAAGCAATAACGCACAACCATGTATTGCATCCTACCAGTCCCAAGGCAGGCAGCAATATTAGGAAGCCCTGGTCATCATATAAGATTCAGTCAAAAGTTGTGCAACTTGACAGACTAGAAGTAGTACAATCTGGTTTCAGTCAATGAAAGTATAAGAGATGGTAAATGTATGTGTATTTATGTCCCCATATAGCTAATTTGGATAGAGTGTGTATGAGGCTTAGAAATAACTAGCATTTTCAATTTCTTCATTTTTTAGAAATTCAGAAAGCTGATTGTGGCCAGCCCAGACTTGAAAATGAGAGGAAAGCTTGGAGGAGGTTCATATGCTGCTACAGTAAATGACTATGATGCCAAACTGAAAGGTGATGGCAATATTTCAACCATAACAGAAAAAGAGACACACTTCTGAAAGAACTCTCATTTGATTTTTTTTTATAAATAAAAGTAAATAGAATACTTCACTTAATTATAGAGCCCAGCTTGTTTTGCACAGACTTATTAACAGGTTAATTTTAAAGTGAACCTTGTATACTTGTTTAAAAGTGATTTTTAATTGTATAAGTAACGAATATAAATATATATATATATATACATCAAAAATGAAATAGAATTGTTTGTTAGTGATGACTTGTAATATGGTGGTTCCCATAAGTGTTTATAGATCCTAGAGGGACCTGTATAATGTGCTGTAAAACTTTTATACTTTTTTTAAAGACATGGTGTTGTATAGTTATACACTTTCTAATTTGTAAGCATTTCAGACCATTTCAGCTTCTATTGTATGTATATAAAGTGAACACAGTGTCCTTATATTAATATCCTAAAGGGATTTCTTTGGATGTATAGCTCTGTTTCAGTATGTAGCTTTCTGAATTTGGGCCTGATCCAATTCCCATAGGTGTCAATCAAAATCTTTCTGTTGGCTGTCAAATAGATTTCCTAGATGTCACTAGACTCAGACCTCAACATTAATCTTCAGACCATAAGCTTTTATACTGGGTGAAATAATGCTACAAACTTAAATTTGACAGTTGGCAAACCTGCTGCTGTAGACCTGAGTTTTGCCATTGTGAACAATATTCTTGGTCTGATATCTGATGTTGCCATTGGCTATAATCCAAATAACTGTATACCTAGCTTGGCTTTGGGCATGTTTATTGAACAGGCATCCCCACAGCTCATGCATGCCACTTTTGAAGTTTACAGGAGTTACGAAAGTAGCTTGGAGCCTCCTGTTCCAAGAAAAATGTCAACATTATGTTTTGGATCCAGACTAAATTTTCCACTAAAAGTAAGTATAATTTCCACCAGTTCCTCCTTCCCGTTGCAAACCCTAGATTGTCCCCTCATGTTGTTCCTGCCTTGTCCCCCAGGAGCAATGTTTCAGTGTGGTCAGTGCAATAAGAGGGAGGAGACAGAGAAATTCTCTTTGACTGACAAAAGTGTCTTTTGTGAGTACAGAATTTAGTCTGATTCCAATCCTGTATGCTAGCATGAGATAACTCTTGGGTATACATACAACATTTCAATGTCTCAGTGACTACTGGAGATCATTTTACTTATAAAACAGTACATAGCAAATCTTTTTCTTGGACAAATTGAAAAAGCACTACATCCTCTAAACCTGTTGTTATCCTTGACCTGCTTACAGCAGTTCTAGAAATGTGGTGAAAAATGGTCACTACTAAATTATTTTTTTTCTTCAATTCACTGTCAAAACTATTTTTGTATTAAAAATCTGTTAGTTAGTAGGAACCTTAGTAGAGTCTGAATTCATGGGTGCTGCTTCATGTGGTTTTTGAAATTTTCACATTTTGTCTTTTGTACTTGACCCCAATGACTGCATGAAATATCTCATCGTTTGTAGTTTTGTTTTCACAGGAAAATTTGTATACATTTGTACATATGAAACTCAAAGGGAAGTATTACTGAATGGTAAGAGATTATTTAGTCAGATTTTGTTATCTGTAAGCATTCTTCAAAAAGAAGTAAAAGATGTTTTTAACAAAGAATATGATAGTTATATAATATGTAGTATTTATATGGCTTTTAAAGCACAGCCTGCTCAACAAACAGAAGATAATATAGTTATGCTCCATATTGTTTTGTCTGTTATGGCTACCCACAGTTCCTAAAACATACAAGAATTTCCAATTTCTCTAAAAGCATGTTTTATTGAAAAATCCACCAATTTGTTTTTTTTTAACCACTGTTTTGGGGGCTGTCAGAGAGGGTAGTTTAAAATAAAGGGACAACTGAGCCACTCTAAGACACCTTGAGTACATGTGTTTGTTCTGCTAGCCTTGATTATGTAAACTCACTACAACAGACAGAGCCCATTTTGCTTAGAATTACTGAATTTGATCATCATCTTGTGTTGGTATTGTAAACGGAGGAATTTTAACTTGACCTTGATATCAAGTGAAACAGATTTTGAACAGTAAAATGAATGTTACATTTGGCTTTGAAATCGGTTTTATTATTTAAATTAATGAACTGGACCAATCCATATCATTTTCATATCTCATTTATGCTGGTGGACTAAATTATTGGCAGTTTTTATACAGCTTTCGGTGTGTGTGGTATTCCCCTATATATGTACATGTCTGTTACCAAAGCACACAGTTCTAGTCTTTTTCTGGTAATAACTTAAAATAACATTCCACTGGGAAAAAATATAGTATTTGTTTTTTTTGGTGCTTTACTAATAATCTTCCATAATGGAAAGCATCACCATACCCAAAAAACACTGTATAAGCATGTCTATTACAGTATTAAAGAAATCATCCACAGTATTAAAGATAACATTGTAAAGCAAACAATCACCATTTATAACTAACATTAAAAAAACATGATTAAGTACATCAATATACAAGCCAAGGTTGTTTCCAATTTTTTTTAAAAAGAGCTCACAGCTAATTGTCATCTTTTAGCCGAGCTGTCTGCCACACTTTATTCATTTTTCAGATATACAAGTTTTCAGGACCATACTAATTGGTCTGTCACCTGAAAACTTATAAAAGTAATTAATCTAGAACTTCAAAGAATATGGAAGATGCATGTTAGAGGAATCTCCTCAGTGCATCTCTACAGTTTCACTTCTTTGTCCCATAGATGCTCTAGCTTCAAAAAAAAAGAGGCAGTGACAAAATCAGACTTTGCCTTCCATATGTACCACTGGCTCTGTCTTGACTATCATGATTAATGATGAATGTGTGCAAGTAAATTTTTTATTTATTTTATATGTTATTGTTGGATTATTATCTGCTCCTAGAATACATGCATTTTTATGTAAATACTAGTAATAAGAAAACCAAGCTTCTGGAAAGTAGGTTGCATTCTGTATTGCTGAAGTATGTATTTACTGTCTTCCTGTTACTCAGTGTGTAGTAGCATCACTGAGAGTCACAGCTATGACATTTAAACATGCAGCTTCATACCTGTGAATTTGTTGTGGTAATCCTATTAGTCACAAATAAGAGCATCCCAAAGTATGTGGTGATGTCTTTCAGGGTGTGGTGTTTCATCCCCTAGACATAGTATCATAATTTCAGGCAATCCAGGCTCTCATTTAAGTTAAAGCAGCTTTCACACAGTGGTTTGTGGATATGGATTCTACTTGACTTTGGGCTGTTATTTTCATCCAAGTAACTCAACAGATACTCATTATGGAATAAGATACCTTCTCTGCTGCTATGAATTATTTCACCTATAGCTTTATACACATACATGTGGTTTGGCATGGTCTAAAGCAGTGTTTCTAATTTGCTGTGCTTGTAAATATGCACATTTAATACTTGACCCATTTAATACTTGTACTGATTTTTTAAAAGGTTGGGGGGAAGGGGATTGGGTTCAAATTCCTGACTACATTTGTGATTATTTTCTGGAACAAAATGTGAAGAAGCAATTATATTGTGATGATTTCTTTTGATATGCACAGGAGACAATACTGCCCCTTTCTGAATTATATGCAGTATTATTCAAAAGAGAAGAAGAGCCCACATTTATGCTCTGTTTTACACAAAGAAAGTTTTTATTTGGTATTCACAGAAGCACAACATTTTGTTTCTTACTCCTTTTTTAAAAATTAAAGAAAATGCATGAACATATGTATTGTGTCCTTAATCTACTTTGGTTATATTAATACATCTATATAATTATATAATTGTAGCTTTCAAAGGCAAAAAAAGTGCAGAAATCAAGGGATAAGTCGAAGTAGTATGGGGCCAGAACCAATGGGGGGAAACCTGAGTGGAAAACATTGATGTTTCACAATTAGAGCCAATTCACCCCCTTGCTAGTATAACCAAGTATAACCTGTATTTGTGTCCAGAAGAACAGAACAGTATTCTGGCAATTTAAACAGACCAGCAGCTAAAGTTCTCCATCCAGCATTAACCTTACGTCCCTCTCACTGCGAATGTATCACACTTCAATGGCAACAGAACTTAATGATATTATTCTGGCCATTGGCTGTTCTTCAAATAGGCAGATTCTTCAGCTTCTCACATGGCATCGGGGTTGGATTTACTAATTTGTTTGCTCAAGAGAGAGCAGCCATGACCAGAATAACCTAATTTGATTTCCTTCCCAAGTCAAGCACCAAGTGATAGTATACGATGATCTCATGTTGCTGAGAATACAAGGTGAGGCCAAGATATATTATCATCCATGATGTGATGGACAGATTCCGCCTTTCTCAACAACAAACCCCAATTAGAGCTAATGGAATGCTGGGGCTGGTGGCAGTTGAGATCTGTTAAGAAAGTTAGAGAGGGAGAAGGATTTGAGGCTGCTGAAGTGGAGCAGCAAAGAGAAAGTTGGCTTCTGACATCTGTTAAATTGTAGTGTAACCACCCACTGATATGAGACTGTGGGGTTATAAGTTCAAAACTTAATAACAATAAGCGGGAAGAATTGTGTGTGGAGGAATTCCAAGGAGCTGTGCCATGGTTCTGTTTTCCCTCTATTAGGCAGAGCCTTCCTCTATTGCATTCCTTTCCAAACACTCTTCCCCTTTGCACTTCCTCCAAAAGGAAAGGGGGGGGCAAAGGAGAAGAGGGTTGGGTAGAGAGGGGGTCAAAAGAGAAGAGTGTTTGATAAGGGCAAAGTGGAAATGTATTTCGAAGGATGGAAAAGGGGAAAGAGTTTGGAAGGTTCTCCTCACACACATGCTCCCAAAGACCCTTCCCAGTTCCTCCTGCCTCTCCCCACTCACTGCCATGGTGCCTGAGCTTTCCTGGCCTTGAACATCTTGTTCCAGCCATGCATGGCCTTGGTGTGGCTCATTGACACTGCTTCCAGGCTATCTTGGCCTCAAGGCACCTAACTGCCATCACACACAGCCTCAAGATGGCTTGCAGCTGAGTTGCCTAGGCCAGAGAAAGGCAAAGGCTAGCCACTAGTAATCATCACGTAAGTTCTGGGGTGGCCTGTCTTCCCCCTCCCCAGCCTGCTGAGAACACTTCACTGCACTTGTGCAGTGTATTGTTCTAGGTTTTTGGTGAGGGTTAACCCCCGCAACACAAACACCCTTTTCTGCTTTAAGATTTTTCTGCAAGTCTGGGGTTCCCCCAAGTTTGAAGAAAAATCTCCCTTGGGTCAATGTGGCCCCAATCTGCAGATTTATCTGCAGATAGGGGCCACTTGGCTATTACAATATAAGAGGTATTCAAGTGTTTGAATCCACTCACTCATATGTTGTTCATCTTGTAAATATAAGTTATTCTTCTTTTCTATTTTAACTCTGGCTTGCTGGAAGTTGTTGGCTTAGGGAAACATCACATACACAAACATACAATTCTATCTGGTCACAACCAAAATATCTGATGAAATAAGTGTTTGCACCAATTTTGGAGACAATTTCTGGCCCTAACATTAGGAAAACATCCTCCCATAATGCTGGAACTAGAACAAGCTTTCATTTCCATCTGTAAGTGTGAATGATCACTCTCAAAATAATTTCTCAACAAAAAATATCTAATGTAGTCAGAAATAGAAAATGAAACCAAAAAGTAATCAATAAAACTACACCCTCTGGCTGAAAGATAGGTAATATTACCTGCCTTATCATATCTAGCATCTCAAGTTACAATAGTTAAGCCCAATTTAGTAGCTAAGCAGGTCAAAAAAAGGACCTCCACAATTCACCAGATCATCTTTTGTCAGGATAACCAGCTATTTGTCAATTATGGCAAATTAAAGATTTTAGTTTTTCAGGAAGTGGGTATTCATAGAAAAGTTAGCCAGTCCTGGATTCTTAACAGACATTACATAGAGCACTTGTTTTGCTATTTTGGATTCCATTTTACAGTTTCCGATACTTGGACTACCCATCTCAATCATGTTTTGGAAAGTATGAAAGTTCATTTGGCTTCCATGACGAGATTCTTTTTTCAATCAAGAGGTCAATCCATTTCAATAATATTGAAGGTATTCTGAGCAAAAATTCTGTCTTTTTTAATTATGGAGTCCCTATCTGAATTTGTTTAAGACCTTGGAAGATACAGATTTTGGAGACAATTTTATAAAATGGACTAAGTCGATTTATATATCCCAGACAGCACGGATAGTCATTAATGGAGAGTTACAAAGAGGTACAAGACAAGGTTGCCCATTGTCACCCTTGTTATTTATACTTGTACTTGAAGTTCTGATAAGGGGCATAAGGCAAGATGAAAGAATTCGAGGTTTAAAGGGAAAACAGGAAAATTATAAGTTAAGAGCCTTTGAGGATGAATCCTTAATAACAAGATTGAAAGAATTTGGTGTTATGGCAGGTTTTAAGGTTAATAAACAGAAGACCAAAGTGTTATCTAAAAATATGAAAATACAGGACCGAATGAAACTGGAGAGTAAAACAGGGTTTAAAATTGAGAAAAAGGTAAAATACTCTGTAAAAAGGTATTACTCTGTCAAATATGAATTGTATGTTATTCCAAAATTATATTAAGACTCAGAATGAAATTAAAAGGGATATGTTACGATGGGATAAGATTCAATTATTGTTGTTGGGAAGAATAGCTACAATTAAAATCAATGTTTTACCTAGAATGGTATTTCTATTTCAGATAATTCTAGTATTGACAACTGAGGCACCATTAAGCAATGGCAGATGGATATATCGAGATTTATATGGCAAGACAAAAAACTGTTTGGTTTGAATGTAGGAATGGATAATGTTAAAAAATAGAAGACTATTGGACCTTGAAGGGCATGACTTAAAAAATTTGGGTGGCATGGGTATCTATGGTATTGCAAAGTTAAGGCCAATGCAGAATTTCATCATCATTATGTAAGGCATATCATTTTGAGAGTATGGAATAAATACAAACCTAGGTTGTGTTCGAAAATACCTCTCTGGTTGTCACTGCAAGAAGCTCATTTTAGAAGGGAAATGGTGAGTCCACCTAAATGGTTAACTTATCATGATTTATTGGAATTTTCTCAAGTCCAAGTTAAAATTAAATCAAGAGAGGACTTAGCAGCAGAAGGGCATGCTTGCCAGTGGTTTCCCTATATGCAAATCTCGGAGAGATTTAAATTAGACAAGAGTCAGTATGACTTTGAGCAATCTAAAACTGAATTTGAAATTGCCCTCTGTACAAATGATGAACATGTTATTTTTAAAATGTATATACTTTTGTTGAGGTTTGAGACAAAGAAGAGCAAGTAAAAGAATGTATGATTAAATGGGCAAAAAAATGTGGACATGACATTAATGGAGCAATGGGAAAATATGTGTACAAGGGGTTTTTAATTTACATTAAGCTCTAGTATCAAAGAAAATTTTTATAAAATGATGTATCATTGGTATATGACTCCTGAAAAATTGGCTAGAATGTATAAGAGTGCTTCAAATGTGTGCTAGAAATGTGCTAAACAAGAAGGGATGTTTTTTTCATATGTGGTGGACATGTAAGAAAGCAGAGTTTCTGGTTGCAGATACAATAATCGATTCATAAGATTTTGAAGATTAGAATCCAGTTGAAACCAGAGATTTTTTTGTTGGGAATAATGGACAGCCTGTTGAAAAGAAGCTTTGGAACTTTGTTTTTATATTTGATTAAGGAGGTCAGAGTACTCTATGCACAAAAGTGGAAAACTCCAACATTGCTTACAGTGGAGGAATAATGGATAAAAGTATTGGAGTTTGCACCAAAGGCAAAACTTACTTCACTGATTAGGGAAAAGACATTAGTTGCATTTTTGACTGATTGGAAACTTTTTATAGGCTTTTTACATGAAATGGATAATAAGGACTTGACATCTGGATTTATGAATTAAGAACCATGAACAATAGAAAAAAGAGGGCTTTATGTTTAACTTAGAATAAGTGAGATTCTGAAAATGATCTATATTTGTGGCAGAGATCGGAACTCAATATGTAGTTTACTTTAAGGGTTTCTTTTTCTTTTTTCACTTGTCTATGTGTTGCTGGTGTGTCTTTTTTTAAGAATGTTTTTGGTCCTCTATGTTAGTTGTCTATAGTTTTTGTGTTGTTGTTTGTGGTTTAATTAAAGAAAAATTATAACTAAAAAAATTCCAACATATTATTGGAAACAGGTTGTAGTCAAATTTCTCTCTTGGCTTGGTTAGGGGCTGTAAAAAAATTTTTTTTTTTTATTAGATCATGACCTGACCTTTTAAAAAGCGCCAAATTTGATTCCCATAAAACCTCTTGGGTTAAGTTAAGGAAGAATAAGTTGTTGAGTTTAGGGTTTGGTTTGCCCTTCTATTGATATATTAAAGGCTTTGGATTCATTGTTTTTGGATTTGTTGCGGTGACTAGACCAGGAGGCTATTAATTTATATGATAGGAGATGTTGTTCTCCCTCTGAGGCGGAGGACATCTTGGGTGATTCCCACCATCCAATCAGGGAGGCAGGAACTAACTTTCTTCCTCTTCCTGTCTAGCCTGTGGGACCACCCTCTCTTCAGTTCTGTTCCTGCCTCCAGGGAGAGCAGTTCTGCAGCAGACTAGCTCTGCTGCCTTTTTTTCTCTTTATCTCTTATTTATCTTTCTTCTTCCTCAAATCATTCTTTACCTTACTCCTTACTTACTTCATTACCTTACTCTCCTCCCATTTCCTCTTCTTTTACTCCTCTTGCCAAAGAATGAAAAGAAGAGGACGAGATGGTCTCTAGAGAGTCATCGGACTCTGAGGAAAGCTTCATGGAGAAGAATTTGGGCTGTTCCCACGGAGAGCCATCCTTCCGGTGGCGGGAACAGGCCCAGCCAGCACCAGCATGCCTCTGAGGCTGTATGGGTTCCCTGGCAAGGAGAATATGGGCTGTTCCCATGGAGTGCCGTCCTACCGATGGCGGGAACAGGCCCAGCCGGCACCAACATGCCTCTGAGGCTGTATGTGTTCCCCGGCAAGGAAATGGCCTTGGAAGAGACGCAGGCCTCTCAACAGCCCCCTCTTCCACAGAGGGAGCTTGTTCAAACAGCGTGCCTCAGCCAGCCAGCTGAGAACAGCGCCACCTGGTGGAGCTCAATTTTGGCGGGAAACAACGCAACGCACTTGCCAATCTCCTGGCAGGAGAAACATGGCTGAAACATAATCCAGACACCCAGAGCTCCAGCCGACAAGCCCAGGAGGGCCACGTAAGTGTTCCCCTGAGCGTGTTATATCTCCAGAATTCCTGTCAGCAATTAGACTGACTGTGAGGGAGGAAATCCTGTTACTTTACCAGTCAGAAGCACCTTGGCCCTATAAAGATTCCAGGAATCTCCTCAGCCCTGGCTCCATGTGAATGTGCCCATGCCAATCTCCTGGCTGGAGATTTTACAGCAGGCCTTTCCCCTTTGGATTTAGCCCTGCTTTTACAACAGGATCTAGCCCTGCCTTTCCCTGTCAGATGGGTAATGTATAAAGGGCGCAATTTTGCCGGTGTCTTTGAACATTTTAACTCTTAAGACTAACCAGGAGAGAGGAAATAGTGGTGTGGTGTCTACCTCCTCCCTCCATGAGTAAGGCTGTAGCTCTGTGGAAGAGCTTCTGCTTTGTATGCAAAAGATCCAGGTTTGTTCCCCATTAACTCCAGTTTAAGAGTTTAGGTAGATGAGGAGAAAAACCTCTTTCTGAGACCCTGGTGACCTGCTGCCAGTCTGAGGAGATAACACTGACCGATGGTCTGAGTCAGAATAAGGCAGTTTGCAACGTTTATCAGTCAGGGATCCCCACGGAGCAGGGGGATCGCCCTCAGATAGAGTTTGTAATGACAGGGAGAAGGATGAATTCCTTCAGATGTGGCAAAGGAAGAAATATCCCTACCAGAGCAGTCAGTCCAGCTGTCAGAATCTGAGGTCTACCAGAATTTACACCTAAGACATTCTCAGCCTTAGAGCTGTAAAAATTAGCCTTGGGGGAGTAGGACCCTTAGACTGGGAATACCAAATCCAGCCCAGGGAAACGAGTCACTTCCTCGTGAAGGTTCCTCAGAAAAGGTCCTCCCATTTCCAGAATATTTGTGGAGAAGGTTCAAGGCTGAGTGTTCTACACCATAAGCCAATTAATAATCCTCAAACTTGGTCCCCCCAAAAAACTGTACTTACTACCTTTCTTTGCTATGAGTTGTTGCAGGTACCTGCGATGGAACCTCCAGTGGCTACTCTTCAGTCATCTGGGCTCTGGTCAGAAGATGGGTAAGGATCAGTCAGAGACCACTTAGACAAGAAGAGAGAGGCCATGCTAACAAGAGCTCACGAGGCCATGACCATGGCTATTAAGGCTACAGCTATTGTCTCTATTGCCTCAAGAGTGTCAGAAGTATGGATCTGGAAACTGATCCAGCTCCTCCTGTACAACAATGGCTGCCCCCATTGAAGGGGCAAACAGAAATGTAAGGGTCAATACCTTCAAGGCAGACATCATCCTGGATACATTTACCTTTTTCTTCTAGGATTATGGTCTTGACAGCAGTGACAAGCTGGCACACTTGAGTAAGAGCATGGCCAGCAGATTCACACTCTAAAAATATCATCCTGGCTTACCTCTTTCAGAGAGACAAGCTATTTGGGGGTGCCCTGGGAAAGATCCAGATTGAGACCTAGGACAGAAGAATGTGTTGCCAAAAACACTCAAACAATCTGAGAGGAGATCCATTGGACCTCAGCCTTTTATTCATAACACGCACTACTAAGGTCCAGACAAGATTCCAAATGGCCATCCTGAGGTTAATCTAGGCAACCCTTTAATAAGGGGGGTCTTTTTAAGACCACACTTGTAGTATAGCGGTTAAATAACTGAACAGTGATGCAGTCCTCTGCAGGTTTACTTCTCACTGCTGCCATGAACTTTCCATATGGTCTTGGATAAACCAGTCCTCTCAGTCCCAGCTCTCCAGCTGTATTGTGGGGATAATGCTTACCTTTTCCCAAGATCAAACAGACAGTTCTCCACACGGGGAAAGAGATCAACCTTAATACCCAGATCTCTAAGACAGAACTTGCTAGCTGTCCCGTGAGAGGCCAACTACTCTTTACCATCAAGCTTAGGTTGACAAGCAGGCAGGCCTTACACATAGTCTCACAAGGCTATTCCATACAATTTGAAAGCTGCCCTCCAGAAAGGGGTCTACTCAATCTTCTTCTCGGTCCCTAAAAAGAATAGGGACTGGAGGGTGTTATTAGACCTCAAGTTTTTTGAACAAGTTTATCAAATTATATCACTTCTGAGTGGAGACTCTGGGCTCAGTCGCAGTGACTAATCAATCAGAAGAACACATGACATCTACAGATCTCACAGAGACATACCTCCATGTACCAATTCTGACAGCCCATCAAAATTATCTAAGATTTTATGTTTAAAAAAAAAAAAATTAAAAATAAAAATTGGCAGTTCTGAGCCATCCTGTTTTGGCCTGTCCGTCACACCGAGAGTATTTACAAAATTCATGATCAACCTCATCATATGTTTCAGAGACAGGGGGTATTCATGTTCACTTGTACCCAGATGATCTCCTGATCGGTTCAAGAGAAAATCTCACCACAACACTCAATTCACCATTCAGTCCCTACAAGCTTGAACACCTGGGTTAGATCACAGTCACCAAAAGGGTTTTTTCTATCCCTCACCAAAGAAAAGGTCAGGAAGACCAAACTGCTGACTGAGACTGTCATCAGAGTGCATAATCACTTCTCACAACACTACTGAAACTGATGGGTTTGCTAGTTGCTACCTACAATGCAATACCTTTGGGGTCGTCTATAGGCAAGACCACTTCAGACCTTTCTTAGATCTCATTAACAACAGATCATGGAGAAGACAGATCTTCCCATTCAGATACCACTTCAGATCAAAACCCATCTGAGCTAAGGTCACCAACCCAATACAAAGCAAAAGATTCATGATCCCTCGAGAACAACAAATATTTACAGGTGTAAGAATCAGGTTAGGCATGTCTCCCTATCAATGACGTAGGAAGGGGAGCAATTTGTCTGGCCCTGCTCCAGTTCAGAGCTCTGTATGGACAAGGTTGCAGACAAAATATATATAAACAAGCAGGGGGGATTCAAGACCTTGAAGTGACACAGGTGGCAGCAAGGATACTTACCTGGGAGGATGGTCACCTAGCTTCAATCAGAACTGTACACATCAAAGGCATATCCAATGCCCAGGCAGACTGGCTGAGGGGACAATGGGAATAGTCCCTTAAGAAACATCTCATAACATTGCACTTCACAACACCTCATGAACCTGTGTGCGCTCCAACACAGCCATCAACTACCGGGGTACATGACAAGATTTGTTCTACTCACAAGCAGATGCCCTGACATTGCAGTGGCCATTAGGCCTCCTCTATGTATTACTACCCTTACTAGTAACAGACCATGCCTTTCCACCCTCCAACAGATGGTGATATTTCCACCTTTTACCCTACTGACCTATCCGGTCAAGTTACAGCAGGGGCCGATTTGGCTCTCTCATTTAGACTTATTCTGCTTAACCGTGTGAAAATAGAAAGGAACACCTTTCTAAGATGGGAATATTTCTGAGAGGTGGCCGACATTCTCCTAGCATTCAGAAAACAGTTTATGCTCAGAATTTACAACTCTTATTGGGAAGCCCTCATTCAGTAGACATTTTACACAGCCCTGACCAAGCATCCATTTGAACCAGTCAAGGATGTTCCCCTGAGAAGGCCGAGAATGAAGACTATCTTCCTTATTATGTTCGCGTCTGCCAGAAGATTTAGTCAGACCTGAACTCTGTATCTTTCCCAATAGTAAGGTGATGCCTCGTACTGTCTTCCAAAACCGTATTCCAAACTGCATAGTTTGCAAGAGATAAGGCTACCATATTTATACCTGTACCCTAAATAGACGAGGGAGAGGCTCTGACACAACCTAGATGTCAGAAGGAGGATTAAGGCCTCTGCTCCGAATAGTGCAAATTAGAAAGTCAGTCTTACTGTTCTTAAATATATCTCATCTCAGTTTAGGGAAGAAAATGTCTTCAGCAGCAGTAGGTGCCAATAGCAAAACATACACTATCGAAACTCCTAAAAACTCTTTTCGCAGAGGTTCCTTGTGGAATACCAGCTCACTCTTTGAGCAATGCTACTACCAGTGCAGCGTTACACGGGAACACTTTTGTAGAAGAAGGCTACAAGTTTGCCAGTCTTGACCTTATTAAGATGCTACAAATCGAATCTATATGATTCAGCGGACACCGACTGTAGTGGAAAAGTTCTGCAGTGCATGATCATGGACGAAGACCACATCCCACCCAGAAACTGGAAACTGCTTTGGGAGCACCCAAGATGTCCTCCGCCTCAGAGGGAGAACGGACCTTTGGACACTTACCGTGAAGGGTCCTTCTCCTCTGAGGAAAGGAGGACATCTTGCCCTCCCCGGGTCTCCGTCCTTCTCTACCCTGCTGCCTCATTCTTATACCTCCTCCGGGTTATGCTTTATTTACAGTACATGTTAATGCAACAGGTGTTTTTTCTCTCAGTATTAACAGTTGCTGAATGATAAATTCAATGTTACTGCTTTGTGGAGTCACCTGAACTGAAGAGAGGGTGGTCCCACAGGCTAGACAGGAAGAGGAAGAAAGTTAGTTCCTGCCTCCCTGATTGGATGGTGGGAATCACCCAAGATGTCCTCCTTTCCTCAGAGGAGAAGGACCCTTCACGGTAAGTGTCCAAAGGTCCGTTCTCCTTTATTAAGGGGCTTCTCAATCCCTCTTTTTCCTGTTGTACTGAGTTATTTTACAGTCACAATTTTTGTCAACTTTTTTTCTTGGCTAGAGTAAATGCTTTACCACTTCCTTGTTGTAGAGATATAATTGAAACATTACCACATTTTGTATTTAGTCTATAAGAGCAAAATTTATACTGCCCTTACTGAGCAGCTTTCCTTGCAGTTCATATTTTATTTATTTATTTATTCGATTTATATTCTGCCCTCTCCACACCAGTAGGCTCAGGGCAGATTACAACCATATACAATTAAAACACATTAAATAATTGATACCAGTTAAAACCATAAAACAGTCAAAGTTACACAGTTAAAACATATATATTCATAATCATAATGGCTGTCAAGGGCTGGGCCAGCCCAAGCAGGGTGGTTCAAGTCCAAACCTTAAGGCCAAAGTCAAAGGGGAGTTCCAAGAGCAAAAGCCAAGTCAAACCGGTGGTCAGAGCACGAGATAAAGCCAGGAGTGAGTCCAGAGTCCAAAAGCAAGCTCAGGCACAGTCTAAGGTCAGTCACTGATAGTGTCAGGTCCAAAAGCAGGCACAGGCAAGGTTCATGAAACACGGAGTGGTTGCAGGCAGTAGACACGTTACTTCCATGCCCAGCAGTTCCTCCAGACTGGCTCTTATAGCCAGGCGTGGTTTTCAGCCAGCTGCTGGGGCTCTATTCTGCCACTACTACTCATCACTCTCCAGCAGCTGGCGTTGGCTTAAGAGGCGAACACTGCACTGTCTCTCCTGCAGTTCCAGTCTCTGGTGCTGCCTGCGGCGTTCCTTGGGCGTGGGTGAACCTGGGGGGGTGGAGGCTCTTGGCTGCGCTGCACCTGTAGAAGTCCCTGGCTGAGCTTCCTCTGTAGTATTGGAGCTAGAGGGTGCTGGTGCCTCAGCTGCTGGCTGTAAGCTCTGATCAGCCAGCAGCTGTTGCTCCTGATTGCTGGCTTCTGCTGAATCAGGGCTAGGGCTGGCTACACAGGGCTCCTCTTCTCCTGAGGAGTCCTGGCTGGCTACACGAGGCTCCTCTCCTCCAGAGGAGACCTCACTCTCAGACTGGACCATGACAATGGCACAGCAACCAACTGACCGAACCCATCTCTAGAGCATCATACTGGGGACTGTTTGCTAGATGGAGGTACTGCTGGTAGGGAGGGCATATTCTGCAATCTACCGGCCAGTGGGCTCCACCTAGCACCACCCATACACCTGGAGGAACAGCTCCGTCTTGCAGGCCCAGCAGAAGGATAACAAATCCTGCTGGGCCCTGGTCTTGTTAGACAGAGCATTCCACCAGGCCGGGGGCAGGACCAAGAAGGCCCTGGACCTGGTTGATGCCAGACGGGCCTCCCTGGGGCCAGGGACCCTCAGCAGGTTTCATTCAGGGCTCATGTAACTCCAACTCTGCAGCAGCTGCATTGGCTCCCCATGGAATTACGGATCAGGTTCAAGGTTCTGGTTCTGACCTATAAAGCCCTAAATGGACTGGGACCAGCATACCTGAGGGACCGCCTCTCCCCATATGTATCTTGGAGAGCTCTTAGATCTGCAAGTAAACACATACTGAGGGTCCCTGGCCCCAGGGAGGCTCGGCTGGCCTCAACTAGGGCCAGGGCATTTTCTGTCCTGGCCCCAACCTGGTGGAACTCTCTGTCGGAAGACACTTGGGCCCGCCAAGATCTTATATCTTTTCAGCAGGCCTGTAAGACAGAGATGTTCCGCCAGGCATATGGTTGAGGCCAGCACTGAATCAATCTAATTAGCCTCCCTGCCGGTCTCCTGTCAGTGGTGGGGAGCATATGGTCCATCTGCCTCCCCATGCTTGAAGAGTTAGAGGTTCACCAACCCACACCACCCTTTTCTTCCCTTGTGTATGGTGGGCAGGGAAAGGGGGAAGGGTATCCCATTTGGAATGTGGATATCCATGAGATGTTATTTTATTGGTTTTACTTATTGTATCTTATTTATGATTGTGACCCGCCCTGAGCCTGCTTGCGGGGAGGGCGGGCTAAAAATCCAATAAATAAAATAAAATAAATAAAATAAGTCTTCTCTAAAAGATTTCTCATCTTGTGTTGTGGCAATAAGCTTTTATGTTGTATGCTTGAATTGAGGATTGGTGGGAAGAGATAGTGCTTGTAGCAATAAACTCCCGTAATTTTGCCTAACGGTAACTTTCCCTAGGTTACAGAGAACTGTATAGGCAACCTTTAAAATAGTTAATTTTGATAGCTATAGAAGCAGGGAGGGGAGGGACTTACAGAAATGCTATCCTCTAGATCTGTAGTTAAAAAGTTAGTATAAATTTAATAGTTCATAAAGGTTTAAAAAGTTAAATTTATATTGCATATTATTAGAAATCAACAAGGGGAGGGGGTAATAGAAGAGGGGTGGATTATAAAGGGGGAATGTTTGAGAATAAGGGGAGACAGAGGTAAATTTATAAAGCCTTAAAAAGAGAAAAACATAAGGAGATTGTGCTAAAGTTCACTGTTAATTGTTAAAGATCATTGTTATTTGGTTTCAAAGCTCATTGTTATAATTTTATTTATTTATTTATTTATTTATTCAATTTATACAATTTATTTATACAATTTATACAATTTATTCAATTTATAATTGCATTACCTCTTGGCTGTTCCTTTCACTGTTAGAATTTATAAGCTTTATTTATCATTGCTCTTATTTTATCTTCTATATATCAAAAGTTTCAAAAGTTAAAACAACAACATATACTGTTAGACATCAATAAGAAGAGGGAAGAAATAAAAGGGAGAAGGGTTGGGAATAAAGGGAGATATAGGGGAACACAAAACCTTAAAAAGAGATAGGTACAGGGCAATATTGTTAAAGATTACTGTCTGTTGTTATCAGAAGTTCATTGTTATAATTGAAATAGCACTTGTTTGTTCACTTCTCTATTTAAATTCACAAACTATTCCATATCACTGTTCCTACATTAACTACTAGATTTTGACATTGTGATAACTTTAGCAAAACTCACAAACAAATTCAAAACAGCTAATTGTTAAACCTTCATTAAACTATCCTAAAAAAGGAAAAATTATAAGGAGTTTTGTACGTTAATATTAAAGTTAACCTAACTCTATAATGCAACCAAAAATTAATGTTTATTCTTATAATATGCAAGTTCTTAATAATGTGATTAAGAGGAAAGAATACTAACAAATTTAGTGCAACTAAAAGCAGACATTGCACTATTACAAGACACTCACCTTAGTTCAAATAGGAATATAGAATTAAAAGCAGACTGGATCCAAGACTAATTCCATGCAAAAGGATCTTCCAAATCAAGAGGAGTCTCGATCATCATTTCCAAATCCACTAACTTCCAGCACAAAGCATCATGTCTAGATCCTCTAAGAAGGTATCTGTTGATGAAAGGCACCTTATTAAAGCAGTCAATTATGTTAGCATCAATATATGCTCCAAACTCCAATCAAATAAAATTTATAGAAGACACTAAGAAAACTAAATTATTTTCAAGAAAGAAAAACAGTTGTTGGTCATGACCTTAACTTCATAATAAACCATAACCTAGACAAATCATATTACAAGCACAACACAGCTAAATGCAAAATGCAAAACACTAGGCTGGCAACAATTCTGAAAAAATTTCAGCTAATAGATATATGGCGCCAGATGTACAATCAAGAAAAAGACTATACATACTTCTCCTCTAGACATAACACTCACACCAGGATTGATTATATACTTATCTCAGGAAAACTAATGAATAATTAACACACACACACACACACACTGGCAACATAACCTGGCGAGACCATGCATGGACAAGCTGCCTACTATCTTTTGGACCACAATCTGCTCCAGAAAAGCACTGGACTCTAAACAAAGCCCTTCTATATAAGGAAAGTGTAGTCAAATCAACAGAACAATCCATCATACACTATCTAAAAGATAATGAATCATCTGATGTCTTACCACACATGAAATGGGAAGCCCTTAAAGCAGTATTAAGAGGGAACCAGCATACATAAATAAAAAGAAAAATGAACAGAAACAAGCAATATTGAAAAGAAACAGCTAGAGCAACAACACAAAGCTAAAGGAAGCAAAAAATCTATTGCAGTCTATTAAATGAATGCAAACTATTGGGCACTCTAGAAACAAATCAAATACAAAGAAATCTGTTATATTTGAAACAAAAACATTGGTTCTGCTCCCTAAAGCATCTTAAAAGTTTATCTTGGAGAACAAAAGAAAAGAGGGCCTCCAAATTAATACCAACAATGCAAGTGTCTAAGAGACGCACACACAACAAATCAAAAGCGATAACCAAAACCTTCAAAAACTTCTACTAGTTATATACATTGAAAAAAACATCCATAGTTAAAATTCAATTTTTACACACAAACAAATTAAACACCTTGAAGACCCACACCGACAACTACTGGAAATCCCAGTTACACTTAGGGAAACTCAAGATGTGATCCAAAGATTAAAGAATAATAAAGCAGCAGGTCTAGACAGCTTCCAATCAGAATTCTACAAGACATTTAAAGCAACCATTGCTCAACTATTAACAAATGCATGCATCAGTATCTTAGAAACAGGTCTACAGCCCCCCTCATAGAGTAATGCTTTAATAATAGTAACACACAAACAAGGAAAGAATCCTAAAAATCTGGCCTCATACCGCCCAATATCCTTACTAAATCAGGACTACAAAATCTTTACCTCAATCATAATGCAACAAATTCATTCATAGGACAATACATCCATCAAGATCATTCTGGATTCATACCAGGAAGAGATGTTACAGAAAACATCTGTAAAATGTTGAACATTCTAGCTACCTGCAAACAACAACAGACAGAAGCCATGCACCTCTTCCTTGATATTGAAAAAGCCTTTGACTCTCTGAAAACAACTTACAAGAACTCCTAAGATTTATGGGATTTGGAAATAAATTTCTTTGCACAACCAATACAATACAAGCAACAGCTCAAATAAAAATAAATAACATCAGAAGTAAAACTTTGCAGAGGGATGAGACAAGGCTGTCCCCTTTCACTTTTGCTCTTTGCCATTGCCTTAGAACCCTTAGCTGCTAGGATTTGTGAAATCCAATCAAATCCAAGGTATAAAAATAGCTTCAAAAATCCATAAGCTAAGTATGTTTGCTGATGACATGCTACTATATATCACGAAGCCAGAAGAATCCTTACCACATCTACAGGAAACCCTCGATCTATATGTGCAAGTTTCTGGCCTAACAATCAATAATACCTCTAAATCAACTGTACTCCCTATTAACATTAAACAGCAAACCAAAGAGAAAATCTGCTCAAAATATAATTATCAATCAGCCGACAAATGTTTTTTAAAAAAGAATAGTGCATTTGAGATCAGATAGTAGTTATTCAACTCCCCTTGGAAAATTATGGCCCAGGTGCCAGGCTGGGAGCAGTTGCACAATGGGAAACTTGTAGAGACATGGGGGGGCTCATTTCCTCCATATCCTGTTCCCTGTACTATTTAATGTTCTCCTGCTCCTGGAAACCCCATATCCCCACCCTTCCCTGCTTCCTTCTCTCCTTTCCACCCACCAATCAACTTAACTTTTATCTGCATCCAATCTACAGCTATTTTTTATTTATTTGTTTGTTTTTGTATTTGTTTGTTTGTTTGTTTGTGTACCTTTCCATAATGTGGACTGTGAAGCTCCCTGGGCCAATGGCCATGTTCCCCTGTGGACAGCATTTTTTCTCCATGTGGTCAGAGATAAGACAACACACAAGAACTGTAAAGTCTGCACTTGTTTCTTTTACATTGCCAACTCCAGCAACTAATCACTCCCTGTGGCCTGACCAGCGCCCAACTCACTTTAATCTTCTGCTAGTACCGTTTTTACCTACCATAATCCTTCCATCCATCTCCTTAGACTCTTCTTGGCCACCACACCCCTCTGGAAGGGCTAAGCAAGCGGTAGCCCATCTTCCTGGTTCCTGAGGAAAAAGCTCCTGGCTTCCCATGGAGCCTGAGATTCTGACTGCTGAAGCTTTAATAGGCATGGTACCTTCCTACCTGCAAAGGCCCTCAGTGTACCTTCCCATAGCCTTTTCCTAGCCTTGAGCAAGTCACCATCCCCTTATCTCTTCCAGCTGGAGCCTTTTATCCCTCTTTCCCCTTGCCTCTCCTAGTTCCTAAGTCCATGCTCTTATTATTGAACAAGTGTTGCTTCTCATGGAGGTCTTTACATGACAGTCCCATTTCTTCACTCCTCCTGAGCAAGCTCTTTATATCAAGGAGTCCTCTACTAAGGTAAGTCCTTTGTTCCACAAGGAACTAGCACTGGTGGGCCTTCCTTTCCTGGTGTCCTCCTTGTCACTGTTCCCACCACATCTGGCTCTCTTCCCAGCTATGTCACCAGGTCGCTGTACTATTTAGGGCTGCAGTCCTGCTCCAACTCTGCTCCCCCATGAGCTGGATACCCTGAGCTATGACAGGAACCCAAAGCAGGTGACACCATTCTTCACTCTGCCATTTTATCCTTCCAACAACCTTGTGAAATAGGTTAGGCTGAGAATGTATAACTGGATGAAGGTGACCCAGTGAGATTCCACGGCAGAGTGGTGATTCAAACACAAGTCTCCCAGATCCTAGTCTGAAACTCTTTTGTGGGGTGACTGCTGTTGAACAGTAACAGATTTCCTGGTTAAGTCATGCAAGGTGCATGGTAGCCAGTAGTTCATTGGTTGCTCCTGTGCTTGGGCCCAAAGAGTCCTTCACTGAAGGCCAAAACAGCCCTGGAAAGGTCCCTGCCCAATCAACTTGCCTTTTAATGACAGAAACCAAGGCTTCAACTGGCAATACTGTTGTGGTTGCCCAGAAGCACCCACTTCAGACATTCCTTTCTTAAAGCTAAGAGTGCTGTTTCTACTAGTGGGGGTGGGGGTAGGGTTGTAACTAGAGATGGGCACGATCCACATTACGATCGAAAAAACCCCACGATAATGGCGATCGCGCTATCGTGACCCGGCGGATCGTGATCGGCCACAGCCAACGATCCAGCAATTGGGAGAGGCCTGGATCGGGGTGATTGGGCTCGGTTCGGGGATCCAGACACTCAGGCGCCAGCAATCTATTCCCCTGGCAATGGAGCCAGGGGGATGCCTGAGCTCTGTTTGCCCTCCTTCTGTTGCCCTGGAAACCCAAATGGAAGCCCAGCTTTCCTTGATCAGCAGGGCTTCCTTCCAACCACGGAGCAGCAAAGCAGTCACAAGTTGGGAGGAGACACCCAGGGGAGGGAGGGGGAAGGGGTGTTCTGTAGCCATGGGCACTCCAATCTCATCCCTGCAAACCCTGATAGGCAACTCTGACGGCCAAACACAGACCTCCCATGCTGGGTTTCACTTTCTGCGAGCAGTGGAGTGGGACAGAGCTCTTGCTTGCTACTTGCTAACCTTTGGAGAGAAAGAGATTGAGAGAGTTGGCCGCCACCACAACCCACCTTCCCACATAGCTGGGAATACCAGCGTACCCCGCTTTGGCCTCCACGATCCACAGCTCAGGAACGGGAGATGATCGGTGTGGATCATTAATTCGTGATCGTCGCCGGCGCTGATCCATGATCAGCTAGATCATTAATTTTTTTTGGATTGTGCCCATCTCTCATTGTAACTTTCCAATGATTTTTTTTTTTGATGTCAGGTTTTCCCACAAACTTGGGGTGTTTTTCGGGTTTTTAGAAAAATCTGTCTTGTCTTTTCATGGCTCCAATCTCTGGATTTAAGTGTCCACAATTTGGTCCTGTTGAGAATTACATACATTTATATTATTGGATGTGGTGAGATCTCTGGGTGCATGCAGCCCTAGGAAACCCTTCCTGCTACATGTTACCATCTTTAGAGGGTAGTCTGGCACCCAATCAAATGTCTGATAAATAAAAAGAACTCCAAGAATACAAAACTTGACTACCTCTGTTATGGACAACTTTTTTGGTTTGTTATTTATAATCATATACAGTATAAAATTATTAATAATAATAGTAAAAGCCTAAAGAGAATGTTGTGTTTTTCAAATAAGTGGTTATATTTATTACATGTTGGACTTACAGGCAGCTATAATTGGTCTATTATTGCAGGAGATTATCAGTCTTGTAATTATTCTATACTAATTTCATTTCATCTGATAAACTTCTGAAAGTGTATTTGTGGAGCAAAAGAGAAAGTTAATCATTGGCTGTATTCCCTGTAAATTCGGTGTACTTTTGCAATCATATAGTTAATTCATAGAATCATAGAGTTGGAAGGGGCCATACAGACCATCTAGTCCAACCCCCTGCCCAGTGCAGGATCAGGCTAATTTCCACATCTCCTTCTGCATGGGTCAATCAGAAATAATTTCTTTAACCATTTACCATGTAATGGTTTTTTTTTAGAGCAAAACACAGCATTTCAGCTAATTGGGTTTAAAAGCCCTCCCTTTCTCCTGTGCTTTAATTTTGATAGACAATGCACCCTGCTGCTGAAAAGCATGTTTTCCATATCATTAGGTGGCAGCAAATGCCAGTAGAAAATACTTTGTTTCACTGTGAAGCAAATTAGTTGGGACACCACAAGAATGAGCTTTGGTTTAACCCAGGCAATATGCAAGGGAAGGAGATTCACATTTTCTCCTGAAAGAAAGTGGTACAGAGGAAACTGTCAGCATTCACAAAGAAAAACATATGTATAAATTAGACTGGCATTTACTACCCTGCTGAGAAATACTCTCAGTGCTATCGCAGCAGCATACTAATTTATTCTTAGAAATTTAAGTGTATCAATGAAAAACAGAAACATACATAACCCCAGATACAGATGGGTCAGAAAGCTGGTGTATATTGATGGCAAGGATGTGAATAATATTGCATGGTCATACTGTTGTGTTTGTTTTGACTTTTGTTATTTCTGTCTGCTGGAATAAAAGGTAAGCTTGTCTACTAACCTTGTCACTCTTTAACTTTCAGGGAACTGTCTCTGATAGTATATCAGTAGTTATACAATTCCATCTTTGTTCATTGTCCTGAGACTTCGGGCTTAGGTGTTTCAGGCTACTGACCAGTCAATCCAGAGTGACCAACTTGTCACTAACAAATGTATATATATATATATCTGCTTTGACCGTGGCAAATTCCTGAATATTTCCCAAAAATCTGTTCACAGTTTAGAGTAACAAGAAGATTGACCAAATTAAGAAATTATCTAATGTCACAAACAATTCAATTTTGCAATAACGAAGACCTTGTAACTAATTTACTACTCAAACATTTTTGACTTAATTTGAATATTTTAATCTACACTAGAAGATTCAAATACTTCACGGTTGTTAAAAATCAATACACTACCAACTCTTCTTTTGGATATTAATTGAAGTTTTAAACATGCTGTTTAAACATTCATATATAGTAACTTTGAATTTCAACTTAAAGCATATAAATTCAAGGTCAAGTCATAGGAACAAACATAAGGCACAATGGACCCTCATGTGCCTACACAAATATACAATCACTGTTACTCAAGGAGATCCTTGTGTGGTGCTCAAAGCATGCAAAGCCAGGGCCACCAATAGGAGACTGTGGGGCCAAAATTCCTGGGGCTCTGAAACTGGAATTACCTTGCATTCAGCAAATGCATTTGATTTTTTTTTAGTTTTCATGCAATTCTGCTTTCAGCCACTAGAGTCAGAGCAGAGTAATCACACTGACTCTCTGAATCCCTGGTTGGTGGTGTTTGCCACATTTTTTTCCCAGCCAGCAATTTTTTAGAAAGCTCTCCATATACTGTGAAGTGCAAGGAGATTGAATGGAAATGGGATGTTGCTAAGCCCACGATCCCATCTGGTATGTCTTCATTCCTCTCTCCAACTACTTTTTATATATATATATATATATATATATATATATATATATATATATATATATATATATATATATATATATATATATATATATATTCTTTTTAACATCTAAAACAATAAACTACAAAAAACTACAACAGTATAAGGGAAGGGAAAGAAGGGAGAATAAGAAGAGGGGGAAGGGGGGTGGAAAAAAGGGGAAGGCAACTTACAAACACTAAACACTACACTTCAATGCTTTCCCTTCATACTGCCGTAATTAAAAAATAGCTTAATAAGGTAATGATGGAATGGTTGATCTTACAAAATACAAATTACAATTCAAATTAAATCTTTTTCCCCCCTCTGGGCCTCGGACGCAGTTCTCTCTGAGCAGCTACAGCCGCAGCGCTCGTTGCCTCCCCCCTCCCTTCAGGCTTCAAATCTTCTTCTTTTTGCTTGATGTCTGGCCCAAATTCTGGATTTTTGTCCACAAAATCCGTTAGCTGATCTTCCGAATTAATCTTGTAAGCTTGATCTTTATAACTAAACCCGATTCCTTCTGGAAATAGCCATTTGTACTTTATGTCACGTTCCCTCAAAAGAGCAGCCAGCTTTTTATACTTAAATCTTCTCTTCCGAACTAAAAATGGAACGTCCTTCAGTATCTTGACTTTATTTCCCAGAAAGTCCAACTCCGCATTATATGAGTTATATAGGATATTGTCCCGGACCCTCCTGGATGAGAACTCAATAACGATCTCACAAGGCAGCTGCCGCTTCATTGCATATTTTGAAGATGCCCGATGGACTCCCAAAATGGCGCTTTTTACTTCTTCTTTAGTTGCCCTCGTGGGTGATGCTAAAAGTTCTGAGGCAAGATCCCACAAATCCTCGTTTTCCTCCTCTTTAACATTCTGGAGACGCAAAATGGTCTGTGTTCGTTCCACTTGCAGCCCAATCAGCTGATTTTCCACCAACTTTAGCTCCTTGTTCGTTGCTCTCATAAGTGACGCATTTTCCCAAGCAGACTTCTCTGCCCCCCCACTACTTCCTTAATGGCTTTCACATCGCTCTCAATTAAGCCCACCCTTTGATCTGTTTCATTCAGCTTGTCAACAAAGGGTTTTATGGCTTCAGTAACCGATCTTTTCACCAGTTCCTCAAGCGACTCGCCTCTTCCCTGCAGGGCAGCCGAAACTGACTTGCCCAAAGCAGGACTCTGTTTTTTTGCTGCCATTTTAGGGGGGGGGACCGCCAATCTTCCGAGACTCTGCGAGGGGGGAAAAATCCGAATCTTCTAAGCTTCAGATCCCACCACTCCTTCACATGCGCTTGTAGTAACAGAAGGGATTCGCTTACTTACAGGCTTCTGCCTAATCCTGTTCTTTGCCGTTTTCCATGGCCCAGCAGCACACAAGGTGCCGCACACGTCTGCCGGCCTCCATAGGGACAAATGGGCAATTTACCCCCTGC
Source organism: Eublepharis macularius (assembly GCF_028583425.1). Lineage (NCBI taxonomy): Eukaryota > Metazoa > Chordata > Lepidosauria > Squamata > Eublepharidae > Eublepharis > Eublepharis macularius. The sequence goes on from NC_072793.1 coordinate 107,346,582, forward strand.
CTCGATCTGCCAGAGGGCTCTTCCCGTCACGTCCCGGACCCAGACTCCCTCCCTGGGGGCTAACCTTTGCAGATCAGCCGCCCGGTCAGGGTGCTCGGCCGCTTCTTCTCGGACCTGCCGAGAGGAGCGTCCGACATGGCTGCGAAAACGAAAACGAATCTCTCCAACTACTTTTTAATTCCATGTTTGTCCCCCTCTCCTTCCCACCTCATTTCTTCTTGTCTCTTCCTAGGCTGGGAATTTTTTTAAAAAAATACTTAACCATAGAACAGAAAGACTCTGTTCATATTATGACAAGAAGGGGAGAGATGATCAAATTAATATTTCCCAAGAATCTCTCAAAGGGTGATTTCTCTCCCTCCACCCTTAACATGCACTGTGAACTATAGTAACTCCAATTCATGTTAGCAATGTTGACCAAATAGAACCTCCATGTTCAGGAGCAGTATACTCTTGAATGCCAATTTGGGGGGGGGCAACTGTTTGGGGTAGCTGTTGCCTTTTTTTCCATGCTAGTGAGATCTCCAGTAGCATCTAGCTGGCCAGCATGGGATATGACACGGGACTAGGGAAACCTCTGGTGTGATTCCGCATGATTCTTATTTTACTTTTATGAAAAGTACAGGGTGTGTAATTATCAAAGCCTCATATTTACAGAGTGTATAAAAATATTATTCAGTGAATCCCATTGCTTGTTCTACATTTGTTTGTGTGAGTGTGAGTAAGAAGTGCTGCCAATTCACCTCTGACCTATGGTGACCTATGGTGACCTCCAGAACATCCTGTCATTAACAGACTTGCTCAGATCTTGCAGATTGGAGGACATGGCTTCTTTTATTGAGTTCAACCATCTCATCTCCTCTTTTACTACTTCCTCTTTTACTTCCTCTTTTACTACTGCCTTCAACTTTTCCTAGCAGTATTAACTTTTCCAGACAGTCTTGTCTTCTCATGACGTGACCTCAGTTTTGTCATTTTAACTTATAGGGAGAATTCAGGCTTGATGTGATCTAGAACCCACATTTGTCTTTTTGGCTGCCCGTGGTATCTGCAAAACCCTCCTCCAGCTCCAAATTTCAAATGAATTAATTTTCTTGCTATCAGCTTTCTTTACTTTGTTCAACTTTCACATCCATAAATAGTAATGGGCAATGCCATAGTTTGGATTATCTTGATCTTGGATCCCCAGAGAGACATTCTGTTCTTTAAGGATCTTTTCTAGTTCCCTCAAGGTTGCTTTTCCAAGTCTCAGTTTTCTTCTGATTTCTTGGTTGCAGTCTCCCTTTTGGTTGATGATTGAGCCAACTATGTCTACAGAGATTGTTCCCTTAGAGAACTCGCAAATAAATCAGGAAAATGTTCAACAGGAAAGAGAAATAACAGAGAAATAAAAGGCAGGCATACAGAAAACACACACACAGCATACACACAAGACTAACTAAGAAAATTAGGGAGGAAAATGAGAGAAAATAATTTGGGATAGAATGATAATTACTAGTCCATAAGAAGGAGTTGTCTATGGAAGCAGCAGCAAAATGACCAGTGTTTCACAGGGAGAAAGTGATACCCACGGATACTCAGATGTATCTGCAGGCGCATGTATGGGTCTAGAACACACACAGCACATGGCTGGGAAGTCTAATTATAGGACAAAACATACTGCAGGGCAAAACTAACATCTTTGCATCAAAGTTAATGGCTTGATGGCTTATACGGAGGTTGGAACAATACATTTAGGAGAGGCTGAATGGTTCTACCTGGAGTTGACTAAAGGTGTGAATGGGGCTTGATGACCCAGCAATTGCCAGATTTGCTGAATAGCTCTGATTAGGGTAGGTGGGTTATGGAAGAGAAGCAGGGCATTGATGAGATTAGCCAATTCTTGGGAGAACTCAGTTTTTTAAATTAAGTGCTTTTATGGGACATGGAGAGGCAGCCAGTCAATCAGTCCACCTATGACTCACATTCTGGTAATTTTTCAACTCCTGCTGGGCTGGCATCCGTTCTGCCTTGCCAGGCAGTGTCCTGGGTTTATGGCTGTACCATGCATCTGACGAAGAGAACTTGATTCTCGAAAGCTTATGCTACAATAAAATTGGTTAGTCTTAAAGGTGCTACTGGACTCTTTGATTTTGCTACCACAGACTAACACGGCTAACTCCTCTGCATCTATGGCATATGAGAAAGAGATCTATGATATTCCATATCCATAAACTTCCCTTTTCAGCGTGAGGAAGGGGTCTGGCTGCTAACAGCCTAACAGAGTTGCTGTGAGGATAAAACAGAGAAGAAAAAGATGTAAGCCACTCTGGGTTCCCACTGTGGAGAAAGATGGGATATGAATGAAAGACAAAAATAATAAATACAGTTGAAGGGGGCAAGGAAATAGTATTGTTTTACAAGTGGGGAGGTGAGAAGGAGAAAAGGAAGCTGGGTAAGTATATGAGGACTGGCAGGAGATGGAAAAGAGGGGATGCGGGGGGCAGTACAATGTAAAATGAGGTGCCACTGCTGTAAGGTTCTGCCAAGTAACTCTCAAAGACTTCACTACATGAGTCCAGGAACTGCATGAGTTAAAGCATTTTATTTGATAAGCTACTAGTTCATTCTGTATTACATTTCTTGCCAGGAATGGTGTTTCTCTACAAGCACATAATATATATAGGATTCTAAGCCCAGTTCCAGAGTTCTCACCCCCCTTCAGGAAACAGTTAGCTAAGTTTAATAGATGAGCAGCAAGACATAGCAGAGAGGATGTGAGAGAAACTCCAAGGACATGAGGCCCAGGTGAAAGACACTTCAGGCTGAGAAAGAGATAACAGCTGGCTGTCACATTCCAGGCAGTGAACAACTTTTAACATCAGAGCCACACAGAATCAAACAGGCCTTGTATAGTATGACAGGAGACATCCTGACAACTGCAAGTCTTTGTACATTCTACATTGTGCCTGGTGGTCAGAAGTGCACAATTTTTTTCCAGGAAGAGGCTATGAGGGAGAAGGAAAGAGGGAAAGCTCAGGACATGGGAGCAAATAAGGCAAAGGTAGGTAGGCTTGTGCTTGGAAGGAGAGTGGGAAACAGGAAAATGATAGAAGCTATTGGAGCTTTCAGGGAAGGAAAATAGATAATAGCGGGGAAGGGAAAATAAGATGTTGGCCTGCAAATCCTTATCGGTCCCCTCAATGAAATAGCTTTTCATCCATATGTACAATGCATTTTCTACAAACCTAGCACATAATATTTGGTGATCCTTTAAACTGAAGTGCAGCAGAGTGGGACAGATCTGGGCTGCTTGCCATATGAATCTTACTTCTGCAGTCTACCCTTGGCCTCATGTTAGCAAGGCTGCTTAAAGCTCTTTTGTGGCTATGCATATCTTTGGCTTCATTTATATGCATATCCTTGGTCACTTTGAATTCTGACAACATTTTGGGATAAAATATTCAAAACAAGAATTTTGGTTTTGACCATGTTACCAGCTTTTTAAAGATACAGCAAGAAACACTGCTACTTATCATTTAACTTCATGGTACTATGAAGAAGTAGTTGAATTGAAACAGCTGGCACAACAACTATAGTGCAGATAGAGGAAGATAGACCTCCACACATGGAGTGGGTGGGTCCGTCCATTTTACAGCCTATTATGTAATGGTGATGGTGGCAGTACTTTTCCACTACCATTGCTTTTACACAATGAAATTCAGCAATGCTGTTAAGGATAGTGAGAACATTTTTGCATATGGCTCTATGGAAGCAACAGGTGGAATGCTCTACAGTTTATTTATTTAGATATGTATACCGACAGTAGCTTACATCATTCTCTTCTCCATTTTACCTTCGTAACAACCCTCTCAGATTAGTCTGTGTGTGTGGCTGGCCCATGGTCACCCAGGAAGCTTCCATGATGGAGTGGGAGTTCGAACCTGGGTTTTCCAGCTGCCAATCAAGCACACAGGGCACCAGTGGGTATCAAGAACACCAAAAGAGCTGGCCAGCAGCAGTCCTAAGAAGTGCTCCTGCCCCTACACTGACACCTGGGTGCATGGTATTGTCCAGGGGTGCTGGCTGCTAAGGCTGGCTTGCTTTACCCCCCTTCACCCACCCGCCCCCACCAAGGAGAGAGCAGGAGGAAGAGCAGGCAGCTTGACTGCTGGCATCTCCATGGCAGCTGAAGCTTAGAGCTACCCACCTGCTTTCCCTGTTCTCACAAAGGATAGTTGAAGTGGGAGGAAGAGCAGGCAGTGTGGCAAACATCTGCTCCAGTGACACTGCTGCTTGCCCAGTTGGCTGCCTTCCCCACCTTTTTTCTGTGAATGAGGGTGGAAGCAAGAGGGAGAGCAAGCAGTGTGTCCACCAGCTCCTTCATCTAGGCTGAGTCTCACCTTGTGAGGCAGGAATTCAAAATCTAAGTGACGGGAAGGGACAGAAAAACAGTAATCCACTGCACTAATTGAACCAATTGACATGATTAAAAGGCATTCTGGAAGGGTAGGCATGTTTATCAGTAGCAGCAGGTGTCTGTTTCTTTTTTCTTCGCTACAAAAATGCCCCCTTTCTGCTGTGGGCTTTCTGAGGATCACGCCACTTTCATCAGTTGATCTGCTGAGGAACTCCATTTCATCAGCTGATTGGCTGAGGACAGGTCAATTTCATCAGTTGATGGCTGAGGAAATGTGCAAAGTTTTTTTTTAAGGCAGCAAGGTTGCAATTTCACTCTTGCCAATGTCAAAAAGAATGGACTGAAATGTACAGGAAACACAGAGGGAATCTTAAAAATATCAAGTAGAATTCAGAGCTCTCTGTAGAGTTTTTGTGTTAGCTATATTGAAGCCTTTCCCCTGATTGTTGCTTATTGTTGTCTGATTCAATTGATGTGCTGAATAGCTTTGCAGCTGCACAGTAGCTACTTGTGCCACAATGTCATGGCTCAGTCATGCCTTGTTAGATAAGCTTCATTTTATTCTGTGTTGCAACTTGCAACTTCTTTTACTTGCATTTAAACAGTCATCTTAAGCACTAGAAAAGTAGGCATGTATCCCACACTAATATGGTTGCATCATCAAAAACGTTTCAAGGACAAGTCGCTCAAACTTGCCCCCCCCCCACCCAGTACCTGCATTTTCATATGACTTGTACTGGATATATTGGTTATTTTTTGCCTCTGTGCAATTGGTACTATTTATCATGATTGTAAAAACTGATCACGGGATTCATCTCGTAAGTTCATGGGCAGGCCATACAACATGTTCCTCATTTACTGAGTGCTTATTGGGGGGGGGGGTTGTGCTGTTCTTAAACTATTAAACAGATTTAAAATGATCAAGAGCTGCTTTAAATGCACTTAGATGAGCTTCGAAACCAGCATTCAAATTAACTAAATAACATTAGATGACTTAAATTGCTGAAATTATTTTTAAAAATTACAACCCACCACCACCAACACCACCAACACCACCACAAGACAAGTAACTAAGAAACTTCATGATGGGATCTTCCCTTCTTTACCACTCAAAACCCTGTGTAGTACTTTGTCACTCTTCATGAAGATATTCTGTTTGGCAGAGGAAAAAAATCTTTTCACAATTCAGAGAAAAGGCAATTACAGTACAGTTTGTGAATAAAGAGCTTGATTTGCAATCCTTATAAGTCCCTCGTTTCATTACTTCCCATAAGCTTCCACAAGACAGGGGAGCTATTTAAAGTTCCACATCAACTTTGCATTTTCTTTGATGAGGCCATACAGATTCTGACATACGAAGTGACAGTGTTATGGCATTTTGGATGTACCAACAGCATTAATGATGTGCTCTTATTTACACATCCTGGTCTTATAGCAGCAGCCACTGACTCACACAGAGCTGAGAGCAAGGTTTGGCATTTGTTTCCTGTGTGCTGCAACTTGACTGGTTCATTAACCTCTCTTTATGTAGATTTTGAATCTGATAATGAGTTATTTTGGGGGCTACTTCAAAACTAAATCTGTCTTTTATTTTGGCTGGAAAGCTTGCTCAGTGTTACAAATTGATAACATAATTGAACTCTGATTCATTTTTTAAAAAAATAATCCAACACAGACCATATCCCTGTTGCCACAACCATGTAGGGAAGTAAAGTAAGAACTGGGTAGTTCGTATCAGACCCTTCTCATGCAATTTTCTCTCCCTGCTATAATAATGCCTTTAGTGGCATCTGTATTTACATAAGAAATCAGGTGTGATACCACTTGTCCTGAGTGAGCAAGGATGGAATGTAAACTGCAACTTTTAATTAAGTTCAGAGAAGATACATAACCAACCTGGAAACTTCATTGCTGCTCAGAGTTGATGGGCAGTGGAGGGAAGGAAATAGCGGTGACAGAAAACCACAGACACAGCAAATGGAGTTAAAAGGAAGGCCACAACTTTATTGATTGCAGCAGTAGGAGCATTGGCAATGCATAGGGATCGGATCCTGACATTGGCTGACCTACCTGCCAGCCGACTACCTGCAACCCCCACAGACCCCACTGTGAAGGGGGAAACCCAGGAGTGGAACACTTGAGGGGTACACTTGGGTGTACACCCCTGAGTGTCCCCCTGCCACATTGGAGTGAGTCTGCCCCAGCAGGCCCCCGAGCTGGGCCTGCCCACCATGACTCACTCGCATGATTCTTTATGGGAATCCCCTAAATTCAGGGAGATGGGGCTCACAGGCTCCATCTCCCCCCAGAGGGATCGGATCCCAATGTAACACCACAACAAAAGTTGTGACGAAGAGAAAATATGACATGCCCTAACCACATGCTCGAAATGCAGGGAAAGGTGGGTGGGATTTCACGTGCCGGAACACAACTGGGGCTGGGAGCATAGCTGCTTGGCTTAAATAGCAGCCAGCTGGACCTGAGTGAAAACCAGGCTCCCCAGGTCTGGCCCGAGCCCCGTCCCCTGCTTCATCCACCCCCCCCCCCCAGCCAACATTGATTGGCTGGCCGAGGAATTTGAATTTGATTGGTCACAGGCGGTCACAGGGGAGCCTGGGAAAAAGGCAACATGGCGGCTGCATTTCTTAACCCTCCAATCCCGCGGGCAGCAAACTGGCCACCCAGGTGAGTCTGGGCACCGCTGCTTGTTGCCCAGCGTTGATGGGTAGCGGAGGAGAGGAAATAGCGGTGACAGAAAACCACAGACACAGCAAATGGAGTTAAAAGGAAGGCCACAACTTTATTGATTGCAGCAGGAGGAGCATTGGCAACACATAGGGATCAGATCCCGACATTGGCTGACTCATCTGCTAGCTGATGACTTCCAGCCCCCACAGACCCCCCGCTGTGGAAGGGAAAAACCAGGAGTGGCAATTTGAGGGGTACACTTGGGTGTACACCCCTGAGTGTCCCCCTGCCACATTGGAGTGAGTCTGCCCCAGCAGGCCCCCAAACTGGGCCTGCCCACAATGACTCACTCCCAAGATTCCTTATGGGAATCCTCTAAAATGGGGGAGATGGGGCACGCAGGCCCCATCTCCCCCTAGAGGGATCGTATCCCAATGCAACACCACCACAAGAGCCACAAAATGGCTCCCACCAAAGCTCCTAATACAGCAGCCAATCTAAAAGGCCATCACAAATGTCTTGCAGCCAAATGTCCTGACCCCAGCTGGACAGGTTCACACCGTTGGGGGCAAAACAGCACCTCAATCAGAAAGGAAATATCTGGGTGCATAAACAGGGAGCCTCCTGCCATGCAGATAAAATGTCCCATTGCCCTGGTGAGTCTCTGCCAGACACCATTCACTTTCTCTGGGTATTACGCCCCATGCCAGCATCGCCTCTGGAGCAAGTCCGGCCATAGGAAATATGTTTGCAGAGAGTCTCATCAGATGATCCAGATCCGCTGTCTTGGAATGCCTTAATTCTGGCCCTTTGCGTTTCCCCAAGTCATTCTCCTCAAGTTGAATGACACGTGCATCCAGAGGGCCCCATCGACGAGCATGGCAAAGCACAGTTGGGACCAACGACTCCCATAGCGTACACTGCATGCCGATCCAAGTGATTCTGATGCTGCCTTCTGTCAGACTTGTGGCTAGATAACGTTCTTACTCCAGACTACCTTCTGCAATTAGACAACAGTCCATTGTTTCCAAAAGGCTTTTACTGAAGAATTAGTTCATTATAGTCCACTAGCCTGAACACAAGGTCCAGGATGGTACATGTGCATTGTTACCAATGACAAGCAAGGCATGAGGTACAGAGTAACAGATGACAGCAGGCCCAACCTCCCCCACAGTTCTCAAAACAACCCCTTTGAAGTTAGAGGAGCGAGAAGCTCCCAAGGCCGGTTCTTGGTGGAACGTCGGTAGCCAAAACAATCCTTTTCTGTAAGATAGCTGCCTGGGAACCTTGGCACCTGGAAGAGAGCACTTACACACTGAAAAGATTAAAATGGAGTCGGTTAAGCATAGGCATACAAGCAAGCAGTCTGAACCTGACACCTTCCAGACTGAGATATCTGTCCCACCCAGATGACGCCACATAGACCCCAGCCCAATGAACGATGCTATGCCCACAGATCCAAACTTGCTTGTGGTGACTTGCTAGAGCTGAACAGTAGAGAAGAAGCATTAGTGAGTACTGCCGGGCATCAAGCGCACATAGGAGAGATAAGCCCCAAACCTCCGAAATCCAGTGGCCTGGATCTGGGAGGCCTGTAGGCCCCACTCAACAGTCATGGTGGCCACCCCAATTCTGAAGGAGTGGAAGCCAAAGTCCCCAAGAGTGAGACCAGCGGCTGACAGGCAAGCCCGTAGCACTGCTACAAACTGAAAACGTGAGACAGGGGAGGCATCAGCATGAAGGAGGAGGGGACCCCTCAGGCGGGGGCGGACAGCCAAATAATCCCTGATGGCTTTAACTGGGCAAAGCGAAGTGTTGAAGGATGGGCAAAGGAACACTTTGACCCCCCCCCCACCTCAGCTGGTCGGTCTTGGAGTGGCAGATCTTAATGTACACCCCCCGGGCGAAAGGGTGACATCACTCCTCTGCAAGGCCCGCCCAGAGGCGTCGAAACGGGACCTGACAACTAGCTCCCCCACGCGAAGAGCCCCAAAGAAGGCCCGAGAAAAGGCTGCACAGAAGAGATGGTCTTGAAATCAGACCAACAAATGCTGGAGGCTAGGCCCATGATATCCTGTAAGATTACCAGAGTGATGGATTGCCAAGTGTCCGGAGGGAGGTGTGTGCCAGACACCTCCAGCCCTCAATGGCCCATCTGGCCATGAAACAATCGCATGGGTTCGGGTGGCCCTGTGCTTTTCTGAAGAAGGAAATAGCTGTGAGATCTCACCACATGGTTCTGGGAGCCCGCCCCAGATCCCACAGGTATGCCAGATAGCGCAGAACCATCTCCTGCAAGGTGGGCCAAGTAGAGGGCCCCCCAGCCCTGGCTATGAAGGCCAAGAAGTGCTCCGCCACCGCTTAGTAACCTTGGAGGATCGATGAGGTGACAGAGCTAAATACTCTCTGCATTACTGAATACTGCCAATGAGTCACAGATCCTCGGGGAAGTCTTCTGGGTTGTGGTGAGTGGCTGGAGCCAGGCTGAAGAACCTCTCCATCTGGAATCGAGACAAGGCGTCTGCACTGCCATTCTCCACACCTGCTACATGCCGGGTTGAAAACGAAATGTTAGCAGAGAGACAAGATAAAACAAAACGGTGTACCAGATGTGTGACCCGCTCAGAGCGAGAGGACTGTCTGTTGAGCCTGATTATTACAAACCACTGCCTGATTATCACACCAGAAGGTGACATGCTTGTCCTTCAGGTGATCCCTCCGTATGACAACCACCACTAGGATAGGGAATAACTCAAGAAAGGTGAGATCCCTGAGGATGCCAGCCCTGGCCCAGGAAGGGGACCAGTGTTGGGCACACCATTGGCCTTTGAAATATACCCCAGAACCAAGACTGCAGAGGCGCCTGAGTGAACCTGAAGATCAGACACCAGATCCCGGTTGCCCTGCCAAAGGGAGTCTCCATTGAAGCCTGCGAGGAAGTTGAGCCACATCCTGAGGTCCTCCTTAATGCCTTTCATGATGCTGATGTGGGGGTGGGGGTGGAAGAGACCACTTTAGTAGCACATGCCAGCTGTGCACAAAAGGCCCGCCCTTGTGAGACCACCCTACAAGCAAAGTAAAGGTGGCTGATGATGGACTGTAATTTCATGTGCATGCATTTTTGGCAAGGCAGCACGGCGGAGAGCATATCCCACAAGTGGCCTAATTTGTTGGCCAGCAAGCGGGATAGCCCGTCCACAGAGTCCAGCTCAATGTCAAAATAGGCCAGATGGGTGGAAGAGCCCTCCATCTTCTCTTGTGCCAATGGGACACCCAGATCACTGGCCAGTCCCTGAAAGATGTGCTGGCAGTCAGCGCATGTTGAGCCTCTGGGGAGGAAGGGGTGCTATCAAAAAATCATCCAGATAATGAGCGATGTGTTGGGCCCCCATGCGGTCCTTTGCTGCCCATTCTAAAAAGGTGCTAAAGGTTTCAAATGCTGCGCACACATCTGAACATCCCATGGGCATGGCCTTATCCACATACCTCCCCTTCCCAGAACTTGAACCCAAGCAAGCAAAAATCTAGGAGGTGGACAGGCAGCAACCAAAAGGCTTATTGCATGTTGCATTTTGCCATAAGGGCACGGGGGCTGCAAGACCGGACCAACCTGACAGCGTGATTGAAGGATGCATATTTGACTGAGCAAAATTCCTAGGGGATGGCTTCATTAACTGAAGAGCCCTGGGGGTAGGAGAGATGGTGAATGAGGTGATATTCCCCATGGGCTTTCTTTGGGACCTCCCCCAGAGGAGAGAACCTCAGGTTGGGCAGAGAGGGGGAGGAGAACAGGCTCGTGATGTGCCCAGTGGCTATCTCTTTGCCCAGCTTGCCAGCTACTATCTCCTTGTCATAATCGATAGCTGCTGTGTCCCCCGCTAGGGCCCTTGCCCTGAGAACATTACCCTAGTGGTTGGTCAGGTGCCAACCTCTTTCAGGGTAGGTTGCCTGAACAACCCCCATGTAGGCTGTATACTCCTCCAGCCAACTGCTAGAAATGCATTCTACTGCCTCCTTCCTGGCCCCTTTTCTATCCCGCTTTGAGGGGGGATTGATTGATTAGATTTTTAGACCGCCCTCCCCGCAAGCAGGCTCAGGGCAGGTTACAATCATAAATAAGGTGCACTGCAAGGCAGGAAGGATGGGAGTGCATCTGCCATCCTCTGCCTGATGAGGAAAAAGACATCTACATAGTAGCTGTCTGAAATACATTCCCTGACCTTGCGGGACAGGTGAATCCCAGGGGGGTCCTCATTATACATGAAGGATGAGGTGGGGGGGGGGACTCAGGGGAATGACTGGCTGTCCAAACCTCTTGGAGATCTCCCCCTTCTCTGAATTGCCCAGCTCTGCATTGCAAGGCCCAAGCAGGGAGACCCAGCACCTGAGCAGCCACCCCCCAGTAATCCTTCCCTGGGACCTCCTCGTCAGAAAAAGAGGATGTACCTGAGGATCCTTTGCTGTCTGATTCCTCCCTACATTGGTGTGAACGCTGTGCTCTCCTGCATGTTTTCCTCCTCTTGGCCTGCTGTCACTGCTCTGGGCTAGTGGAGCTTTCATTGCTGGGGCTGGATGATTCTCTGGCTGTGTTGCCTTTAACTGCTTTTCTACCCCTGGCTGGGGAGATTCTTCTTGCTCTAGGGACCTCGACTGGCTCCAGGGCTGCATGGCTGCCCCGGGCCTGGAGTTCCCTGTCTTCTCCACTCTTGAGGTGAGCAGCTCAAGGGCCCTACTGATGCTCTGCAGGGTCTTTTCCTCTGCCCTGCCATTGCCACCACCAGCCCTTTTTCTTGGGCCAGCTGACCCTTGCCACCCCCAGCAGCTTGTTGAGCCTTGGAGGCCCCAGCCGAGGCCTTGAGACCAGGCCTCCCCGCTGTGATTGCTGGGACTGGGGCAGGGGGCAAGAAGCTGAGCCCCTGCCCCCTCGTGCCTTGCTTGTCCCCGCTGGGGCTGGTGCAGCCACCACTAGGACCTGTGGGGGGCAAGATGCCACTCTCCTCTGCCCCATCCCCTTTCTGGCCCAGCCAGCCAGCTTGCCATCCAGGCCTTGGCTGAGGGCCTGGCCATGGTTGTCCTGAAGCCTGCCACAGGAACCATGAGCTAGGCTTTGAATTTGGAGGGGGGGGGGTACAACGCCACAAAATGGCCACTGCTTGCGTTCTTTGCTGTGCAGCCTGCACTTGAGCTGCGTCACCACCGCCGATCTATGCTGCTGGGCTCCAAGGTTCCTTGTTGGCCGCTGCTTCTAGGAGCCAGTGACTGCTGCACTCCACAAGTGAAGCCCTGGCCCTGTCGCCCATGCCGCGTGCTGCTGTTGGCTAAGTGATTTCAGCTCTGAAGTGATTTCGGCTCCAGCAGCACCACACGAGCAACTGGCCGACTTCGCCTGTTGGAGTGCAACTGGGGCTGGGAGTGGAGCTGTCCAGCTTAAATAGCAGCCAGCCAAACCGGAGTGAAGTATTGCCAAACAAGGACCAAATGGTCTACAGAAACCTGATGGATAATAACAATAATGCAATTTTAATGAAAGTGACAATGCAATAAGTGCAAAAAGTGCAAGGTAAGTCTTCCAATGTATATACTCCAAACATACTAGGGACTATCCGTCTACATGCATGTAGCCCCAGTGCATGGAATACAGCCCATACAATATATGTATAATAACTTGCACATAAATACAAAGCTTGTTTTTCAAAGTGCACGATTCCAACTAGGCAGGCAAACATGCCAATGAAGGGCGGAGAGGGTCTGATGGGAGCCAGAAGGTCAATAAGGAAGCTCCTGGGCTGTTGGCAACGGGTGCACTAGCGATGACTCAGGAAGAAACTTACCGATGCTGGTTAAAATGCTGTTTTGTGAAGATGATGCATAGAGGAATGGCTTGAAAAAGCAATACACTGCAAAACGGGCTGTTTTAATTGCTAGCGCACCCGTTGCCAACAGCCCGGGAGTTTCCTTATCGACCTATTTCTTATCGATGCTGTTCTGGAGTAGCATCACTGGAGCCCCCAGTTTGAGGAGAAGTGTGTGGGCTGGGCAGCCAGGAGGGTTGGGCATGTTAAGGAACTCCACAGGGTAGTGGACCGCATCATCCATTTGCACCACTGAGTCTGCAGATCTGTAGTCCATTTCTGCCCCTTCGAGGGAGTTAAGTTGTGTTTCATTAATGATGGAAACGGCAAACTGTGTTTGCCGTTTGTATATTTAACTGTGGGTGTGGTTGAGATTTTGGTTTGGACCGTGTTATCACGCAGAGAACAAAGTGTTTGAGAATTTCTGACTTTGAATGTGGGTGAGTTATGCTGGGCGAGAAGGTTTGAATATTCTATTAGCTGTTAATGGATTGTTGACAGTCTTCAATGCATGTCTTTACTTGTAGAAATTGAAAATATATTGGAGTGAAGATTAGTGTATTTGCCCCTGAGGAAGAAGATACACGTGAAACAAACTGATTGATCACTGCCGGCCGCTTGTTGGGCGGTGCAAGAGGGGGTCCCTGCGGGGTCCCACTCTGTTCATACACATTTCTCTCCACTACAAGAGACAATAACCTTGTTCTGACGGTTCTTACCCTATCCATCTGAGTGAGCATTGGAGCGGGGTTTCCCGACAGAACTTTTTCGTTCAGGCAGACTTCCATCAGCGCCTATTACAATGCACCGAGGAGTAACTTAAAAGAAGGACTTGATACAAACTAATGATTTCTAGGCTCCGCAGAGGTGCCCTGCTGTATGAATGTCACACTGGTGTTAGACATATAACACACGGTCTAGATATTGTATAAAAACTTACAGCCGGTTGGTTGGAAACTTATGAATGTTCTGTTGAATAATTTATTTGTATATTCATATATTTGTAAGAATACTTTGGAGTGAATATAATTTGTACTGAGAGCTTTGTAGCTACAGTAGTCCTGTGAGTTTTTCACTTGGGTTTGAGATATAACATAAGTTTGGTTTATTTTGTACCTTGGGATTTTTGTGGTTTTAGAAGTCTCCAGCCAGCAGCACAGTGACTCCCCTCATCACTCTCTTGTTTCCCCTGACATCTTTGAGGGTTATGCTCAGTGCCTCAGAATACCCCTTAAACACTGTAGTGCTCTCATCCCAAACAATGAGCTTACAGTTCCACAGCTCTTGGGCCATGTTGCTTTGTTTTGAGAAGCTGAGCAGGGGTGTTTCTGCATGGATGAGGTTAAGAGGCAGCTTGAAGGTAGCGAAGGATCATCTGCCATGCCTGAGTGAGCCTTGACCTTCCATGGAAGTGAGCGCCTCTCTACTCATCTTCCAGGATTACTTTGTTCATAGAAAGACTCTGCCCCTCTGTGCACCTCAGGGTGATCTTGCTGGTACTTGGCCACTTTCTTCAACTGTCTGCAGTTTCCTTGACCTGATTTTTACCTCAGAACAGAGTTCCACAGTTGACCACTCAGGGAGGGGGGGGTGCGAGCAGGCAGGAGCCTGCCAGCCATACAGGAAAGCCAGGCCCCGCAGGGAGATTGGCAATCCTAGAGGGGAAGACTGGCAGGTGTATTTTTACCTCAGGACACATTCAATGACTCCCAACAACAACTGCATACTGTTTAGAATGTTGGGGTGGTGACCAATCAGGCCACATATGCAAATGACCTCAGGGAAGAGTAGCCAAATTGGCAGTTGGTGGGGGCAGGGGGGAGCAGCCTGCCAGCCACACAGGGAAGCTGTATCCCTATGGGAAAACACATTTTACCCATTTTACCCCCTTAAGGGGTGAATTTCTTAAAATCCCTTCTTAGTGAGTCTTTACAACATGAAATGAATGTTCGCCCCAAATTTCACGTTTCTAGGTCCAGGGGTTTGGGCTGGCATTGATGAGTCAGTCAGGACAAATGTCTTTATGTATATAGATTCACCTTGCAAAAATTCTACCATATCACGATATGTTAACCATTTATAGTTTTTTTCCTTTTCTATATTTTAATGGTTTTGTTAGTTGTTTTTCTCTTTTATATAAACGTTAATTAAAAGAAGAAAAAAGAAACACTCTTCTTTTGCTATCTCTCCTGGTACCTTGGATGCAATTGTCAACAACTCTGACATGATGCAACTCAGTGCTCCCTGGGAAATGTAGCAGTCACAATGTGTTTTCCATTTTTTAAGATGTTCTTTATGTTGGAAACAGCAGCCACAGGCACATTGTAGGGGGAAATGAGCTTTATTTGCTAGCCAGCTGGCCCTCTACTTGTGCTGGCAATTGCCAACACTTCCATTGACTAAGACAACAATGGGGTACCGCCCGGGATGGTTAGAACCACTGGTGAACACAACCAGGTGACAAGTAATAATCAAACACTCATCAAGCCAATGTTACAATTTTTAAATTTTGAATTTTAAGTTTGTGCAAAATGCAAAGTGTTATAATAAATGTAATAAATATAAATACTATAAATACAATGATTAAAGTCAATAACAATAAAGGATCAAGTCCATATGGTTAGAACTCCAACTGGTGGGAACCGGAGCATGATTTCAATTCCATGGTCCATATACTTTCAAGCCACGGGTTGAAGACCATCTTTAACAAATACAAGAGCTGGTATATCCATTTTACACATAGCCTACAGGTTTCTGCTTGCAATTTTCAATTCCCGTTTCGTGAATCACACTTCTTCATGGGCAAATTTTCACACTATAATACAACATGATACATTATTTCAGCTTAATGTTAACCATAAATTAGTTGATTCATCCTTACATACACAGATTAGGATCTGTTACTCACTGGTCCCAAAGCCACGCTTTCTCACACCTCCCAGATGGCAGTTTACGGAGTCCTACCGCAGTTAGTTTCCCATCCTCCTAGATGCCCACTATAAGAGAGTCTAATTGATTGATTGGGGGAACAGTCTAAAAACCACTTAAAGATAAATACAATGCAATTATTCATATTTCCGTATGTAACTGCAAATCTCCTTGAAACATTATTATAGATTGCATAATTATTGTTATCCCAAGAAGCATGAGTAATCGATCTCGTTGTTCAATCCTTTGTGCGCCAAAGTGCTGAGTTCAAATATCCACCTGGTCTCACGCTGTAATAATTTTCTAGTTAGGTCTGAACACGATCCAGACTCTAACGTTTCCACTACTGATACTCTAAGGTCCCCCCACTTGTGATTACAATTCCAGAAATGTTCAACTAGAGGGGCTTCCATCACTTTATTTTTTATGTGGGAAATATGTTCCTGCAGCCTTATTTTAAGTTGGCGTGTGGTACTTCCTATATAACTTAGAGGGCAGCTACACTGAATAAGGTATACAACATTCGATGTTTTACACGTTGAAAAACCTTTTGGATGCATTGCCCTTTTCCTATTGATGTCAATGTCTGTCAATTTCACCATGAAATGACACACATTGCACGTCCCGCACGGGAAGTGTCCTGTTGGAAGCTCTCTTTTTTGACTCCAACCACTAAATTCTGATTGGACCAATATATCTTTAAGGCTTCTAGTGCGTCGATAGCCAATTGTAGGGTTGGCAATGCTGGGGGCAGCCGCGCACCCCATTGCCACTCCCTTAATCTGGTAAAAGAACCAGTGTCATAGCATCCTTGAGGTACGCCTCGGTTCGAGCCACTAACGGTTGCAAATGGAAATCTAAAAATACCGATAGTGGTTCTAGAACCGAATTGGTCCCGGAAATTATAGGTTTTCCTGGAGGAGGAAATCCTCCTTTCTGTATTTTTGGAAGAATGTAGAACACGGGCGTACGTGGATCTCTACTAATCAGGGCGTCATGAGTTTTTTGATCGATCTCCTGCGATATAAGGCCCTCATCAAGTACGACTCTGATTATGTTTTGTATCCTCGCGAGGGGATTATTTGGAAAAGATTTATAATCTGTTTGCACACATAGTTGCCTTTCTACTTCCTGAGTATAGTGCTGCACGTCTTGTATCACTATACCCCCTCATCAGTGGCTTTAATGACAATAGTATGGTCATTTTTAAGGGATTGCAAAGCTTCCCACTCAATTTTACTCAAATTGTATCTTATAATGCCGCGATGCTTCAAGTTTTTCAATATCTCTAAGGACCACTTTCTCAAATGTATCTATTAAAGGGTCCGAGACATGTAAATTGTACTTTGCTGGGGTGTTTATACAGCTGGGATGTTTATATGCCTCAGCTCTACAGGGCTATATAGAACCAGTATTGATTCTGTTCACTGCTGTTGCTTGAATTAATGTTGTGCTTCCCTGTTGCTGTTGTGGGGCATGGAAGGTAAGTTGGATGATGATGGACATAGGGAGGAAGGCCGGCATGGGGTCAGGGATCCCAGTCCTCTGGGGACGAGGGAGGTATGACGGTGGGAGCTGGTCTCAGGTGAGAAGGGCACAGAGATATGGAATGGCTTGGTGCCCTTCTAACCTGCATCCCATCCTGAGAAACGCTGGTGATGGAGCTAGGAAAAAGAACCTTCCTTAGACACTGATGTTGTGCAATGCCAGGTCCATAAACAATAAAACCGCAATGCTGCAAGATCTCTTTGCCGTGAGTGATGTGGACCTGGTATGCGTGACCAAAACCTGAGTGAGGGAGGGTGAAACAGTTGCTCTGGGAGAACTGACCCCCCAGGATATTCGGTCCTTCACCAGTCCCGAATAGGAGGTCAGGGGGAGGGGTGGCAATGCATGCCTGACAGTCTTTCTCCCTCAGGCTGCTCCCCACCGCAGAGATCTCTGGCATTGAATGTGTAGGCCTGCTTTGGGGTGCCGAGGAGAATTTGGTTGTCTGGTGTACTGACCGCCTAGCGCACCAGCAGATACTCTGTCGCGCTTGCTAGAGGTGGAAGCAGTGTGGGCCTTGGAGTACTCCAGACTGATGGTACTGGGGGACTTCAACATCCATGTCGATGATGCCTCCTCTGTGCAGGCTGCAGACCTGGTGTCTTCCATGACAGCACTGTGACTCTCCCAATTTGTATCAACCCCTAAACATGAAGCAGGCCACACACTAGATTTGATCTTCGGGATGGGGTTGAATGTGGATCTGGAAGTGGTAGAACTGGTGTCATGGTCAGACCACTCGTTCCTGAAAGCTTGGCTGGGGATACCCCCCCCCTTGCAAGGGCGGCAAGCTGATTTATGCTCACCTGCAGAGACTTATGGACCCGATTGGGTTCCAGAATGCTTTGAAGGATCCAATGCTCCATGGCGGTTCATTAGATGAGCTGGTGGAGGACTGGCAGTGCCGGCTCTCCGTAGCCATCAACGAAATCACCTCCATCGCCCTCTTTGCCCCCGTGCAAGACGGGCTCCCTGGTATACAGAGGAGCTCCGACGGAAGAAGTGAGAGCTAAGATGGCTTGAGTGAGTGTGGCAACGATCTCGGGGCAAAGAGGCAAGAACATCTTACAGGACATTTATGAAAGTCTATGAGGTGGTGGTGAAGGCTATGAAGAAAGAGTTTTATGCAGCCTCCATTGCATCAGCTAACTCATGCCTGGCAAAATTGTTTAGTGTGGTTTGGTCATTGGTCTCCTTGACAGAGGGAGGACATCAAATTTTGAATTAGGATATTAGCTGTGAGGCCTTTGGGAGCTTTTTTGTTGATAAAATCTTGTCTCTCCACCGCGACTTGCCAGTCACAGTTGATTCAGTGAATGAGCCTTGGCCATCTTCGGGGCCAATATTTGATCATTTCAGCCCACTCTTTGGGGAGGAGATTGACAGGACCCTGCAATCAGTTAGGCCGACCACATGTCCCTTGGACCCATGACCATCATGGCTGGTAAAGGCCAGTGTCGAGGGGCTGCAGTCCTCACTGGAGGCCATTGTTAATCTAAGGCTCCGGAGATTTTCTTGGGCCATTAAAGGAAGCTGTGGTGAGGCGTCTTTTAAAGAAGCCATTGCTGGACCCCACCGACCTGATCAATTACTACCCAGTTTTGAACCTCCAGTTTCTGGGAAAGGTGATTGAGCAGGCGGTGGTGGAATAGCTGCAGGACTTCCTGAAGGATGTCTCAGCCCTAGACCTCTTTCAGTCTGGGTTCCATCCGGGACATGGGACGGAGACATTTCTGGTCGTCCTCACAAACAATTTTCGTAGACATCTGGATTGAGGCATCTCGGCACTGCTGATATTATTGAATCTATCAGCAGTGTTCGATACAGTCGATTATGATCTTTTGATTCACCACCTCACCGATGTGGGGATATGAGGGACTGCCTTGCAGTGGCTTGTCTCTTTTCTCCACAGTCAGGGACAGAGGGTGGCTCTTGGAGAGAAATTGTCATCCTGCCACCCTTTGGTGTGCATGGTCCCACAGGGAACAATACTCTCCCCATTATTGTTTAATATCTATGTGCGGCTCCTTACCCAGTTGGTGCAAAGTTTTGGACTTGGGTGTCATCAATATGCAGATGACACCCAGTTGTATCTGATGATGGAGGGCCAGCCTGACTCAGCCCCAGATGTCCTGGAACATGCTTTTGCAGCCGTGACTGGTTGGTTGAAGGAGAGTCAGCTGAAACTGAATCCGACAAAGATGAAGTTCCTGTACTTGAGCCATTGGGGATTAGGATCAGGACTCTGGCTTCCAGCCCTTGATGGGGCACCGTTAGTGCCAGTTCCGAGGGTTAAGAGCCTGGGGGGTGATCTTGGATGCCTCCCTGAAAATGGAGGCACAGGTCACAGCAGTCAGGTCCTTCTTTTTCCATCTGCGGCAGACTGGGCAACTTGTCCCTTACCTGTCAACCCATGATTTAACTACAGTGATCCAAGCAATGGTCATCTCTAGGCTAGATTACTGTAACTCACTCTACGCGGGGCTGCCCTTGAGCCTAACCTGGAGATTACAGCTGGTACAAAATGCAGCAGTGCGTGTTATTACAAGAGTGCCAAATAAGGTGGAAATAACACTGATCTTTCGCAAGCTGCATTGGTTGCCAGTGGAGTACTGGATCAGATTCAAGGTTCTGATATTGACCTATAAGGCCTGTGCGGACTGGGACCAGCATATCTACGGGACCGTCTCTTCCATATATTCCCTGGAGGACACTCCGATCAGGGGACAAACAGATGTTGGTGGTCCCTGGCTCCAATGAGGCCTGCCTAGCCTTGACTAGAGCCAGGGCCTTTTTGGTCCTGGCTCCCACCTGGTGGAACATTCTGTCTGCTGAGATCAGGGCCTGGCAGGACCTACTATCCTTCCACCGGGCCTGCAAGACAGAGTTGTTCTGCTGGGCCTCTGCTGGCCTGAAAAAGGGGGTGTATAAAATCTTAACCGTCCCTGTGAAGGCTGTCCTGTTTAAAATGTGTATTAATAGAAATACACTGCTGTTTTAATGATGTTTTAATGTAGATGAATTTTTATTGTATTTTAATATGTTGGTATCCACCCTGAGCCTGCTTGCGAGGAGGGCGGAATAGATTAGATAGATAGATAGATAGATAGATAGATAGATAGATAGATAGATAGATAGATAGATAGATAGATAGATAGATAGATAGATAGATAGATAGATAGATAGATAGATAGATAGATAGATAGATAGATAGATAGATAGATAGATAGTGTCCCAGAGAGGAGAGAAAAGAGCGATTCTCTTCTCACTTGTCCAGTTGGCAGATTAGCTGGCCATCTGCTTGTCTGCATGACTAGTCTTGTTTCAACAAACCAGGGCAACAGCTGTCACAAACATAGTTAAGTGTTGTGATGGTGGCAGGACAGAGGACTTTTCTGTTCCCATAGTAGTCACAAAAACAAATGTAGTAATCAATGTGAACATTTGTTCACAAGTGAAAAATTCACATATACATTCATAAATGAAACAAAAATGAACTAAGCTTTTGAAACAAAAGTGACAATGGAACAAAAATGGCACACTACCATCAACACTAATAGTCAATGATGTTCCAGTTCTCATTTCTTTATTTACTTTTAGCTATTCTGATATATTGTGAAATAAGACTCACTAAACCAGTTCTGTCTGTGGTTCCATTAAGACCATACAGTTTGTGATGGGCATGGATCTGGCGAGTTTGCCATGTTTGCGTGCTCCCTCTATTCTCCCTTCATACACAGAGCACAAATAAAGACTGCCCGGTTTGCCCCGGTACCTGCATTCAAACATAACAGAAAACAGGAATTTAAATTAAGGCTTCCAAAACCAGTAAGCCCACTATCATGTTCCACATAAGAGGAAAGAAGGGTAAGGCAAGAGCACATGGGCATGGCAAACTATAATAATAATAATGATAATAACAACAACAACAACAACAACATTCGATTTATATACCATCCTTCAGGACAACTTAACACCCACTTAACACCATACTTTATAAAGCATATTATTATTATCCCCATAACAAACACCCTGTGAGGTGGGTGGGGCTGAGAGATCTCTGGAAGAACTGTGACTGACCCAAGGTCACCCAGCTGGCTTCAAGTGGAGGACTGGGGAATCAAAACTAGTTCTCCAGATTAGAGTCCCACACTCTTAACCACTACACCAAACTGGCTGAAATCGTGCTCTTGACAAACAAGCAAGTCTGTTGTGATGTTTGAATGCAGCCAGTCTTTAATTATCCTCTTTAGTAAGGTAGTAGTTTTATACTAGCTAGTCTATCTTATTAAAGAACAACCTGTCTCATCCTGTCCGAACCACCATAGATATCCTGGCCTGTTCAAACTTTTAAAAACTGGAATATATTATAAGCACAGTTATAATCAACAGCAACAGTATTTTAGATGGGTAGCCATGTTGGTCTGCAGTAGAATAGAAGAATTTGCGTCCAGTGGCACCTTAGAGACCAACAAGATTTTCATAGCATAAGCTTTCAAAAGTCAAAGCTTTGACTCTCAAAAGCAAGCTCTGACTCTCAAAAGCTTACACTCTGAAAATCTTGTTGGTCTCTAAGGTGCCACTTCAATCCTGAAGCCCTTAAATTAATCACATGTTAAAATGATTTTGATGTCAGTCAAATTAGATCTTTGTTTTTCATCCCTATCCACATTGCGTTTTTGATAGATGAACACTACAAATGTCTAGGAACAGGAAGTCATCAACAGCTTCAGGACAAATGGATGGATCTGACTGATGGATCTGACCAGTTCTCAGATGACAGTAAGGAATTTTCCTGCTGATATGGTTAGTGATCCTGTCAATGCCGTGGTTGACCTCTACAATGGGGAAATGACATGGGCATGATTGTACCTATGTGTCTCAGGTCTAAGAGTCAGGGGAGACCCTGATTCTTTTTAGTAGTGCTCATTTTAAAGCCTACTCCAAGTTGGTGATGGCAGCAAAAAAGCAATTTTTCTATGCCACCATTGCATCCTCATAGAACTTTTCTGGGTGGTCAGGGGCCTATTGGGTTCCAGCCTACAGGAGGAGGAGGACTGCTCTACAGCTCACTGCAATCATATCTTGCATCCATTCTGACTTGGACACCACATTAATAGTGATAAGATCGAATGGTCCCAAAGTACTGATTTGTCCAGTTGTGCGGGAAACCTTTCAGCTTGACCAATTTGAGGACGTGAAAAGAATTTATTTGCTCATACCACCCTTGCACCTCTTGGCTGCTTAAATTTCATGGGGAGGTCGTGGTGGAGGAGCTGGTCAACTGAGTCTAGGAGACTGTAAATGCCTCCCTGAGAGAGGAATAGTTTCTCCTGCCTTTAAGCAGGCAGTGGTGCTTCCGTTCCTAAAGAAACTTACTCTGGACCCAGGAGACTTAAATAACTACAATACAGTCTCAAATGTACTATCCTTAAGCACAGTGATTGAACCAGTGGTGGCTAGCCAGCTACAAGGATTCCTGAATGAAGCAGATTTTTTTGATCCATTCCAATCTAGGCTGTTTTCACACACCCTAACCCTCTGGAAAATTGTGCAAAACTCGCGGCATGAAGTGTCTTCCTAGCGCGATTTCCTGGCACAATATCATTTAATTGCGTGTTTTCTGATGCCATTGCACCATCAAAATGGATCGTGCCGGGAAATTGTGCTAGGAAGACACTTCCTGCTGTGAGTTTTGCGCGATTTTCTGGAGGGTTATGTGCGCATGTGAAAATGGCCCAAGTTTCAGGCCTGCTTAATGGGACTGAAAAAGTGCTCAGGTGGATGATATGCACCAGGAGATGAACAAAGGAAGTGAGACTCTGTTAAAACTCTGAGACTGTTGGAGACTCTTTATATCATCAATCATGGTATCCTTCTGGACTCCTTTTCAGAACTGGGACCGGGAAATGCTAGGAGGCACTATATTACAATGGTTCCAGCTACTTTGATGGTAGGGTTGAGAGTGTGGTGCTGGAAAACTGATGCTCTGTCTCCTGGCCTCTGGCCTATAAGACGCCCCGCGGAGTTTTGCAAAACTCACATATTCAGCCACTTGAACAATAATCATTTATATGCATTTTTAGAAAGTGTAGCGCCCCCCCCCTTTCCTGTCTTTGGAATCAGGTCACTGTGCATGGCATTGATATGTGAACTTCAGCAACTTAATAACCCTAACATGCCACCCAATATTTTGTTTTTATTGCTATTTATCCCAAGAAGAAGGCTAAAAAAGGGAAGAACCCCTATTCAAGAAAAGCAATTTGTTTCAGGAGAGGCCCTACCTCAAACCCCACTCCCCCTCCTCTTTTTGTACTCAAAATATTATTTATCCAACTACTATAACCAGCTATAATTACCATATATAGTGAATTTGTTTACAGTGTGTAACATTCCAAGTTTACAAACCTACATTTCACCACAATAATTTTAGAACTAGTCTTGTAAAGGTTGAAACTCCTTTTGTAGTTCAAGATATTGTGTTACTATGGAGAGATGCTTGTGCTCCTTAGAACATTCTTGAGATGGTGCTGAACAACCAGAAGGGAATACTGTTTGATTCTTACTGACCTCCGGTTGAAGCTGCGACCTAAAAATCAAAAGGCTATGGATTCCATTACAAAGCTCATCTGAAGAAATCAATAAGTCATCCCAGTATAATATAAATTGATGGACTCTCTTGATACATGTCAAAAAGCTGCTTTATAGCTTTCCATTTACTCCATTTATTTAAATATAGCCAAGTAACTGTTCACGTAATAACAAAGATGTATCTAAAGTTCCTTCATACACAGGGCCTAGGGAAACAAAGAAGTACAGTAGCATGAGATTTAGTAGAAGTTCTGTAGGACTTACAGGTATTAATGTGGGTCCCAAGGTTTTAGATTTAGGTATTAAGTTGGAAGCAGCTATGCTCTATGCCCTCTCAGCCTGTTGCCCTGCTCTCTATATATGGTACTCTGCCATCTCCAGCCTTCAAGTTCTATGAATGTTTTTAATACAATGTACATTCCATCACCAGGCATCTAATTCAGTACTAGACATTTTATTGATTAAAATATGCCTACCCTGGTTTTCTCTTGTCACTTAAGGTGGCTTTCAATTTTGAGTTAAAACCACACAATACAACAATACCCCCATAATACAAAAATACCCCCTTAGCACCCCACTCAATTCAAACCCTATAGTGGTCAGCTTCAGCAATATCACATTGTAATCATCTCTTGAATTTTCTCTATTTGAGTACTGCAGGTCTAAGATCAAAATGGAGTATTTTCATATAAATGTGAAAACAGAACCATGGTTGGTCAATAAAACACCAAGAGCTTTAAATGAGATTGCTATGAACAATTTGCTAATCTATTGATCAGGTCTCTGACCCCAAATCTTGAGCCACTTATACAGTTTCTATTTGTTAAAGTCAGTATAGATCTTTTTTGTAGCTTCTCCTGCTGCATGAGAGCTATGATAAAAGAAAGAGGTTAATTAAAACTGTTACCTGAAAAGTATTTGAAATCAGCTTTTCCTTCCATTTTCTTTGGTAAATTGCATAGATTCACCATGCAACTAGAAAAAGGGCAACTGCCTTTACCATCATTGTCTGAAATCATTCCTGTGACTGCTTCTGGATCCCCAGTGGAATGGTATTTAAATTGTGATCAAATACATGATAATGAGAGGGCTGAAGAGAGTAAACAAGGAATGAGTCAATCTTACCTAAAGTGCAGGAACTAAGATAAAATTGACTAGAAGTAGATTTCACATTAATAAAAAGGAAGAGGTTTGTTTACCATTTGAATGCTCACTCTACAGCTGGCTTTTAAAAAACATAAAAAGCTGATTGAGAATAAGTCCTTTAAAGACTACTTGCCAAGATGGCCAGGACTGTCTTCATTAAAGTATCCTTTAACTCTTGCTTCTCTAAATTGGAAGCTGTTTGCATTAATTTTTGTCTATTTATTCTAAAATACTTTATGCTGATAGTTGAGTGTGTCTGTGTAAATCTGTAGGCATGCTCCATTTGGAAGTTATTGACATTGTGTTCCACAATGGAAGCTTCGGCATGCAAGCACATATTTACTTTAAAGCAGGGCTTTTTTTCAGCCAGAATGCCATGGAATGGCGTTCCGGAACCTCTTACTGGCCCCGCCCCCCAATCTCCAGTCAGAGATCAGTCCCCTAGAGGAAATGGCTGGGGGGATTGCAGGATGCTTTGGGATGCTGGTAAGCCTGCAGGGGGAGCACACGCCGTAGGAGGGTGAGGGAACAGCATGCTGGCCCATGCCAGGTGCCTCCCCTCCTCCGCTCCTTTGGTGAGGCAGGGAAGGCCCCTGCAGGCCCCAAAGGATCAGGCTGCTCCTGAATGGTGGAGGCTTCCCCCGCACGGCAACAGCCCTTTCCAGGCTGATTCGAGCCCGATCCTGGCCATTTCAGGCCTGTTTTGGCCATTTTGGGCCTGTTTTGGTCATTTTGGGCCTGTTTGGGGCCTGTTTTGGCCCCATTCAGGCCTGAAATGGCTAGGATTGGGCCACTGCTGGGTGGGGGAGGGTTCCCCGTGTGGCAGTGGCCTATTCCAGGCTGATTCAGGCCCAATCCGGGCCATTTGGGTCCATTTGGACCATTTTGGGCCCATTTTGGGCCCCAAACAGCCAGGATCTGGCTGCTGCTGGGTGGGGTAGGGTTCTCCTGTGTGGCAGTGACCTGTTCCAAGCTGATTTGGGCCCAATCCTGGCCATTTCAGGCTCATTTGGGCCCCTTTGGGCCCATTTTGGCCCAATTTGGGCCTGAAACTGCCAGGATTGAGCTGCTGCCGGGCAGGGGAGGGTTTCCCCGTGTGGCAGTGGCCCATTCCAGGCCAATTTGGGCATGAACTGGGCCATTTAAAGCCCAAGATCATGCCAAGATCATGCTGCTGCCAGGCAGGGGAGCGGTCTGTTGTGCGGCAGCAGCGCATTCCAGGACAATTTGGGCCCCAATTGCACCCCCTGTGGAGCACAGGAGTGCTCCTAGGGTGGTCACAGCCTATGAGATGATGTCACTTTCCAGAAGTGTGCGTGTGCATGGTACCCAGTGAGTTCCACCACCTCTTTTCCCAGAAAAAAAGCCCTGCTTTAAAGTGAATTGTACTGTTATCATGCATAAATAGTCTACACATGTTTATATGTCAATGCTTGGAGCATCCTCCTTATGTGTCCCCTTACAGTTACATATGTTACCAGGTAAATCAAAAGAACACTGCCTATGTATAACGGGATTTCAGAAATGGACAGGACTTTGGCTAAAGTGGGGAGTTTCTCAGAGAATAAGAATGTGAAAGACAGAATAAAATTAAAAACTTTATTAGGAAAATAAAACAACGGGGAATACTGAGTGTCACACAAGAATCTAAATACAGCTGCAAGTGTGTTTACACAGTCACGCACACAGTAAAAGAGTAAAATGTTAAGCCTAACATAATACCTAAAGAACACAATATGAAGCAAAAGAGGGCAGTTGAAAACATATAGACCTGCCCTGTAGAGACTAGAAATCCTATAGAGACCTGATGTGGAAAGCAGAAGAGAATAGAGGAGTAAAGAGACAGATGCTGGCTCACATCTCCAAGGATCATGTGCCAAATCAGGGGCAGTAGCAGGTAAGTTGGGTGGAAACTACCACAAAATATTGGGGATTTGACGGCTACGTTTATACATTGAAAGTGCTGTATAAAGGCAGGTGCACTCCAGACCATGAATGGCGTGGAGTTCAAAAGTTTGAATTCTATTAGGAGATTTGAAGTTAACAGTCAGGTGGGTAAAACTAGATGCTGTTAGTATGACACTGTCAAGCTAATACTGACAAAGAAGTATGTCTAGAAGGACATATGGTGTCAAGGGATGAGAAAAGATCAGTGAGGTGTGCTGATTGTGTCCAGGAAAATTGATAGGTTTATGACAATGGTCGATGCCTGATGGCTTCTTCCATGCATTAAGGCCATTACACCTGATTGCTGAGATACAGTTGGAGATTTGGGTGTGTAGGAGGCTGATAAGATTACCTTCCATGTAGATTGATTGACACAATAGGCTACTACCCTTTGTTATGTTTGGAAGTGCCTGTGGGCTGTTGGAGAGTTATTAGAATCTTGTTTTAATTTTACTATGCATGTTTACCACAGATCTCAGAAGATTGTGAAGTTTGAATCATGTGTGTAGTTGGGTCATTTGAGGGTTCTCTGGTTAGGCATCCATGCCTTTCCCATGGTTTTTTACCCATACATGAAACTTGTAGGAGAATTATTTAAAGTAAGGTGTTATCAATAGGCTAAGAATTCCAAACACTATCCTTCTTATACTGGGAAAGTGATGGATGGTCCTCTGAACTGGTATCTGGATGCAGTTGAAGAAACTGAAACCTAATCTAGATAAACTGAAAGTGTTATGGCTTGGTAATAAAGTTGATCCAGAAGTTGGTAATAAGGTTGATCCTTTTCAATAGGGCTGTAACTCCCTCTGAAATTTCAGACTTGCACCTAAGGGTTGCTTCTGGATTCATCTGGATAGGCAAGTGGTAGAGGCAGTAAAGAGTGCCTTTTCTAGTGCAGACTGGTTCACGAATTCCTGAAAAATCTGTCATATACTGAGATACATGGGCCTCAGTAACATCAAGACTGGATTACTGTAACAAACATTGTGTCACAGTACCTTGGAAAATAGTCCAGAAACTTAGTACAAAATACAGTGGTCAGGATATTAACAGGCATGAACTTGTTTCTCAAATACTTTATCAACTATATTGGTTATCATTGTGTTTCTGGGCTCAATTCAAGGCGCTGGTTTTGACCATTAAACCCTTCCAGAGTTCTTTTGATAAAGACTTATGTAAAATCCCTAATTTATACCAAGCCTCCATAGCTAGTTGCTTTCATGCTTAGATTATCTATTAGCAGGGCTTTTTTTCAGGGGGAACGTGGGGGAACGGAGTTCCGGAACCTCTTGAAAATGATCACATGGCCGGTGGCCCCGCCCCCTGATCTCCAGACAGAGAGGAGTTTGGGCAATCTAAACTCCCCTCTGTCTGGAGATCAGGGGGCAGGGCCACCGGCCATGTGACCATTTTCTCCGAGGGCAACCCACTGAGTTCCACCACCTCTTTTCCCAGAAAAAAAGCCCTGTCTATTAGTATATGTTCATTTGCTTTCTCTGGATCTTAATTTATTTTTGAGAAAATTCAACTTCTCTCCTCTTCCTTTTTAAAGGAATAACTCACCAGTCATAAATAAATGGAATAAAATCTGGTTTTGCAGCCTGAGTCATCTAGCCATGTGAGATCTTTAATCCCATTTATTTCAATTGGAGAATTAAGCATGTGTTTATCAATCTCCCGCTGAAAAATCAGGGAAATTAAAAAGTATGTAAATTTGGCTAGATCACACTCAGATTTAATTCAATGACTGTAAGTGCAATGATCAGATTTATTCTCTAGTTTACTGAAATAACTCATCCAATGAAAGGATTGTGCAGCATTATGAGTAGCATAGTTTGGGGGAAAACAAATTGAATTAACAAGAGTTGACATTATCAGAGCTATTCTTTTGCTTACAGCAAGTATAAATGATACATTTTCAGTTTTTCAAGCTTAATTCATCCAGACATTAAGCTTCTGAAAAATTCTTTATAACAACACATGCTTATTTTTACAAGGATCTTAAAAGCTGACAATAGCAAAATATCAACTTCTTTCACAGTTCCAGCTGTTGACGACAAGAATTATATTATTTCTGAAATTTAAATGCCCTTCATTGTATAATATCACCTTCATTTAAATGAATATTTTGCCAGCAAATTTCTTTGTGTTGCTGAAGTAAAAAATGCTAAGCTTCCAGAGCAGCCATTTTCTCCAGGTGAATTGATCTCTATGGCCTGGAGCTCAGTTATAATTACAGTGGCCTTCAGCCACCACCTGAAGGCTGGCAACCTTGCGGGGAGGTGTAGCCATTTCCTGTGCCAACAAAAGTATTTGAAATGGTCACAGGAATTCATATACAGTGATTCACAGCAATTCACATATAGTTCTTAAACAAATGTAAATGCTGTTTGAAACTACATCACTTTACAAAAAGTTGAGGTGGCAACAAATAACAACCAGGTTAAAATGGAAATGTGAAAGGGGTCTTAGTCAAAGATTGTAGAATATCAGAACTCTCAACATGTGGGGTGGCTTTGAGGAAAAAAGAGGATCCTTTACTCTAGATGAAAATTAACCAGAAGTTTATTTATAAGTGCATATGCATAATAGTTGCAGAGTTTCCCTCAGCAGTTCCCTCAAAAAATAACACTCTCCTCTCACACACAGAGACCCAGGCTTCCATAGAGAATGAATGACTAAACACTTTCCCTCCAATCCACTCTGACTAAACTGCAGTTCACTCCACCCCCTACGGTACAGTTACCATCTAATCACACCATGCTTCACTCACCCATCCAGACCCCCCACCTTCTTCATGATTTAGAGGTCTACATTTTTAACCACAGTAAACATACATTCAAAAGCACAGATTACTTAGCTGAAATAAAGCACACAAAAAATGGTTACATGGCAATACATTCCAGTAGTCCTTCTGTGAATCTATTGTATGATGGAAGAAAGGTCAGATGAAAAAACAATACATTTTTATATCAATGAATAATTTCTTGCATGCATGTAAAATGGCAGCACTAAGAAACGACTATGAAAACAATTGAGTTTTTAGATGTTTATTTATTTTTATTATTTATTTATGTCATTTATAGGCCATCGTCACACAGGCATCTGTTCCGTTAAATTTACAGCATATAGCGTCATCGCTGATATCGGCACAGTAATGTTTCTTTGGGTCACCTCGTGTTTCTTCGCGCTCCCAGCTGTCCATACCTAAGTGCTCTGTTCCGTTCTCTCTAATGGGCGCAGAAGCAGCTCCTCCCCCTTTTTAAAAAAAATTTTGGCGTTTAATTCTGCTATAACGGAATAACATTAGCTTCCTAATCTACTGCTGTTTCCTGAATAATCTGAATCCATGTGCACAACTGAAGTTGTTGTCAGCTGGATGAGGCTGCAGTCTTCCGCGCCTAAGATCCTCTCGGTAACGCAAAACTGAAAGCGGAAGTCGGATAGAACGGTTGCGGAGTTTAAAATTTTCCCGCGCGAAAAAAATAAAGGCATTATATCGCTATAACATTGTAATTTTAAAAAAACCCGGAAAATGACTGAACACGGCCATTTTTAGCGAGGTGTGGTTTTGGGTTAAAATAAAAATTTCTCTAATGGCAATTCAGTCATTTTTACTTGTTTTCTTCAGCAGAAAATTTTCATTGTGTGATGTCGTTATAGTGATATAAGGACATTATTACAAAAAAAAGGGGAGTCGTGGGAGAAATGGATTCTGGGATTGAGGAGAGAAAAAAAGGGTGGGCCTATGGCGTGGCGAGGCGAAAAAATCGATGTGAGGCATTTACACTGAGGCACAAAATATCGCGACTATCAAGCACAAAGCAGAAGAGAGAAAATCGCATCAGTGTTGGAATAAGGTGGGTGTTTGCCGGGAAATTGCGCCATAGTCTGCCTTTCTTACTGAGACTCAAGGAGGATTACATAGTGTGAGATTAGAACAATCAGTAGCAAGGACAATTCCATACAGTATCAAGGTCAATTCCATACAGCGTCAAGGACAGTTCCATAAACAATGTCATAGGATAAGTAAAAAAACAATTTTACAAAGAAATAGCATTAGCAATGATTCAATACAAAGTTGAACATTGCTGAAACAGAACATAATCAATTCTATGACTGACATTAGACAACATGAAGTACAGGTAGTATACAGGAGTACACATTCAAGCTGCAGCATCTTGCACCAATTGGAACCTCCTAGTTAACTTAGATGTGGGACCAATGTATCGTGCATTCAAGTTTTAATGTTACCATAACATGGATCCAGCTGGCCAGGTCAGCCGTGTCAAGGTAAGAAGCCATCTTCCAGGTTAGAGTGAGATTGTAGAAAGCATTTTTTGCAGCTGCCATGGCTTGTTTTTCTAGTAGTAGCGTTGGATCCAGTATGACCCCTAGGCTCTTAATTGAGTTTGCAAGGGTCAGGTGAACTCCATCGAAAGTGGG
The DNA here is from genome assembly GCF_028583425.1 of Eublepharis macularius. Lineage (NCBI taxonomy): Eukaryota > Metazoa > Chordata > Lepidosauria > Squamata > Eublepharidae > Eublepharis > Eublepharis macularius. The sequence continues at coordinate 107,378,127 of NC_072793.1, forward strand.
GAGTACAATGTCTTTCAAGATTTCTGCCTTTCTAACAAGCATCACTTCAGTCTTGTCTGGGTTCAATTTCAATTTGTTTTTTTCCCCCAGCCATTTCATTATGGCTGCCAGGCAGCGATCTAAGATTTCTACTGCAACCTGTGCAGACCTGGATGGCGAGATACAGAGTTGAGTGTCATCTGCATATTGATGACATCTAACTCCATAGCTGCGAATGAGTACTCTTAAAGATTTTAGGTAGAGGTTGAATAACATGGATTGCACCCTGTGAAATCCCACAAGATAGTTCCCATTCTGGAGATAGCTGATCTCTGACAGCAACCCTTTGAGTCCATTCCATGAGAAACTATTTATTCTGTAGTTTGTTCTAAAATATTGGGAACACAAGGTTAAACTGGACAGGATGGTGGGAAATACATCAATAAATCACCTGTGTGATTCTATGTTAAACACAGACCTAAATTGGATTGGAGTCACATTACTAGAGGAGCTTTGTCTGTGTGTGTATTTTAGGGGTGTGCATCCAAAAAATATTCAGGTTTCCCGCTTTGGGATTATCCAAAGCGGGAAAACAATTTGGGATTCAGGTGTTTAACCACTTCTGTATGCTCTATAAAGATTCGGGAATATTTACGGAGCACACCAAAGCTCAAAGCAGCAGTTTTCTTGCTATTTGCAAATGGCAAGAGAAGTGTTGCTTTCAAGCTTCCCACCCTGCTGCTCTTTCCAGCCAATGAGAGGGAGGAGGGACCCCCTCCACCCCCTCTCATCAGTTGAGCAGCAGACGTCTGAAAGCAGCAACACTTTAAATGTTGCTGGCTGGTTTCAAAGACTCCACTCTGCTTTCCACTCTTTCCAGCCAACGCGAGGGGCTGCTATTTCCAGCCATGGCTGGAAAAAGCCATGTGGGGAATTTGCAAGCAGCAACACTTCAAGTCCCTCCTCCCCCTCCCATCAGTTGCAAAGAGTGGCACAGCTTACCTGAAGCTTTCCAAAGCAATCCAAATCCAATTCAGAAATCCCAAATCTTTCCAAATGGGGCCCAATTCGGGTCCCCCCCCCCAAGTTGGCATCTCAAATCACACACCTCTAGTGTATGTGTGTTTTAAGCCTCCCAGCATGACAGTATCAAGATTTAAATAATCTCTATGAAGCTTCCATTTCACAGGTCTAACTCTCCCAGTGCCAGAGAACTCATACAGTGCGGGAATCATTTTTGCTGCTAAAAGTTTTTTAGAAAGAAGGAGATCCAGTAATAGATCTATCATCTATGCAAAGTTTGTCCTGCTTTTGCCTCCCCATTTGGAAGAGACAGACACAAGGCTTGGTTATAAATTTGGGCCATTTATTGACCAACATTAAACTTAATAATGGCAAAAACATACTAGTGATACAGGTCAAGCCAAGGGGTCTCCCCTGGACCTCCTCCTCGACCTGTCTGAGCAAGCACCCACTGCCCCAGGCACGAGCCATCCATGCACATGGCTGTAATCCATCTTGCCAGGCAAATCATTCTCCCCTTAAAGTTCCAAGCACCCCAAGCCATGGAGACTGAGGGAAGAATTTGTGCAGGGGGGGTCCCCCAGGCAGTCTGCCCTCTCAGCTGGCAGCTGTGAAGCCCATCAGCTGATCCCTGGCAGACCCTAATTCCCCACCAATGGGAATGTCTCAAGGGTGCTCATCGGTCCGCTCTGTATTCCCAAATCTAACCTGTCAGAAACCTAGGTAACAGCTCTGCCAATTCAAATATCACACCCAGATAACAGTACAAGGTAGGCAAGAAACACCTCTCCCAGAGCCAGTTTGGGAAAAACAGAACAAATTCATACCTAGCCCTGGTAACCAACAACTAGCTAATCCTATACTGCCATAGGTTGCAGTGGTTGGCTGACCTTTTTTGAGCCAACTGATCCCTACGGAGGTGGAGCCACCCTTTATAGGGATACACCCTGCCTCCCCAAAGACCTGGATGCCTGGGAATGCAAGTCAGCCTCTCCTTCTGTGTGAAAAGGCAAAAGCAGCCCTTGGATCGAGTGTGTTTCACGTGCAGCCAGGTGTGCTATCTTCCTCTGGAATCTCACACTGGTGTACATAGTTCTCTTCCATTTTATCCTCACACAAACACATGAGGTAGGTTAGGTTCAAGATTACCCAGAAAGATTTATGGTAGAGTGGAGATTTTAATCAAGGTTTCCTCAGTCAAATAGTCAAACCCCTATATCACATTGACTCTCTAATATCACTCATTGATACTCCAGTTCTAAGTAGATGTACACCCTACTAAATCCATTAAAGTCAACAGAACAGCCTAACTCTGCTTGGGACTTCAGTTTTTTCTTTACTTTGTTTATGCCCTGCCTTTCTCCCCAATGGACACTCAAAGCAGCTTACATTGTTCTCCTTTTCATTTTATCCTCACAACGACCTATGAGGTAGGTTAGGCTAAGAGTGTATGACTGGCCTCAAGGTCGAATTTCCAAGACAAAATGGGGACTGGTAGTGGAATCTTTGAGGTCTTATTCCTACATGATAATTACTACACCACATAGATTTGCCAACTCTGGGTTAGGAAATTCCACGAAATTTTGGTGTGCAGCCTGTGGAAGGCAGGATTTGGTGGAGAGGAGGGACCTTATCATAATATAATGCCATAGAGTTCACCCTCCAAAGAAGCCATTTTTTACAGGAGAATTGATCTATCTCGTCTGGAAATCAGTTGTAATTCTGGGAGATTTCCAGGTGTCACTTGGAGCCTGCCAGCCCTAAAGCTTTCCAGATTCTACTGTTAATTTCCAACTATCTTCTTGAACTTGTCCCAAAGAAAAAGCAGAATTCTGATAAATCTACAGTTTGCCTGATCTAAACTATGCATCAGTTGCTGTTACTGAATCATGCATTTTTAACTTTCCACAACCTTCACAATTTCCCATTCAATGACTTTCCCATTTAGTATATTTTACTGTTTTTGAAGTGTAATTACAAAAAAAGAGATCTCTTGATGATTTGTTATATGTATCTGTTCTATATTAAGAGCTTCTGATTGCTTCCTTGATTAGGAGCTTGATTGTATTATTTCTTGCTGTTCAATAGTATTAGAAAAAGAGGCATGGTGAAAAAACAAGGCTGACTTGGACTCCAATGAAACAAGGAGCATTCCAAGGGCAATATTATTACAATGTTTCCTTTTTCAGAAGACCCTAATGCAAGCTGGGGATTTGGAAAATGCTGCTGCAGGCATGATGCTTTCTTTTTCATTTGTCCTTTGATTAAAACATTTGCTGCAAATATCCAAGTTGCTGCAGCTTCAGTCTACAGATAATGCCACAGCTTCAGTCCTGAGAATCCTGTTTGATATCGAAATCCCTAGTAAGGAGCAATATTGTTATCCTTAATAGTGCATCAAATCAGTTTTGGTACCTAGAATGTTCTCAAGGGCTGGCCAAAAAAATAATAACACAAACTGCAAATAAGGCTATCTTCACAGTATATAGAAAACCAACAGGAGAAACCTTCACCAGAGACTGCAACAATTACTCAATATATAATTTATAGATTTTATATAAACAAAATGCAAGTGCTATATGTCCAAATTACTATCACTTTCATAGTATAAACTGTTTTTAACAACCAACTTTTAACAGACCATGGCCGTTTCCAGATGGCTCACCTGTACCCGGAACGCCGTGCCACGTTGCGGGGAAAACGTGAAATATCGCGTTTTCTCGCGCGAGTTTTGCACGATGTCACACAAAACTTGCGCAAGAAAACGCGTTATTTCGCGTTCTCCCCGCAACGTGGCGCGACGTTCCGGGTGCAGGTGAGCCATTTGGAAACGGCCCATATTGAAGGTAAGCATTTCCATCTTCACAATATTTTCTACATGTTTTTTTCCTTTTTACAGGGTCCATCAACCAGCTCCTCATAAACCATATTGAAGGTAAGTGTTGCTTAACAGTATTGTCCCAATACTTAAATCAGTTCTCTTTTTCTCTTTTTGTGCAGGCATAAAGATATAACGATGGAATATCCCACATCAAGTGTAGACTGTGGTCCAAAAGGAAAAATGGCCAAAGGGCCTACCAGCTATTTGTTCAGTTCGTTTCGGGGTTCTTCTTCATGGGCCATATAATATACTTCAAAAGCTGTCTGTTCCTAAAATACAAAATGTTCATGCAATTGTACATGCCTGATACCAATAAAACTTAATAAATATTAATAAAATATATCAAAAACCATCTACTCACTGTCGTTTTCATATAAAAGTTCCTGCATCATGTTGGTTGAAGGCTATTGATCTGGACTCGAGCATCAACATGTGACTGTTAATTACACTCTTTAAAGGGAATGCTGCTTCACTACGTAAACATAAGTTGTTAAAGGTATCAACTTCTTGGACTTAGGTGTTAGAGGGACCATCTTGTTACACTCTTTAGCTCCTTATTACATGGAATGTTTGTTCACTTCATATGATTAGGGGGACATCATATTCATAAAAAAACAAGTAAAATCAATTTAATTATTTAGTCCCTTAGGAGCAAGACTAATCTAAAAATCCACTGTGCCTCTAAAGATAGCAAATCCGTTTGGATGTTATTTATGGAGCTAAATTTTACCACCTGTACAACTGAAAAACGAAGTTCCCATTCACTGTTATAATGTTGTATAAAGTGTTGCATTAAAGGGGCTTCTAGGTTTTTCTTATTCTGGACAGGTGTTTTTGAATGCTTACTCTTATTGCATGTGTATAACATGCAATAACGATGAGCAAGGGCATTCTATGATGTAGATTACGTCCAATGTGTTACATGAAGAGAAGGATTGAGTGAACAGAGGGGAGCTCTTCCTAGGGTTTTTAAAGGTGTTAACATTAGCTGATAAAGGGCATATATTGCAATGCCTGCAAGCAAAGTGACCTGTTGATTGTTGTTGCCTTGCTGTGGTTCCAAAAAATCAGAATGGACTAAGATGTCACAGAGACTTCTAGTTCTCCCATAGCCTGCAGTGGGCTCCGTTTCACATCCTGTTATACTACTACTAATATGCCAAATTTTTTTGCACTGCTTTAGAGATGCCCCCCAGCAGTGGAGTAAAAATTCTAATTTCTGGTCTAGCTCTAAATGTTAAAAAAGAGCTGCAAGTCACCTGCCTAGCCTTCTTGACTGCATTTACAATTATTTTTACTGGATAGCCCCATTTTTAAAAAGCCTGCCCTAAAGTTCTTCTCTAACATAATCTGAAACTGTTGATGAATTTTGTTTTAATCTTAAATATTGCCCAAATGGGATGTTTTTTTTCAAATTATTAAAATGAAATGAAGAGTAATGGAGGTATGAACATTTATACGTAATCTTTCTATAGGGTCTGACTCTTAATTTCCTAGCACTCTGTTTATATACCACAACATCCCAAAAATGTATGTATTGTTGACGTCCTAACCGTGTGAAACTAATATTTTCGTCTACTGAATTCATCCATTCCACAAGTTCAATAGCGCTATCCTGTCCCCTCAAAATCAAAAACAAATTGACTATGAATCTTTTCAGGAGGAATATTTTATCAAAAATGGATTTGCAGTCTTATTAAAAAATACTCCTTTTCCAAATGGGCTATGTATAAATTGGCGATGCTAGGGGCTGCTGAACAGCACCCCACCACTCCTTTCACTTGGTAATAGGATTGTTGTCTAAAGCTAAAGTAATTTCTTTCCAGGATGGTGTCTAATATACTTAATAACAGGTGGGTGGATTGTACTTGTACTGATCTAGAATGCAAAGCCAATTGTACTACTCTTCTGGCTTCCTGGCCATTTTTCCTTTTGGAGCACAGTCTACATTTGATGTGGGATATTCCTTCTCTGTATCTTTATGCCTGCAAAAAAAGAAAAAACGAGAACTGATTTAACTATTGGAACTATACTGTTAAGCAACACTTACCTTCAACATAGTCTGTCAGGAGCTGGTTGTTGGACCCTGTAAAAAGGAAAAATCATGTAGAAAATATTGTGCAGATGGCAATACTTACCTTCAATATGGTCTGTTAATAGTTGGTTGTTAAAAACAGTTTATACTATGGAAGTGTTACATAATTTGCACATATATTGTAATTTGGACATATAGCAGTTGCACTTTGTTTATATAAAATCTATAAATTATATACTGAGTAATACTGAGTAATTGTTGCAGTCTGATGGAAGTTTCTCCAAAAAAATAATAATGCAGACCTTTTAAAATTGGCACATTCTTGACCTACAGAGCATTATTTCAGAGCATTTCAGAGCATAGTGGGACCATCAGAGCCTTATGCTCTTCATAACCAATTGGTTTATTTTACCAGTAATGGCTATTCCTAATGGAATGGTTATATAACCATCTCTACCAGTGGCTGGTGCTTCTGCATACTTGAGCATTGGGTTAGTTCTGTATTGGTTTAAGTTATTCTGTGTTCTGGGGGAGCTAAGAGTCTCTATACACAAGGATGCCCAAGTGTAGGGAGATGCAATGTTAGCTGGGAAGTGTAGTTTAAAAAGACAGGCTCTGTCAATTTCACCTCTCTATACAAGGGTAGTTTTAAAAAGCAGAGCCAGCATAGATTGCTCCCCAGAGGATTTGTTAATTTCATCTTTGTCTCCCTGAAGGCCCTGTCAATTTCACTTCCCCTTTGGAGAGGCAAAGAAAAAATTAACAAACCCTCTGAGGAGCAATCTCTGCTGGCTCTGCCTTTTAAAACTACCCTCATGTAGAGAGGTGAAATTGACAGAGCCTTTGGCTCTATCTTTTTAAATTATGCTTCCTGGCTAACATTGCATCTCCCTGCATTTGAGCATCCTCATGTAAGGCATCTCATGTAGAGAGACTCTTTTATGTTTAACTGTTGCAATTATTGCTGTGCTGGAGACCACTTGGAAACCTTTCATTAAAGATGGTTCCTTAAACTAGTATGTTACACTTATTTTGAATGAAGACTGAGAATCAAACTACGAGATAATTTACATGCATACGACACGTGAAAGCACTTACACGTGTTTCCCTGTTGCTTTCCTGTTCACTAACACATCGCAGACACGCTGTACTCAATCTGCACTCAATCCCATGCTTGGATTGGTATGTGTTTCTGCCCCATACCTCCCAGACAAGAGATGGTATCCCATGATGCACCTTGTGTATGCTCAAACCTTCCTCTGTAGCTTTTCTGAGAGTGAGAGCGGGACCACAAGTGACGCCTGACACAGGTTGGACACTTGCCAGCTTCCCTCAAGTTTTGATGGGAAATGTAGGCAGCTTGGCGGAATGTTGGACAAGTGACAGTTGAAAAGTCCATTGGACAGCAGTCAGAGAGTCAAGCTGCAAGACCAGGATGCCTACATTTCCCATCAAAACTTGAGGGAAGCTGACTAGTGTCCAACCTGTGTCAGGCGTCACTTGTGGTCCCGCTCTGAGTCTTGTTTACTCAATTGGACGTATCAGGGGGAAAGCCTGCCAGGTTTCCTGGGGGGCTAAAAAGTGGGGTTCCACATCTCTGTTGAGATCTTGCAGCTCAGCCCACCAGGAAGGGGGACATCTATGCAAAGAGGGGTGGGCAATCCCCACTTCAGGAGCTATGGCAGTGTTTCCTGCTGTTAGCCAGAATCAACTCTTTCCTGCCTGTTTGTCCCCAACCACCTCCAATCTCCATGATTCCCTATGGGGGAAACTATCCAGGGCTATCCAGGGAGATGGGGGTGGCATTTTGCAAAATAAATCTACAAAAATTTCAGGGAACATACTGCTAACTGTCCTCTAAAGATGCTCCATATTTCAGGGAGTTTGGACATTGGGGAGCCATTTTATGCCCCCCCGAAGGTGCCCTTAGCCACCCCATTTGTTTCTATTGCGGGGGAAAAACTGACAGCAGCTGGAGAAACAAATAGATCATGCTTTCCCCAAGATCCAATCTCCCTGAAACTTGGAAGGTTTCTGGAGGATAGTTAAGAATAGGTCCTGTGCAAATTCTCTGGATTTTGCTTGCAAAATGGCACCCCAGTCCCCTAGATAGCTCCACTAATTTTCCTCCTAGGGAATAATGGAGATTGGAGGTGGCTGGGGTGTCAGGCTATGGGTGACAGGCTATGGTAGATAGATCCCTATAGTATTGCAACAAGAAATCCAGGCTCTTGGTTAAATGGCTTTATTCAGAAATAAAATCATTTCCATAGATATGTCCATAGGGTTACTCAGAAGCAAGGTAGGCATCTAAGCAGTAAAAGCACAATTGACAGGAATAGTAACGTGGGAAAATCTTTCTTCTTAACACCCGTTTGCTCTTTCCCCCTCCCAACAGTAAATAGATCTTTTGGCATGAACTTGCCCTGAGAATGTCTCGCATAGCTGTACTATCAAGTTGAGTCACTGAGAAAGCAAGACATAGCAATGCATGGGAGTGAGTAGTATACAAGTTCATGAGCAGTGGAAGTTTCTAGAGTCTGTTAGATAAGCACCTGCAATAAGCTTGTGAAAGAAACAGTTATGGCATTGGCAATATGATATCAAGTTACAGCATGAAGCATTTGTTCAGAACAACAGGTCTACATTAGCCTTAGCATTAGCTAATGACAACAGGATCAGCATTGGCATGGATGGGGCTAAGACATGACATAGGACCACCTTCTTTGGGGGCCTATAAAAAATTCCCCCGAAGTCCAATCTTCATGAAACTTGGAAGGTCTTTAGAGAACAGCTAGGAGTAGGTCCCCATTAAATTTGGTAAAATCTGGTCCTAAAATGTCCCCCAGACCCCTGGAAAGCCCCGAATCACATTCCCCATTGGAAACAATGGCTAAATTTTACCCAATTTGCTCTGTATTGCTGAGCCAAACGGGAATGAGTATCCCCCACCCTGTCCTCTTCAGGTTCATGTATCAGGCATGTTTCTGAACTTTTGCTCAGATGCTTAATCGTGTTGCCACGATCTTGCTTTCCACTTCCTCCTCATCCCGACCGAAGACGCTGCATGGAGCGGAGGAGGAGGAAGTTAAGGGGGGGGAGGAGCGTATAGGAAGGTGGAGTAGGGAGGCAGCAGCATCAGCTAGAAAATGGAAGGATTTAAAACATGATAGATTAAAAGCCAAATCTAAGGGCAAAAAGAGGGGAGAGGGAAGTGGAAGCTGTTCAAAATCAATGCTCTGCAATGACAACTCGCTGATTATGACCATGGACAGTTGCAACCACAACTACACCAGTTACCTAACGCGTGCATGGACTAGGGCTACAGGACACATGTGCACTCAGGGTAAAATGGACACCGGCAGGTAGGAACAGACATGATTCAAGGCACTTGCATAGTCTCATGTAATTCGTCTCATCTAAATTCTAAATCTCATAAATGATACCCTAAATGCAGGTCTCCAGTAATTTGCTTTTTATTTTCTTCCTTGAAATATTCTGTTACTGTGTTATAAGTGCAGAGGAGTTAGCCGTGTTAGTCTGTGGTAGCAAAATCAAAAAGAGTCCAGTAGCACCTTTAAGACTAACCAATTTTATTGTAGCATAAGCTTTCGAGAATCAAGTTTTCTTCGTCAGATGCCTGATACAGATACTGGCCAGTATCTGTATCAGGCATCTGACGAAGAGAACTTGATTCTCGAAAGCTTATGCTACAATAAAATTGGTTAGTCTTAAAGGTGCTACTGGACTCTTTTTGACTGTGTTATAAGTATCTTTCATATCCATTTTGTATGAACACCTAAAAGGCAACTTCTCAAGATTGTAGCTATTTGTGAGAGATTCAGGATACCTCACAACTGGAGATAACAACATAAAAACTGTTACAATCATGGTGAGATAGGAGCTGATCAGTTATTTCAGTAAAGTTAATGCATGCATACTTACCACACATTCAGTTGCTGAGAGATAACTCGTCTTTTAGATTTTTCTTGATAAATACTCTGTATTTCAGTTAAGTGGCTAGAGCAAGTAATATCTAGAAGAGCCCTAAGTGACAATTCAGAGGAAGCCCAGGGTTGGATGCACTAGCAACCCCCCCCCCCCCACACACACAGGTTATCCCAGTGACAGCAATTCTTTGGTGGAGAAAACTAGCAGAGGACAGTGGCTGTGGTGTGGAGACAAACTGGGTGAAATCAAACAGAAAAGCTTAGGGGTGGGGGGTCCAACCCATATATTGAAATACCAGAATTGGAATACCTTTGGATCATTTGCTCAATTCCTCAGTAATTTCTGGCCTAATTAGTTCACTTCTCTTTAGGCTGTTAGATGATTTGCTTTGATGTCACAGAGGAGCATTTCAGGCATAACTGTTATGTCCTTCTGGCCATCATTTGCTCCACTGCTCTGGATGCCTGGGCAGCCAGGGACTAGGCAACTATCTGCTATGGGGAATTTGGGATATCATAAAATCATAATTCCAATGTCTTTGAGCACTGTTTGTCAATTTAAATTACGTGTGCACACACATATATATTGGATGGCATGGATTTCCAATGCAGTTTGTTTGAGAAATACACTGAGCAGTTTGGGAATTTTTAGATGATAGCAGACAGATATAGGGAACATGAAAAATGTAGATCTCTTATTCTCACTCATTTTTTATCTAAATGTGACAGGACATTAATAAACACGTAGTGAATATTGTATATATCAATTCCTTGTTAGCTACTGGCAACATGTATGGACAATGAGAAAAAAACCTTTTCTCTTGACTGTTGTCAATTCTTCTTTTTCACACAAGGTTATAAGCTTGCCATCCCTCCACCTGGGTCTGGGGAATTTCCATTCTGACATGCCGCCCCCCAGCCCCACTCACCTGGCCCGCAGGAATGTGTAGAAGGCATGGAGGGAGAAGAAGCACATATACCCACTTCTGTGCAACCCTGCCTGCAGCTCCTCCACCACACTGGAAAATGTCATTTTCTGGTGCAGCATGGGAGCGTGCAAGCAGGAGGGAAGTAAATACCGCAGTGCCCCGCATTCCCAGCTCTCTGCACCCCTGCTTTGGCCCCTGGCAACCCTACATGGTTATGAGAAGCTTAACAGTAATCTCATGCAGAAATACTGGGTGGCTAACCTTTTCAACTGAAATAACCAAAGTGTACACAAACATGAAAGGAAATATCCTCACATACTATTGGGATTTTGGTTTATTTACCAATTCCAGAGAGGTAGCCAAGTTAGTCAGTTTCAGCTAAACAAAAATGAGTCAAGTGATAAAGTGGGTTGTAGTCCACAAGAGCCTGTATTGTGATAAATCTGTTAGTCTTTAAACACTTGAATTAAATCTGTTAATCTTTAAACACTTTTTGTTTTTGAGAACGTTACTTTGATGAGTTTGATAACCCTTAAATTTTGGAAACAGTAACTTGGCAATAGACATAACTCCATGCCCATTATGTTAGCTTGGAATCTGGAAAACATTTTCATTACAACTGTGGCACAATCACAGTGCCTGTGAAAAGACAACAGATCTACATGCCTGTGAAAGGACAATATTATTTCCAGAAGGGTAACTAAAGGGTGACAATGTTATGTCTTTCAAGGAGACGATAGCTGTTCCACAGTTACAAGGGCCTCTTTCACATTATATTATTTAGAACATGACTACAATGCCATGTCTTAGTCACTGGGATTGATTGTTCTTTATTGAGTGTGCACTCAGCAATACAGTCAGGTTTGTTGCTATGTAATGTATAAAATGATCCAAAGTGTCATGAAAACAGTCTGGTCTTTTTGCATTTTTCCCTGCTTCCCCAACTATTTCCCAAATGTTATGTAATAACAGGCCCAGCCAGTTTTGAAAATAGAATGAGCATTTGGCCTGCTTCTTACCTTATTTTGTCTGAGCTGGGTTTGCCCATCTCTAATTGTTTCTGGCAAAATGGAACACAGCATGCTCAGAATTAGTTAATGGAGCATGAAATCCTACATGCAGAAGCTGTGCTTCTTTCTATAAGAAGTAGTTTGTCAAGAGATAGTTGCAGTTTATATTATTGTCCTTATTTAATTCTTTATTTTTTCTTTTCAAATTTGTATAATAAACATATATTTCCATCCTTTCGTATCTTGGTTAGTACATATTCTTTCTAAAATACAGGATACTGACTTACTTTGCTCACTTTCTGTAAGTATGGACTATTAAATCAATAGAAGGCAAATAATGCTACCTGTGGATCCAGCCCTTAAATATACACTTTGTGACTGTGATACAATTATTTATTTCATTTTATTTATAAAGTGGTTCACATCATTTTCCATAACTGTCCTAGAAAAGGAGCAAATGATTCATCAGGTGAAGAGTTGATCTACAGAAAGCCAAGCATCACATGGGTAGGCTTTAGGGTTATTTAAAGGTGGGGAAGGGGTTGTAAGGAAATGGACTCCAGCCAGAGAGGGAATTCCACCCCATCTCTTGGGCGTAAGCCTTCAGGCAAGCTAGGGAAAAGATGTTAGTGTTATAACAGAGCTCCCATTCTGAGCCCCTCTGCTGCTGATGTCTGATCTTATGCCAAATTAAGACATATATTCTCTTCCTGGCATGCTGCTAATCTTTCCTACCACATTGCTCTTATTTGATTACCTGGAGAGAAAGCAATGCAGAGACATAAAAATGAGATTATCGTACTTTTTCTGAACTGAAAACTTTACACATCTTAGGTCTCTAGAGAGCAGCATAGTACTTGCTAGATGCAAACAAGCACACTTATTTTGCATTGCATAAAAGAGTGATTTTTCCTAACAGGGAATAGACCAAGTAGAATAGGACAAGGAATAGAACAAAGAGATATTTGCCCATGGTTGTGAAATCACACTAAAGTAGTACATATGACAGACACAGAATACACTCTAAAATTCTAGCACTCACAATTATGATATTTTCCAAAATCAGTATGTATTAGTAAAGTTTTTCAATTTGTTAATGAGAAATCAGGGATCTACAAGACAAATCTTCAGTCTATAATGCAATATATGTGTAATATCTGTCTACTTACAAATATAGATGCAGAACATATAAAATCAATCAGACTCCTAAGGTAGATAGCACAGCCAGAAATTCTGAATCAGATTCCCAAGAAGCAGTTGTACCTTAACCATACTCTACTTTCATCCAGTAGCTAGCAAAATTCATATCACTCTCTATAACTCATTAAGATTGGAAAACTGTTCCCATTTCATTGAATTCAAACTATAGACAGATTGCTAATTCAGTAAATCTACCTAAACTTTGTTTCAATTATGATAAAGATATTAGTAACTATCTTTACAAAGGATTATCACTGCACCCTTGATATATCAGGATAGCATTATTCTTCCATTAGTTTTTCAGTGCTTGATATGGAAGTGCACTTCAAAAATTTTCATATACAGTTCATTTCAGGTTTTCATTTAGGACATGTTTTTTTTAACATGAATTTTGTTGGCAGCCAGCCGAACTGTGCACACCCACCCCTACCCTGCAGGAGCAGTGAGGGAGGAGGGGAAAGGACATTCAGAATCACGTCCCTTCTGTCAAAACAGCATGGGGAGAGGCTATTTCCCTTTCCCCCCTGCTCCATGTGGAGTATTCTGTGCATGTGGAACAGTAAAACAAGAGGGAACCCCAGTGCTATTTTGACATGAGAAACAGCTTGTGGGGTGAGGGAGGATCTCCTGAGGAGAGAGAAACCCCTCTTCCTTGCATAAAGCCATTCTGAGGTTGTTTGGGCTCTTTTTATTTTTTAAAACCCATTCTCCAAAACTGCTGTGTGTCTGCAGGGAACTCAAAAATCTGCACATCTAGCTTGACCCTAAGTAGTTCCTGATGGCCATTTGAGTTAAGAACCTTTCCAGCCTCTGTTAATTTGGTCCTCTTATGCAGGAGACCTCTGTTTTTACAGGTTCTTAACACACTGGTAGGTACATGACTGCCAGTAATACATGACTACATGGGAGAAGGCGTGTATATAAAACCACCAGACAGATGTATGTTGCTATAGCATATAATATGGGATACACAGGCATAAACATAAGCAAATAAGACATAAGCCTACAGTACAGTTCTAAATCAGTACCCAGTAGGTAACATATTAGACAGTGGAGAGAGGAACCATAAACCACTATGCAGTGTAAAAACACGTGAAACAAAAGGTTGCAAATGAGAGCAAGCTTAATCCATATTTGCTAGTCTGAATAGTAAGGCATTAATTGCCACTCATGCTCTTCTAGTTATAAAGGTCAGATCCCTAGTAAGCAAGCTGATGCCGTTTCATAGTTACCTATCCAATGACCCATGGAAAAGCCATAATTTCTAATGCCACTGATTCAGAGTCAGAATCTTAAAATCCATTGGCTTTGGGCCAATTCAGGGCCAAAAATGAATTGGATTAACACTATCTTCTGTAGGATATATATATTACTCACCTTTAAATCCTGACACTGCTTGCTTTTACTGCATTTTTTTTTACTTTTGCAATTCCCCTTTCCCCACCCTTTTTGCATTGTTCAACATACTGTATTTATTCAAATGCAAGACAAGTTTCCCCTCCCCACGACTTATGTCATCAAAAAAAGGGAGGGCAACTTAAATTCACATACAAGTTACAGTTATGTTCAATAATAAAAATCTTATATTTGGGAGGGGTAATCTTACATTCAGAGTTGTTTTCCTTTTTAGTAATTATGGTATAACTAGCAACTAGCTAGCTTAACTAGCTAGTTGCTAGTTATGCTGGCTAGTTATACTATGGTATAATGAGTCCCCCCCCCCACGCGACTTATGTCATCAAAAACTATGCTATGGTATAACTAGCTCATTGCAGGAAAAAATATGTGCTCTGGAAAAGTGATTCAGCTGGCTACCTCCTAGTGGCAAGGAGGCATTTCTCAGTGGCCAGGCTTCCCGCTTTGGCCTCCAGGCTGCTGTGAAGCAACTGCTTGCCACCAGGAGGAGTGCTCAGGTTGTCGATTCACTGGCCCACCTCATGGCAGCAAGTGAGCACTTCATGGCGGCCCCCGGACTGGAGTGGGAGAGTGCTGAGGGGAGGCACAGGGAGGAGTGCTAAGGTCATCGATTCAGCACACCCCCTCCCAGTGGCAAGTGGTCACTTTGCAGTGGCTTCGAGGCCAGACTGCACCTGCACCAGAATAAAAAGTGAATCATTGCCAATACAGCTTTCCTTTTATATATAATAGATATCTGATGCTTTTTTGCATTTTTTCCTTCTTTTTGTAATCTTAGCCCTATTGCATTGTTTATTGGATGTCCCATGCAATTCAATTGCATTGTTTTAGTAATCTGTCTTGAGTCTCAGTGAAAAAGATGAGCTATACATTTAATGAATACATGTATGCATAATGTGTACATAATAAACTGAAAAGCTTGACAGGAAAAGCTTCTTCAGCCACTGTATGTAGCAAACTTTTAATAACTGACTCTTGGGAACCAATAGACTTTGATTGAGATAGAATATCTACCCAAGCAAAAGGCTTGGGACTAGGGAGGATTGCAAGCAGTGAGCCGGCTGAAGAGAGATTCCACTCAAGCTCATAACATGGCTTGATCTGGTAAATGTAGAGTTGAAGCACAAATGACCATCTTTGACAAGTTACAAAGCCATAGGAAGACATGGTGGAGAGTTCCCAGGCTGCTCTTGTGGGCTTGTCAAAAGGTTCCTCCTGATTGGGTTAGAACAGCCCTTCAAGTACTTGAAGATGGTATCATATCACCTCTCAGTCATCTCTTCTCCAGGCTAAACATTCTGAGCTCCTTCAACCTTTCTTCATATGACTTGGTCTCCAAACTCCTCATCATCTTTGTTGCCCTCCTCCAGACACGTTCCAGCTTGTCTCTATCCTTCTTAAATTGTGGAACCCAAAACTGAACACAGTACTCTAGGTGAAGTCTAACCAGAGCAGAGTAGAGTGATACCATCACTTCTTGTGATCTGGACACTATGCTTCTATTGATACAACCCAAAACTTCATTTGCCTTTTTAGCTACCATATCACACTACTGACTCTTGTTCAGTGTATGGTCTACTAAGACCCCTAGATCCTTTTTGCATATACTACTGTCAAGACAAGTCTCCCCCATCCTATAATTATGCATTTGACTTTTCCTTTGCATTTCTCTCTGTTGAAATTCATTTTATTTGTTTTAGCCCAGTTTTCCAGCCTGTCAAGCCTGTATCCATTCCTTACTCTGTCTTCTACTGTATTTGCTACTCTTCCCAATTTAGTATCATCTGCAAATTTAATAAGCATTCCCTCTATTCCTTCATCTAAATCATTTATAAAAATGTTGAACAGAACAGGTCCCAGGACTGATCCCTGAAGAACTCCACTTGTCATTCTTCTCCAAGAGGATGAGGAACCATTAACTAGCACCCTTTGGGTGTGATCTGTCAATCTGTTACAAATCCACTAATAGTAATAAGATCCAAATCACATTTTATCAACTTGTCAACAAGGATATTATGTGGAACCTTATCAAAAGCCTTACTGAAATCGAGATAAACTATGTCTACAGCATTCCCTTGATCCAGTATGGTAGTAACTTTCTCAAAAAAAAGAGATAAGGTTAGTTTGACATGACTTGTTCTTGAGAAACCTAAGCTGGCTCTTAGTAATCACAGCCATCCTTTCTAAATGCTCAAGGACTGACTGTTTGATGATTTGTTCTAAGACTTTTCCTGGTATAGATGTCAAGCCGACAGGTCGGTAGTTACCTGGATCCTCCTTTTTCCTCTTCTTGGAGACAGGGACAACATTGGCCTGCCTCCAATGTTCTGGCACCTTGCCTGATCTCCAAGAATTCTCAAAAATAATAGAGGCTCAAAAATTACATCCGCATGTTCTTTTAGTACCCTTAGGTCCAATTCATCTGGCCATGAGGACTTAGTTCCGTTTAAAGAAACTTGGTGTTAACGTACTACCTCTATGCTGATCCTAGGCTGTAATTCCCTTCCCCCATCATGTTATGTTATTACCATGTTGAGCACCATTTCCCTCACAGGAGAAGACTGAGGAAAAGTAGAAATTGAGCAGTTCTACCCTCTCTTCATCGCCTGTTACAATTTCACTTCTCTGTCCCTGCAATGGGCCTACCATGTCCTTGCTCTTTTTCTTACTTTGAACATAAGCAAAGAACCCTTTTTTGGTTGTTGTGGGTTTTCCGGGCTGTATTGCCGTGGTCTTGGCATTGTAGTTCCTGACGTTTCGCCAGCAGCTGTGGCTGGCATCTTCAGAGGTGTAGCACCAAAAGACAGAGATCTCTCAGTGTCACAGTGTAGAAAAGATGTAGGTCATTTGTATCTCCTCAGGAGGGGTGGGGTTGAGCTGAGTCATCCTGTAAGAGTTTCCCAGGGTGTGGAATGCTAATGGCGGGAGGCTTCACTGTATCCTGAGGAGGTTCTTTTGCATATGGATTAGTGCTTGATGTGCTAATCTTCTCTGCAGGGCTATTGTCGGGGATAGAATGTTTTGTTAGCCTGGTGTTTTTCATTAAGAATGAACAGAGCATGGTTTCCAGTTCTGAAAAACACCAGGCTAACAAAACATTCTATCCCCGACAATAGCCCTGCAGAGAAGATTAGCACATCAAGCACTAATCCATATGCAAAAGAACCTCCTCAGGATACAGTGAAGCCTCCCGCCATTAGCATTCCACACCCTGGGAAACTCTTACAGGATGACTCAGCTCAACCCCACCCCTCCTGAGGAGATACAAATGACCTACATCTTTTCCACACTGTGACACTGAGAGATCTCTGTCTTTTGGTGCTACACCTCTGAAGATGCCAGCCACAGCTGCTGGCGAAACGTCAGGAACTACAATACCAAGACCACGGCAATACAGCCCGGAAAACCCACAACAACCAAAAAAGGGTTCTTTGCTTATGTTCAAAGTAAGAAAAAGAGCAAGGACATGGTAGGCCCATTGCAGGGACAGAGAAGTGAAATTGTAACAGGCGATGAAGAGAGGGTAGAACTGCTCAATTTCTACTTTTCCTCAGTCTTCTCCTGTGAGGGAAATGGTGCTCAACATGGTCATAACATAACATGATGGGGGAAGGGAATTACAGCCTAGGATCAGCATAGAGGTAGTACGTTAACACCAAGTTTCTTTAAACGGAACTAAGTCCTCATGGCCAGATGAATTGGACCTAAGGGTACTAAAAGAACATGCGGATGTAATTTTTGAGCCTCTATTATTTTTGAGAATTCTTGGAGATCAGGCAAGGTGCCAGAACATTGGAGGCAGGCCAATGTTGTCCCTGTCTCCAAGAAGAGGAAAAAGGAGGATCCAGGTAACTACCGACCTGTCAGCTTGACATCTATACCAGGAAAAGTCTTAGAACAAATCATCAAACAGTCAGTCCTTGAGCATTTAGAAAGGATGGCTGTGATTACTAAGAGCCAGCTTAGGTTTCTCAAGAACAAGTCATGTCAAACTAACCTTATCTCTTTTTTTTTGAGAAAGTTACTACCATACTGGATCAAGGGAATGCTGTAGACATAGTTTATCTCGATTTCAGTAAGGCTTTTGATAAGGTTCCACATAATATCCTTGTTGACAAGTTGATAAAATGTGATTTGGATCTTATTACTATTAGTGGATTTGTAACAGATTGACAGATCACACCCAAAGGGTGCTAGTTAATGGTTCCTCATCCTCTTGGAGAAGAATGACAAGTGGAGTTCTTCAGGGATCAGTCCTGGGACCTGTTCTGTTCAACATTTTTATAAATGATTTAGATGAAGGAATAGAGGGAATGCTTATTAAATTTGCAGATGATACTAAATTGGGAAGAGTAGCAAATACAGTAGAAGACAGAGTAAGGAATGGATACAGGCTTGACAGGCTGGAAAACTGGGCTAAAACAAATAAAATGAATTTCAACAGAGAGAAATGCAAAGGAAAAGTCAAATGCATAATTATAGGATGGGGGAGACTTGTCTTGACAGTAGTATATGCAAAAAGGATCTAGGGGTCTTAGTAGACCATACACTGAACAAGAGTCAGTAGTGTGATATGGTAGCTAAAAAGGCAAATGAAGTTTTGGGTTGTATCAATAGAAGCATAGTGTCCAGATCACAAGAAGTGATGGTATCACTCTACTCTGCTCTGGTTAGACTTCACCTAGAGTACTGTGTTCAGTTTTGGGTTCCACAATTTAAGAAGGATAGAGACAAGCTGGAACGTGTCTGGAGGAGGGCAACAAAGATGATGAGGAGTTTGGAGACCAAGTCATATGAAGAAAGGTTGAAGGAGCTCAGAATGTTTAGCCTGGAGAAGAGATGACTGAGAGGTGATATGATACCATCTTCAAGTACTTGAAGGGCTGTCATATACAGGATGGTGCAGAGTTGTTTTCTGCTGCTCCAGAAGTTTGGACCAGAACCAGTGGCTTGAAATTAAATCAAAAGAGCTTTCAGCTAAACATTAGGAAGAACTTCCTGATAGAGCAGTCCCTCAGTAGAACAGACTTCTTCAGGAGGTGGCGGGCTCTCCTTCTTTGGAGGTTTTTAAGCAGAGGCTAGATGGCCATCTGACAGCAATGCTGATTCTGTGAACTTGGGCAGATCATGAGGGAGAGGGCAGAATCAGTTACATCAGTGCTTAGTTCTCATGGCCTTCTTACATGCCCAGTATAATGTCGATCACCACCTTGGGGGTCAGGTAGCAATTTGTCACAGGCCAGTTTGGCTAGGGACCCTGGAGGTGTTTTGTCATCTTCTAGGCATGGAGTGGAGGTCACTGGGGTAGTCAGGGCAGGGTAGTTGTGAATTTCCTGCGTTATACAGGGAGTTGAACTAGATGACCCTAGAGGTCCCTTCCAACCCTATGATACTATGATTCTATCCCTATATCAGGGTAGTAGACAAAACTACTGCTCACTGACTCCTTCAGTTACTATTTGAACAAGGCAACAACACCTATGCCTGAATTCCAAATCCATTCTTACCTTTATTCTCCTTTTTTTGAGAATAAATTTTTCCAGTCATATGGCTTTCATGATTAAGTCACTGATAGGGACTTAAGTGTTAGAGATTTAAAGGGTCATTTTCCAGCACTTCTGCTGAAATTGTTATTGACAAAAGGGTTTCCTTCTGTTGACTGGCATTTCATTCTCTTTATATAAATTCTGTGTGTGTGTTAGCATTCATCACCTTTAATAGCATGCTATAATCACCTTTCAAGGACAGTGATATTAGGTATGCTTCAATAGCTAGCCCAGCTCTGAAGTTCCAATTTTTTGCTTCATTTTACAAGAAGCTTCAATGTTCTGGCCAACAGTCAGCTCTGGGTTGGGCTGCACTTCTATAAAATATTCTTCCAATGTCTTAAACATGTTGGAGTAATTCATATCACCATCATATTGCTTTGGCATCCATATTTCTCTCTGGATTTTTGAGTTCTGAATTACAAGGTTGTGTTTCTAAAGCAGACTAGATATACTAAGAATTCTCCATTGTTCACTTTTGGGGGGCAGGGGTGGGAGATAAATTTTACACAGAATACTAAGCATGTGCATTTTGCTGAAGCTGTCTTCTCCTTCAGTTTGTATTTCATATTTCAGTTTATAAAAGCCTCCAGGTCCTGATGGCATACACCCAAGAATTCTTAGGGAACTCAAATGTGAGATTGTTGATCTAGAAACCCATTTATATAACTTATCACCCACTGTAACAGAAGACTAGAGCGTAGCAAATGTCACACCAATTTTAAAAGAAATGAATTCGGAGGAACCAAGAACTACAGGCCAGTTAGCCTAACATCTGCCCTGGATAAATTAATAGAATTAATAGAAAATAGAAACTTGCACAATAAATTTAGAGTTCTCGTGCGGGTGCTACAGGACTGGCTCTGAGGTACAGTTTCTTTAAATGGTCGAATGCCTCTTGGCATTCTTTAGTCCAGTTTAATTTAGCACTGGGTTTTGTTCTTTGAGGCCCCTTCCCTTTTGTTTTCAACAGATAAGTTAAGGGTAAGGAGATTTGAGCAAAGTTCTTTATGAATGGTCTGTAGAAGTTAGCGAAACCCAGGAAGGATTGCAATTGCCTTCTAGTTTTAGGGGGATCCAACCCCACCACAGCTTGTATTTTAGCTGGATCAGTTTTTAGACCTTGCCCAGACACATGGTAGACCAAGAAGTCCAACTCCTCATGAAATTCACATTTAGACAGTTTTACTGGTGATTGTCTTTTAAGGGTTTAAGCAGTTCTCTAACCAATGTCACATGTGAGTCATAATCTTGCGAATAAATCAACACGTCATCAAGATAAACCACCACACCTTTGTACAGGTATTTATGCAAAATTTTGTTAATTACATTCATAAAAACCTCAGGAGCCCTGTGTAATCTGAATGGCATGACCCGGTATTCAAACTGTCCCAATGGGGTGTTGAAAGCAGTTTTCTATTCATCCCCCTTCCTTATTCGTACTCGAAAGTACACATCTTTTAAGTCCAGTTTAGAAAAAATCTTCCCTTGAGCCACCACGCTCAGCAAATCCTTAATGAGAGGGAGGGGGTAGGCATTGGACATGGAAATAGCATTTATTCTCTGATAATCAGTATAAAGTCTTAGCCCTCTATCTTTTTTCTTATGAAACAACACTGGTGCAGCATGGGGAGAGCTGGTGGGGCAGATGAATTCTCTTTTTTATCAATGAATTCCCTCAGCTTCTCCCGTTCCTCTCAGCTCATCAAATATAATTTCCCTTTTGGTAGCTTCTGCCCTGGGAGCAGTTCAATAGCACAGTCTGTAGCTCATTGGGCGGGGTGGGGGGAGTTCATCAGCTTCTTTTTCATCAAACACTTGTTGTAAATCCCGATATTCGGGGGGGATTTGTTCCACCTCTTCTTGAGTTAGCAGCACAGTTTCTTAAGAGTGGAGGTGCATTTTGACCCCACTCTTGGGTCCTTACATGTTCTCGGCATTTCCCTCCCATCAAAACACAGTCCTCACGTTTTCCATTTGGCATATGGGTCATGGTCTGAAAGCCACTTGATCCCCAACACCTGTGGGAACTTGGTGGCTGCATTAACTATAAAAGTTCTCAACTCCCAATGATTTCCCATGCCCAGCAGGACCGGTTCAGTCTGATATTTAGTGGGCTCCCCTTTCATGTGGGACCCAGCCATTTGTTTGAACACGGTGGGGTGCTCTAATTCATTTACATTCAGTCCCAATCCTGTGACTAGGGCTGGGGCTATTAAATCTCAAGTGCATCCAGAGTCAATTAGAGCTTGCACTCACATATGAGTCCCCCTTTTGGGATTAACTAAAGTCACTGGCTAGTAAAGTAGGGCCCCTTTTGGTCTCATCTTCTCTGGTGCTATTGCTTTCGGGACCTGCCGTTGGGGCCTTTTCATGGCAAGCTGTCATCGTTTCCCACTGGTTGGGCGGGCTGGTCCTCCTCTCCCTCCGAGGGGTCTTGCCCGTCCTATCCAGGATTTCTGCAGTTTCCAGGCCAGTCTCTTGTTGGTTCTGTTTCTGGAGTGCCTTGTTGGGTGCTGCTTTTGCCAGCAGTGCAACTTTCCTCGTGGGGAGACTTCTCTCTGCGAGTTCCCTCCTTCCTGGACATTTGGATGCAAAGTGGCCCACTCCTCTGCACTGTATGCATAGGCCCTATCCATCTCCGAGGGGTGAGGTTTGGGCCATTTTCGGTCTTTTGCTCCCGTTTCTGAGTGTAGCTTCTTGGCTCCCCCCTGTTGTTGCATCTTTAGGAGTTTCACCACTTGGTCTCGGTTCTCGACCTCACATGCCAGCTGGATCCATCCCAGCAGGGTTCTGGGGTCATCTTGCACTAGGGCTTTCGCTACTAGGTTTGCATTTAGCCCCACTTGGAAGAATTCAATTTTAATCCCTTCAGTCCAATCATGAACTTTGGTGGCATATTGTCTGAATTTGGTGGCATATTCTTATACAGGTCTATGTCCTTGCTGCATCGTTTTCAGCTTGGTTCTTGCTCATTCCGCCTTGATAGGATCCTCGAATTGGTCTCTTAGCACTTGTATGAGCGCATCGAGGATCCATAATTCTGGTGCTCCAGTTTCATATAGGGTCACAATCACAATCCTAGGTGGCTCACCCTGCTATGTTCATTGGGAAAAGTGTGACCCCATTCCTGGAAAAATTCTAATGCTTGCATAATGAAGAATCCCAATTCTTCTGCATTCCTATCGAAACTTGCATCTAGGTTGTGCCATCCTTGATGTGATCTCATTGCTGGGGGCCCTCCCCCTGGAGTGGCTTGCAACCCAAGGATCAAGGCCACAGGGGGAGGCTGTGGTAGATGTCCTCTCCACCCTCCAGGGGGTGGTGGTAGTACAGCAGGGCCTCTGTAGGGTGGAGGGGCCACCTGTGGCTGGAACAGGGTTGGCTGCCCTCGTGGTACTCTGGAGGGTAGTTGCATGGCAGGCATCCCCTGATGCAGCAGACCCTACTGTATTCCATTTCCTGCCAGAGCAATCGGTATCCCCGCTAGTGGTGCTTGGAGTGGAAAGATGGGGAAGTTGCAGCGGTTGTCCCCCCTTGGCGGAAGCATCGGCATGCCTGCCATTGCTCCTCGAAGTGGCAGCATGAAGGGGGTCTCCTGAAGAGGTGGACCCATGGTTATACCTTTTCATGGAGGGTTGACTTGTACTCCAACTAGAAATCCCTGGATTGGCCTTGCAGGGAACAACGACTGCAGCCCTCTCTAATTGGCTTTAACTGTCTCTTCACAGGCTCTCTCAGCTCTGAGGAGAACTAGTGGCTCTGCTTCCAAAACTACAGTGGCACCAACAGTCTAAATGCATAACACCCCTTCCCTAATAGTCCTAATAGTCCAGCAGGTGTCTCAGCTGGAATATGACACGCTGTGACTGATGTGGTCCCTAGGCCAGGGTGTCTGATGCCCCTAGGTTTTGCTCATGTTGACCTACACCCTCTGGTTCACCCCCTGAGTCCAGCCTGGTCCCACTCAGTTCTTGCTCTGGTCGTGCAGACCCTTCTGAGTCCTTTGATTCTACTATGGCCCCTGAGTGATAGCACTCATTGTCAGCACTGGCATTGGAAAGGATTGGTTTGGGAAATCATCTCCTTATTTTGTCCATGTTACATCTTTCCCCTTTCCTCCTATCAACAAAGATGCCCTTCCTCGGATTATCGATGGTGAGTGGAACCAACAGTTGGCAGCTGGCCATCAGGAGTTTCTGCCATGCATGATACTGGCCCTGTTGCCTGCATGACCTCTATGCTGGACCAGTCCCATAGTTATGGATGTACACTGGGTCCAATAGTGAGAATGAGCGAGGTGCCCCCATGCTTCTCCATCCCATATAGCCCGCTCCTCAGTCAAGTTAGGGTGCAGTCAGTCCAACAGTATTATCAACCTCCAATGCATCAATAGCTCAGTGGGGCTCCTTCCCATTTTTGTACAAAGGGTGATATGTTGCATTAGGAAGAAATTTGCCAACTGTTGGTTCCACTCACCATCGATAATCCGAGGAAGGGCATCTTTGTTGATAGGTGGAAAGGGGAAAGATGTAACATGCTGTATCAACTCGTTTGCCAGGAATGACTGGAACTCTGCTGATGTGAATTGGGCCCCATTGTTCGACACTATGGTGACCAGTAGTCCATGTGTTGTGAACAACCTCCTTAGTGCTCATATGACAGTGTGGGAGGTTGTGGAACTGACTGGTATAACCTACAATCACTTGGAATATGAGTCTATGATGATCAGGAAGATGTGACCCTGGAATGGATCGATGAAGTCGATGTGCGATCTCGACTGTGGTGACTTTGTTGTCTCCCATTGCTGTACCAGGGCCTGAGGTAATGGCAGTCTTGACATCTGGCACACTTCATATCTCTGGATCCCTTCTCTCACAGCATTGTTCATCCTGGGCCACCAAATGTAGCTCCATGCCAATGCCTTCATTCTCACTATGCTGTGATGCCCGACATGAAGTGCTTCCAGCACCCTGGTTTGCAATGCTGTCAGGACCACCACCCTGTTGCCCTACAGCAAACAACTTTTGTGTATCGACATCTCATGTTGCCTAGATGCGAATGGTGCAAATTCCCCATAATGAGTTAAATCTGGTGTGCTTTTTAAAAAAATGATTGGAATGTATTGTTCAGTTCATGTTGATTTGTTTGACCATGTATATGTGGGTTCTTTACCTTTAACTCAAGTAGTGCAAGCATCTGAGTATTTAAATAGTTTATTTCTAGGTGGGGCTTTGAGCATGGCCGAAAACTGAGGTGTGCCGAGATTGGCACTTGAGAGACATTCACCTTTGGTGAGTTACACAAAAATTCAAATTGGGAACAGTGTATTCATTGGTAACTTTATTGTGAGCAACCTTCCTGTTGCAGATTAGTTCACGGTGGACCAGGTATGTGGCCCTGAAGAATTATACACATGAAACAAGTGTGAAAATCAGCTGGCCCGTTGCTGGGCTAGGTGGTTATCCACTTTCTCCCTTATTTGTTTGTGGTTCTACCTGAAAAAGAAAAGGAAGGAGGATAAGACATTGTTCTTTCATATTAAGGCTTATCTGAAGCAATAGTGTTCCTATTAGAGCATCCATCTTCTGCGCACCTACAAGAAAAGAACAGATGAAGAGCCAGTACTTCTCTAAATATATTATGGACTGATATTAAATGGACTATTATGGGCAAAAATCAGGAGATATGATCTTTGTATTTACAATTTGGATTGGAATGGGATTATCATTGGAATGTGGATTGATTTTTGTAAGAGCTTTTAAATATTCATTAGTATTTAAGCACGTAGTCACTTTGCAAACCATAAAATTGACATTGGTATCACTATAGATTGATCCATAGATCTTAATGATTTTTTGATCCCCACAGCTGTGGTTTACCACTCTTCGCTTTTGGTTTTACAGCAATGAAAAAGGCAGACTCTATGCTGGGGATTATTAGGAAAAGGGTTGAAAATAAAACGGACAATGTTATAATGCCCCTGTATAGCTCCTTGGTATGGCCTCATTTGTAATATTGTGTGCAGTTTTGGTCGCCGTATCTTAAACAAGACATTGCAGAGCTGGAGAAAGTACAAAAGACAACCAAGATAATTGGGGGGTTGGAGCACATTTCCCATGCAGAAAGGTTGAAGAGTCTGGGACTTTTTGGTTTAGGAAAGAAACGACTAAAGTATGACATAATGGAGGTTTATAAAATTATGCACAGTGTAGAGAAAATGGACAGAGAGAACTTTTTCTCCCTCTCCCATAATACTAGAACTCAGAAGCATCCAATGAACCTGAAGGGCAATAGATTCAGGACAGACAAAAGGAAATACTACTTTACACAAGTGATCAATAGGCGGGATTCACTCCCAGGGGATGTAGTGATGGGCTCAGGCATAGATAGCTTTAAAAGGGAATTATACAAATTCATGGAAAATGGGTCTATCAGTGGCTACTAGCCATGATGACTAAAGAGACTCTCCACATTCAGAGGCAGTAAACCTCTCCATACCAGTGCCATGAGGCAACTTCAGGGAAAGACCTCACACTCTATCCCCTGTTGTTGGTCCTCCTGAATAACTAGTTTGCCACAATGTGAGACAGGATGCTGGAGTAGATGGACACTGGTCTGATCCAGCAGGACTTTTCTTATGTTCTTATTTTCCACACAACTCTGTGTTACTGATACAGAGAGGCCCACTGATAATTACTGCAAAAATTAGAAAAGAAAGAAAGATGTGATGTCATTGCATAGGTATTATTCTTCACAGTCTTTTCAAATCAGGTGCAATATCACATGTGCATATTGCCCATGAGTGATGCCATTATATAGACCATCATATAACATGTCTTTTTTGCAGTGTTTCATCAGTGGGCATGTGGGTGGGTGAGGGCTGCAAATGAACTGAAGGAACTGAAAACAGTGGCAAATTATGTATGATCTAAATTCAGAAATAGTTTTAGAAACTTTTAAAAACCAAATAATAAATGGGTGAAAATTCTGAAACAACAAAGAAACAGAATGAAGGACATTTGATGTATGATACACATAAAAGGGATGGGGAAATGTCACAAACAATTAGTAATCTAATGAAAATGTGGCAGGGAAGGTACAGAAGCTACAACCTAATACTTAAGCCCACCCTGGCTTCCAAGTCTAAATCCAACAGTGGATCTCTGTGCTTTGAATTGTGACATTTACTTTACCTGTGTGGCTTTATTTGCATAATAATAAAGATCTTTGATTAACTTGATTGCAAATATGGTGACTTTGTCAGTACAATGGTTTGTCTTTTCAAGTGCAACTCCATCCTTTTCCACTATTTTAATCTATTTTGTTTCTCCCGTTATACCACATCATGTGAATAGTTATCCTTAAGTAGAGATGGGCACGGTCCGCATAACGGACCTAATTTCATCATGAACTTACCCAGTTCGTCCTTTGCGAACACGCGGGCCGTGGGCACGTGCTTTTCTCACGAAACCACCAAGCATTGGGGCTTTCTGTCCATGTGTCCGTTGGCCCGTCATGCCAGGATTCCCGCTCAAACAATTTCCTCGGCAGCGGTGTGGAGCCACCTTCCCCGTTTGGAACACACCAATCTTAGCCCAGGAAACCTTGATTGGCAGCTCTGTCAGCCAAACAGAGATCACCAGCCTTTCTGCATAAAAGACAAACCACGCGAAGCTCCGATCCATTTTGCTGGCGCGGGGACGTGAGTTAGCTTAGCAACTGCTTGCTGTGGGGAAGGGTTTTTTTTTGTGAGAGCGCGGCTTGTGCTTTGGGGCTTTGGGGCTTCAGTTGCAAGAGAGCTTACTCTTTTCTCCATTCCTGTTTAATTTTTTTCTCCTCCTTTCTATTCTAGTTTTCTTGAGAGCACTCAAGAAAAATCCTTTTACCGCACTATCGAGTTACTCTGTTTTCTTTCTGCATTTTTCGAGTCCTTGGGTTCTTCTCGGGCTTAATCCCCCCCAATCTCTTTCTTTTTTCTGGGTTGCCGGTGGGTTCTATTGTGCTCTGACGCCACCCACTCACAGACCCACAGTGGGTGCAAGGCAGCTTTGGGTGTTGTCTGCCTGAGTTCTTGCCTTCTTTCCCCCACATTCTTTCTTGGCTGCTGATGAGATGCAAGCGGAGGGAGAGTGCTATTAGGCTCTGTGAAACACCCACTCTCTGATGACCGGCAGCAGGTTTTGGGGGGCTCTGTCTGCTTCACTTCTTTCTAAGCCTTTTTCACTCCCTAAATAGTGGGTGACTTGGGGGGATATTTCCAGCCTGGCTTTGGAGGTGCAGGGGGAAAACTGCTACTGGCCTCTGTGAAACACCCACCCTAAGACCACTGGCAGCAGGTTTTGGGGGGCTCTGTCTGCTTCACTTCTTTCTAAGCCTTTTTCACTCCCTAAATAGTGGGTGACTTGGGGGGCATTTCCAGCCTGGCTTTTGAGGTGCAGGGGGAAGACTGCTACTGGCCTCTGTGAAACACCCACCCTAGAACCACTGGCAGCACGTTTTGGGGGGCTCTGTCTGCTTCACTTCTTTCTAAGCCTTTTTCACTCCCTAAATAGTGGATTTGTATTTGTATATTGACAAAACAGTGTAAGGCACATGATGACTGAGCTTTACAAACATATATTATCCTCCTCCTGATGACAAGCCCTGTCCCTGGCACCTTCTAAGTACCTCCTCTTTTTCTTGATATGCTTTGTATGCTGACAAAACAGTCTAAGGCACATGATGAGCTTCCTTGATGGACTGCATCACATTTGGTGAAATGGGTTTCATCGGTGACCATCCTGCTCTTGCGAGCGCAAGGGCCCCTCTGAGGGTCAATCCCCAAAGTCCAGTGAGAAGTAGGACAGTGGCCCAGGTCAGCTTGCTTGATAGCAAGCAAGCTGACACACCACGTCACTAAGGTGGGACTCGTTGTCCACTGCCCAAAGAGGCTCCCTCTGAACAGGGTAGCATAAGTTTCCTTCCCTCAAGGTGTGGAAGACATCCTTTCCATCCCTCCCGTGCCTTCCATTCCAGCAAGGGGCCTTTGAATTGCTACATGATCCTGTTGCAGAGTTGGCTTTCACTCAAGTACATCCATTCATTTCCCATCATGGAGAGTTGGTCTCCCCACCCCTGGGAAGGGCATCTCTTGTTGATGCAGCCCCATGTAGGTGGGTTTTGTGGGCAGCCACCTCTCCTGGACAGGAGCACAAGTCTCTCTCCTTCCCCCAAGGGTGGGTAAGGGTCAGTCAGAATAGGGGAGGGGAAGTTGTTGTTTGTCTCTTTGGAAAAGTGATAATCGAGGAGCGTTAATTGAGAAAGTCGACTGGTGGGGAAAGTCGACTGAAGTGGGGAAAGTCGACTGAAGTGAAAATCTGTGGGAAAACCAAGGCCTTTTCTGACTCGAACTGGTTCTCGAACCGGGCCTAGTCCGTTAAAAGTTCATGGACTGTGGTCCATGGAAGCCCACGAACTCCGAACCGGTGGTCAGTAGGCAAATGCTGGTCCATGCCCATCTCTATCCTTAAGCCATGGGAAGTAAGTAATCTGCTGGTAAGTAATGTTTGTTTTATTTGTTTTAAGAATTTTTATATATATTTGTATTTTAAATTCGGATTAATATTTCAAATCTTTTAATATTTTAATGTTTGAAATGTTTAATTGTTTATTGTTTCCTACCTTGGGGACTCTGATCTGGATGGAAAGGAGGAATAGAAATGTTTTAAAATAAATAAATGAAAATGATCTTCTACTCTAAAATTTCAGAGTATGAGTATAGAAAAATGCTTTCTTCTTTGTTTCAGAAGTTTCACTCTTTTTAAGAATATTCTTGACAACATATATTCATTATGCTATTATATTAATTTTTGTTTCTATTGGTTTCATTAGAAAACCATTTAGTTTTCTGAAATTAAAGAAAATTTTTCAGGAACAGAACCTTCATGCAAGTGTCAGAAAGACATTTATTAAAGGTTTGTGATTTTAAAAAATGCTGTAGACATTTGAAAGTTACTTATCTAATTATGATGAAATACAGGTGATATTTGTATCTTGAGGAGATTCTTGTTTGACATTAACTGTCGTCAGAAGACAGGCTGTCTTTCATAGTATGCAGTGGCATCTCAAGGCAGCTAGGCAGAGTTACAGACACACACACAGGCAGGCATTTTGCTTGCTCCTCTATGGACACAAGCAGCAGTACAGAAGGGGCACAGAATCTGATTCTATACATGCATCTTCAGGAATACAAAAACAGGGCACAGTAAACAAAGGCTGATGTTTGGCACTCCAGACAGACAGGTGGCAATACAGAGAAGACAGGGGCAAGCATTATCCTTTCACTGACTGGAAGATGGACAGCAGGACACAGCAGATGCATGCGGGATTTTTGCACCCTGAAGCCAATGAGCTAGGAACAATTAGTAGGATTATGCAAAGACCTAAAAAAAAAGGTTCTCTACACCTCTTCAATTCATTTCAACCAGTTATCTTAGTGACAGTGAAAGAAGCACAGTCACAATTGTGACTATTTTAGAAAATGGAATTAAGAAAGACTACCCTAAGACACTGAGAACTGAACTAGACAAGACAGATCACACAAGGCTATGTGAGTGTTTAGAATCATGTCTGTTCCTACCTGCCAGTGTCCGTTTTACTGCAAGTGAACACATGTCCTGTAGCCCTAGTCCATGCACATGTCAGATAACTGGTGTAGTCACAGTTGTGAGTGTCCATGGTGATAATCAGTGAGTCGCCATTGCAGAGCATCAGTTTTGGGTGGCTTCTGCTTCCCTCTCCCCTCTTTTTGTCCTTAGATTCGGCTTACACCCAAACTGCTTTGCTTTTAATCTGGCATGTTTTAAATTCTCCTATTTTCAAGTGGATACCTCAGCTTCCCTACTCCTTCTTCCTACATGCTCCTCCCCCCTTAACTTCCTCCTCCTCCTCGCCATGCAGCATCTTTGGTTGGGATGAGGAGGAGGTGGGAAGCAAGATCGTGGCAAAACAATTAAGTATCTGAGCAAAAGTTCAGAAACATGCCTGATGTATGAACCTGAAAAGGACTGGGCGGGGAGTACTCATTCTCCAATTCGGTTCAGAAATATAAAGCAAATTGGGTTAAATTTGATTATTGTTTCCAATGGAAAATGTTATTCGGGACTTTCTGGAAGTCTGGGGGGGGCATTTTAGGACCGAATTTTATCAAATTTAATGGGGACCTACTCCTAGCTGTTCTCTAAAGATCCCCCAAGTTTCATGAAGACTTTGGAGGGCTATTTTATGGGTCCCCAAAGAATGTGCCCCAGCCATCTCCAATCTCCATTATTCCCTATGGGGAAAATTAGAGGAGCTCTCTAGGTAGCTGGGGTTGCATTGTGCAAGCAAAATCCACAGAATTTGCATGGCATCTACTTCTAACTGTCCTCTAAAGACCCCCCAAGTTTCAGTAAGATTGGATGCTGGGGAAAGCATGATCTATGGGTTCCTGCAGTTGCTGTCATCCCCCCCCCAATAATCAAAAATGGAGTGGCTGAGGGCAGCTTCTTTGGGGGGCTATAAAATGACTCCCCAAGGTCTAAGGTCCAAAATCCACCAAATTTGCAGGGGATCTACTCCTAACTGTCCTCTAAAGACCCCCAAGTTTAAGAGAGATTGGACCCCAAGGAAGGTATGATCTATGGGTTTCTACAGTTGTCATTTTTTCCTCCACAATAGGAAAAAATGGAATGGCTGGGGCACCTTCTTTGGGGGCCATAAAATGGCTCCCCAAGGTCCAAAGTCCACCAAATTTGCAGGGTATCTATGTCTAACTCTCCTCTAAAGACTCAAACTTCAGGAAGATTGGACCCAGGGGAAAGCATGATCTATGGGTTTCTGCAGTTGCTGTCATTTTTTCTCCACAGTAGGAAAAATGAGGTGTCTGGGAGACCTTCTTGGGGGGTGGGCTATAAAATGGCTCCCCAATGTCCAATCTCCCTGAAACTTGGGGCATCTTTAGAGGACAGTTAGCAGTAGGATTCTTGAAAATTTTGTAGATCTATTTTGAAAAATGCCACCCCTATCCCCCTGGATAGGCTTGGATAGTTTCCCCCCATAGGGAATCATGGAGATTGGAGGTGGCTGGGGACGAACAGGCAGGAAGGAGTTGATTCTAGCTGACAGCAAGAAATGCTGCCACGGCTCCTGAAGTGGTGATTGCCCACCCCTCTTTGCATAGATGCCCCCCTTCCTGGTGGGCCAAGCTGCAAGATGTCAGCAGAGGTGTGGAACCCCCCCTTTTAGCCCCTCCAGGAAACTTGATGGATTTTTTCCTCTGATACGTTCAATTGAGTAAACAAGTCTCCCTCTCAGAAAAGCTACAGAGGAAGGTTTGAGCATGCGCAAAGAGAAGGTGCATCATGGGATACCATCTCTCATCTGGGAGATAAGGGACAGAAACATGTGCCAGTCCAAGCATGAGATTGAGTACAGATTGAGTGCAGTATGACCGCACTGTTAGTGAACAGGAAAGCAATGGGGAAACGCATGTAAATCCTTTCATGTGTCATATGCCTGTAATTCATCTCACGTAGTTTGGCTCTGAGTTAGCAGCGACCAGGAGAAAAGCTGTTTAATGAAAGATCTACCAATACAATTCTGCTTTGTTGCAAAACATGGATTTATCATATTTATTGTTGGAAAGTTTCAGAAACAGTGGTGTATCTCCTGACTCTCTCCCTTTCTCTCTAGTTTAATTTCATCAAACTATGAGACATTTTGTATGTTACTGATGCTCTTGCTGCCTCTACCGTATTTGAGCAATGTATGTATAAGCCAAATTTGGCCAATGGCATTGAAGAAGCAAATGGGAATCCTGTTTTAATATCTGAAAGTGTGCCAATGAGTCAATTTCTACAGAAACTTTAATCAGAAATCATTAACTGTTGATAATGTCTTCAAGACTAAAAAGTTTACTCTTGGCAAAATAGCCCCCATTCACTTCTTTTACATACTAGACTTGCTTTAAGGTTTTGTGAGAGGGAAATGAAGGTGACAGCATAAAAGCCAACATCTATTTTCTGCTCCTTTATTTCCCATTTCCGTAGAGCTCAGCATTGCCAGTGCTCTGAAGTTAAGTAGATTCCATTAGCCCCAACCAAAGGTGGTATCTAAACAGCAGGAGATTGAGAAAACATTTTCAAAATAATGTCAGCTTTGCACACTTAACTGCAAACACTGCACATTTGGTTGCAAGTTTTCAACGAGTTACAAAAGATATCTTTCATGTGTGCAGATCTTTCTGAGAGAGATCCCTAATTCTGCTAGTTAAAATAACATAGCAATGACATTCAATACCACTGAGGGAGGATCTAAAGATGTGGGACTGATTTCTTGCAGGCTACAATGGCATGTCATTCTAGAGGAAGGTGCTCCTGGCTCAAGGCAGAACTTCAGATGCAGCAGGGGCTTCAACATATACTTTAAAGGCCAGTGTTGTGTGGAAACATGACCTCAGGAATGGGTGCTCAGTAGGATTGTTAGGGATCTTACTTTTCTGGAGTTCTTCCCCATTGTAGTACAGTCCACCTCTGGCCATTGGCCTTAACCAACAGCTCAGTGCTCTGTTGGTTTGACAACAGAGTTGCTGTGCATGTCATTATCACTTTTTCTTCTAATATCTCGAGGCTTATGACTAGAGATGGGCATGAACAGAAAAACAAACAAATATGATGTTCATTGTTCATTGCCATCCATGAACAGGGACACATGAACACTTACAAACATGACCCGTCCATGAACATGTTTGTGGTTGGATGTTCTTGGGGGCCAGCAGGCTCTCCTCCAGCCATCATCCAAGTTTGGTCAAGATCCCTACTGCACCACTCCCAGAAACTTTACCTGAGCAGGCAGCAGGAAAGGTACCAATAATAAATAATAGCTTGGCCCAGAGCCTGGCAGCAGCCCTGGAACTTGAAGGGGTAGATCCCTATCCCACTACACACAAAGAAAATTCAAGCTCCAATGCACTCTCTCTATCAAAATGCCAACAGCAGTTGTGTCTCTTCCTCTCCACTGACTGCAAACTAAGCCAGAGCTGGGAGCCCCCCTCCTTCCTGGTCTTTGCTCCCTTGTAACAAATTTGGAGCTCCACACTTGAAAGGAAGACCTGCCTATCAAGCTAAATTGGGCTTAGATTGGGGTTTCCAGGGCAACAGCAGGAGTTCAGACAGAGTTCAGACAATCCCTGCCTAAGTTGCCAAGGGAATTGATTGCAGGTGCCAGACTGTCTGGCTTGATGAACAGCAATGAACAGCAACAAACGATGCTTGCAATGACCACCTGTTCATTTAGAATGGGGCCTCACGAACAGCTTGTCCTCGAACAGCAGATTGGGCTGTTCGTGGCTTTTTTTGGTTCATATTGCTGTTCGTGTCCATCTCTACTCATGACACTTGTTGGGACCCTCATCTAACAGTGCTTGAATTTTAACATCCTTTTTATGATGTGACATGTTCTGAGTTTTAATAATGATATTGCTGACACACTGGGGTTTTCCACACTCCCCCCCGTCTGTTCTGGCCCCATACTGCTTTGGTTTATCCCCTGATTTTTGCACACACTTCCCCCCCACACACACACACACATTTTTGCACAAAACAGCAGGGGGAGGTCATCAGCCTGTACTCTATGCTGAAGCTGCCATCTGCCCTGTGAGATCCCTGTGGGACTTCACTGGGCTACAGGGCTGGGGGGAAAGTCTGCTGTTCAGGCATGCTGATGGCAGGCCCCTTACAAGGTAGCAGTTTGGAGCAATTTTCAGGAATGTCTTGGCTGATCTTGGGGTTCCACCCTACCTTTTTGACATGCACTCCTGTGTTGGGGCATCTTCTATGGTGGCCTCCCTGGGAAAGGGGAGGGGAGGGTGTGATTAGGGCAGTCAACAGGTGGCACACCTCTGCCTTCAAAACATATATCAGGCCCATGGATATGCTGAGGACAACTGAAGGATGTGAGGGTGGCACACAAGGGTTCTTCATGAATAAGCATTGACAGTCAATCTTTTCAGGTACTGTATACCATGTCACATGGAAGTGAGTTGTTATCTGTGGCCACAGCACTATCTTCTGGGCCAGTTGCAGGGCAGCCACCAGAAACTTTGGCTCACAATGGGGCATGAGCTATGTGGACCAGGTCACGTGGCTGGGTAAGAGGGGCATGCTGTGAGTGCACCTGTTGTCAACCCTCTACTAACAGTGTTTCCCTCACCTTACATCATATTAATTCACCTGGACAAGAACGACATAGGGAAACATACAGGAAAGTCCATTGGCAGACATTGAGCACCTGATGTTAGTTGTGCTGATTGTATGATCAGATATACTCCAGAGAAGAGTCTAGAAGAGCACAAAGCACCCAAGGCACCTGAAGAGGAAATGGGCTAAGGTGAATGGCAAAGTGCAGTGTGGGGTTGCAAATAGGGATAACATACATATTCAACACCCAGGTATCAGGCATTGCTTCCTGCATCTCTACAGGAGTGACGGAGTCCATCTTTCGGATGGGGGTTAAGACATCTTCCTGGAGGATCTGCAGCGGGGCCTTGCAGAAGACATAAGAGGCAGGTGAGGGGGGGAGGGTGGACCAGTGAACTGATTACCCCCTGTAGCTATAGCAGTGCAAAATGTGTTGCTGTGTGGTACATGGTACAGCTGTGATGGGCACCCTGAGGCATCAGTTTGGAGAATGGATAATCCTCAGACCAAAAGCTTCAGGCCTCAGTGCCTTCATGGATCTGGGACGGGACCACCTTGAGAGATGCCATTATCCTTGACTTACAGACCTCATAGCTAGGGGGATAGGATATGGAACACCTCCCTTGAGCATTAAAGGCTTGGCAAGGAGGAACATGAGTCATACCTATATGGCAGCTCAGGGCTCAGAGCCAGGATGGCCTCACATGTAAGATCAGGAATTCACAAAAAGAGGAGGCCTCTTCCTCCAATTATCCATACTGCAGTTAGGTTTTGAGGTGGTTGGCCTGTGTGTGCTGCAGATCCCCTTGAGCAATGGAAATAAAGTTGGCTCTTTGATTATCCCAGCTTATATTGTTGGCTCTCCATATTCCATGCTCATGGGCAAAAGGTCTTTTTCCTGGCAGAGTTTTCGGGATCCTGGTTTTGAACTTGATGTTTCATATTCAACATTCCTTAGTTGTGTCATAGAGTACAGAATAGTGTATGAGGATAACATATGATGTATGTGACATTTAATAATAAATATGTAAGAGGCTCAGGCAAGCAAAACATCTACAAGAAAACATGCCAAAGCTACAAGCTAGCCCTTTAGTTTTTTTTCCCTAGAAATATATTTGGATCACTTATATCAGGAACATTGCAGAGGGGCTGTGATGGACAGGAGTCTGCTTAGACCGTGAAGGTGAAACAGCTAATCAGCTATTAGTGGCTGAGCTTATCTGAACACTGCTCTAACATCCAATCACCTTTTAGAGAGTCAATTAAATGTGGGTGGTGGTTGAGTGTAGCAGCTGACAGATTCTGGTCTGTCTCAGAAAGAGAGCAGGCAGAGAGGATGTAACTCTGCCTCAGAAAAAGGGCAGAGAGGGTTAATTTTACCTCATGAAGAGACAGAGTAACCATTTAATGCAAACCTCTAATGATTCTAGACCTGTAATAGATTGGTCTGACTTTTGCAGAGAGGTCAGACTGGTGTGGTAAGAACTCCCATGTGTCTAATTTGGTTTTTAGGCTGTAGAAGCCTGTTAGAAACAATCTGCTTCAAGGGAAAGGTACTGAATGATAAAAGCCTGAACAAAAATAATTCAGTGGTAGTTTAAGGCTTGCAGTCTGTGACCTCATATGTAAGAGTGAACTTAAATTCCAACCTGAAGCTATAACTAGTGAATAAGTACAAGTACCTCAGCCAGGCTATTCCTTGACTGAGTTTGGAAGTAGGGGTATGCTCTTCAAAAAAATGTATGTATGTATGTATGTATGTATGTATGTATGTATGTATGTATGTATGTATGTATGTATGTATGTATGTATGTATGTATGTATGTATGACATTTGTAGTCTGCCTTTCTCACTGAGACTCAAGGGGATCACACAGTATGAGACATACGTATCAGTATCAAGTACATTTCAATACAGTATCAAGGACATTTCATAAACAATACCATAGGGTAAATAGATACAAGTTTAAAAGACATAGTATTAGCAACAATCCAATACAGAGTAGAAAAAATACCGAAGCAGAACATAATCAGTTCTAGGACTAACGTTAGACAACATGGAGCACTGGTGGTACATAGAAATACATATTTAAAGAAGCAGATAATATGTAAGGCAATATAGTGATGAAGTCTATGGTCCCTAACTCATTAGCGAAGCATCTGAGACCCCTTCCCTACAATACAGCCCTCCTATTTGAATAAAAAGCCTTTTTGAATAGTTTGGTTTTGCATCGTTTACGAAAAGCCAGGAGAGTGGGGGCTCTTCTGACTTCCTCAGGCAGGCCATTCCACAGGATAGGGGCCACCACAGAGAAAGCCTGTGTACGGGCTGCTGCTGACATCACCTGCGTGCAGCCCGGCACCTGCAGGAGACCCTGTTCTGATGAGCGAAGCTGCTGTGGAGGAACATAAGGAGGGAGGCGGTCCCATAGGTATGCTGGACCAAAGTCATGAAGAACTTTGTATGTAATAAGTACCTAATACCTTGAACTGAGCATGGTAACTTATGGGTAGCCAATGGAGTGACTGTAGGATTGAAGTGATGCTCATGTTCCTGCTCGCTCCTGATAACAGTCAAGCTGCAGTATTTTGCACTAATTGGAGCCTCCTAGTTAACTTAGATGGGAGATCTATGTATAGAGCATTACAATAGTCAAGCCCTGATGTTACTATAACATGGATACAAGTGGCCAGGTCAGCTGTGTCAAGATAAGAAGCCATCTTCCGGGCTAGAGTGAGGTTGTAGTAAGCATTTTTTGCTGCTGTCTTAATTTATTTTTCTAGTAATAATGCTGGATCCAGTATAACCCCTAGGCTCTTAACTGAGTCTGCAAGGGTTGGACAAACTCCATCGAAAAGGGGGAGTACAATGTTCTTCAAGATCTCTGCTTTCCCAACAAGCATCACTTTGGTCTTGTATGGGCTCAATTTCAATTCGTTGTTTTTCAACCATTTCACCATGGCTGTCAGGCAGCGATCTAAGATTTCCACTGCATCCTGTGGGGACTTGGATAGCAAGATAGAGTTGGGTGTCATCTGCATATTGATGACATCCAACTCCATAGCTGCGAATGAATTCTCCTAAAGGTTTTACGTAGAGATTGAATAACATGGGAGATAAGATTGTGCTCTGCGGAACCCCACAAGATAGTTCCCATTCTGGAGATAATTGATCTACAACGGCAACCCTTTGAGTCCGCTCAAAGGGCTTTTATTTTATTTTAAATTTGGGTTGTTTTTTTTAAAAGGTGTTATTTCCAGTGTAAAAAAATATTGAGGTGAGAGCTGTTATTGTAATTATTTTGGGGCACAGTTTTTGGGTTCAGGAAATTTAGCATTCCCTTATATCATGTCCTTAAAAAATACCCAACCATTCCCCAAGGCAGCAGGTGTGGTGAAAGGGCGATGCTCAGTCCCTTTAAACACTGGTGGTGGTGGTAAGTGTCAGCAAGTTGCAGCTGACTTATGGTGATCCCTGCTAGGGTTTTCAAGGCAAGAGATGAGCAGAGGTGGTTTACTATTGCCTGCTTCTGCATAGCGACCCTAGTCTTCCTTGAAGATTTCCCATCCAATGACTAACCAAGGCTGACCCTTCCTAGCTTCTGAGATCTGATGAGATCGGGCTTGCTTGGGCTATCCAGATCACGGTCTGTAAACATTAAGGTACCATTATTTTTCAATGTCCGGGAGAGTATACCTGGCCTTCCAAGTTCCGAGGTCTTTCCATAGAAAATAACATCCTTTAAACTTACAAGGGACTATGGCCTTATGGGGTTCCTGGGTATATATCCACCTCCAGAAGTCCAAGACAGATCAGTTGGGGTGGGAGCCATGTTTCTCCCTGAGGGCTTCCACAGCAGCGCCATGCCCAGTCAATGTTCTGTCTGTTTACCTAGCAGCTCACCCACCAGGGGATGGCCCTCTGCTGGTCCATGCTGACAGCTCCCCCCTCACTCATTTTCAATTAATCAGTGTCTTCAGGTCTGGCCTCATAGTTGAGGGCCTGCCTGCCAGTGAGTTTGGGGTTCACTCCTTTTGTATCAGGGCTGCCACTGCAGCTGCGGATCTTGGCCTTCCCCCAGCATGGATCCAGGCAGTAGGCAGATGGAAGTCAGGTGTGTACAAGTCACATATCTACACTGGGCTCTCTCTTAACTCACCTTCTTTGAGGTC
The DNA here is from genome assembly GCF_028583425.1 of Eublepharis macularius. NCBI lineage: Eukaryota > Metazoa > Chordata > Lepidosauria > Squamata > Eublepharidae > Eublepharis > Eublepharis macularius. The sequence goes on from NC_072793.1 coordinate 107,417,486, forward strand.
CCTAGAGGACTGCTGTGGTAGGTGTAGATCTGCAACCACAGGATTGTGCACTGGGCAAGCCTCTATGCAGTGGGATCGGATCTGGACACCTTGGTCTTCAGAGACACATCTGCATCAGGTGGATTGGCTCAAGGGGAATGTTCCTTCATCCCTACAGTAATTCATCAGGTGTCTCAGTACGGTTCCCCAGACGCTTTGGTGATGCAGCTTGGTGAGAATGATCTAGGTTTGTGGCCAGCCTGGACTTGTTGCAAGCCATTGTGGAAAACTTGGAGGGCTTGCTGGAACATTTCCCAGGCCTACACCTGTTATGGTTGGTATGACATTCCCTTCTCTTTCCCTCTTCTTTGTCCTTAAACAGCAGAAATGGCGCCAGAGGTGTTTTTTGCCTCAAAAATTCAAAAATATCTATTTTATTTATTTTAGAGGGGAAAGGTCAGGTGAAATCAGGGGTTAAGCATTTCTGGGGTAATTCAGCATAGAAACCTCTGAGGTAAAATCAGTATACGCACAGACTTTAGTTCTTATTGTCAAGCTATGGATGACAGGCTATGGCAGATAGATCCCTGTACCACTGCAGCAAGAAATCCAGGCTCTTGGTTAAATGGCTTTATTCAGAAATCAGATCATTTCCACAAATATGTCCATAGAATTACTCAGAAGCAAGGTAAGCATCTAAGCAGCAAGAACAGGTTGACAGGAATGGTAACCTGTGGAAAATCCTTCCTCTTAACACACACATTTGCTCCTTCCCCCTCCCAACAGTAAAACAGGACTTTTGGCGCGAACTCGTCCTGAGAACGTCTCACATATTTGTATTATCAAGTTGAGACACTGAGAAAGCAAGAGATCAAAGTTAAGACATAGCAGTGCATGGGAGTGAGCAGTATACAAGGTGAGCAGCACTGAAAATTTCCACTATCCGTTAGATAAGGCACCTGCAGCTTCAATAAGCCTGTGAAAGGAAACAGTTATGGCATTGGCAATATGACATCAAGTTATAGCATGAAACGGTTCAGAAACAACAGGTCAGCATTAAGTAGTGACATGAATGGGGCACAGACATGACATTTATGCTTGTCACAGATACTTAAATTCTTAAGTTTAGAGGTTTTTGTTACCGTGTTTTCCCAAATGTACGCTTCTTTTTAGAATTCTCTTTGTTTTTTGAGTTTAAGGCTGGTAGCCACTTTCTACTACCCCACACCCCTTCTCTTCCAACACCAGTGCTTTCCTTCAGTTTTAACTGAATGTTAAGTCTCCAAAAGGCAATTTCCAACCACACCCAACCAGGGATCTCTTCACTGTCCAGAACTACCTCCCTGTTTGACTCGGTAGGGAAAGTCTCCTCTCCTTAGAAGATGTATCCTCTTTCTTTGGCCCGAATGGGAGTCTGCACCTACTTCTCAAACTTAATTGCCAAATTTTCCCCAGTTCTCCTGTGGGTGTTAAACTGCTTTCAGTTAGGTCTCTTTCTCCCAACTCTTCACACTCAATTCCTCTCAACTAGGGCTGAAAAACCAACCCTCCTCTTTCCAGCTCATGCTACCCAATCAGATTCCTTGGAGTAGCCTGTCACTCAGAGCTCTCTGTGTCTGTGAGGGATTAACTCTTTACAATCTTTCAGCTGTTTGTACTTCCAGGCTTTTAAAAAGTGCAGTCTATTAGTGTAGAACTTGCTGGAATGGCACTTGTGGTGGTGGGCCATCTCGCTGAGGCAGGTGGATCTGGCCAGATGGAGGGCAACCAAAGCCGTGGCACCCTTTGTAGAATTGGCAGGTAAATGAGTTATTTACCATCCTGCCATCTCCTTCCAGCTGGAGGCATTATACTGTTCTAATGTTATACACAGAGACAGAACATTTGGCTTCAGGACATCCAGGATGAGCTGTGGGATTGGTTGCAGCTTTAGGAGCTTTGGCAAAAGCCATTTTGTAGCTGTTGTGGTGGTTTGATATTGGATACAGATCCTTTTAGGGGAAACACAGCCTGTGTGCACTATTTCCCATATCTGGGGATCCCCTTAAGGGATCTTGGGGGCGATGCAGGACAGTGACAAACCCAGCTCTGGGGGCTACTGGGTCAAGTTCGTTCCCAGTTGATTGGGGAACCATGCAGAGGCATATGTCCATGTGGGTCCCTCTTGCTGTTATCCCATGGTGCACTCTCAGCAGGTGGGCTGAGGAGGCCGTTGGCTGGCTGGCAGGTCAGTCAATGCCAGTGATCCTTGCCCCATGTAACGCCAACTCTCTGTTAAGCTGTAACCAATAAAGCTGTGGCCTTTGCAACTCCACCTGTGGTGTCTGTGCTTTTCTAACCTGTTCCTAGCCCTCGCCTCTCAAGCTGGCCCCACAGGTTTCTCATTCAGAAGATCTAAAGAGAGATGCTTTGTGTTCAGAAGGTCTAAAACTTGATTCAGTTAAAGGGTTCCATTCCTTGGTAAATCTTCAGCCCCAAATGCTGCTTCTGGGGACAGAGGAACTCCAGGAACAATATGAAGGAGAAGTCAAAGGTCTGCAGGGGGAGGTGAATCAGCAAAAATCACACCCCAGCCATAGCAGCTGGATCCAACCCAATGTATTTTCCAGATTTTGGTAAAGGCCTTTAAAGGTCTATGTAAGAGCCTCTTCACGTCAGAGTAGAAAACTCAGTGGACCAATTCAGTGATTCAGAGAGCTTTACATAGTAATTAAGAATAAGCAGTTTGTGATATTTAGTTACCTTTCTTCTGCTTCCTCTGCATCTTGTATGCCTGATTTTAATCCCATTACAAAAACTTCCTCCTACTTCCCCTAAAGATACAATGCTGAAAGTCTGAAATGTCTGTTTTATATTTTCCAGGCTTGCTTCCCTGATGGATGACATTGAAAGTAAGATGGGCAATTTGAACTTGTCATTCTTAGAAAAGAAATTATTTGTGATTTTTCCTTCATTTGAAGTCAACAAATAAATGTCTGTGTATATCCTCCTGATGCTGCTGTCAGTACTCAAGAAGCATTGCTGGGTAGACTGTCAGATCCGGTGATGTCTCAGAACTCTCAGAAAATGGCTTTATATCAAGCTATTTGTCAAAATGATTTGTTGACTTATTAGACCCTTTGGATCACTACCAAGTTATTTAGCCCTTCATCTGAGCTACTTTTTATATTTTCCTTCCTTTAAAACTCGTATTATTATTACTATTACCATGATTATTATTCTTTTTTAAGCTTCTCTGAATAATATCTAATCATTGCTGAGGAAAATGTAATATTTCCATTTTCTTCATCATATCTCATTGCTGTAAATCAACAGAAAGTCTGTGTAAGTGGGCGGACTTCCTGTTTGGGATCCATGGAGGTCTAACACAGCTCTGGGAGCAGAGCTGACCGGGCTGCCGTTTTTAGTGACCGGCGGGGGCAAACAAGCCCGCGGTCCCCTGTTCTCAGGCGGAGAACAGGCTTTGAACGCTCAAGTACCTCAGGGTGCATTGATCTCGGGCGAGGGGGGGGTTCTGCGCAACGGACTCTCCCCCGTCCCTTGAGGTCCCACCCTAAGACAGGTTGGCCTATATCTCTGCGGCAGTTCTGGGGCCAGTGACGGCTGGCATAAGATCTACATGCCCAAGCATCAACAGGAGGAAAGAAGGTGAAAGAGAACCTGAGTTTGAAGCAGTGATTACAACCCAGAAAGACGTTTGAAAAGGTAAAGATCACTATCTCTTGAAACGGGATGAATTACTTAAAGTAAAGAAGCATTAAAGGGGACTTTTAAACAGCAACAGTTTGATTAAAAGTAGAGGAAGACTCGGCAAGAAACAGATTAGTAAAAGGACTAAGCTAAAAGAAGTAATTAGAGAAATTGGAGGATTGTTGTTCATACCTGTGGTTGTGAGGAGATAGACTGTGAGAAAGCTTCTACCATCGCGAGAGCTGCTGTGAGGAGACGGGAAACAGGAAGTACGTAATTGTGATAGAGCTGCTGGAGAGAGATGGCCCTAAGGCAGACAGGAAGAGGGCAATCGCCATCTTTGAAGAGGGAAGGGCACGGGCTTCAGCAGAAGAGGAAGTATGCCATATTGGATTACAAAAATATAGAAAAACCATAGAGAAAAGACGCCCGGCATTTTGGATTTTGTAAGTGCTTTTTTTTCCCTTTTGAAACCGGGACATTTGAATTAAATTAAATTAAAGGGACACTTAGCCAAGCGCCATGGAGTTAAGGAAACGAGCAGATTCGTGGGAGCGAGGCAAGTCAAGCCCCACGATGTCGAAAAAAGAATGGCAGACGGCTATGGAAAATTTAGACAAAAGATTTTCGGAAATGTTGAAGGTCCAGCAGGAGCTGGTGAAAGAGATCAAAGAAGTTAAAGAGACAGTTAAAAGTGAATTGGCAGAAATGAAAAAGGGAATGGAAGCAACACAGCAAAAAGTTAACGTGGTGGAGAAGGCGATGGAGAATCTCTCAGACACGCAACAGACAGATATGAGGACGATGAGGGGCAGAATGGCTATTGCGGAGAGCAAGTATATGGAAAAGCAGCTAAGGTTTCGCGGTTTGCCGGAGATGGAGGGAAAGACAGCTCAAGAGCAAGTTGCTGAAGTGTTAGCTGGATACCTGGGGAAGGAAGAAGAAGAAATCGTGGCTATCCTAGATGTGGTGTATCGTATAAACTCAAGACTTGCGACCCAGAGGAAGTTACCAAGAGACGTGATTGTGCAATTTACAACCAGAAATATGAAATAAATGATTGTGAGCAAGCAATTCCAAGACCCATTGGAGGTTGATGGCAAGACGGTGATTATTATGAAGGAGTTACCTAGATCGGTGTTGCTTGATCGGAAAAAATATAAAGCCTTAGTCCAAATTTTGAAGGACATGAAAATAAGGTATAGATGGGAATTACCGGAAGGACTGGCATTTGAGTTTGGAGGAGTGAAAAAGCGCATCAGATCTGAATCTGAAATGGAAAAGTTTATGAGGGACAATGAAAAGGACTTACCAGCAACAAGGCTATGAATATGGAATGTAAGGTTATATCTTGGAATGTAAATGGACTTAATTCACCCAATAAGAGAAAAAGTACTTTTCACTGGCTATTAAAACAGAAATGTGATATTGTTTGTTTACAAGAGACTCATATTAGAAAACAGGATGTAAAATATCTAAAACTGAGCAAATTGGGCACTCATTTTGCAGCGGCCACAAAAAAGAAAAAAAGGGGAGTGGTCTTGTATATTAGAGAGGAGCTGCAGCCAAAGTTAGTGTTTAAGGACCCAGAAGCCAGATTTTTAGCGGTGGAATGTACATGGAATTTAAAGAAAGTGCTGGTGATTGGAATCTATGCACCTAATGGAGCAAAAGAAAGCTTCTTTGGGGATTTGAGGAAGCAATTAGATGAACTTTCTTACGACCAGATAATTCTTGCAGGAGACTTCAATGGAGTTACAAATTTGGAGCAGGACAAGAAATCAGCAACTGCACAAAAGAAAAGAGGACTACTACCAAAAACTTTTTTTGCATTAATGCAGCAGGAAACTTTGGAAGATGTATGGAGAATACAGAATCCCAAGGGCAGACAATTCACATTTTTCTCCGCAAGACACTCTACTTTATCACGAATCGACATGATCTGGGCCTCAAAGGACTTAGTGTTATGGACTAAAGAGGTGGAAATAATGCCTATGGTAGGCTCAGATCACAATCCAATTATATGGAAGTTTGGGAAAAGAACTAAGAGGAAAGGATGGAGAATAAATGAGGACTTGTTGCAAGAGGGAGAAAACCTGGAGATGTTGAGAAGGGAAACTAAGTTCTTCATACAATACAACATGAATCGAGAAGTACCAACCAACAAGGTATGGGATACCTATAAGGCAGTAATTAGAGGCATACTAATGGACTTAAACGGAAGAGCCAGGAAAAAACAAGAGGAGAAGAGACAGGAGATTACAGAGAAAATAAAAGCCAAAGAAATACTACTAAAGAAAAGACCAGGAAAGAAGAAAGTTTACCAAGACATCAAAATTTTACAAGAACAGTTGACAGCAATGAATAATAAAGAACTGGAATGGAATCTGAAGAGAATGAATCAAAAGTCGTTTGAAGGAGCAAATAAACCTGGGAAATATTTGGCATGGCATTTGAAGAAGAGAAAGGAGAAGAAGACAATAAATAAAATATGTGAGGATAATAAACTATATCTGGAACAGACTGCCATTAGTAGAGCCTTCTACAAATTTTACGCTAAATTGTATAATAAAAAAGAGGTGAATAAAGATTCAATAGCGACATATCTGGGGAAAATGAGGCTCCCAGTGATCTCGGAAGATTGGAGAAATAAATTGAATAGTGAAGTGACAGAGGAAGAGATAAGGAAGGTGTCACGGGCTGGGCCAGCCCAAGCAGGGTGGTTCAAGTCCAAACCTTAATGGCAGAGTCTGAGGGGAGTTCCAAGAGCAAAAGCCAGGTCAAACCGGTGGTCAGAGCACAAGATAACGCCAGGAGTGAGTCCAGAGTCCAAGAGCAAGGTCAGGTGCAATCCAAGGTCATTTACCGGTAGTGTCAGGTCCAAAAGCAGGCACAGGCACGGGCAAGGTTCACAGAACACGGAGTGGTTGCAGGCAATAGACACGTTGCTTCCACGCCCGGCAGTTCCTCCAGACTGGCTCTTATAGCCAGGCGTGGTTTTCAGCCAGCTGCTGGGGCTCCATCCTGACACTACTCATCATCACTCTCCAGCAGCTGGCGTTGGCTCAAGAGGCGAGCACTGCGCCGTCTCTCCTGCAGTTCCAGTCTCTGGCGCTGCCTGCGGCGTTCCTTGGGCGTGGGTGAGCCTGGGGGGGTGGAGGCTCTTGGCTGCACTGCACCTGTAGAAGTCCCTGGCTGAGCTTCCCCTGTGGTGTAGGGGCTAGAGGGTGCTGGTGTCTCAGCTGCTGGCTGCAAGCTCTGATCAGCCAGCAGCTGTTGCTCCTGATTGCTGGCTTCTGCTGAATCAGGGCTAGGGCTGGCTACACAGGGCTCCTCTTCTCCTGAGGAGTCCTGGCTGGCTACACGAGGCTCCTCTCCTCCAGAGGAGACCTCACTCTCAGACTGGGCCATGACACCATCCCCCCTCCCAAGGCCCCCCCTCCTCTGTGGTCCAGGCAGCCCCGGTTTCTGCGGATAGGCCTGATGGAATTGTCGGACTAGGCGGGGGGCATGGATGTTCACAGCAGGCTCCCAAGAGCGGTCCTCCGGCCCATACCCCTTCCAGTCCACCAAGTACTGTACTTGCCCCCGCCGGCAACGGGAATCTAGAATCTGGGCAACCTCATATTCTTCGTGCCCCTCGATGGTAATTGGAGGCGGAGGGGGCGGTGGCCCGGGATGGTGCGGGTCTGGCGGTGAAGCTGGGACTAGAAGGGACCGGTGAAACACAGGATGGATTGGGAGGGTTGGTGGTAGTTGCAGGTGATAGGCCACAGGATTCACCTGGTCTGTGATTACGAAGGGTCCGAGGAACCGGGCATCCAGCTTTTTGGAGGGCCGTTGGCTGTGGATATGGCGGGTGGATAACCAGACCTGATCGCCCACGGACAGGGGAACACCAGGTTGCCGTTTCCGATCCGCAGCCTCCTTGTAGCTTTCCTTGGCAAGCTGGAGTTGCTCCCGTAACAGCTCATGCATGGATTGGAGTTCTTGGAGGTGATCATCAGCGGCTGGGATTCCCAACAAGGTTGCTGCGGTAGGGAAGAAACGAGGGTGGTGACCATAGTTTGCCATGAAGGGGGTCTGCTGGGTGGAGGAATGCACTGCATTATTATATGCAAACTCGGCCAAAGGCAGTAGAGCTAGCCAGTCATCCTGTTGATGGTTTGTGTAGCATCTCAGATACTGCTCCAGGGTCGCATTGGTGCGCTCTGTCTGCCCGTCAGATTGGGGGTGGTGTGCTGAGGATAGGTGAACTTGGGTGCCAAGGAGGGAGTGCAGGGCCCGCCAGAACCGAGAGGTGAATTGAACTCCCCGATCAGAAATTATATGATCTGGACGTCTGTGGAGTCGAAAGACATGCTGAAGGTACAGGTGTGCTGTTTCCTGAGCAGTGGGGGGTCCAGAACAGGGAATGAAATGAGCCATCTTTGTGAACAAGTCCACCACCACTAGGATGCAGGTGTGGCCTTTGGAGCAGGGCAGGTCTGTAATGAAATCCATGGAAATAGTCCTCCATGGGCCAGTGGGTGTGGGGAGTGGATGCAAGAGACCAGAAGGTTTGCCGGGGACGTCTTTGGCCCGTCTACATGTTTCACAGGCTGCCACATACCGGGCCACATCCGATTGCACCCGGGGCCACCAGAAGTCACGGGTCAAGAGGTGGGTTGTCTTGTGGCGGCCGAAGTGCCCGGCAGGTCTAGAATCGTGGACCAGCTGCAGTACCTTTGTTCGTAATGAGCCTGGGGGTACATAAATCCGGCCTCGGTGGGTCAGTAGCCCCTCTTCCTCTGCAAATTCATCTGCCTGGGGCTGGGGAGACCCCCGGACATTCTGGAGATATTTCTGGGCAACTGGGTCCAGTAACTGTTGAGTCTGTATCTCCTCCACCAGCCCCGGAGGGGGTTGCGTGGTGGCGAAAGTTTCTGGAGCCAGGATGGTCATCGGAGGTGGTTCCAGGTCGGGGGATGTGTTGTACTCCGGCTTCCAGGACAGAGCATCGGCCTTCTTATTCTGGGAGCTGGGAACGTAGGTGATCCTGAAATCAAAACGGGAGAAGAACAACGACCAGCGAATCTGTCTCTGGTTGAGGCGGCGGGCAGTTTGGAGGTGTTCAAGGTTCCGGTGGTCAGTGAGCACTTGGACTGGGTACCGAGCCCCCTCCAGATGATGCCGCCAAACCTCGAAGGCTGCCTTTATTGCCAGCAGCTCCCGCTCCCAGATGGTGTAGTTCCTTTCGGCGGGGGTCAGCTGGCGAGAGTAGTAAGCGCAAGGCTGTGGAGTGCTGGAGGGGGTTGCCCGTTGGGAGAGCACTGCTCCAATGGCGGTGCTGGAGGCATCTGCTTCGACTAGAAAGGGTAGCTGGGGATCCGGGTATCGCAGGACTGGTTGCGTGGTGAAGCAAGTCTTTAGGGTCAGGAATGCCTCGCTGGCTTCCGGTGTCCAACGGAAAGGTTCTCGAGGCCGGAGAAGTCGAGTGAGAGGGACGGCTATGGATGCAAACTGGGGGATGAATTGCCGGTAGTAATTGGCAAACCCCAGAAACCGCTGTACATCCTTCCGAGAACGGGGGGCTTGCCAAGTCTGTACAGCCTCGACTTTAGCTGGGTCCATTCGGATTCCGTGGGGTGATAATACATGGCCAAGGAATTCCACAGTAGGCCGGTGGAATGCACACTTTTCCAATTTGGCGAACAGGCCATGCTGCCGGAGTCTTTGCAGCACCGTGCGCACATGCCGAGTATGTTGCGACGCGTCACGTGAATAAATTAATATGTCATCCAGATAAACGATGATGAACTGATCCAGGATATCTCGAAAGATGTCGTTCATCAGTCTCTGGAACACAGCTGGTGCATTAGTCAGGCCAAAGGGCATTACCAGATACTCGTATTGCCCATATCTGGTACTGAAGGCGGTTTTCCATTCATCACCTTCCCGGATGCGCACTAGGTTGTAGGCTCCCCTGAGATCCAGCTTGGTGTAGATCTGGGCTCCTTTGACTTGCTCCAAGAGGTCAGGGATCAGAGGCAGCGGATACCGGTCTCGGATGGAGATTTTGTTCAGGGCCCGGTAATCATTACACAGCCGGAGTTCCCCGTTTTTCTTTTTAACGAAGAGGACTGGGGCAGAGGTAGGTGAGGTAGAGGGGCGGATGAACCCTTGCCGCAGGTTGGTGGTGAGAAAGTCCCGGAGTGCTGCCAACTCTGGCTCAGACAACGAGTACAGGCGTCCCACCGGCAGAGGGGCGCCGGGAATCAAGTCAATGGTGCAGTCATATGGCCGATGAGGGGGGAGTTGGTCTGCTCCTTTTTCCTCGAACACATCTCTCAGATCCACGTATTCCTCTGGCAGTGCCGAAACCTCCGGTGCAGCGGCCACCATAGGCCTTGGGCACGGATTTTCATGTGGGCATGGTTCCCGGAAACGAAGGTCTAACTGGCCCCACCGAACAATCGGATCATGGCGGCAGAGCCAGGAAAGTCCCAAGACCAGCGGAAACTGGGGAATGCCCACCACATCAAAACAGAGCCGCTCCTGGTGCCGCTGGATCTGCAACAGGAGGTCCTGGGTTTCCTCAACCACTGGCCCAGAACGCAGGGGCCGCCCATCGATGGCCTCAACAACAGTGGGATTCTTCTTTGCCCGCAAGGGAATCTGGTGTTGTGCAGCGAACTTGGCGTCCATGAAGCAGCGGGAGGCCCCCGAGTCTATCATGGCATACACGAATAGTCAACGTCCATCAGGCAGGCACAACTTGACTGGCACGAGGAATGGTTCTGGGGGGTCACCGGAGGCACTGGCTGTTCCCACAAGTGGTTTAGGGTGCGCCGACTCCAGGCTTATGGCTAGGGTCCTTCTTTTGGCAGGGCAGCCATCAGCATAATGGCCCACCCCACCACAATACCAGCAGAGGTTGTGGTTTCGGCGCCTCTCCTTTTCCTCTGGGGGCAAGCGGTTACAAGGTACCCCCACTGGCGTGGGCTCAGCCGGCTTTTCAGGCAAGGACCAGGGTGGGGGTGGATGCCTTAGCGCACGTGCTTGTCTCCGGCTCTCCAGCCGTCCATCTATGCGGAGACATAGAAGAATGAGCGCTTGCAGTCCTCCTGGCCGTTCGGATCGGGCCACTTCATCCAACACTTCATCAGACAGCCCTTCCAGGTACTGGTCAACCAGGGCCACTTCATTCCAGTCCAAGTCCTGTGCCAGTAACTGAAATTCGGTGGTATATTGGGCTACAGTCCCATCCCCCTGGGTGAGGGCACGGATCCTCTGGTTAGCTTTGATGGCTTTCAGGGGGTTAGCAAAGGCAGCAGTGATGTGAGCCACAAAGCTTGGAAAATCCCCTAGCAGAGGGGATTTGGCCAGTAACAAGGGTGTGGCCCATCTTGCTGCCTGCCCCTTTAACAGACTGAGGATGAAGCAGACTTTGACTTTATCCGTGGGGAAGTCTCTGGCCCGGAGTTCAATATATAGCTGGCATTGGGCGAGAAATGCTGGGAATTCCTCCACATCACCCTCAAAGCTGTCAGGAGGCTTCACTGGGCACTTTACAGGCAGAGGTGCAGCAGGTGCAGCAATCTGCTGCTGCAGAGTCACCAGTGCTTGAGTTAGTTGCAGTACCTGGTCCTGCAGCAGTGCCAGGCTCCCCGGGGTGGGCGTTGCCGCATCCATGCCGGGAAGTTTGGGTGGAAGCAATCTGTCACGGGCTGGGCCAGCCCAAGCAGGGTGGTTCAAGTCCAAACCTTAATGGCAGAGTCTGAGGGGAGTTCCAAGAGCAAAAGCCAGGTCAAACCGGTGGTCAGAGCACAAGATAACGCCAGGAGTGAGTCCAGAGTCCAAGAGCAAGGTCAGGTGCAATCCAAGGTCATTTACCGGTAGTGTCAGGTCCAAAAGCAGGCACAGGCACGGGCAAGGTTCACAGAACACGAAGTGGTTGCAGGCAATAGACACGTTGCTTCCACGCCCAGCAGTTCCTCCAGACTGGCTCTTATAGCCAGGCGTGGTTTTCAGCCAGCTGCTGGGGCTCCATCCTGACACTACTCATCATCACTCTCCAGCAGCTGGCGTTGGCTCAAGAGGCGAGCACTGTGCCGTCTCTCCTGCAGTTCCAGTCTCTGGCGCTGCCTGCGGCATTCCTTGGGCGTGGGTGAGCCTGGGGGGGGTGGAGGCTCTTGGCTGCGCTGCACCTGTAGAAGTCCCTGGCTGAGCTTCCCCTGTGGTGTAGGGGCTAGAGGGTGCTGGTGTCTCAGCTGCTGGCTGCAAGCTCTGATCAGCCAGCAGCTGTTGCTCCTGATTGCTGGCTTCTGCTGAATCAGGGCTAGGGCTGGCTACACAGGGCTCCTCTTCTCCTGAGGAGTCCTGGCTGGCTACACGAGGCTCCTCTCCTCCAGAGGAGACCTCACTCTCAGACTGGGCCATGACAGAAGGCAAATACAGTCAACAAATCTGGGTAAGGCGCCAGGGCCTGATGGACTCACAGCTAAATTTTATAAGGTAATGGTCAATGAACTGGTGTCATTCCTAAAAGAAGTGATCAATGGTGTTATGAGAGACCAAAGAATTCCAGATACTTGGAGTGAAGCTAATATATCATTGATCCCTAAAGAAGGACAGGACTTGACTAACGTCAAAAATTACAGACCTATTTCCTTACTTAACAATGACTATAAGATCTTTGCGAAGATCTTAGCGGAAAGAGTAAAGGGATGGCTATCCGAAGTTATTGGGGAAGAACAAGCTGGTTTTTTACCGAATAGACAAATCAGAGACAATTTAAGGACAGTTATAAATGCTATTGAATATTATGATAGGCGTTGTGATAAGGAGGTTGGGTTCTTCTTTGTGGACGCTGAAAAAGCATTTGACAATTTGAACTGGGATTTTATGTTCGCCACTATGGAACAGCTACAGTTGGGAGAAAGATTTATCAGAGCAGTAAAAGAAATCTACAGAGACCAGAGTGCAGCAATTGTGGTGAATGACGAGGTGACTAAGAAATTGACTATAGGCAAAGGTACAAGACAAGGTTGCCCGTTGTCTCCACTGTTGTTTATAATGGTTTTGGAAATTTTGATGATACAGATCCGAGAAGATAATGCAATCCGTGGAATAAAGATAAAAGACTTTTCCTATAAGGTCAGAGCATTTGCAGACGATATAATGTTAATTGTGGAAGATCCAATTGAAAACATGCCAAGGGTAATAGAAAAAATCACAGAATTTGGAGATTTGGCAGGTTTTTTTGTAAACAAAAAGAAGTCAAAGATACTGTGTAAAAATATGACTAAACAAAAACAACAGCAACTTATGGAAATAACAGACTGTGAAGTAACAAATAAGGTGAAATATTTGGGAATTGAACTGACTGCAAAGAATATAGATCTATTCAAGAACAATTATGAGAAATTGTGGACTCAAATAGAGCGAGACTTGATTAAATGGAATAGATTGAATTTGTCATGGTTGGGAAGAATTGCAGCAGTCAAGATGAATGTGCTGCCAAGAGTGATGTTTTTGTTACAGACAATACCAGTTATTCGGGATTCCAAGCAGTTTGAGAAATGGCAGAGAAAGATATCGGACTTTGTTTGGGCAGGCAAAAAGCCTCGAGTGAAAATGAAAGTGTTACAGGACGCGAAAGAGAGAGGCGGAATGCAACTACCCAACCTAAGACTTTACTATGAGGCAATCTGCTTGGTTTGGCTGAAGGACTGGATGATGCTTAAAAATCGCAAATTGCTGGCCTTAGAGGGATACAAAAAAATATTTGGATGGCATGCATACTTATGGTATGATAAAGTAAAAGCGGACTCTATGTTTTTACACCATTACTGTCATGGCCCAGTCTGAGAGTGAGGTCTCCTCTGGAGGAGAGGAGCCTCGTGTAGCCAGCCAGGACTCCTCTGGAGAAGAGGAGCCCTGTGTAGCCAGCCCTAGCCCTGATTCAGCAGAAGCCAGCAATCAGGAGCAACAGCTGCTGGCTGATCAGAGCTTACAGCCAGCAGCTGAGGCACCAGCACCCTCAAGCTCCAATACTACAGAGGAAGCTCAGCCAGGGACTTCTACAGGTGCAGCGCAGCCAAGAGCCTCCACCCCCCCAGGTTCACCCACGCCCAAGGAACGCCGCAGGCAGCGCCAGAGACTGGAACTGCAGGAGAGACGGCGCAGTGCTCGCCTCTTAAGCCAACGGCAGCTGCTGGAGAGTGATGATGAGTAGTGACAGGATAGAGCCCCAGCAGCTGGCTGAAAACCACGCCTGGCTATAAGAGCCAGTCTGGAGGAACTGCTGGGCGTGGAAGCAACGTGTCTACTGCTTGCAACCACTCTGTGTTTCGTGAACCTTGCCCGTGCCTGCTTTTGGACCTGACACTATCGGTGACTGACCTTGGACTGTGCCTGACCTTGCTTTTGGACTCTGGACTCACTCCTGGCTTTATCTCGTGCTCTGACCACCGGTTTGACTTGGCTTTTGCTCTTGGAACTCCCCTTTGACTTTGGCTTTAAGGTTTGGACTTGAACCACCCTGCTTGGGCTGGCCCAGCCCGTGACAATTACATTCAGAGAAGCCTCTTCACAATATGGAAAAAGTACAGAGATTACCTACAAGAAGGAATTCCCTCCTGGGTGGTTCCTTATGAAGCGATAGATCCGAGAACTGTTGATAATGAACAACAGTGTTTAACGTATAAGGAGATAACACGAATAGAATTTTCTAAATTAAGAATAAAGACGCAAGAAGAGTTGTCTCCAAACTATGACTGGTTTCAATATAGACAGCTCAGAGACCTTTATAAATCGGATTGTGCCAAGGGAGGGATAAGAATGGAGAACTCGGACTTGGAGGAAGTAATTTTACAAGAAGACAAAAAGGAAATTTCAAAGGTCTATAAAGTGTTGTTAAAATGGTATACTGAAGAAGAGGTAGTTAAGGTGCAAATGGTGAAGTGGGCTATAAATTTTAATAAAGAAATAACAATGGAGGCGTGGGAATATTTGTGGAAAAATACTTTGAAGATTACGACATGCACTAACATTAAAGAGAATGTCTATAAAATGATCTATCGTTGGTACCTGACACCAAAGAAAATTGCGCTAGGGAATGTGAACACGTCTAATAAATGCTGGAAATGTAAAAAGCATGAAGGATCTATGTACCATATGTGGTGGACTTGTGAGGTAGTCAGGCAGTACTGGGGGGAAATAATAAGAGTAATAAGTGAGATTTTACAGTTTCAAGTTAATAAGAACCCAGAACTCCTGCTACTGAACTTGGGAATGGAAGATATTCCAGCACAACATAGGACATTGCTTTTTTACATGACAGCAGCGGCTAGACTTTTGTATGCGCAAAAGTGGAAAGTACAAGAAGTGCCAACTATCGAGGACTGGATTCATAAATTGCTGTACATGGCGGAGATGGATAAACTGACAAGAAAACTAAGAGACCTTGATCCAGGACAGTTTAACACAGATTGGGAGAAGCTGAAACAATATTTGGTGAAAAAATGGGAGGTGGGAGGAGAACTGCGGCAGTTTGAAAATTATTGAAGAAAAACAAAAGAAGAGAGAAGTGACTATACCGGGGGAAGGAGAGTTAAAGAAGAATTACTAAGCAATTATTCTATTTGATTATTCTATACAGTATTAAGTAATAGTTATTATGTGATATATAAGAATAGAAATTAATTAATTAATTATGTTGCTGGCAGATAGGGGTGTAATTGAGAATTAACTCTGCAGTGATGTATTCATCACTTATGAGTACTCAAGTTATGTATAGGGAGGGATAAATTGTTTGTCCCATATTGATGACATTAGAATGAATAAGTTAGAGTACAGGATATTGAGAATATTACCAGTATTATTACTATTGAATAACATGCCAGGAATGTATTAGTTAGTTGATAAGTGAAGGGAAATTGACTTAGTACTGTGTTATAATAGACTAGCTTAGAAGAGTGTGAAAGTATATGTTTAATTGACAAAATAAGTTGAAATGAGTAGGGGAAGAATAGACAAAGGGTTGGAAAACTGTTGGAAGTCAACAAACGGGGGGGGGAAGGGAGGGGGTTAGAACTGGAATATTAAAGTAATTTGATTGTTATAAATGACAAAATATTTCTAATTCCAATAAAAATTAAAAAAAAGAAAGAAAGTAAGATGGGCAATTTGAACTTGTCATTCTTAGAAAAGAAATTATTTGTGATTTTTCCTTCATTTGAAGTCAACAAATAAATGTCTGTGTATATCCTCCTGATGCTGCTATCAGTACTCAAGAAGCATTGCTGGGTAGACTGTCAGATCCGGTGATGTCTCAGAACTCTCAGAAAATGGCTTTATATCAAGCTATTTGTCAAAATGATTTGTTGACTTATTAGACCCTTTGGATCACTACCAAGTTATTTAGCCCTTCATCTGAGCTACTTTTTATATTTTCCTTCCTTTAAAACTCGTATTATTATTACTATTACCATGATTATTATTCTTTTTTAAGCTTCTCTGAATAATATCTAATCGTTGCTGAGGAAAATGTAATATTTCCATTTTCTTCATCATATCTCATTGCTGTAAATCAACAGAAAGTCTGTGTAAGTCAATATAAGTCCATAGACATTTTCATGGGACGATGGTCACAACTATTGATATAAATATAAGAACTGTACACGAAATAATCAGAATAATCATAATTATGAGAATAGTAATGATAATAGTATAATAATAAAAGGGTACTTTCCCATACACTTGAATCCAGCTGCCTTTTTCTACCTCCCTTTTTTGTTTCTGTCCAGTATCGGTGGCACCAACCAACTAGAATCCAGGGATGTACTAGCAGTCTGCAAACTGAGCAATCCTTTTCAGGTCGCATTGATAACATTGTATATATTTTGATGTATTGTGAAAACGAGCATTTTTGTGTAATAAGAAAAGGACTGAATATTTGTTTCTATTTTTATTTATCTATTTAATTTTTTTCGATGCCTCCTTTCCACTCAAATAGAGTCTCCAAGGTGACAATCATCAAAACATTTATACATTTCAATAGTAAAACTCCATTCAAAATAAAGTATATATAAAATACTTCAATAAAAACATGAAAGTACACAAATAATAATAACAACACCATAAGGGAAGTGTGCCAATACCATTACTCAATATACAACAAACAAAACAAAAAAGTCTGAAGCCAACAATACAGGGACACATAAGACTCCCTGGGGAGGAAGCTTAGGTGCCATGACTGAGAAGACCTTTTCTCAGGTTGCTACCCATCTAACCTCAGATAGCAGGGGCAAGCCAAAACAGGGCCTCTAAAGATGACTGGAATAGATGGCTAGAAGAACAATTGCTCAGATGCTGACTCCTTTTGCTTTCATCATTGTGGTTATGCAAAGCAGAACCCCAGCAGAAGAGTAAATGTCACAAAAATAGTTAGATGGGTAGCCATGTTGGTCTGCAGTAGAACGGCAGGATTTAGTCCAGTGGCACATATGGTGATATGCTAACTTAGTGCTAGCCTGCTCCTAAAACATTTAGGACTGAAAGGTCACAGCATTTTGAATTGTGCCCAGAAAACCAAGGGGGAAACTAGTAGACTGGCAAGAAAGCAATGTTTTACATTCTCCAAGGCGAATCTCCATTAGTACTATAGCAACTGCATTTGAACCAGTTATAGCTTCTCAACACACTCTCAAATGCATAACTAAACTGGGATTATATACTAGGATTAAATTAGGTTTTGAATAATGGTTTGTATCTGAATTGGGGGAGTAGGTGGAGGCAAATGCTTCAGCATAGTAAGAATGTCTTTGCCATGACATTCACAAGCAAACTATGTATCTTAGCTTTTAATAAACATAATAGGTGCTAGTTGCTGAACTCTGGAAAAATGCTGTTTATCTGTTTCTGACCATATTTAATGTACTATTCACAACTAATATTTTTAGTGGCAAGAGAGTCTTAGAACCAAATGACTGGAATCCTTTGATAGGCTTATATAAAACTTATTATCTTACAAATGCATACAAATATCATATTTTTGCTTCTTATGAGATCTGACATCTAGTCAGTTTCCATTTAACTCTGTACCACGGCACATTAGAAGGTAAGAACAGCTATTTAGGGTCAAAATAGTAGTCTAGTTCTTCCAGTGGCCCATGAGAGAGATCAAATCTAATGGATTTGGCATAAAGAGCAAAATAGTTCTCTGCTCCTTACCATCTGCATTCCACTTCCCCGGCTTAAGGTATTTAGCTTTTGGAGATATTCCAGACATTTGTAAGGATGCTCTGAGACATTGTGTTTTCTAACTTTTCTTTTACTTCTGATAAGTGTATACTCTTTCTATCTGGTATGGTCGTCCTCTTCCACTGAGCGCGCAGCTTTGGGAGGGACGCACATGAAGCGGTGAGGGGGGAAGGGGACACCCGCCTAGCCAGCCAGATAAGCTGAATCAACCCTGGCGATCAATGGAGTGACAGATGTCGCAGCCAGATCACCCTCACATCCACTTCTGATAAGTATTACAGACACAAAAGAAAACTATTAGTAGATTTTGTCCACGACATACAATGTACATTGTGCAATGTACAGTGTAGGGACATTTTTTTAAATTGTTGCATGCATCCCACTGAAGACTTCACTAACTCAAAAGAATTCTTTATAAGTTTAAAATCTTTAATTATCTCCTTTATTGTACTGGATCTTTGCTTTATTGTTACCAAATTAGCTGTAACGCCTTTGCAAAGGTTTAGCTGATAACTGCTCCCACCACACACAAATACTTTGATATGGATGCCAGCTCTAATATAACAAAAGAAACATTGAATACATCATCTGGTCTGCTCGTGGACCATTTTGATCCAGTTACTGTGATCCTAGAGATCCTGGGATCTCTGAAAGGCACCACTTGTGCAATGGACCCTTGCCCACCCTGGCTACTAAAATCATGTGAGGACACATTAAAGAGCCCTTGATGACTAGGGTACCTTCTCTTGGCTACTCAGAGGCAGTTATCCATCTACTACCTAAAAATCCATCTCTACACAAAAATGATTTTGACAATTATTGCCCTGAAAATAATCTGCCCTTTCTGGGCAAAACAATTGAGAGCAGTAGCAGACGAACTCCAGGTCTTCTTGGATAATTCATATGTTTTCAGTCAGGTTTCAGGCTGGGATATGGAACAGAGATATCTCTGGTGGTTTTAGTTGATGACCTTCATATGAATATAGACAATAGCCATGCTTCTTTGTTGCTCCTACTGCATCTATTTGGAGCTTTTTATACAGTAGATTATACAATCTTGTTGGGGTATTTTGGAGATGTAACTTGGACTGGTTTGACTCGTTCCTCATGGATCAGGTTACCATTGGAAACCAGCTATCTTCAGTACTGGAATTGTCTTGTAGGGTTCCACAGGACACAATCTTAGCCTCCATGTTATTCAACCTTTATGTAAAGCCTTTTGGAGAAATCACTTATAGTATTGGAACTGAATATCCTCAATATGCAGATGACACCCAGCTCTATTGCTCTCTATTGAAATCCCATGGTGATGCAGTAGAGGTCTTGAGCCACTGCCTGTCTGCTGCGGTCAAATGGCTGAAAGTGAACAAACTGAAACTGAACCCAGACAAGGTGGAAGTGATACTGGTGGGGAAGATGGAGACCTTGAAGAACATCATGCTTTCCATTTTCTGTGGGGTTCAGCTAACCTTACTGACTCAGTTAAGAGCCTAGGAGTTATTCTAGAGTGAGCACTGCTGCTAGAGAAGCAAGTTAATGCAGCTTTCTTCCAATTCAGCTTTCTTCCAACTCAGTCTAGCCCACAGGAAGGCCCCCTACTTAAATATCCAGCTACCTAGATCCATGCCATGGTAACATTGAGATGAGGCAAATGTAATTCACTTTATATTGGTCTTTCCTTGAAGTCAGCTTGGAGATTCCAGTTGGTACACAATGCTACAGCTTGGTTATTATCAGGATTCAGGTGAAACATGAAACATGTATGTTTACCTAGATGTAAGTCTACCTTTTAAGTTTACCTAAGTCCTACTTTGTCCAGAGGGGCTTACTACCAGAGAAATGCACATGTCCTTGCAAAATTAGTTCACCCCTCTATGTCTCCTGAAGTCTATGAGCTTAGAGGGATGAAACTCTGTTTAGGATTGCACCATTAGCTTCATAAAGGTTGTGTTCATTTATGTAATGTATAGAGAGTAAGTTAATTCTAAATGCTTATGTGCTGTATTTATTTTAAATATGTGCATCTTTTCATCATGCCGGTGTATATGTTAATTGGTATCTTACACTACTAACATTCATTCTTTTTAATATTACTGAGAGTGAAGGTTTATCAGATTACTGATTACATTTGAAGGAAGTTTTGTGACCACTTGGTTGTGCTAAACTATTATAGTGATTTCTGCCTACTGATGAAGAGAATGAATGGTGTTACCTGAAACAGTGTCATTAAGGGAAATTCTCTTTAATTCTTCTTTACCCAATTTCCCCTGGAATCTAACAATCCATTCCTTTTTCTCTTTTTAGGAATTCAGAGTCTAATCAATTCTATTTTGATCAAAGATAAATTTTAAGAGACAGGCAGGAAGAGAAGTTCTGAAAAATTTCTGAATTTTGTACTGCAGATGCTTAGAGGCAGATAATGTCTTCCCAAACCTTCATGTCCTCCTGCTAGAGCACCACTCAGTAGCGTGTAACATAAGACAACCACAAGAGCTGAGTACAAAAGGGTGCACTGATTTCTTTACAAAGAGAAATGAAAAAGAAACCCTTTTTATTTTATTTTACAGAACTTCTACCCCACCTTTCTGTCCTCACAAGGGCCATCAAATTCCACTCCCCTAACAATGGCCGATTCCAGATGGGCACAAATAAAGCGAGTGATTTCTGCCTTTTTCTGCCAAAAAAGACCACTTGTAAAAACTCGCAATTTCCCATCTCGGCTTACCTGCGGTCCATGGCGCTCGGTTGCGCTATAAAAGTGGACGGTGTGAACATGGTATGGCGGGTTTGGCCACTTCATGACGATTTGTCGCGGCGGAGAGGCACTCCCCTTTCCAGACCTTTGCCGGATGGCCGGCCACAATATAGCCATTTTTTTTTAAAAAACGGCGCCATTTGTGCACTCGCGCGTCTGCGAACATAGAACTGCGCAAATGCACACAGATGAATAATCAGCATCAGGACGCGTGGCCGGTTTTTTTTTCAATCCATTTTCCGCGTGTGCACAATTGCATTGGTGTGGCCCTCCTGAAATGCGCACTTGAGGCTTTACTATCGGCCGCCATTTTGTCACCCTCAGAGAATCCAATCCTGAGACGTATCGCTGACCTTTGCCCTGCAGACTTGTGCGCCGATTGCAGGGGCGTTTTGGGGGGGGGGGCAATCTCGGTTGCCGAGAAATCAAAGCACGCACGCACAGGCACACACGCTTGTGCTTGTGCAATATCGGCTTGTCGGGAGCAGCATGGCCGGCGGAGGGGAAGTGGCTGGGAAGCGGGGGGTGTCCTGGCAGCATAGAGAGATAATGGATCTGCTACACTTCTGGGGGGAGGAGAAGATACAGGAAGCTCTCCGAAGCACCCATAGGAACCTGGACTACTTCCAAAAAATCTCGAGGCAGATGGCTGAGAGGGGCCACATCGTCAACCAATGTACCTCGCGAGACGCTCCTGACCAATCATCAAGAGCATCATCGACGCCGCGTTTTCGCACACATGCGCATTTGCACATTTGCGCAAAACAAGAAAAAAGACCAAAAAAAAAAAAAACACCCGAGATGTGAACCAATGAAGGCCCCCGACGTCAGTTGTGGCGGGGAGGAAAGAACCAATCCCAGGTCCCTCAGTTGGCCGTGCGAACATCCAGAAGCGGGACGGCACAGCACAAAGCGGATGGAGATGAGACAAAGCGGATGGAGGCGAAAATACACGCGTGGCCGGTAAGCGATTATTCCTTCGGAAAAAACGCTATTTCTGGCCATCTGGAATCGGCCAATGCTGTTCTGAAGTCAGTTGAAATCTCACTTCTGCCGTGAGCTCTCTAGGCAAACTGCTGTCTTTGAGCCTTTGCCAGTAGTGATTATTGTAATGTTGTTGTAGGGATTAGTGCGACAATGTATATGACTTGGGACTCTGGAAGTACAATTTCTTGCCATTTAAGAAATATTTAGTATTTGTAAGTACAGAAAGAGGACAAATATTTGGAATGAATATTTTATCCTCTTATTCTCTTAGCTTCATAAACCATTTGTCTGAGTGACAGGTACTATTACGCCACTCTTTCCCCTCACCAACTGTCTTGACCATCCATCCACTGACAGCAGATACCATTGCACAGAATAGGGTTATCCAACTCACTGCTGCATGAACGGATGGATCTCTGGATTAGAGCCTTTGCTCTTTACTGGCCGCTCCTGGAATATGGACTAACAGGCTCAGCAGAAAGGATTCTCCCTTAGGTCAGAATGCTCTGTAAGTGACCTTCAAGTTATTTTTAAAACCTTAGCCTCTTCTCAGCTGTTACCTTCTGGCAAACAAAACAAAATAACACAGTGCATACAAGTCTAAGATGGATATGTATAATGAGGGAATGGCATGAAAAATGTCATGTTCATGGATTGCCTTCCTGGTTGCTAGGAAACAGAAGCTTAGAGCACAAGTCACTTGAGCCATTCTGATTGGACAGATGCAAAGAACTGCAGATTTAGCCATAGAATCCATAGAGGTGCTGCTTGTCCTTCTCAAATTAATGTTTACATTCAGTCATTATTTAATATCTTTTAGTCAGTTTTAAATTATTCTTTTTATTTTATTATATTATTTGAAGTAACCATTGGAGAAATTTTTATTGAGAGAGCAGTACGGAAAAATGTCAAATTAATAAATAAAATAAGTTTGTTTGATGTATTGTCGAAGGCTTTCATGGCCGGAGAATGATGGTTGTTGTGGGTTTTCCGGGCTGTATTGCCGTGGTCTTGGCATTGTAGTTCCTGACGTTTCGCCAGCAGCTGTGGCTGGCATCTTCAGAGGTGTAGCACCAAAAGACAGAGATCTCTCAGTGTCACTGAGAGATCTCTGTCTTTTGGTGCTACACCTCTGAAGATGCCAGGCACAGCTGCTGGCGAAACGTCAGGAACTACAATGCCAAGACCACGGCAATACAGCCCGGAAAACCCACAACAACCCAAATAATTTTGTTTGCACAATTATTTCAGCAGATGAAGTTGCAATTGGGTGCTGTAAAAGGAATTAATGGGCTAGGCACCTTTTGAGAGATGTAAAAAAATATTTTCAATTTTTTCCCTTTTAAAATTGAACTCTTGAATTTTTTAGTAATTTCTAGATATGAATTAACTACTGCTCATATGGATTATGCCAAGTATATCCAATTGTTAAGGTTTCTCCATTTGTGTAGGTCAGGATAAAACAAGAACAGTGAATTGGAAAATAGTAATAATAATTTTTAAAAAAACAGCCATTTCATGCTTCTTTATTCACTTGGTCTTTCGTTAGGTACAGTAATCTATATGTGCCTTAGGCATGACAGATTCTTGTATTCTGGTGGAACTATTTATCTGACAACTAAATAGAAACAGCAATTACCATTGTGTTCTACTAAAGCCTGACATGCTCGTTTAATTTGGCAGTACAAAGACTTCACATTCAAATATAATGAATCTATAGTTTCAACAGCACCCAATAACATTCATTCCCTTTCAGAAGGACACAGTTAAATTGTCTCTAAGTCTTAAACAAATGAAAAGCCCCATACATTATCTGCTTCAAATAAGTCTTTTATTAAATTATCAATTTTAAACACATAGGTTAATCATCCAAGCTTAATGTATTTTCCACTGCATGATAGTAGTTTGCATACCTTATGGTTTCCTTTGTATATCTTGTTAAAGCTATATAAAGACTCTGTGAAATTTGGCCTCTAACTGACCAAACTTTAGGGCTGCCAACATCAAGGTGGGGCCTGGAGATCTCCGGAATTACAACTGATTTCCAGCTGACAGAGGTCAGTTCCCCTGGAGAAGATGGCTAGCATGGGTGGACTGTGTTGTAATACCCAACTGTCTCTCTTCAGGCTCCACTCCCCCAAATCTCCAGGAATTTCCCAACCTAGAGTTGGCAACCCTAATTATGATGAAGCTAAACAAAGATTTAATCTTATTTTTTAATCACTTATACAGGCATTTCACAAAGAATGTAGCCATGTCGTCAGTGCAGAGCTGGTTGCAGGTTTCGTGGGCCCTCGGTGACATTATAATTATAGGGGAATTATATCCCCCTTTCTCCTAACCACACTGTTCCATTTGGCTCCTCCCCTTTGGCTCTTCTTTATCCACAACATTTCCCATTTTTAATTTATTTACTCTGGTAAAGAGAAACCATATAAAATTTTGATTTTTTGGTAGCTTTTATTACTCTGTATAAAACAATATAACTTAGATGTAACTTTGATATAAGTATAATTACTTTTCCATAACAACCATCTTTTAAACATCATCCTTTGTATATGATGACTGCAGACTAAAATTAACCATCTAAAAAGTCCAGGCAATGGTAAATGTAGAGATGTATTGATGTTCTATTGTTCCTATGATTGCTTTAATTTTGGTTCTGTGTTAAAGTTAAATTATTGGGCTGCGAACTGTTTGGCTGTTAATGTTATTAGTGGCTGTTTGAACATTTGTTTGATTGGTTAATTGACCATTAGTGCTTGGTTTAATTAATGAGGCCATTGATTGGCTTGGGGTTTTATTAGCTGAGGCGCAATAGGGGCTGTGTGTGCATTTGTGGGTACTGTTCTATTAGTTACTGGAAGGGCAGTTGGAGTGAATTTTTGTAGCTGATGCGGGATATGTCATGCTATGTTATGAGGTTGGAACTCAGTGAATTTTATGAATCTGGGGGTAGATAGGGGATAAAGCAGTGGATTATGAAAAGGGAGTCTGGTATGGAGTTGGGGATCCCAGTACTCTGGGGACGAGGGAGGTATGGCAGTAGGGCCAGGTATTGTAAGGGAAGGATGTGGAGATATGGTGTGGCTCAGTGTCCTTCCAACCTCCACCTCATTTTGAAGTATGTTGGTTGTGGGGCTAAGGATATTTACCTCTCCCCAGCACTGATGTTGTGTAATTCCAGGGCCATTAACAACAAGACCTCCACACTGCAGGACTTAGTTTGTGGTGAGTGATATGGACCTAGTATGTGTGACTGAGACCTGAGTATGGGAGGGTGAGACAGTTGCCCTGAAAGAGCTGACCCTCCTGGGTTTCTTGGTTCTGCATCAGTCCTGGGTGGCTGGCCAGGGGGGAGGGGTGGCTATACTAATATGAGTCTCCTTTAGGCTTCTCCCCATGCCAAAGGTCGCTGGCATTTATTGTGTAGGCCTGGCATGGGATTCTGAAGAGAGTTTGGCTGATGTACCAACTGCCTAGCACACCAGCAGCTACCCTGTTGAGCCTGTTGGAGGTGGTAGCCAGCTGGGCCTTGAAGTACCCTAAGTTTGGGTGACTTAAATGTCCATACCGATGATGCCACCTCCTCACAGGCTGTGGATCTAGTGTCTTCCATGGCAGCACTAGGACACTCTCAATTTGTGCTAGCACCCATGCATCAAGAGGGCCACACGCTAGACTTGTTCTTTGGGATGGGGATTTGTGTGGATGTAACTGAAGTTGTGCTGTGGTCAGCCACTTTGACCCGAACGCTCGTCTGATTGCACCAACCCCCACCCCTTGCATAGGCGGCAAGCTAATTTGTGCTCACCTGTGGAGACTAATGGATCCAATTGGTTTCCAGAATGCTCTGATTCTCCTTGGCGATTCATTGGAAGTGCTGGTGGAGGACTGCCATGTCCTTCTTTCCAAAGCCATTGATGAAATTGCTCCCTATCACCCTCTATGCCTCCGTACCAGACTAGCCCCTTGATATACTGAAGAGCTATGATGGATGAAACAGGAGCTGAGATGGCTAGAGTGAGTATGGTGGTGTGTTCTTGACAGAAAGGCAAGAACATCTTATAGGACATTAGCCTATGAGGTGGTGGTGAAAGTGGCAAAGGAGTTCTATGTTGTTTCCATTGCAACCGCAAAGTCTTGACTGGCACAATTATTAAGAATAATTCAGTCTTTAGTCTTCCTTTCTCAGGGAAATTGCCAAAATGTGCATTCGGCAATACACTGTGAGGCTTTGGGGAGCTATTCTGTGAGTAAAATCTTGTCTCTCCACTGTCACTTGCCAGCCACATTTGATACAGTATGTGAACTGGAAGCTCCTTGCATGTCTTCTGGTCTGGTGTTAGATCATTTCAGTCGACTCTCCCAGGATGAGGTTAACTGAGTACAGTGAGGTAGCACAGAGCCTTTTCAGCTCTGGCACGGGCCTCGTGGAATGTTCTCTCCATAGAGACTTGGGCCCTGGGGGACTTGTTACAGTTCTGCCAGGCTTGTAAAACGGGGATGTTCCATCAGGCCTATGGTGATATGCATAGGCGAAATTTCCTGCAGGCCTTCCTGTTGTGGTTATTAACCCCTTGGATCTTGGCAGATCTCCTTGTGTCCTCCTGCAGTGATTGAGGGTTATTACTAGTTTG
The DNA here is from genome assembly GCF_028583425.1 of Eublepharis macularius. Classification (NCBI taxonomy): domain Eukaryota; kingdom Metazoa; phylum Chordata; class Lepidosauria; order Squamata; family Eublepharidae; genus Eublepharis; species Eublepharis macularius. The sequence goes on from NC_072793.1 coordinate 107,443,784, forward strand.
TATACTGACTGCCATATCTCAGATAAAGTTTATATTTTGTAATTTTGTGTATTTATACTAGATTTTATGATGTATTTATTGTGTTGTTTTATGTACTTATGTATCTATATTCTTGTATTTATGTGATTGAGATGTTGTGACCTGGTCTGAGCCTGCTTGTGGGGAGGCTGTGCTAGAAATCTAATCAATCAGATGCAAAGGCCTGGAAAATTTCTAGACAGTTACATCTCTGGGTTTGTGTCACTAGCTTCTGCCTTGTTTTTTCAGGATCAAAATGTTAAACCACAGAATCAAAATCTAAATATTCTACTTCATGTAATTCAATTGACAGGCATTTAGTCAGTCTTGTGACCTGAGTAGGTTCTTAATTTCAGTTTGCTGACACTCATTTCAGCTGATGCAACTGACACTGGAACTATTAACAACTGAAAAACCACAAGTGTATTGGGAATGCAGGGCTCAGAGAATGAGATGTCAGGCAGCACTTTGACTCCTGTAGAGGCAAATGGTCAGGCAGGATCCTTCCTAAACAAGTCCTCAAACAAATCCCCCCTCCCATCAACTGCAGAATTAGAAAAGCTCAAACAGTGATTTTGTAATTTAGTCACATCACTAATCACTAACTGATTTCTTAATCACCTTCCAAGGTGCGGTAGTGGACATTTTTTGTCCTGCTTCTCCCCCCCCCCCCCCAGGTCTTTTTTCCCTTCACAGAAACACACATGCACATGAAGGCTATAATAACTCTCTTTAAGGATTTGTCATTAAGAAAACCAAATTTGAAGGTAAATGTTTTCAGAAAAACAAATCTTGTCTCTGTTTTTTCCAGGACAGATTCAAGTAGAGGTCTTAAGAATGTTTACTCAAATTTGACTGCAGGGTCTAATAGCTCTGGCATAATAGCTCATGTTGCCTCTTTGCAAACTTTGAACAATTCCTAAGTTGGTTGTTGTGGGTTTTCCGGGCTGTATTGCCGTGGTCTTGGCATTGTAGTTCCTGACGTTTCGCCAGCAGCTGTGGCTGGTATCTTCAGAGGTGTAGCACCAAAAGACAGAGATCTCTCAGTGTCACTGAGAGATCTCTATCTTTTGGTGCTACACCTCTGAAGATGCCAGGCACAGCTGCTGGCGAAACGTCAGGAACTACAATGCCAAGACCATGGCAGTACAGCCCGGAAAACCCACAACAACCATTGTTCTCCGGCCGTGAAAGCCTTCGACAATTCCTAAGTTTCTTGTGCCATCTGGGTATTGAGTATTTAGCATGCGTATCAAGCTGCAGTGCTGACATATATTTGTAGCTTTGCTTTCTGCACATTTTAAACCTGTCTGTAAATACTCATTGAAGCCATCTGTCACAGATTCAACCAGTTGAATAACACTCGAAAGATTGATTTTTGGTTTCGTTTTCCCGGCCATGTCAGACGCTCCTCTCCGCAGGTCCGCAAGGAAACGTCCGAGCAGCCTGACCGGGCAGTTGACCTGTGAGGGTTAACCCCCAGGACTCCCAGTGAGGGAGGCAGGGTCCGGAGCGCGGCAGGAAGAATCCCCTGAAAGCAATGCAGGGGGTAAATTGCCCGTTTGCTCCAACGGAGGCCGGCAGACTTGCGCAGCACTTTGCGTGCTGCCGGGCCATGGAGAACGGCAATAAGCAGATTTAAGGTGAAAACCTGTAAGTAAGCAAATCCCTTCTGATTTCTAAGCGTATGTGAAGGATTAGTGGGAGTTGAAGCTAAGAAGGCGCGGATTTCTTCCCCTTCACGGAGTTTCGGAACTTAGCTGGCGCCCCCCCCCCTAAGATGGCAATGAAAAAGCAGAGCCCTGCGATGCGTAAATTAGTGATGGTGATGTTACAGGGGAAGGGGGAAACCTTGGAAGAGATGGTCAGACGAGCGGTCTTTGAAGCTATGCAGCCCTTTGTAGCGAAGTTAAATGAAATGGGGCAAAAGGTTGATTCAGTGGAAAGTGAAGTGAAAACCATTAAAGAAACAGCGTCCGGAGCAGAGCAGTCTGCACGCGAAAACGTAGTACTCATGAAAGCAACAAGTAAAGAAGTGAAGCTCTTGGAGAATCAAATAATAGGATTACAAGTGGACCGTGCCCAAACGGTACTGCGTCTCCAGAATGTAAAAGAGGAGCAAAGTGAAAATCTAAAAGATTTGGTGTCGGAACTTTTGGTGTCATTCGCAAAGGCAACTAAAGAAGAGTTAAAAAGCGATATTTTGGAAGTCCGTTGGACATCTTCAAAATATGCAATGAAGCATCAGCTGCCTCGCGAGATTATTATTGACTTTTCATCTAAGAAGACTCGGGACACCATCTTATATAATTCGTATAATGTGGACTTGGACTATCTGGGCAATAAGGTTAAGATATTGAAGGATGTTCCATTTTTGGCTCGTAAAAGAAGATTTAAGTATAAAAGACTTGCGGCTTTCCTGAGGAAATGTGATGTAAAATACAAATGGTTGTTTCCGGAAGGCATCTGGTTCAGATACAAGGATCAAACCTACAAGATAATATCGGAAGTACAGCTGAGAGACTTTTTGGTTAAGCATCAGGAGTTTCAGCAAGAAGAAAGTCCAAAGTCAGAAGGGGAGAGTGGGGGGGGGGGGGAACGAGCACAGCTATTGTAGCTGCGCAGAGAGAACTGAGACCGAGACGCGGGGGGGGGGGGGGAAGAAGACCTGATCCTGAATGTAGTCTGTATTTTATAAGATCTACCAATCTGATAGCATATTAGAAAGTTAACTTTAAAGAAAAATTGCAGCATGAAGGGAATACAAGACATGTAGACGTAGTGTGTGTTTTCTGTTTATATGTTGCTCTTCCCTTTTCCCCAGTCCCCTTTTCCCCCTTTATATTTCTGTAGTTTTTTGTAGTTTTTATGTTAGAAATTAAAAATAAAAAAAATATATAAAAAGAAAACTCGAAAGATTCATGCTTTTTTACTGTACAGCAAGGCTGATTTTGTTAACGTGACAAAAAATGCCATACTATATGCATAACAATAGCACTATTTGTACAAATGCAGGGGCTTTTTTCTGGGAAAAGAGGTGGTGGAACTCACCGAGTATCATAGGAGCGGGCGCAAAGCATGTGCATGCTCCTGGGACCACACAATGACATCACTTCAAGGAAGTGATATCATCATGTTGGTGGTGGCCACACCGGGAGCGCTCCTGTGCTCCATAGGAGGGCTGATTTGGGCCCAAATCAGCCTGGAACATGCCACTGCTGTGTGGGAGAGTTCTCCCCTGCCCAGCAGCGACCTGATCCTGGTTGTTTTGGGCCCATATTGGGCCAAATCAGGCTCAAAATGGCCTAAATCAGCCTAACTGGCCACTGCCACATGGGGGAACCTTCCCCTACCCGTCAGTGGCCCAATCGTGGCCATTTCAGACCCAAATTGGGCTGAAACAGGCACCAAACAGGCCAGAAACAGCCAGGATTGGGCCCAAATAGGCCTGGAATGGGCCTCTGTCATGTGTGGAAACTATCCCCCACCCAGTAGTGGCCCAATCCTGACCATTTCAAGCCTGAATTAGGCTGAAATGGGCCCAAAATGGCCAAAATGGGCCCAAAACAGCCTGGATAGGGCCTGAATCAGCCCGGAACTGACAGCTGCCACATGAAGGAACCCCCCACCACCACCTGGCAGCAGCCTGATCCTGGCCATTTTGTGGCCAAAATGGGCCCCAAATGGCCTGGATCAAGCTTGAATCAGCCTGGAATGGGCCACTGCCATGTGTGGGAACCATTCCCCACCTGGAAGTGGCCCAATCCTGACCATTTTGGGCCTGAATTGGACCAAAACAGGCCCCAAACAGCCTGGATTAGTCTTGAATTGGTCTGGAACAGGCCACTACTGCATGGGGGAACCCTCCCCCACTTGGCAGTGGCCCGATCCTGGCCATTTCTGGCCCAAATTAGGCTGAAACATGCCCAAAATGGCCTAAATCACCCAGATCGGGCCTGAATTGTCCTGGAATGGGCCACTGCCATGTGAGAGAGTACTTCCCTGCCCAGTTGTGACCCGATTTTAGCTGTTTTGGGCCCAAATACCCACCAGTCACTTGGATATTTTTAAGAGGTGCCAGAACACTATTCCACAGTATTTCAGCTGGGAAAAAGCCCTGTAGATAAGAATATTATTTTTGCCTGTGTGTACCCATCGTGATCAATCTGTGTATCAGGCAATAGCTCCTCTAAAGCATCAATTTGTTGTGGCAACTACAGGAAAGCAAATTTGACAATATCAAGATGAGCACTCCAATGTATTTAAGACAGAGTAAATATGAAATACCAACAATCCATACTTTTCTGTCACCCTCTACAGCACAATGCTTGCAAGACCCTTTCCTGTTGTATCTGTGACATGCAGAAATTCAAAAAAATTCTCCTTGATGTTCAGTGACTTGTTAATTTCATCAGTGTCAGCATATCAGAGAACAAGGCCATTTCCACATGCTGTTAAAGAGACAGCCCACTCACTGAACTCTGACAGTTTTTTTTTCACTCACTCCATACATCTCCAATTTCAAAGCAGAAGCAGGCAGTTTGGCTTTCAGTTTTTTGGTGTCTTTTCTGATAACAGAATTTCCTATATTTTCTTGTGCCAGCTAAAAAAAGATGAAAAAACAGAAGCCAAACTGCCTGCTTCCACTTTGAAATTGGAGTGAGTGAAAAAAACCACCAGAGTTCAGTGACTGAGCCGTCTCTTTAACAGCATGTGGAAATGGCTCAAGTGACAGTTGTTCCTGTTTTGAGATATCTGATGTACAGTATGCTATGATGCGGAAAAATTTAGCTTTAGCCTTTTAAGTAATAGTATCTATACAGCACATGCAAACAAACTGAGAAACTGATTCTGCATGTTCTTGCTTAGATAATAAAGGTTGGTCTCCTCTTTAGCACACTGCAAATATTCACTCAAAACTGTCATATTTTGAGAAAACCTAAAAGATCTCCACAGCTAGGGATGCTGAAAGATCAGCATGGAAATACAGTATCTGATCATGACAAAATAAAGAAAAGTTGGAAACAATACACTGAAGAACTATACAGAAAAGATGAAAGGATGAAAGATTCCTTCAAAGAAGAATATTTTGATGAAGAACCTGCAATTTTAGAAAGCGAAGTGAAAACTGCACTCAAAGCAATTGGGAGAAACAAATCACCTCAAGTAGATGGGATATCAATAGAGCTATTTCAAGCTACAGAAACCAAGTCCATTAAAATCTTAACAAGATTCTGAGGAGGCGTGATGTTGGCTCCAAGGGAGAAGGATGCTTGGGAAGAGAGCTCTGTCCCTCCCCACCCTAATTCCTCATTATAAATCATCATAACAGAACTTAAAACCAAACAAGGAAAAGAATATGCGCAAACAAAATGCAGGGAAGAAAAAAAGCCAAACATCTCTAAAAGGCTACAAGATTTCTTTCTGATCTCGCAGCAAGCAATGGAGGAAGAAAGTGAAGCAACTAAAATGGCAGATGAAAATAGCAGGGATAAGATTAACTTACCTATTTCTGCCGATCTGATGCTTATCAAGTTATTAGCCCATATGGAACAAAAAATAATGGACAAAATGTCAATCTTGCTCCAACAGTTAAAAGAATAACAAACAGAAATAAAAATGGCTTTAGGCAATGCTGCGCAAAATGCTAACTGAGCATTGGGATTAAGCACGTTGCTGCAGTCTGAACTATCAGAGTTACAACAGGAGAACAAACAACTTCTAGAAAGAATTTTACACATGGTGATCTTGGCAAAACAATAAAATCTTACATTCAGAATCTTTGAACAACAAACAACTATAAATGTAGATCTGCCCTCCTTTCTAGAATCATTTGCAACTTGAAAAGGGAGCAGCCCCACTGATCATCAAGGCTTTCCATGTGGGAGCACAAAAAAATCCAAAAACTAAAAAGCCTAGAGACATTCTAGCTACATTTCCAGATTGGAAGACAAGGAGTAAAAGCCGGCCGCCCCTTGTCCTGGGGAAAGGCAAAAGACAGCACGGGTGGCCATTCGCCTTTCCCCAGGACAAGGGGCGTGCTGCAAGCGTAGCACCAGGGCATGCTCTGTACACCTGTGCGTAGAGCCTGGCTACAGTTGCCCTGGGCGCTGGCAATCATAGATCCGGCCTTGGGCCCGTGAGGGTAGGCAGATGATGCTGGGTACCTCGTGGCACAGAATGGCTGTGCAGGCTAGGATAAACAAAGCTGATGAAAACACCACCCAAGTTTGGAGCCAGGATGGACTTGCCCGGTGGGCACCCAAGGATGTTGCCTTGCACAGCCTGTCCTTAAAATAGTTAGCTTGTGTTCAAATAAGTAATTATGTAGACCAGCCATTTAAATTATTAAATATATGAATATAAATAAACAACTAGTTGATCTCACATAATTGTGTCTGTGTATTCATTTTGGCATGTCAGATTTGGGGTGCTGGGGTAAAGCATTCAAAAATGGAACCCTCATTTGCATTTGGAAGTTGAGTGGTCCATTCTGCCACACATCACTAAAGCATTTTGCCACTTCATTGCTACCTCATTCTCTTGCATGTGAAAGCCAGCCTGATTTCTCTCTAAATCATTCACACACTGTCAAAAGAGATAACTTTGTTTTCTTTGTGGAGTGACTAATTTGCAACCTAATCTCTCCTCTTGAGTCCTACATCCTCCTGCTATCAGCCTTTCTAGCCTTCCCTTTCCTTCAATTAACACTCACTCTACCTGAGGCAGATAATTTGTTTTTTCTTGTTATTTATTTTTTGCTGCCTTGAGCTTCCACATTTATCTATATATTGAATAAAACACGAGAGGAGGCTGCCTAGATAGATGGATTTTTCTTTGTTTCCATTACAAAAAGAGCATAGCAACAGGAGACATTGGTCCATCAATAATAATAAGTAAAGGAAATTTATTTTCACATTATAACTCTCACTTGGGTGCATACAGAGATATTTGAAGGGTAGTTATGGGTAAAGTTATCAAAGTGAAAAGCCTTTGGTTGGAAGCTTTTATCTGTCTTGTCTGTTATTGTGTGTGATCTAAAGACATATGTATTCTATACACATGCCAGTGATAAAAATAACAGGCTTAAATTCACATTATAACAACCTGAGTAAAAGAAGGCTACTTTCCTTTCTCCATCTCCCTCGAAACCTTTAAGGGATCTATGTCAAAGTGGCAAGGCATCTGTATAAGCTTGGAAGAAACAGAGAATCTTAAGAGAGTGAAATCAGAAACAAACTTTATTGTGGATAAGAATGTAAATATCTGTTCCAGAGAATTAGCAAGTTCACGCATCAAAATAATATAGAGTATTATAGCAGTCTAAATAAAAGGAAGCTGCTTTTTCTCTCCACCTTTCTCTAAACCCAATAGGATCTAATATTAGATAGCCAGCCAATCCAAACATATGGACACTGCAAGTTACTGCACTCAGAAGGGGAGGAGAGAGATCAAAAGCTACACCATCAGATCTATAGCAACTTATCCAATACTCATAGATCTATAGCAACTTATCCAATACTCATAGAAAGTGCTCAGGCATCTGGGCAGCAAATAACCAATGGGGAAGAGAAGCAGAAATGCATTTCATACACTGTATTGGTATGCCACACTGTGGTGAAAGAGGCCCTGCAGGCACCACACAGGGGATCTGGAATTTACTCAGCTGACCCAGTGTGGCTGTCTGTACACATTAACCAGATATTAATAGCTCTGTATCTTTACTGACCAAGATTCACACAGTGCATTAACCTCAAGTGTTAAGATATTTTTCCACCCCCATATTTAAACAGGATAAACTTAAGATTCATACGCTCATTTTAACTTAGCATCATCAGTGTATTGTTGAAATCTCTTCCTTATGGAATGTGGGTTCATCAACATTCCTCCTTTTGCATATGCCTTTGCTGTAGTTTTTCTAGTTTTTGCATTAACAACTCTTCCTTTAGCTTTCATATGTAATTTTGACAAAGTTTTGTGTTAGATCCTAGAAGTTAGAGACTGGAATTTACATCTGTCTTGCTGATAAAAATTGTTGCTGATTAATATTTGTGGTAGTCTGGGCATAACTTGTTGCATTTGTAGTTATTCTTTTGTATGTTTACTTGATTTTAGTAAATCCTTTTTACTATTATTAAACAAACCGGCTCAGTGATATCTTTGTGTTTGGTCAGGTGATGTTGATTCTCCACTAAATGAGATTGTAACACAGGAGGGTCAAGAGATTGCCTTTCCCTCTTAAGTTGTTCTTCACCCAGTTATGAGGCTTTGCACTCCCATGGCACCCCAGTATAGATATGAAGCAAAATTCCTGTATACCTTGTGGTATTGCTTGTTTTGCACTTTGGATGCACTCCAAGGGACACCTCTAGAGGCCATGAGTAACCATTCAAGAACACTTAGTAGACTTGTCCAGTTCCTTTATTATTCATTACAATAATGATGAAAACAAGGTGTTTCATAATTATCATAATTAATATGAAAACAAAACAAATTCTTCATCTAAACAGCCTATAATGGGAGGAAAAACACTTCCCCCCATTTTGTTTGGGTTTCTTCTGTTGAGGTAGTCTCAACTAGAGATGAGCACGGACAGAAAACCCCCCTGAATATGATGTTCGTTGTTCATTGCCATCCATGAACAGGGACTCATGAACACTTATGACCATGACCTGTTCACGAACATGTTCGTGGTTGGATGTTCATGGGGGCCAGCAGGCTCTCCTCCAGCCATCATCCAAGTTTGGTCAAGATCCCTACTGCACCACTCCCAGAAACCTGACCTGAGCAGGCACCAGGAAAGGTACTAATCAGGGTTTTTTTTCTGGGAAAAGAGGTGGCGGAACTCTTAAGAGGGAAATGAGGAAGAAACTCACAGGATTCTTTGAAATAAAATTATTTTCATGCACTATTGCTGAGTATTTTCCAGAGGTGCCGGAACTCCGTTCCACTGCATTCCCACTGAAAAGAAGCACTGGTACTAATAATAAATAATAGCTTGGCCCAGAGCCTGGCAACAACCTTGGAACTTGAAGGGGTAGATCCCTACCGCACCACTCCCAGAAACCTTACCTGAGAAGGCAGCAGGAAAGGTACCAATAATAAATAATAGCTTGGCCCAGAGTCTGGAAGCAGCCCTGGAACCTGAAGGGGTAGATCCCTATCCCACCACACACAAAGAAAATTCAAGCTCCAATGCACTCTCTCTATCAAAATGCCAACAGCAGCTGTCTCTCTCCCTCTCCACTGTCTGCAAAGCCAGAGCTGGAGCCCCCCTCCATCCTGGTCTTTGTTCCCTTGTAACAATTTTGGAGCTCCACACTTGAAAGGAAGACCTGTCTATCAAGCTAAATTGGGCTTAGACTGGGGTTTCCAGAGCAACAACAGGAGTTCAGACAGAGTTCAGACAATCCCTGCCTCAGTTGCCAAGGGAATTGATTGCAGGTGCCAGACTGTCTGGCTTGACGAACAGCAATGAATGAGGCTTGCAATGACCACCTGTTTGTTTAGAATGGGGCCTCATGAACAGCTTGTTCACGAACAGCAAATTGGCCTGTTCATGGCTTTTTTTTTGTTCATATTGCTGTTCATGCCCATCTCTAGTCTCAACCACTATTAGTTTTATTTTTATAAGGTGGGAAGCCATTGTTTTTCTATCAAGGGCATGTTTGTTCCTTAGGGGGCAGGGAGAGAGAGACGATGGGATTTCTCGATTGACTGCAAGCTGTAGTCATAGCCAATTGGATTACATACATGTTTGGGGCATTCCAATCTTGAATAACAACAACAACAGCCACCTTCAATTTATATACCACCCTTCAGGACAACTTTATGCCCACTCAGAGTGGTTTACAAAGTGTGTTATTATTATCCTCAAGATAATCACCCTATGAAGTGGGTGGGGCTGAGAGAGCTCAGAGAAGCTGTTAGTGACCAAGGGATATGGAGTATGACTGTGCCTTCTTCTCTTATTCCAATGCCTGCCGTGCTGTGCTAATTTTTTAAAATATATTTTTATTTTATTAAAACAAAAGGGGAGTACAGAAAAGAAGGGGGGAAAGGGGGACAAGCAAGGCACATATAAAACTATGTGCTACAAGGATTGTTAAAATACAGAGTACAAAAATCCTAACCTTTATAGATATTAGAATAATAATTGGAATAATAATTAAGCCTATTTAGTATATATTTTTCCAAATGAACAACACATGAAAAATTCAAACCTATTTCTACTCATTATTTTAGTAATAGTAAAAAAGAAATATAGAATAGAATAAAAACTCTTTATTTCATTATTGCTGCATCTTATTCTTTCCTTTTCTTAACAATAGTAATTATTAACAATAACAATGCTTATTACTTAGTGTAACCGGCTATCTTAACCTTTAAAAATATTAATTTGAAGTATTATTAAAGATTCTGACCTATTTCTACTCATCTTAAAAAATGAAAAAATTCCTTATTTCCTCTACATTTACATTACCTTTTACTTATACTATACTTAACAATAACAATAACAATGTTAACTTTTTGCCAATATTTCAAAATTATCTACCATACAGTCTATTCTACCAATGATCTTTATATAACTAATATCAACAACAACAACAACAAAATTCGATTTATATACCACCCTTCAGGATGATTTAACACCCACTCAGAGCAGTTTACAAAGTATGTTATTATTATCTCCACAACAAAACACCCTGTGAGGTGGGTGGGGCTGAGAGAGCTAGAAGCTGTGACTAACCCAAGGTCACCTAGCTGGCTCCAAGTGGAGGAGTGAGGAATCAAACCCAGTTTTCCAGATTAGAGTCCCGCGCTCTTAACCACTACACCAAACTAATTATCTTAAAATCAAATTATAAAATATATCAATATACAATCAATTTCAAATTTTCAGGATTTAAGCATCTTATAAAATGTATCCATTATAAGCAAAATAGTTTCCTAATTTCAAATTCTTTAATTGGCCTTCTATTTATGTAATTTGTCAATTTTGCCGAGACCACATTTTCTGACATTTTGTCCTTCCAAATTTCCCTAGTTGGGCATTCTTCTTTCCATTTACTTGCCATTACCACTTTTGCCACCGTCAGCAAATACCATAGCAAAATCAATTTTTAAAATCTTCTGAATCTCAGCATGTATATCTTTCCAGAATGTTTTACTTTTTTTACTTCCACCACATACGAAATAAAGAACTGTCTGCTTCCTTATACTTCCAACATAGCCGTACATATTTCTTATCCATTCTTTCAATATCTTTTGGTGTAATGTACCATCTAAAAAACATCTTGTACCAATTTTCTCTGAGTGTTTGACTTGCTGTAAATCTTACGCACTTAGTCCATAAATTTTACAACTGTTGAAATGTTGAAACTGTGACACTGAGAGATCTGTGTCTTTTGGTGCTACACCTCTGAAGATGCCAGCCACAGCTGCTGGTGAAACGTCAGGAACTACAATGCCAAGCCCATGGCTATACAGCCTGGAAAATCCACAACAACCATTATTCTCATTCTCCGGCTGTGAAAGCCTTCGACAATATGTTGAAATGTTATTTCTTCTCCAAAAGTTTGCATCCATTTTAGCATACAAGTTTTAACTTGTTCTGTTTCTGTGTCATATTGAAGTAGGAATTTGTAAATTTGGCCCAGAAAATGATTCTTTTTCTGCGAGATTATCTTCTCAAAATCAGTAAGATCCCTCAGTTGGCCTCTGTAATCCTTAAGAGCTTCCTTTAATCTGGAGACTGCCTGGATATATATCAGCCATTGTATTTTCTTTCCTTCATCATGAATTTCTTGCCATTATTTTATCTTTCCTTGAGAATTTATCATATCTCGATAAGTTATAAAGTCATTAACTTTTCTCTGATTCTTATCACAAAAGGCATCAATTGGTGACAGTATTGGTATTATTGGAGGGCTTATCCTTATTCTTACCAAATCTCAGATTTGAATCAAGCAGTCTCTTATCACATGATTTTTATGTTGTGTCCATGCTCTTCTCTTCACCCAGAGATAATTATGTAGCCCTTCAGATGAATCTGCCACTTCTAATCATATTGATCTGTGCTAATTTTTGTCTTGCAGTCTGCTGCACTTCCCTACTTGCCTACTCCCCTCCCTTTCTCTTCCTCATGCTTCTGCTCTTCAAACTAAGTGGCTGTAGTGCTGTCTGTGTTACTCTCCTGTTAATTCCCCCCTAACCTTTAATGTCAAACATGGGTAAATTTTGTTGCGGAAGGAAGGAAGGAAGGAAGGAATTCTGTCTGTTTGAAATTTAGCAATGTGGGCAAATGTGGCAGTGTGAGGATACTACAGTCTTGCTGTTTTGTCCACCAGGATGTAAATCCCTGCAGGTACAGATCTTGGGGGTGAGTGAGTCTTTCCTTAAAGTGAACTGGAAACATTAACAAAATAGCATTATGAAACTCAAACAACAATAATTAAAGGAACAATAACAAAACAAAAGCATATTAAATGACTCAATAATAAAACAGCCCCTTTTGGAATCAATAACAAAAAACAAAGGAAACAAAACAAACTCCCACGCACAAATCTAGTCTTAGTGATGTCAATGGATGCTAATGTGTTTGAATCAGCAGTGTTTTTAAGCACTGAAGTTTTGCAAAAGCCTGATATGAACGTGTTTGACAGGCATTCAAGTTGTTTGATGCTGAACTAAACTATATCTGGTGATAGTCAAACACAATAAGTCTGACAGTGAGGATTGTTCAGATCTTAGGACTTTTCTGTAGTGGTGTGGCCCCTCTTAAGGAAAGGAGAATAGTAAAGGCATTCTCTCTGATGTCACAAGCTCACTGCCAGGTACTGAAGTTCATGAAAACTGCATGCAAAGGACAGCTGCCTGTAGTTTTCTTCATTCAGACTCTACCTCAGCCTTCCTGGGCTCCCTTCTTCAGTGCTGTACGTCTGCCTCCTTTCTCCACTGCTTTCACTTCCACCTCTTTCTGTTTCCTCACTGCTCAGCCCTTGTCCCCTTTTCTACTGCTCCACTCCCTAGTTGTCTCCTGCCATCTGATCTTTATAGTCTGGTGCTGCTCTAGAGCACAGACCTTTTCTTTCCAGGCAGCTTTCTCATGATCTGTTTTCCAATGCTCCTGCAGCCACATACACCAGGATGGGTCTGAAACTGTGGCCTGAACATGAGTGGCTCCCATGTCCTGGATGCTGCCAGTGGAGTCAGTTGTCTTTCAGCTACATCCGCTGACCAGCCGTGTAATTATTTTTTCTTTTTGTTGTTAAAGCCTTTCCCTTTGGACCTTTAATTCAGCTCCTCCTTATGTTACCTTAAATTCTTATCTCAGAAGGGCTCTGGTCCTTTTATTTCCACCCACACGGAGCTTCAGATGTTCTCTACTTTACCCAGGCTTTTACCTTGAGAACCCTTTTTGTTTGCATGACCTATATATTGTTGCCTCCCTGAATCCCTCAAAAGGGTTTTGCTGCCACCAAAGGCTTTTACCTTAGACAATGCTTAACTGGCATTATAGGAAGGCTTTTTAATAGATAGTAGTTGGACAGAATGGTCAGTGCATGAGAGTGGTTGTGAGGTTTAAAAAGGGATCTTTTTTGTTTAAACAAAAGTATAATTTATTTATAAGAGTGATGGTTGCATAATATTGATTAGTGTATTGGTTTCAGAACAGTTCTCAAGCTTGGCGATTTCAAAAACAGTTACATATTCACAGCCCCAGTAACAAAGTCTAATTTTCCACACAGATTTTCATTAACAGAACAAACACTCCTCTCATCTACACTGGCATAATTCAGTCAGGATTTTCCATACAGCTTGCCTGACCTAGACAGAATGAGACCTATTCAGGCTTTCTCACAGTTTGCCTGACTTAAACAGAATATATACTTATATATTTCTGACCTGGATAGCCCAGGAGAGCCTGATCTCATCAGATCTCAGAAGCTAAGCTGGGTTAGCCTTGGTTAGTAATTAGATGGGAGGCCTCTAACGAAGACCAGGGTTGCAGAGGCAGGCAATGGCAAATCATCTCTGTTAGTCTATTTCCATGAAAATCCCACCAGGGGTTACCATAAGTCAACTAAGACTTGAGGGAAGGATTTCATTTTCATACAAAATATATACTTAATCAGAATATATACACTGACAGCTCAGGCTTCAGCAGAAATACAATACTCAAAGTTAATTGTATGCTAAACAATAACATTACAAGCAGGTTGCCAGGCCAGGCAGAGACTGAAGGCAACAAAAAGTATATTCATTTTCACTCTTTTAGTGTAGTATCCCATAAAGGCTTCTCAAAGGCTTTGCCAGAATTTGGGCATCCCTGCCCTAGCTCTAAGCTAAGAGTGCTAACTTAGAGCCAAACTACACGAGACGAACGGCACATGAACGACACACGAATGGACTTACACGTGTCTCTCCACTGTTTCCTTGTACACGTGCCAACGCTGCCACACTGCACTTGATCACGTGTCCTTGCATGCACGTGTTTCGTAGACGTTCCTCCAAGATTCTGGAATGGTATCCCATCATGCACTGCCAGTTTGCGCATGCCTAAATGTGTCCTGCAAGTGGCTATATTGCCCACATTGACAGTAGTCGAGAGAAGGTGTATTTATCTTGACCAAACACCAGGTGGTGCCCAACGTTTCATTTATTTTAGCATATTTCAGTGTGTGTACATGTGTGACAGAGAAACTGTCAGTGTAAGGGTGACTTTCTCGCTCCATGCAGAGCGCGTCACTTGTAGCTTGTCCCCAAGTTGTGATCATCTCTGTGCAACCAACACCAAACATATTTTGTGATTGCCATTATCAGTTGTGTGTCTTCCTGGCCATGGGAGACGCTGCGGGAGAAATATGGCGCCATATGTATTGTCTGAGGAAAGCATTCCTGGGTGCAGGGGCCTAGGATCCCTTCTCTATCATTCTGGTAACATATGGGTAGCCCTTGGGGTCAGAAAACGCAGTTATGACATCCATCCTATAAAATAATTTTCGGGCAAAATTTTTACAATAGAATATTTATGTTGCCTTCTACTTACTTTAACACTGGTCATTTCTTGGAGTGGGGAGAAGCATATTTTACAGTACCTTCAGTTGATTAATCTTTGCATGTGCGAGTAGAGGATGAGATACAGAAACCAAGAGGGAAAATTGAAAGCAATGGGGAGATCAGTGTCCAAAATTGCAAGAACAATCTTGAGCCAATTTAATGTGCCGAGTTATTGGTTTCTTGTAATGATTTCCAAAAAACCCTAGCAGTGGGGACACTTCCTGCTTGGTGGTCAAAAATTGCACGGACGCAGCATTGTCGCAAAACAGTAATGAACTAATCAGCTTCTGCAATTTTATGGACTGCAACCCGGTTAAAGCCACATCATGCCGATCACTTGCCACAAACCTCGCGTCTGATAAAACATGGGTGATCATATTTGGATGTGGTGACAGTTATGCTATGTGACTCTGAGGGCCAAGCTACAAGTGATGAATGACACTTGAACAGCAAGTGGATTGAGTGGAGGGCAAGTGAACAGGGAGGAGTACACTTGCTGTTCAAGTGTCATTTGTCACTTGTAGCTTGGCCCTGAGATGGAGATGTGGGGCAAGAAGAAGGGGTGAACAGAGTACAATCATGTCAACATAAGGTGCAAGGGAAAAGATCTCAAAGGACATACCGTGAGCAAGACTCACAGGCAGAATTAATAACTATTAGATTATGAAGGAAGCACAGAAGAGACACGGAAGGAGGTGGCATGTGGGTTGCTGGTTGAGATACACACACACACACACAAAAGGATGAAGCATGAGAGGACAAGAGCAAGAAAGAATGAGTCATAAAGGGTGATTGATAATTGCTGCCCCATGATTCAGATACTTCATTGAGGTTAATGTTATCCTCGCAGCCGCTGGTGATAACATGGACAGGATTGGGATCAAGGGAAGATTGCTTATTAACAGGGAGAGAGAGAGAGAGAGATGTGTTCCTGCTGCATGCTCACATCGATAAAGTGGCCTTATCTCATTAAAACCTCGAGAAATACAGAACTCTCCATCCAGAAACTGTGGCTTCTTAGACTAATGAGAAAAAAGGCTATATCCGGAGGTTTAATCACAGCATAGTCTTCTTCAAAAAACAAACCACCTAGGGATACTTAGCATATAGAGTTTGTATTAGCATTAACTCTACTAAAGTCACCTTTGTGTTTCCAGAACAATAATTATTGAAAATTCTGTTGAAGGAGAATAATATTGTCGACGCAAATTTTGAAAATAGCAACACTTTTATTTTTCTATTACATCTAAGCAACCATTATGCAACTGCTGCATAAAAGCATGGGAAAACTTTCCTATTGCAACTCGCTAAACATCAGAAGAAAGATGATGACAGCAATATATTCTTTATTCAGAACATTTGGAGAAAAACACGGAAACTTCATTTTCTCCACAACTGTATAGTGTCACCATGAACACAAATATCAGAAACATCAACCTAGGTTGGGGTTTGATTGGGAACTGCTAGGAGGACTTGGAGATATTTTTTGAGAGTAAACTACAAACTAGAACAGCGTGCAATGCTTGCTCAACTACCAGGGCCGCATTCACAAGGTTCAACAGTGCTCGATCAATCCTTCAAATTTGGAAACCGTTGTGAAAAAACAAACCTTTTTTTACATAATGTGATCATGCCTCCACAACAGCATCTTATTTTAAATCGACTATAAACATCAGAAATAACTCTCATTATGACTTTAACAATAATGACTAATAGATTATTTACATTTGATATCTGATTAGAAGACATCTCAAAGCCTGTATCGTGTTGGGGCGGACCGTTGATGTTTCTGGAAAAGGTGGTCTCTTGGGAGCTTCTCTGGAGATGGTCTTAACCTGAAACGCTTGCCCACTCCTTCAGTGCCAGTTTCTGGATGCACAGGTCTGTTTTCTTCGTCTGGAGGCGAAGGAGGTGCTTGTCCTAGGAGAGGTGGCATCTCAGCTTCTTTTCCCTTTTCTACTGTGGAAGACGGCACCGGTGCCAACAAAGACACCAATCTTTCCAGGAACGTATTATGTCTCTCGAAGTGGCTGGCGAAAAAATCCTCAGACTCGCGGAGCACGCAAACCATATTTTGCATTCCGGACTCCGCACTGGATGCCTGCCGCTCCGCAGCTTCCACCGCCCGCGTCATCAGAACCTCATGCACCCGTCTTGCCTCATCCTCATGCTCACTCATTTTCTCCATGTTGGAGCCAATTTGCTCCACTGCCACTCTTGTGGCATCGAGTGTAGCTAAGGCCTCATTTCTCTGGCATTCTCGGCGACGCAGACAGAGGTTGGCTCTGCTGGAGAATAACACCTTATTCTCGGTGTTTCAGTGTTTAGCACCGCTGGAGAAAGGAATGTTTAAGTTATTGGTAGATTGCATTAGGTTCGGGGGGGAAGGGGGTGTGCAGTTTTGATATAAATTAGAAATAGTCATGTTATTCTGATTAGGACACTTACCATTACTCTCTCTGGCATCCACGACTTCTGAAACTGCTGCTGCCACTGTATCCGGAAGAACGTCGCCTGAAGGCTCCTCAAAAAATTCCTCGGGCCTCGAGTCCAATTCCTCGGTAGTAGCATCCCTCCCTCCACTCCTAGAGTCGCTTTCAGGGACTCTGCATGACATGTGCCTACGACGATCAACCACGGTTGATGGCACAGCGGTGCCCATCACCCAGGGAACAACGAGATCCTGCTCCACACATAGGAACCGGTTTAGTTCTTCAAAGTACGGCCAGATTCTCCGGCCATGTCTCAATCGGTTTTCCCCATCAATGCACTCTTTATATCCATGATGAAGACATTTCACATGTTCACGACACTGTTCCCAATCACGGTGGAAACGGCGAAGTGCCATTTCATTTGATATCCACTTAAACTGGGACATGTTTCGATAGCTTGCAGAAAGCTGGCTCTGCACAGCATCGTCTCCCCAGATTTGAATAAACGCTCGTTTCTCTTCCTCAGTCCAGTGGAGATGTTTGGTGCAGCGGCTGTTCTGCGAAGTTGATTGAGAAAAATCGTTTGACAAGGCGTTCGGTGTGGTTGTCAAAGTAATCAGAAGTGGAACCGAGTTGGTGCTGGATGCAGATACAATATTGCTCGTGGAGATTGATGTCTGATCCATCTTCAGGTGTAATGGTTTTGGTTGCCGTCCAGAAAACTCTCACCTCACTCTTCCAAAAAAATTGGAAATCCAAGTAGTCAGCAGAAAATATGAAGAGTGATTTTTTTCCCTGTAGCCACGAGAGCTGCTTGTTGCAATGCTGTGCTTTTTCTTGGGTGGATAAAACTGTAGACTTCTGATTTCTGGCTGAACATTCAAGCGTGAGGTGAACTGGATGCTGAGTCCAGTATATGTTTCCAATCCTCTGCCTACTGCGGAGGGGTATTACCATGCAACTAAACCGCTGCACGTCCAACGGGGATGCGTTACATCCGCTTTAAGTTTGAATAATTTGAAAATCCCGCCCAAAAGAAATACTGCCACTGATTTGTGGAAACAAGATCCCGGCAGCCTTTTCAAAAGTAGCCACGCAACCCCGTTATTTAAAATCCATATTCAAATCTAGAGCGGGCCGCTTTGCGTTCCGTGCTCAAGGGATGGTCAATATTGTTAAACAGACATCGGCAGTAGAAAAGATTTTTTTCATTTCTGTTTTTCCGTTCAATGAACATCTTTGTACAGTGTTGGTGAAGAATGCGTTTTATTGTCGAGGATGAGCCTTGACAAAAGTATCTCGTCGTTGGCATGTGCCGTGTATATGTCAGAAATGCAACTCGAAGTACGTATAAGACAGTACATTGACCTCTGCAATGCGATTAGATTTTCTTTTGCCGAGGTGGCGGGGATAATTTCAAGATGTGGCTCCTCGATGACACAACTGTCAGCAGGACTTTATATATCGGGCAGTCCTGGAACACGGGCAAATCTGCGCAAACGAAGAGGGAGGCAAGCCATGGCTTTATTGTCCGCATTGTCCCACATGGCGCATAGAGTCCATTCAATGGAAAACCAAAAAAGGATCTCATGGATCTTGTCTAAGCCCTCGCCACATTGGTGGCCTTGCTGGATAAGTGACCAGTATGATGATGCACAATGGATACAGCAATTTAGAATGAGCAGCGGTACATTTGAGTACATTGTTGGCAAGCTGAGGGAGTCCCTTCAGTGTCAAACAAGGATGCGTGAATCAATACCTCCTGAAGAACTAGTCGCAATAAAAATATGGAAGGTTGCTATGGGCACTTCTAATGCTGCAGCAGTTCCTGCGTTTGGACGTGGTGAGTCAACCATATGCTCGGTTTTTGATGAGGTGTGTGAATTAATTGCGGACAAACTAACTGAGAAATGGATCAGTGTGGACAACATAGAGGTGGTGCTCCAAGGATTTGTTGAGCATGGCTTTCCTCATGCTTGGGGTGCTGTCGATGGGACACACATTGCTGTTTGGGCACCCCCTTTTTCTGGTGAGAGATATATCAATCGCAAGGGATACACATCAATGATTCTCCAGGCCGTTGTTGACTGTCGGGCGAGGTTCTTGGACACTTTTGTTGGCTTTCCTGGGAAGGTTCATGATGCTCGTGTTCTGAAAAATTCACCACTGTTCAAAAGAATGGAGGAGAGAACGTGGCTTCCAAAGATGCCAGGAACAATATGCGGTGTTACCTTTGATCCAGTTATTATTGGTGATCCTGCTTACCCCCTTCATCCATGGCTGATGAAGCCTTACCCTGCCGAGTGAAATAAACAACAGGAAATGTACAACTACTGTTTAAGTAGTTCGAGAACGTGTGTGGAGAGAACTTTTGGAATTCTGAAGGCCAGATGGGCGTATTTACAGAAGGCTCTGCCGGTGGGAGAGAGGTTGATGACTGCTGTGATCACAATTTGCTGCATTCTCCACAACATTTGCATTGCTCGAGGTGACAGTGTGCAGGGAGTCTTGCCACACGTGGAACTGTTGGAGCACAGTGATGAAAGGCCCCTGAATCCGATGTCCGATGTTGGGTTGACCAAACATGCCTTGATGATTCGTTCTGCCTACTGCCAATACTTTTCAAGCTCGACTTGACTGTGTGCTTGCAACTTGCGCACACGGTTTCCAAACTAAACCATAAGTAGTATTTTATTATTATAACGCCAGTGCAACAGTATGATCAAGTTTTTTCCTGTTCTTGTGTTGAGATCTTTTGATCCTTGGAAGTATGTTTCACCAACGACACCTGCTTGCACGTATATCTAAAATAAACCTAGAGTTCTGATTCTTGTGTGGGTGCTTCTTATTCAGGAATGTGAGCAGTAAGGGCCAAACTACAAGTGACGAATGACACTTGAATGGCAAGTTTCTTCCTCCCTGTTCACTTCCCCTCCACTTGCTTTCCACTCAATTCTCTTGCCATTCAAGTGTTATTCGTCACTTGTGGCTTGACCATGAGGGCCAAGCAACAAGTGATGAGTGACTCCTTAAAGGCAAGTCAATTAAGTGGAGAGCAATTGAAGGGCAAGCTATCAGGGAGATACACACTTGCCGATAACATGACATTCTTCTCTTGCCGTTTTTCCCACAGATTAACCAACAGATAGAAAGATCATCCACTCTCATTGTCGTTGAACAGAAGATAAGGTATATATGTGAGTGAACCTGAGATGCTGTGTCAATCATCCAAGGAAAATAAACCGATGAAGGTGCTGTTCGATATGACGGCGAACACATATCCACATGCACACAGTGCTTGGTGATCATTGCTAAAGAGCTGGACATACCAGCTCATTTATGTGCCTATATTGAGCAGTCTCTGGATTCCCGCAGGAACATTTCAGATAGATTGATTCCTTTATGTTTGGGTGGTTGCACAGATATTGTATCATCTGAAAAGACCAACATCGTTTGTCTTTGCAGCAAGAGTGACACCAGTAAACATTTGATTGTCTGGCCTCTTGCATGTACAGGGGAGGAGCAATGAATAAAGCAACATTTGGTGGAGTCTGTGATGTGAAGAAGGTTGTGATTTGACAAATTAACCATTTGACGGAATAGTTGTCAACCTCGTTTGGTGTGTGATGACTTTTGGTGGGGGGGCAGCAACAGGGAGGCGTGACATGGGTGAGATTCGGTGAAGAATGACTGGCAACAACTGCAGGATAGTCATAAGTAGGGACACACGGCTATATGTGTTACTGTGAGAGTGATTACTGTTCGGTTTTTTTGGGTGGATCGCCACAGGACTGTCATGTGGTCAATCAGTTCAGTTTTCAAATATTTTTTCCAAACCTGTGTTTTGAATTCTGAGATGATCTGCGCTCTACTGACAAGTCACATCACAAGCAAGATTCTCTTTTGGCCCCATGGAGCCGCGATCAGCCCCTTTTAGCACATTATTGCCCGAATTCCGCCCTGAGCAGGCAGTGTATGGTCAGAAGCATCCACGATAGGTGAGGCAGAAGAGTGTGCCACATGCAAAACAGTAATGCCACTGACACTGATCCGCCTATGGGGAGTCAGGTCTAGAGCTCATCCTATGACACCGTTATCTAATTTGCGATGAGATCGTCCAATATTCCATGCTTTTTGGGGGGTGGTTAATTATCTGATGGCGCATCAAATAGTCTTTTTTATTTCACCACAATAATTGGGTGAAAAGAGAGAGGAAGACATTGAGGTTCTGCGATGCCTCAACTTTTAAGACTGCTCGTCAAGTCATTCAAAAAGGTAATCCTCTCCAATTTCAAACTTTTTATTGTTCTGACTATGATAATGTGGGCCTTGTCAGAGCAAATCCTTGAAGAGTGCAAGTGGCATTGCCTCATCAAAGGTCATCTCCCTAAAACCCTCCCACCACCCACAGACATGCACAACGGTGGTTTGAGGTGTTGTTGTCCTAGGGCCAGTCTCGCATTGAGAACACAGTGATGTCAATATGTCATTTCTGTCACCACAGCGAATATCAGTTAAACTCATACTGGGTGCCTATTCAGTCATCAAGGGTAAATTGTTCACCTTTAATAACAGGATTTACTGCTCTGTTAATTTTTTCTGTGAAATATCATTGTCGACCGTGCTGTGTTATCATTGGTTTGTGACCAGGGTGCTTAATTTCTGGAATCGTGTTGTTCCGCTTGGGATTGTTGAGTAGCTTGGAGTTCACTTGGGCTGGGTTCAGTAAGAAGTGAAGCTTTTAACCCATAACCCTAACCTTCAACCCTAGCCACGCCCCATCGTTCGTTGTGTCTCCTTTCCGCGCATTTCCCTCGCTCAATAACCAAATTGGCTATATAGTTACTTGTGATCCATAGTGTTTTGGCCATCTCATCGCACAAATAATAGCAGCAGTTTTAGAAGTACATTTGAAGCTCGCTTCAACTTCCTGTTGTTAAAATACATGCATTCAATCATTTTTTCTTCACAGGTGCTTTTAAGGGGAAAGTCATACTTGATAATTTGGCTCAGACAGATGAGCAATTCACTGGTCATTGTTTTTCCAAGCCTCCAGATAGAACGGTTTTCCGCTCACCCACTTGGAAAGCAACCTCCCCCAGAAAGCAAAATTGTCCCTCAACCGTTTCCCCACATATTGAATATATTTGGATCAATCCTGAGTGTGCAGGCAAAGCTACAACTGACGACTGACATTTGAATGTCAAGTGGATGAGCAAGTAAACAGTGAGAAAATCACTTCCCGTTCAAGTGTGACTCATCACTTCTATTTTTGTCCAGAGTGTCTGGATTTGAACACTGTCCTTGTCCCTTGAATGTCAGCCAGCCCCAAGCAGCCATAAAATATCGATAGGGAAGGAAAACTGTCAAGATAACATTTAGTGAAAAAACTTCGGTGATTTTGGGGTGCGATTTTGGCTGTAAAGATGACAGGATTCTATATCGTTGCTGGTGTGATGCTTACCCATTAACTGACTGCAATGTCTCTGTAAAGTTGACTTGAAAAAAAACAACAGCACGGACACAGTGTCAGGTTTAAAAGTTCACTCCAGCCCTGTCTCCACCCATCCCTGTTTGGCCCTCTAACCGGTGATCCTTGCAACAGAACACACACATACACAAACACAGATCTTCCCTGACAACTGGAAAGGCCACCGATGACAATGATTCCTGTGCACAACTGACAATCAACAGGCAATATTCAATTTATTCCAGTAAACTCTTCTTGTTGAAACTCCCTTTATCCACCCCCCCTTTTTTAGCACACCACGGTAATGACAACTATGCAGACTACCCATTCATGGATCACTCAGGGCCAAGCTACAAGTGAATAATGACACTGTAACATCTAGTATATTTCTCTTTTTAAAAAAAATTTTTTTATTGGATTAGAAACATTTAATATCCATTACAATCAATTTCCTTTAAATTCTAATATTCCAATTCTAACCCCCTCCCTTCCCCCCCCTTTTATTGACTTCCCACAGTTTTCCAACCCTTTGTCTATTTTCCCCCTATTCATTTCAAACTTATTTTATCTATTAAACATATATTTTCACTCTCTTCTAAGCTTATCTATTATAACACAGTGCTATCTCTATTTCCTTTCCCTTTTAACTTATCAACTAAATAATACATTCCTGGCATATATTCTTCAATAGTCATTTTAGTAGCCTGTACTCTGTCTTACTCATTCTAGTCTCGTCTATATGGTACAAACAATTTGTCCCTCATTATACATAACTTTAAGTACATTATAAGCATTGCATACATTCAATATAAGTCAATCAATTTGACCCATACTCCATATGTTACTCTTTACTTCCTTCTACGTATCTTATCTTTATACTATTTTAGTTATCTAATTTCTCCATTATACAACTATCTGCCAAAAATAGTCAATCATTTTAACCCATATACACATTCAGCATGAGTCAATCAATTTAACCCATATTCTGTATGCTACTATATATTTTTCCCCCCTTTCTTGCATTCATTCATTTTGATTATATAAATTCTCCATTATACAATTATCTGCCAGTGATGAAATTAATTAATTTCTATCCTTATAGATCTTATAATAACACCTCTATTACTTAATACTATGTATAATAGTCAAATAGAATAATTGCTTAGAAATTTTCAATTAACTCTCCACCCCCCGGTATAGTCACTTCCCTCTTCTTTTGTTATATTTCAATAATTTTCAAACTGCCACAGTTCTCTTCCCACCTCCCATTTTTTCACCAAATACTGTTTCAGCTTCTCCCAATCCGTGTTAAACTGTCCTGGATCAAGGTCTCTCAGTTTTCTTGTCATTTTATCCATCTCCGCCATGTACAGCAATTTGTAAATCCAATCCTCAATAGTTGGCGCTTCTTGTACTTTCCACTTTTGCGAGTACAAAAGTCTGGCCGCTGTTGTCATATAAAATAGCAATGTCCTGTATTGTGCTGGAATGTCCTCAATTCCCAAGTTCAGTAGCAGGAGTTCTGGGTTCTTATTAACTTGAAATTGTAAAATCTCACTTATTACTCTTATTACTTCCCCCCAGTACTGCCTAGCTACTTCGCAAGTCCACCACATATGATACAAAGATCCTTCATGTTTTTTACATTTCCAGCATTTATTAGACGTATTCAAGTTCCCTAGCGCAATTTTCTTTGGTGTCAAATACCAATGATAAATCATTTTATAGACATTCTCTTTAATATTGGTGCATGTCGTGATCTTCAACGTATTTTTCCACAAGTATTCCCACGCCTCCATTGTTATTTCTTTGTTAAAATTTATAGCCCACTTCACCATTTGCACTTTAACTGTCTCATCTTCAGTGTACCATTTTAACAACACCTTGTAGACCTTAGAGATTTCCTTTTTGTCTTCTTGTAAGATTACTTCCTCTAATTCCGAGTTCTCCATTCTTATCCCTCCCTTTGCACAATCGGAGTTGTAAAGATCTCTAACCTGTCTATATTGAAACCAGTCATAACTTAAAGACAACTCTTCTTGCGTCTTTATTCTTAATTTAGAAAGATCTGTTCGTGTTATTTCCTTGTACGTTAAACATTGTTGTTCATTATCAACAGTTCTCGGGTCTATTACTTCATAAGGAACCACCCAGGAGGGAGTTCCTTCCTGAAGGTAATCTCTATACTTCTTCCAAATTGTGAAGAGGCTTCTCCGGATGTAATGGTGCAAAAACATAGAATCTGCTTTTACTTTTTCATACCACAGATATGCATGCCATCCAAATATTTTTTTGTATCCCTCTAAGGCCAGTAATTTGCGGTTTTTCAGTGTCATCCAATCTTTCAGCCACACCAAGCAAATTACATCGTAGTATAGTCTTAGATTGGGCAGTTGCATTCCACCTCTCTCTTTTGCGTCCTGTAATACTTTCATTTTCACCCGAGGCTTCCTGCCTGCCCAAACAAAGTCCGATATTTTCCTCTGCCATTTTTCAAACTGCTTAGAGTCCCGGATAATTGGTATTGTCTGTAACAAAAACATCACTCTTGGCAACACATTCATCTTGACTACTGCAATTCTTCCCAACCATGACAAATTCAATCTATTCCATTTAACCAGATCTTGCTCTATTTGAGTCCACAATTTCTCATAATTATTCTTGAATAGATCTATATTTTTTGCAGTCAGTTCAATTCCCAAATATTTCACCTTACTTGTTACTTCACAGTCTGTTATTTCCATTAATAACTGTTGTTTTTGTTTAGTCATATTTTTACATAGTATCTTTGACTTCTTTTTATTTACATAAAAATCTGCCAGATCTCCAAATTCTTTGATTTTTTCTATTACCTTAGGCATGTTCTCGATTGGATCTTCCACAATTAACATTATATCATCTGCAAATGCTCTGACCTTATAGGAAAAGTCTTTTATTTTTATTCCACAGATCGCATTATCTTCTCGAATCTGTATCATCAAAATTTCCAAAACCAAAATGAACAACAGTGGAGACAGCGGGCAACCTTGTCTTGTACCTTTGCCTATAGTCAATTTCTTAGTCAGCTCGTCATTCACCACAATTGCTGCACTCTGGTCTCTGTAAATTTCTTTCACTGCTCTTATGAATCTTTCTCCCATTTGTAGCTGTTCCATAGTTGCAAACATAAAGTCCCAGTTCAAATTGTCAAATGCTTTTTCAGCATCCACAAAGAAGAAACCAACCTCCTTATCACAACGCCTATCATAATATTCAATAGCATTTATAACTGTCCTTAAATTGTCTTTGATTTGTCTATTCGGTAAAAAACCAGCTTGTTCTTCTCCAATAACTTCGGATAACCATCCCTTTACTCTTTCTGCCAAGATCTTCGCAAAGATCTTATAATCATTATTGAGTAAGGAAATAGGTCTATAATTTTTAACATTAGTCAAGTCTTGTCCTTCTTTGGGGATCAATGCTATATTAGCTTCACTCCAAGTATCTGGAATTCTTTGATCTCTCAAAACACCATTGATCACTTCTTTTAGGAATGGTACCAGTTCATTGGCCATTACCTTATAAAATTTAGCTGTAAGTCCATCAGGTCCTGGCGCCTTTCCCAGGTTTGTTGACTGTATTGCCTTCCTTATCTCTTCCTCTGTTACTTCACTATTCAATTTGTCTCTCCAATCTTCCGAAATTGCTGGAAGCTTCATTTTCCCCAAATATGTCGCTATTGAGTCTTTATTCACTTCTTTTTATTGTACAGTTTAGCATAAAATTTGTAAAAGGCTCTACTAATAGCAGTCTGTTCCAAATGTGCTTTATTGTCCTCACATATTTTATTTATTGTCTTCTTCTCCTTTCTCTTCTTCAATTGCCATGCCAGGTATTTCCCAGGTTTATTTGCACCTTCAAACGACTTTTGGTTCATTCTCTTAAGATTCCATTCCAGTTCTTTGTAATTCATTGCCGTCAACTGCTCTTGAAGGATTTTAATATCCTGATAGATTTTCTTTTTCCCTGGTCTTTTCTTTAGTTGTATTTCTTTGGCTTTTATTTTCTCCATAATCTCCTGTCTCTTCTCCTCTCTTTTTTTCCTGGCTCTTCCATTTAAGTCCATTAGTGTGCCTCTAATTACTGCTTTGTAGGTATCCCATACCTTATTGGTTGGTACTTCTCAATTCATGTTATGTTGTATGAAGAACTTAGTTTCCCTTCTCAACATCTCCATATTTTCTCCCTCTTGTAACAAATCCTCATTTATTCTCCATCCTTTCCTCTTAGTTCTTTTTCCGAACTTCCACATAATTGGATTATGATCTGAGCCTACCATGGGCATTATTTCCACATCCTTAGTCCAAAGCACTACGTCCTTTGAGGTCCAGATCATGTCAATTCGTGATAGAGTGGAGTGTCTTGCGGAGAAAAATGTATATTGTCTACCTTTGGGATTCTGTATTCTCCATACATCTTCCAAAGTTTCCTGTTGCATTAATGCAAAAAAAGTCTTTGGTAATAGTCCTCTTTTCTTTTGTGCAGTTGCTGATTTTTTATCCTGCTCCAAATTTGTGACTCCATTGAAGTCTCCTGCAAGAATTATCTGGTCATAAGAAAGTTCATCTAATTGCTTCCTCAAATCCTCAAAGAAGCTCTCTTTTGCTCCGTTAGGTGCATAAATTCCAATCACCAACACTTTCTTTAAATTCCATGTACATTCCACTGCTAAAAATCTGGCTTCCACATCTCTAATCACTAGCTTTGGCTGTAGCTCCTCTTTTATATATAATGCCACTCCCCTTTTTTTCTTTTTTGAGGCCGCTACAAAATCATTGCCCAGTTTGCTCGATTTAAGATATTTTACATCCTGTTTTCTAATATGAGTCTCTTGCAAACACACAATATCACATTTCTGTTTTAATAGCCAGTGGAAAATACTTTTTCTCTTATTGGGTGAGTTAAGTCCATTTACATTCCAAGATAAAACTTTACATTCCATATTCATAGCCTTGTTGCTGGTAAGTCTTTTTCATTGTCCCTCATAAACTTTTCCATTTCAAATTCAGATCTGATGCGCTTTTTCACTCCTCCAAACTCAAATGACAATCCTTCCGGTAATTCCCATCTGTACCTTATTTTCATGTCCTTCAGAATCTGGACTAAAGCTTTATATTTTTTCCGGTCAAGCAACACCGATCTTGGTAGCTCTTTCATAATAATAACCGTCTTGCCATCAACCTCCAATGGGTCTTGAAATTGCTTACTTACAATCATTTCTCTTATATTTCTAGTCGTAAATTGCACAATCGCATATCTTGGTAGTTTCCTCTGGGTCGCAAATCTTGAATTTATATGGTACACCACATCTAGGATAGCCACAGTTTCCTCCTCCTCCTTCCCCAGGTATTCTGCTAACACCTCTGCAATTTGTTCTTGGGCTGTCTTTCCTTCCACTTCCGGCAAGCCACGAAACCTCAGCTGCTTCTCCATATGTTTACTCTCCGCAACTGCCATTCTTCCCCTCATCACCCTCATCTCTGTTCGTTGCGTGTCTGCTAGGTTCTCCACCGCATTTTCCACTACCTTGACTCTTTGCTGTGTCACCTGCAGGTCATTTTGTATTGTTTCCATACCCTTCTTCACCTCTGCCAGTTCATTCTTTACTGTCTCTTTAACCTCTTTCACCAGCTCAGGTTTCATGTCCTTGAGCTCCTTAATCGCTTCTGAAAGTTTTTTATCCAAGTTCTCTATCACCATTTGCCACTCTTTTTTTGACATCGTGGGGCTTGCTTTACCTCGCTCCCACGAGTCTGCTCGCTTCCTTAACTCCGTGGCATTTGGCTTGGTATTCTTTTAATTTAATTTAAATGTCCCGCTTTTATAAGGAAAAAAAAACGTTTAAAGAGTCCAAAATGTCGGGCGTCTTTTCTCTATGATTTTTCTATAGTTTTTGTAATCCAATATGGCCTACTTCCTCTCCTGCTGAAGTCAAGACTCTTCCCTTTTCAAAGATGGCGATTCCCTTCTTCCTGTCCTCCAGTAGGGGCCGTCTCTCTCCAGCAGCTCTATTGCTGTTACGTACTTCCTGTTTCCTGACTCCCCACAGCAGCTCTCGCGATGGTAAAAACTTTCTCACAGCCTACTATCTCCTTGTGACCACAGGTATGAAAAACAATAGTCCAATTTCTTTAATAACTTCGTTTAGCTTAGTCCTTTTTCTAATACAATTCTTGCCAAATCTTCCCCTCTTTATAATCAATCTGTTGCAGTTTAAAAGTCCACTTTAATACTTCGTTACTTTAATTAATCCATCCTGTTTCAAGAGATAGTGATCTTTACCTTTTTAAACGTCTTTCTGGGTTGTAATCACTGTTTCAATCTCAGATTCTCCTTCAGCTTCTTTCCCCCTGTTGAAGCTTGTGCATGTAGGTCTTATGCCAGCTGCATTGGCTCCAGGACTGCCGCAGAGATTTTAGCCGACCTGTCTTAGGGTGGGACCTCAAGGGTCGGGAGAGAGTCCGTTGCGCAGGACCCCCCTTGCCCGAAATCAACACGCCCTGAGGTACTTAAGCGTTCTATGCCTGTTCTCCGCCTGAGAACAGTTGGCCGCGAGCGTGTGTTGCCCCGCCGGCCATTGAAACGGCAGCCCGGTCAGCTCAGCACTTAGAGCTGCGTTAGACCTTTATGGATCCCCAGCCGGAAGCCCCATCTAGTATATTTCTCCCTGATCACTTGCCCTCCACTCAATCCACTTGCGGTTCAAGTGTCATTCGTCACTTGTGGCTTGGCCCTCAGTTTCTTGACCTACTCACCAAGCAGCCAAATAGCTTGTCCATCCATCTTTCACAGACAAACGTTACACTATCACCATTTCTCCGTCAACCACAACATCTCCCCCCCCAAGTAAAGCCACACCTCCACCATCCAAACCACACTTCCAAAGAAAAAATAATGCATGCATCCACCCTGTCTTCACAACCCTTCTATTAATAATTCCTTTTTTTTTTAAACAGTCCTTGCAGCTTTTTTTTCCCTGGAAAACCAACCTTAACAATAATGAAGGGATACTTATAGTTCCTTTCACTTGAAAATTGAGTATAATGTTTTCTTGGTGAGCAGCGATTGATGAGTGAAATTGCATGTCCAAGTGACATTCCCCCTGCAATCCCCATATATCAACTTGGGATCATCATTTCCACTCCCCGGTACATCTCTCACAGCAGTGCGCAATGCTAGTTTGTGATTGAGCTGTTTTGTGTGGCACCTTCATAATTTGACACATTTCTTCACCCATCTGCAGGTGTGTCAGCCTTTTGCTCTCTTTGCACCACAACATTGTATGCGGGCAATAAGTTATCTCACAATCACAAACTGAAGTCCAAAGCAAAATGTTGGAACATCCATTGCTCTATCTCAATGTAATCCCCAGAACTGTTGCTAAAGATGGGTAGAATGTCCACATTGATGTTGCTGGTTTCACAGTCAGGGGATGCCTGTAATTCAGCAAGCATTCTTGCAGTGCAAATTATGTAGCTTACTTGAGATACAATTAATTGTTTCACGGGTCTGTTCTGGTCCTCTGGTCACTCTTTATACCCACCACTCTTAAAATAACTTTCAGAAGCCCACCTCCCGTTTCACAACTTGCCGTATCACATGAGATGCAACACGACGTCATAAAGAACCCCAAAACATCCCGCAACCAAACAAAGATTCATGTGAAAGGTTTATTCCCTTTTTTTTCACGGTGCTGTTTCTCTTTGCAACCCATCATTGACCCAATTAGCCTATGAGCAAAAGAGCATCTCATTTAACCAAGTAACGGTTTATTCAAATACAATTTTTGGAAATTTTCTTTATTTGTACCATAGAGTTGAGTTATCCTTTTTGACCATCTTTATACAGTAATTCCAATGAAAACACCCATTGCAGTGTCCATTTTGCATGACAATATATGCTCTTCAAGGATAATCATCAGTATCAAATCTTAATATTGGCAACACATGAAGTATTGAAAAATCCAACGAAAAAAAGCTTAAGTTCCTGCATTCAAAGGACACGTTCTCAACAGTCAACAAACTTTTAACTCAAATAAAATGCTCCACATCGATAGCCATTTAAAATCATGACTTGTGGTTTGTTTTGTCAAATGTAGTTCTCAAAAGCAAAGAAACAAAAAACAATGATTGATCCGATTGAATGAAATGTTCCCCAACCCTCCTGGTCACATAAAGCACGCAAAAGTTTTCGAGACCAGTCTGAGAAGTGAGGTTCTGAAGTCAACCAGAATGAATCTGTTGTTTGCAGATGTCAAGTTTCTGAAAAGAGTAAGAGAGACAACATGACTCAATCAATGTTCACAGGAAAAGCACAAATGATGTTCATTAGCTTATAGAAGAACATTTCGTTTTAGAACCTATTCTTTGTGCCTCCCTCAAATTTGAATTTATAGACTTCCACTACTGTCCACAGATGAATTCCAAGACATGGCAGCTAACACAGGGACAAGCTACAAGTGACGAATGTCACTAGAATGGTGTTTTCCTCCCTGTTCAATGGCCTTCCACTTGCTGGCCACCTGATCCAGTTTCTGTTCAAGTGTAATTCATCACTTGTATCTTGGCTTACATTTCTCAAAGTCCTTCAAAACAGTGTTGAGATATTAGTCCCACATGGCCCACCCTTTCACAAAAGTTCACTGTGAAACCAAAAGAACTTCAATGTTGTGTTTCTTACCCTACACTCGTCTCTCGCAATGCCAAAAGCATTTCACCCATGCCTTCGCCGCAGCTAGCCTCTGTTCCATTGTGGCTTCAAGTAAAAATAGCAGATGTTCAATCAATGAGAGTACATATTTACATAGCGCCATACTACAATTGACAAATGACACTTGAATGGCAACTGTATTCCTTCCTCTTCACTTGTCCTCCACTTGCTCTCCACTCAATCCACCTGTCATTCAAGTGTCATTTGTAACTTGTTGCTTGGCCCATAGACCTCACCCATCCGCACGGCAACTGGTGTGGTTGATGAATCGTCTGTTGTCAAACATCAAATTGCACTTCTTCATCATTATAAATCACATATTGTATATGCACGGATTACTGGTTTTGGGGCACAGCAAAGGAATCATCACAACAGTTGTTGCCAAGTGTACCGGTTTCTCAAGGACAAACTACAAGTGATGAATGACACTTGAATGGCAAGTGTATTCCTCCCTGTTAACTTGCCCTTCACTTGCTCTCCACTCGATCCACTTGCCGTTCAAGTGTCATTCATCACTTGTAGCTTTGCCCTCAGTTTCAGAGATTTCCTAAACAGAAGAGGATGTAGCAGGGTGTAGCATACACTCCAGACATTCTCTGGATGTTCAACTTTAGTTTTGTAACACAGAACCCCCACCCCCCCAACATGGAAATGTATTATTAAAATATCCAGCATGGGATGCGAGGGACATATTACCTCTAGGTCGCAGACCAAAATCTTCCATCTCCTTTCGCCACTGCACCTCAATCTGAAGCATGACATCATAGAAAATATTGTGTTCCCGCCACTCTGGTGGTATCATCTCTGCACGTGCCTCCATTCCTGAACACAGAAATGTGGGGAAAAAAGGGATCCGTTCCCGTACCGGGTGTTGTTTTCTAACATCACAACCCCAACCTATAATTTGATGTTCTGCAATGAACAGGACAGCTCACCATTATCATTTGGAGCCATTTTGTTGCACAATCCACCATCTTGGGACATAAGGCTTTGGATCTGCATAATGAAACCAAAAAAATTGTTAAATGTCAATTATCATTTTGCATTTCCTTCCAGCACAGAGGGGAAACCACAGCACTCTTTGCATGTATCGACAACCAAATGTTCATCGACTATATCCTCTAGATGACAAAGGTAAACTGTTTGGTTTGTACCTTGCTGGAAGGGTGAGCCGAAAACACTCACCTTTTCAGAAGCAAACCCCACCAACAACCCAATCTATACATTCTTTTTTATTCTTACAGTTGGAATGACTGACAAGTGTGTCTTACTTCATGAAAACCTTCGCTTGGCCTGTCATATTTCAAAACAAGGGCACATCAATATGTTTGTTCTTGGTTGTCAAGAATGGGGACAATTAATACCCTCCTGTCCATACAATTAGAAAAAATAATCAATTGTTAGTTTGCAACACAGCCAACATCAAAAGCATCATGTTAAGAGAAGACTTTTAAGCTGATGAGCAAACTTAATTCAGACGAGCATGCGATATCATGGGATTGGGCCGTCATCAGAAATGATGTTGGGGCCATCTATCAAGTTTATTGTGAGGACACTTCTTATCATTGTATTCCTAGGAGATTGCACTCCTCTAAACAAGGAACAACAATACATGAAAAAAAATTATCTTGACGCAATGCATATGAGGCATGCATGCACATAGCCACCGCTGAAAATGCGGTGAATCAGATAGTTCCTCTTCTTTCAGCAACCGACAATTTAAAGGCACATGCGCATATTGAGGAAAAATTCTTTTACTGTCCCTTTTCCAAAACCTGGACCTCATGCTTTTTTCATTCGCAAAGCACTGGAAATGGTGCAGAGAACCATGCATACATTCAACTATGTCCCAGACAAAATTCAGATGGCCCAATGGGAACATTGAAAAGCAGTCTGTTTTGTCTTACATTCAATATAATCTGCTCACATAGACACGCCTATCTATCACCTTGATGTGGACTCCCACAACACATTGATCGAATATGCATGCAACCCCCCACCCCAGGTACATGGGAAATCACGCACTATGAGATTTTGATGAAGGAAAGAAAAACGATTACCTGCAGATTATCCTGGGTGACACTCGATTCACATGCAAGCTACTGTAGGCTGGATTCGTTTGCTGTGGGGCTTTGTGCCAGAAAACGCTGAAAAAGTTAGGCAGGTTTGTGGAGGACAGTTTTTAAAATAATTGGCCAATGGGCAAGTGATTAGCTTCTGATGGGCGTGAGGCAGAAGCCCGCCGACATAGAACTCAATCACATGGACACGAGCGCCCTCTAACTGCCAGTTCTGACTAAAGATTACAGGAAATTGAAAGCTGGAACAGGAAACCGAGAAGAAAACTGCCTCTCTACAATGAAAACTTGCCAACGACCACAACGTGCACTTGACTGTGCGACTACACGTCATATGGTGGATAATTGACATGTGCATGGTTTTGTACATGTGCTCGTCTCGGGAATGCTGGACACGTGAAGGTAGGAATCTGGACACTCACTCTGACTCGTGCCATTCGTATCATGTAGTGTGCCTCTTAGTCACTACATACTAATTGCCTGTACACCAAAACCTGACAAGAGACACAGCACAATCCTCTGACACTGATCTGGTTCTGGCTCAACACTAAGAGAATGCCCTTCTCAAGCTCTATTGTGGGAGTGTCTAGTTTGGTTACATCTTCCCATCTATCCCATGTCCTTGGGGTGCCTACCAATCTAGTCAATTTGAAAATCAAAACAGCACTACTTCTGCCAACCCTTAAAGCCTAACTAGCAGCCACAGAACCAGGCCTATTTAAATTGCGTCACCAATAGACATGGGCACAAACAAAAAAAAATTAACAAACCAGCGGATCGTGGTTCGGTGCAGACGATGATCCTGAATTAGCGAACCGCAATGAAAATCTCCCGTTGCTGACCCAGTTCGTGGTTCGTGGAGGCCAAAGCAGGGCGCGCCACTATTCCCAGCGATACAGGAATGGTGGGTGGTGCCAGCAGCAGCCAGGTCTAGTGGGCACAGGGAGGAGGAGGGGGATCTGGACACTCACTGGCGGCACCCCCATGTGCCCGCCCACCAGGCCAAACTGGAGCATGCTGGTATTCCCTGCGCAGGCAGGAACGGTGGGTGCTGGCGGCTGCCGCCAGACCTGGTGGGCATGGGGAGGTAGCATTGAGCTGCCTCCCCTCAGGGGGCAGGGAGTCTGGCCACTCACTGGTGGCACCCCCCATGTGCCCGCCTGCCAGGCCAAAGAAGAGCATGCTGGTATTCCCGGCGCAGGCTGGAAGGTGGGTATTGGCGGCAGCCACCAGGCCTGGTGGGCACGGGGAGACAGCAATGAGCTGGTTCCCCTTTAGGGGGCGGGGGGTCTGGCCGCTCACTGGTGGCACCCCCATGTGCCCGCCCACCAGGTCAAAGAAGAGTGCGCTGGTATTCCCTGCGCAGGCAGGAATGTGGGTGATGACGGTGGCCACCAGGCCTGGCGGGCACGGGGAGGTAGCGTTGAGCTGCCTCCCCTCAGGGGGCAGGGGGTCTGGCTGCTTGCCGGCAGCACCCCCATGTGCCCGCCCACCAGGCCAAAAAGGAGCATGTTGGTATTCCCAGTGCAGGCCGGAAGGTGTGTACTGGGGGCAGCTGCCGGGCCTGGTGGACACGGAGAGATGGCAATGAGCTGCCTCCCCTCAGGGGGCAGGGGGTCTGGCTGCTTGCCGGCAGCACCCCCATGTGCCCGCCCACCAGGCCAAAAAGGAGCATGTTGGTATTCCCAGTGCAGGCCGGAAGGTGTGTACTGGGGGCAGCTGCCGGGCCTGGTGGACACGGAGAGATGGCGATGAGCTGCCTCCCCTCAGGGGGCGGGGGGGGTCTGGCTGCTCGCCAGCAGCACCCCCCATGTGCCTGCCCACCAGGCCAAAAAGGAGCTCGTTGGTATTCCCGGCGCAGGCCGGAAGGTGTGTACTGGGGGCAGCCACCAGGCCTGGTGGGCACGGGGAGACAGCAATGAGCTGGTTCCCCTTTAGGGGGCGGGGGGTCTGGCCGCTCACTGGTGGCACCCCCATGTGCCCGCCCACCAGGCCGAAAAGGAACACACTGGTATTCCCGACGCAGGCCGGAAAGTGCATATTGGGGGCAGCCGCCAGGCCTGGCAGACATGGGGAGACAGTGACGAGCTGCCTCCCCTCAGGGGGCGGGGGGTCTTGCCACTCACTGGTGGTACCCCCCATTTGCCTGCCTGCCAGGCCGGAAAAGAGCACACTGGTATTCCCAGCTATGTAGGAAGGTGGGTACTGGTGGCGGCTGCCGGTCTTGGTGGGCATGGGGAGACGGTGACAAGCCACCTCCCCTTTAGGGGGCGGGGGATCTGGCCGCTCACCGGCAGCACCCCCCATATGCCTGCCCTCCAGGCCAAAGAAGAGTGCGCTGGTATTCCCGGAGTGGGTGGGAGAGGACTTGTCATCATGAGAAGGGGGAGGGGGAATATCCCCCAGCATCTGCGGGTTCCTCACCCGAGGGTCCCACTGAGGAACAGTGCAGCGGAGGCAGCTGACAGTACCCACCTTCCTGCCTTGATGGAAAGGATGGGAGTTGCGGGACACATTCCGATCCAGCTGAAAGAAGTCCCATCAGTCCCATTGACAGGGGTGCTGCCACATTGTCAACTGACTGTATCTGTACACAATACAATCAGCTGCACGAGCGCAACCGAGCTGTGTAACCAAGGAGGGAGCAGTAACAGGATAGTCCCTCATGAAGCAGGGGCTGACCTGATCCGCCATCCTGCCTTTGCAGAAAGTAGGGGATTGGCAGGACAGGAGGTATTGTTTGGACTGGTCAGAGTGGGTCCTGAGAGGGAGAGACGGAAACGGGACAGCAGCAGCAGCAGCTGACATCGGCCACCTTCCTGCCTTTGCGGGAAGGACATCAGTCAAGTGACCCATCACAAGCACGGCACCACACCACAGGGGGGTCATTAGGAAGGGCCCGAAAGTGCCTCCATATGGAGGCGTTGTAACACCGACCGCTAACTGTCCCAGAGGAAGAAGGACGAATGGTTACAAGCTGTGCTGTGGCACTGGACACGGATGACGAGGTGAGGGGTGGACTGCAAGAGGGGACACCACCAAGAGTTTGGGATGGGGACGGGAAGGATCTTTCATAACACACATACCATTCCTCCAGGGATCCATCACCCACCCACCCCTCCTCAAAATGTTGAGAGAGATTCTCTCCCCCCTGCGCAAAGACCTCTTGGGCCTCCACAGCCCACATAGGTGAATTGGGGGGAGCAGGAGGACTCCCTGCTCCCCCGAGCCACACCAAAAACTGCTTTCCACAACTGAACCAGGAGGACTGCCATTGCACTTCACCCCACAACCACCCTTGGCAGCCAACACAAGAGGAAGACACATTGTGCCACAAAACTAGAATTAAGGAGGACAGGAAATGAGATGACTCTGTGTGCCCTCCACCGTGGTGCCCATTGGCCCCAGGGCCTGGCAGCAGCCCTGTCACCAGAGGGAGAGAGGGACTAGAGCCCTAGCCCTCTGCTCCCACAGACATGAACAGATCAGGCACTGATTTATAATAATGTGAGCCCTCCGCCGAGGTACGCACCGAGCTTGGCCCCAGGACCTGGCAGCAGCCCTAGCACCAGAGGGAGGGAGGGACTAGAGCCTTAGCCCACCATGCCCACAGATCTGAACAGAACAGGCACTAATAACACTGTGTGAGCCCTCAGTTGAGGTGCCCACTGAGCTTGTCCCCAGGGCCTGGCAGCAGCACTAGCACCAGAGACTGGGGCTACAGCCATAGCCCAGCACACCAAGATGCCTGGGCAGAACATGTACAGTGACTAAGAATAATAATAGTACTAATAAGAATCATAATTAAAATGATTAGGATTGTGATAATAATACGAATCATTTGGTGAGCCCTCAGCCCAGGTGCCCACCTAGCTAGGCCCCAGGGCCTGGCAGCAGCCCTGGCACCAGAGGGAGGGAGGGACTAGAGCCCTAGCCCACTGCTCCCACAGACCTGAACAGATCAGGCACTGATTAATAATAATCAATGTGAGCCCTCAGCCGAGGTACCCACTGAGCTTGGCCCCAGGGCCTGGCAGCAGCCCTGGCACCAGAAGGAGGGAGGGACTAGAGCCCTAGCCCACCACTCCCACAGACATGAACAGATCAGGCACTAATGTCAGCCCTCAGCCAAGGTACCCACTGAGCTTGGCCCCAGGGCCTGGCAGCAGCCCTGGCACCAGAGGGAGGGAGGGACTAGAGCCCTAGCCCACTGCTCCCACAGACCTGAACAGATCAGGCACTGATTAATAATAATCAATGTGAGCCCTCAGCCGAGGTACCCACTGAGCTTGGCCCCAGGGCCTGGCAGCAGCCCTGGCACCAGAAGGAGGGAGGGACTAGAGCCCTAGCCCACCACTCCCACAGACATGAACAGATCAGGCACTAATGTCAGCCCTCAGCCAAGGTACCCACTGAGCTTGGCCCCAGGGCCTGGCAGCAGCCCTAGCACCAGAGGGAAGGAGGGACTAGAGCCCTAGCCCACCACTCCCACAGACCTGAACAGATCAGGCCCTGATCAATAATCAATGTGATCCCTCAGCCAAGGTGCCCACTGAGCTTGGCCCCAGAGCCAGGCAGCAGCCCTGGAACCAGAGGAGATAGATCCCTATCCCCCAAAGCCAAGCTCAAGTGTACTCTCAGTCTCTCTCCCCAAAGGCTAGCAAGTGGCAAGCAAGAGCTCTGTCCCACTCCACTGCTTGAAGAAAGTGAAACCCAGCCTGGGGACCACGGCTATTTATAAGCATGGGTCCCATTCAGCAACACAGGAGGTCTGTGTTTGGCCGTCAGAGCTGCCTATCAGGGTTTGCAGGGATGAGATTGGAGTGTCCATGGCTACAGAACACCCCCCTCCCCCTCCCTCCCCTGGGTGTCTTCTCCCAACTTGTAACTGCTTTGCAGCTCCATGGTTGGAAGGAAGCCCTGCTGATCAAGGAAAGCTGGGCTTCCATTGGGGTTTCCAGGGCAACAGAAGGAGGGCAGACAGAGCTCAGGCATTCCCCTAGCTCTGTTGCCAGGGGAATAGATTGCTGACGCCTGAGTGTCTGGCTTCCTGAACCGCGCCTGAATGCAGCAAACCAGGCCTCTCCCGACCGCTGGTTCGTTGGCAGTGGACAAGCATGAACCGCCGGGTCACGATTGCGTGATCGCCATTTCGTGGGTTTTTGAGGTTCATAATGTGGTTCGTGCCCATCTCTAGTCACCAACGCTGAAAAACTGGCAACCCCTCACCCTTCTACCAGTCAATTTGAGAAAAAAAACCCACCCCCAAATTAGAGTTTGGCCCTAAGAGGACCAGGAGAGCGAGTAGGAAAGCTTTGCCAGAAATAAGTGTCTCAGAACACATGGAAAGGCTTTCAGTAGCCTACCCTTCCGTTCAATAGCTGGTCTCCAATATTTAGTATAGCTATACTAAATTATAATATATTAATATTGGTACAGTAAAGTGATTCTGTGACATGAAATTACTAAACGGAGAAAGCTGCCAGGCAGAAAAAAGTCACTATGTTACCAAAGTCAACTAAAAAAAATCAGTGACAAAGAATTAAATCTATTGAATAACATTTTAGAATGAACTACACTCTAATTTTTGACTCTGCATGATACAGTTGAAATATATTGTGAAAGGTTAAGTCCAAAAATCAGAATGGGGAAGGCTGTTCTTAATCCCAACTCCTCTTCTGCACCAGGAACTAATATAGAACACCTACACTGGCATAGTGAAGAAAGAGATGATCAAGTCCATTATTAGGGAAGTAAGTATATATTATATGTGTGTATTACTACACACTCACATATATCTTATAGAATGGCAGTAAAGAATGTTGCTAATTTATTTCCATTCTTCATAAAGCTAAATACACCAGTTGTGAGAGTTGGACAAATTTTCTTCAATGCCACAGCCAAAGGACATTGGGAACAATCCCAAGCAGCTCTGTATGGAAGTATATCACGGCTTACTCCAAGGAAAGTGTACTTATGACAGTAGGGTCCTTGCAGGCATTCTAAAATTGTAATCCACGCTCTTCCCAAAGTTCATTTTAGTCCACTCTAGTGCTATAGCTATCCTCCACTCAAGAGCAATAACAAAGAAGATATTGTGGGAGAAAGGAACAAGATTTTATATTTATATATACTGGAAAGCACAAAATTAAGCCAGCTGGCATTTAAGTGTGGCCACTAAAAATGCCTTCGGTAAAAAGAAACTGAGAACTGTTTTTCAAACTAAGCTGAGCACATTATACACAACACAAGCAGTTTAAAAGTGGCAAAAAATATCATGACATACTGTAGAACTATCACCACAGCATCAACAGAACTTTCCCTCAGTAAGGCTTTGGGGCATGTGATTTAGTTTTATTTGTCTTTTTGCTGCTGCAGATGAACATATCTATTCTTCAAGATCCTGCTGTTATTCACCAGTATGGAATTTGTGACTGAATTGCAAAGGACTCCTCCCCACCCCCCTGCATTTCTACACAGGAATAATTTTTTCTCTCTCTATCCTCCACTCTCTCTTCGTGTCTGTATTTCCCAGAAATAATGAAGATTTAAATACAAAATGTATTTGGTATATTTTTGAACAAAACTGTTAATGCTATACAACAATTCACATACACAAAAATGGAAAGAACCCATTTCGGTCTTCAATTAAAATTGTAAAAATTGAGCCTACATTTCAGCCTCCACTGTAATTATAATCAACTCTTTCTTCTAAAGAGATAAAAAGGGAAACTGAAAGGCAGAGGAAAAGGGAAGTCTTTTCTCTAGGTTTTTAGGCGGTTAGTCAATTTACATTTTTAATCAGTAGAAAATTTATTTAAGTGCTCAGAAGATTCCCTTGGGACAAAAAGCACAAAGGGTGCTTTTAGAAAAAATAAGACCTTTAAAGCTATGTTGCTTCAAAGTTTGCTTTCCAAATGACTAGAACAGTTGTTCAAAATGATCACTATTATGATATTTGTTGTTTCTGATTAACAAAAAGGCTATTTCACAATACTGGGGCTATGGAGAGCAGAAGACAATTAATGCAATGAAAACACATGATTAGTAAAAATAAGAATGCCTTGGCCTTAATTTCTGACCTCATGGGGGCACCAGTGTGCTTGAAAGTCACTTTGCATAAAGAGATCTGGCAGTGACAAAGAAATAAGGCTGCCAACCTCTAGGTGGGGCCTGGTGTTCTCCTGGAATTACAACTAATCTCCAGATGACAAAGATTAGTTCCCCTGGAGAAAACAGCTGCTTTGGAGGGTGGACTCTATGGCATTACACCCAGTTGAGGTCTCTCCCCATGATTTACCTACAAATCTCCAGGAATATTACAACTCAGAGTTGGCAATCCTACAAGGAAAATTGCTTTGAGGAACTTCTCAGTGGTAAACATCCATTAAAGACATAAAAATATACTATAACTGAGGTTTATTTATTTATTATTATTTCATATTTATATCCTGCCCTGCCTGCAAGCAGGCTCAGGGCGGCTAACAACATTTAAAAACAATTTAAAACATTTTGTATTGTGCGGCAGCGCCTCAGGAAGACTTATAATATTTTGCATGCATACTGTGGTGGACAGTATTTCATAGGGTGTGTGTGTTAAATTTCTTTCCCCCCCCCCCATGTCGGCAGAGGCACAACCTTAGCCATGAGCCTGGAGGAACAACTCTGTCTTGTAGGCCCGGTAGAAAAACAATAAATCCCGCCGAGCCCTGGTCTTGGTACACAGAGCATTCCACCAGGTAGGAACCAGGACTGAGAAAGCCCTGGATCTCATCATGGCCAGGTGGGCCTCCGTGGGACCAGGAACCACTAATAGCTGTTTTTCTCCTGATCGGAGAGTTCTCCAGGGAATATATCGGGAGAGACAGTCCTGCAGATACTCTGGACCCAGTCTACATAGGGCCTTATAGGTCAATATCAGACCCTTGAATCTGATCTGGTACTCCACTGGAAACTAATGCAGCTCACGTAGCATCAGTGTTATATGTTCTCGTAATAACACATACATGGTGTTCTTGTAATAACACGTGCTGCTGCATTTTGCACCAGCTGTAATCTCCGGGTCAGGCTCAAGGGCAGTCACATGTAGAGAAAATTACAGTAGTCCAATCTCAAGATGACTGTTGCCTGGATCACTGTAGTTAAGTCACAGGTTGACAGGTAAGGGACAAGTTGCTTGGTCTGCTGCAGATGGAAAAAAGAGGACCTAACAACTGCTGGAACCTGTGCCTCCATTTTTAAGGACTGGTAACCCAACGAAAGCACCCGCATACAAATTAAAGACACACACTTCTATTAATATAAACACAATTTCTTAATTTCCTTAAAGTGCTCCGTGCTGCAAATATACAGAAGGTTCATACTCCAATCAACAACCTATGGATAGGAATTCTTACTAGGGGTGTGCGTTTCGGTAATCTGATTACCGAAAAATTACCGAAACATACCTGTTTTGGCTTGTTTTGGCATTACCAAAACTTTTTCTGATTACCGAAACTTTTCGGTAATACCGAAACAGCGATTACTGAAATGTTTCAGTATGTTTTGGTAATCATTTTGGTAATCAGAGAATCGCCATTTTGCTAGCCATTTGCATTTGCAAGCGGCTAGCAAAAACCTGTAGGAAGCTACAGCTTCCTGCAGGCTCTTTGAAGAGGGGAGGGGGGAGAAGGAGTGAGTGACTCACTACCTCCTCTTCACCCCTCACCCCTCTTGCTAGGAAAGGAGGGAATCCTTGCTTTGCAAGGTGCTTGCTTGCTAGCATTGCACTTTGAAATGCAATGCAAAGCAAGCAGGAAAGATTCCCGCCAAAATTCCCAGGTAAGGGTGGAGGGAGCAGGATGGAGTGATAGAGTAGGACTACAAGGGGGATGTGGGGGGGAAGGCAAGGGAGGGGGGACTTAGGAGTGTCCAATCCCACTGCTGCATCCTTCTTCCAGCCAATAGATTCAAATCTTTGGCAGAAGATGAGGCAGGGGATTTAAATTAGAGGCTGGACTTGGGACAGCGTCTGTTGCTGCTGTGCTGGACTGTGGAGAGAGTGAGAGACCGCTTCTTCTCTGCCTTGGCCTTCTGGACTGCACTGAGTGGACTTCTGCCTGTGAAGTGGACCAACTCAGGGCTGGACATTCAGGAGCGGACTGGTATGAGATTTTTTTTTAGGGGAGTGATGGGAGGAAGGGAAGGCACAGAGTTTGTTTAAATTGATGCTGGGCCAATTTGCTGGCCTTTGCTAAAAAATGTTTCACTGTGACACTGGCTCTGCACTGCAGGGTGGGCCTTGGTTTTCTTGTGGCTTGGATTGTTGTTCCCTGTTTCATCTTTTGGGGCCAGCCATGGAACCAAACTGGGAGCATTTTTACTGTGTGTGTGTGTGTGGGGGGGGTTGCACCCCTGCTTGCATGTTTCCTGCCTTTTAACTCTCTGGCCTGGCTCTGCACCGTGGCTGTGGGCGTGGCCAGGCCCAAACCAGGCCTGGGCCTTGACTTTTGGGGGTTGTGCAGTTTATGGATCTCTGCTAACATCCCACCTTTCTGTTCCCAGCCTCGAGGAGGAGAGGACTTGCTGCACGCCTGTCTGCCTGAACATCGCTGGACTGCAGGACTGGTAAGTGAGTCTGTGACACCCCGGGGTTAATATCTGGGTGGGCATAGAGGTGGGTTTTTGCTTGCCTGGGTGGGGGGAGGTACATTTTCAGAACACCACATCCACACCCCACACAGACACACCACAGAAAAGTTTTTCCTGTTAAATAGTGTCTTAGGAAGGTAGGCCAGTTTGTAGGCATTCAGTGGCTAATTGCCCTCAACTTAATTGATAGGGAACCAAGCGTAGCTTGTTTAAAACAGTAAACAGGGATCTGCAGGACAAGCAGTAGTTAGAGTTAGGTTATATTTGATTTCTATTCATATATATATATATATATATATATATATATATATACATATTGGTATAGTTGTTAATAGGCTTCCCATTAGTGCTCCCTAGTGAAACTAGGGTTTCACTGCCCATCTCTGGCACCCGTGGTGGAGCCAGGCCGGCCCAGGCATACTAGTCTTGTTAGAGTCTAAGGCTTTCACTTGTTATTGGGGTTTAGGGTCAGCTCAATTCAGCTGTTTGGCAGGCTCAGGTCCCCCAACATAAATAGGGTTGTTTAAAAAGACATTAGATTGACTGTCTCCAAGACAAGTTACAGAGCCACAAGAAGAACATATTTAGAAGTAGGTAGATAGGTCTTGAAAACAAAGTTCACCTTTGTTTTCCCTTGATTTCTGAATAGTCAGAGTAGCTTCCGCGAGGGGACAGCATGGCAGAAAGGAAAGTTGAGAGGGGCCCTGGGGTAAAGGCCAGAGAGAAATCTAGACGGGAAGAGGGGAAGGGGAGGGGGACTGCTGCAGCAGCAACCCCATCTGAGCGGAGGAGGCCCTCCCCTGCACTGCTGCTGTTCACCAGCCTGGCTTCTGGTGACAGGAAGAGGGTTCGCAAGGCTCTCTTTCCTGAGGCAGCTTCTGGAGGGCCACCCCCAACCCGGGTGTCTCAGGCAGGGGCTGGCACTGGGCAGGGGCCTGCTGCTGAGGCTCCTCCTCCTCCAGTGGTTGCGAGCCA
Organism: Eublepharis macularius; assembly: GCF_028583425.1. Taxonomy (NCBI): domain Eukaryota; kingdom Metazoa; phylum Chordata; class Lepidosauria; order Squamata; family Eublepharidae; genus Eublepharis; species Eublepharis macularius. The sequence continues at coordinate 107,488,198 of NC_072793.1, forward strand.
GCTGCTGGAGGAGGGGCAGCATGTGGTGTCTCCTGGGATGGACGTGGGGCATGTGACTTTTCCATCCCTCATGATCACCCCAGGAACCTGGAGGATGTTGGAGGAACTGCCCGTGAGAGCCCCTGTGGGGCGGTCCACCCCAGTTTCCTCTGAGGCCAGCAGCAGGCTTCTCGCGGCTGTGCAGGAGGAGAGGGTGCAGGAGGAAGAGGAAGAGACTGTGGTGGAAGAGCCCACATCTCTGCCCCTTCAGCCTCATCTATCCCTGACTGCCCGGCCGAGAGTGGGACACGGTGTGTCCGGCCAGAGCACCTCACAGGAGGTGTCTCAGGGTGGGCCCGTGAGCACTTCTCCTGTGAAGCGTGGGCAGCCCTTCACCTCTGAACTCTGGAATCACTTCCAGAGAACGGAGGACCCCCAAGTTGTCCAGTGCCTGCATTGTAGGCAGCGCATCAGCCGTGGCAGAGATGTGAACCATCTCTCCACGTCTGGGATGAGGACCCACATGAAGAGGCACCACCAGGCGGTGCTTCTTCGGGGGGAGAGTTCGAGTGGCACCACACGGCTGCCAGCTAGCCAGAAGGAGGCAGGCTCCTCTGGTGCTCTCCCCCCAAGGGTTCCTGTAGGGCAGGGATTCCAAGCCTCTCTGCTGGAGATGCTTAGTAAGCAGGGCCCTAGTATGCCCAGAGAGGGGATCCAGACGTTGAGCCGGTGCCTCACGCGCCACATTGTCAATATGGTATCTGTGGATGGAAGACTGTTCTCCATAGTTGAAGACTTCAGTTTCTCAGGGCTGCTCCACGATTTCTTTCCCTGGTATGCCGTCCCTGTTCGCACGATGTTGAGCAGATCGGTGGTGCCCTCATTTTACAGGGCTGCCAGGGACCATGTGAAGGCACAGCTGTCCCGGGTTGCCGGGAGAACTGTGCACTTCACATCCGACATCTGGACCTGCCCAAGTGTGCAGCAAGCGTACCTGTCGCTTACTGCTCACTGGTGGGAAACCGAGGAGGTTCTGGCTGTGGGGGGTGTCTGCAGCTAGGCAGGGACAGATGGGAGATCGCCAGGCCGGCTACCACAAGGCCTTGCTCCACACCGATGTGTTGCACACAGCGGAGAACATCGCTGCCACCCTAAGGAGACAGTTGGAGGAGTGGATAGGCCAGGGGCCCGCCACCGTGGGGTGCATGGTGACGGACGGTGGCAGAAGCATGAGGGCAGCAGCGCAACTAGTGAGCCAAGAGCGCATTTACTGTGCGGCCCACAAGCTTCACCTAGTGGTGAGAGATGCGCTTGGGGCAGGCTCCTCGAAGGAACCTCGTGATCCCCGGACTCGTGACTTCCAGTTACTGCTCCAGAAATGTCGGAGGCTCATGAGTCACTTCTCACGCAGCGTGACAGCCACTCACGAACTGCACCATAAGCAGGTCAGGACAGGCGTGCCGGAACACGCACTGATCGCTGACATCAGCACTCGCTGGAACTCCACCTGTGCCATGTTTGAGCTCTTGGTGGAGCAGCAGGCCACACTCCACACGTGGCTCTCCAAGAGCTGCGGTGCGAGTCAGGTGGGTGAGTTCAGCCGGGAGGATTGGCTCACCATCACCCAGACAGTAGAGGTCCTGAAGCCCTTCAAGGACTTCACTGTGGCGGTCTCGTCAGACATGGCGACCCTGGGTCTGGTCATTCCCCTGGTGCACACGCTCCAGAGGAATCTGGCCACCTTTTCAGACCCAGACGCACCTCGTGCTGACATTGTTCCAGCAGTGCACGCACTGGTGAAAAGGCTGCAGCGTGGCATAGCTGCCAGGCTAACACCTCTCACACAGAACATGTCGTACATGTTGGTGACCATGTGCGACCCGCGAATCAAGGGCACTTTCGCTGAGCGGGACGGGAACCTCACCCAAGCCAGAGATGGCCTCTGTACTTGGGTGAGGTGCAGGCAGGCCGCGAGGCGACACCTGTCGACAGAGGGGATGCGAGAGGGGCCCTGCTGTGCGGGTCCCTCTCATGCCCCCTCTGAGCGGGCTCCCTCCGCGGCCACCACCGGAGTGCCGATGGAGATGGAGATGCTCCGGTGGGCCCTCGGCCCTTGTGGAATCGTGAGGCATGTGAGAGAGGATTCAGCAGAGGCTGTGGTCAGGGACTACCTTGCGGAGCCCTGCGAGTTGCTTTCCACTGATCCGCTCAGCTACTGGGCCAAGAAGGAGTTGGTCTGGCCGGACCTCTCCTTCGAGGCACAGCAGCTGCTCTCATGCCCTCCGACGAGCGTGGAGAGCGAGCACATCTTTTCTCATGCGGGCGACATTGTCAGCCCACATCGCTCTCACCTTCTCCCATGGAGAGTCGAGCAGTTGACCTTCCTGAAGGTCAACTCTCGCCTCTTCGATTTCTCAGGACTGGACTTCCAGAGTGACTGAGGTGAGCCCACCTTGTGGCCTGCATCCTCTGCGAGTCCAGTCCTTTGGAATCGTGCTCTCCCCTGCATAAAACTCTTAGAGGCAGTTAAAACCAGCCAGCAGAAGGGTGAGGCAGAGGGAATGCACCCTGCAATTTGAACACTCCCACCCCCAAAAGGGACTTTAAAAAAATCCCAATCCTGTGACAGACCCTGTGGGACCAAATTTATACTGAAAAATAAGGACATGCCCCAGAAATGTTGATTGCCGCTGGAGGGAAAAATAGGTTAGAATAGATAGGGACTGCTTAGGTTAGGGATGCTTATGGTTATTGTTAAAATGTTAACTGTTTATTGAATGTTTTTACTGTTTTTTTAAGTGTTATACTGTTGTGATGTTACCGTTGGGTGTGCTTGGTGGGGTTGGGGGACAGTTGGGGATGTTGCAGGTGGCCAGCTGATGATGAAGGAAACATTTGTGTCTCACAGATGTTTCCAGGTAGAGGCTGAGGCTGGCGGAGCGGGTGGCGGAACCTCAGCAACAACGCTACGGAAATGCCATTCTGTGATGCCCGTGGCTCTGCTCAGTTCTGCTTTGTGTCGTTTCCACACTGGCAGAACTGAAAGCACAGCTGCAGGAAATGACAGTGGTTCTGCTGGACTGTGTTGCAATGGTTTCCCCCTATCAATTTGTTTTGGGAGGGATGGGTGATTGCCCTGGCCTCACGTGTTACGAAATAAAGTGATTTTTTTAAAAAAAACTGTGTGTGTGTGGTTTTTATTAATCTGTCCTTGCTTTCTGCAATGGAGGATGTATTGCCTAAAGCAGTTAAGGAAATGAAGTTCTTTTGAGAGGAATTATGGTTTTTTGCTTCTTTGATGTGTAGTGAGTTGTGTTATTTTTGGGTTGGGATAATGCTGGCGTGCCCTTTGCTGTGCCCTCCTGATGCGTAGGCTAAATCTGTTCAAGAAATAAAGTGTTTTTGACAGGAATTGTGTTTTTGGTGATGCTGTAATCAGAATTGAGTTGTTTTATTTTTGTGTGTTGAACTGCTTCATGCCCTATTGTGCCCTCCTGATGTGTGACCTAAAGCATTTCAAGAAATGAAGTGGTTTTTAAAAGGAATTGTGGTTTTGGTGATTCTCTGATGTGAAGTGAGTTTTGCTATTTTTGTGCAGTACACTGCTTTCATGCCCTGTTGTGCCCCCCTACTGTGTAACCTTAAGCTGTTCAAAAAATAAAGTGTTTTTGACAGGAGTTGTGTGTTTTTGCGATTCTCTAATGTTAGGTTGATTATGTTATTTTGGTGTGTGGGAGACTGCTGGTGTAATGTGTCATAGTGCTTTGCCTGCTTGTAATTTGAAAGTGAAGAAATAAATTTTGTTAAACTTTATTCAGTGTGTCTTTGTGGTTAATTTTTGGTTGTGAAGTTGATTCCCATCATAGGGAACAATGGGGCTGGCTGGCCAGCTATCTCTGTAGGTGGTGGGGGTGTCAGGGGGAGGGTGTATGAGCATACTTGCCCTGGGAAAGAGAGTTTAAAAGTTCCCATCATGGGGAACAAGGGGGGACAGCTGGCCAGCCTGCTCCTGGGGTTCTTGAAGGTGTGGGGCAGTTGGGGTGTGTGTGGATTTGGGACATTGTGGGGCAGATGGGGTGGAGTTGGGTCTGTGTGGGGCTGTTGGCGGTGGATTTGGGTCTGTGTGGGGCTTTTGGGTCTGTGTGCAGCTGTTGGGGTGTATTTTGGGGGCTGAGAACACCTACATTGGGAGGCCATAAAATGGCCTCCCCAGAGTGGGAGCAGGTTGAGCCTTGGTGGAGGGAGGGAGGACAGGTAGGAGGAGGTCCCCTGAGGGTTGGGGGCATTTTGCATGCAAAATGCCACCCCTAGCCAGACAAGCCTCTATTTTTCCCCCATAGAAAAAAACAGAGAAAAAGGGGGGGGGAATGAGAGCACCTACTTTGTGAGGCCAGGCCATAAAATGGGCCCCCAAAGTGGGAGCAGGTTGAGCCTTGGTGGAGGGTGGGAGGACAGGTGGGAGATGGTCCCCTGAGGGTTGGGGGCATTTTGCATGCAAAATGCCACCCCTAGCCAGACAAGCCTCTATTTTTCCCCCATAGAAAAAAATAGAGAAAAAGGGGGGTGAGCGCACCTACTTTGGGAGGCCATAAAATGGCCCCCCAAAGTGGGAGCAGGTTGAGCCTTGGTGGAGGGAGGGAGGACAGGTAGGAGGAGGTCCCCTGAGGATTGGGGGCATTTTGCATGCGAAATGCCACCCCTAGCCAGACAAGCCTCTATTGTTTTCCCCCATAGAAAAAATTAGAGAAAAGGGGGGGTGAGAGCACCTAATTTGGGAGGCCATAAAATGGGCCCCCAAAGTGGGAGCAGGTTGAGCCTTGGTGAAGGGAGGGAGGACAGGTAAGAGGAGGTCCCCTGAGGGCTGGGGGCATTTTGCTTGCAAAATGTCACCCAAGTCCACCTAGAAAGAGGATGAATTGTTTTTCCCCATAGAGAACCATGGAGAGTGTAGGAGGATGGGGCACCTTCTTTGGGGGGGCATAGCATGGCCCCCCAAAGTCAAATCTTTCTGAAACTTGGGGGGTAGTTAGAGAAGAGTTAGGAGGAGGTCCCCACCAAGTTTGGCTTGATTCGGTGAGGAAATGCCCCCCCCAGGCTTCCAGAAAGCCTGGAGAGGGTTTTCCCATTGAAATCTATTACCGAAACAAGCTGAAATACCAAAATGATTACTGAATCACGAATACCGAAATGGCTTGTCGTTTCGGTATTAGTGATTACCGAAACGGTTTCCTGATTTGGTTAAAACTGAAACAGGTTTACCGAATCGCTCAGGCCTTGCACACCCCTAATTCTTACCTGTCTTTTTGTTCTTTTCATCCCAGGCACGTAGTCATTAACATCCCATATGGCCAATTTTTGCGCATAAAAAGGAACTCTACTAGAGAGGAGGACTTTATGAAGGGATGTCAGGGCATGAAGAAATCTTTTCTAGCAAGAGGATATCCCTGCAGGATTGTAGAACGGGCGGAAAATTGGGCTAAAATGACAGCAAGGAAGCATTTGTTTGCTCCCAGACCCTTGGAAATAGAAGAGGGCATCACCTGGGCAATAGAATATACACCTTTATCTAACTGGATTAAGGATATTATTTACCAGCATTGGCATCTTGTTTCAGAAATCAGTGGTTGCGGCAGGGTACCCAGAGTAGGGTTCCAGCGCACCAAAAGTATCAAAGATATGGTGGTGCATTCGGACCTTTATGTGGGGGAGAGAGATAATAACTTACCTCAAGGACACTTTCCATGTGGGCATTGCAGGATCTGCCCACTGGCCATAGCAGGGAATAGCTTGCAGTTTGATAAACCACAACTGAAAGTACCCTTTGACCAATCATAAGTTATTAACATTGGAAGGACATAATAAACTATTTGGATGGCATGCATATATGTGGTACAGGAAGCATAATATGGATGCAATGTTTCAACACCACTACCAGAGAAGAAATCTACTATCAACCTGGCTCAAGTACAAGAAATTTATAGAGCTAAAGAAACCACTTTGGATTGTTCCAGCAGAAGTAATCAACCCAAATATGGAATATCAGGGAAAGGAATGGCTTACCCTCAAAGAATTAACAGTATTAGAAAATGATGGGTTGAGACTTAAGCGAAATGAGGAGTTGCCATTTAAATATGGTTGGTTACAATATAGGCAAATTAACGATTTATTTGATTCAGAACATAGAAAGAATGGTTTTAGAATTAAAAATTCAGAACTAGAGGAACTATTATTGGGGGATAATAGTAAAGCAATATCTAAAATGCATAAGTTGTTATTGAAGTGGTTTACAGAAAAGGAAACAGTCAAGGTGCAAATGGTAAAGTGGGCCATAAATTGTAATAAGGAAATAGCGATGGAAGCATGGGAACAACTATGGAAAAATACCTTAAAAATATCAACTTGTACCAGTATTAAAGAAATGGTTATAAAATGCTGTATAGATGGTACTTAATGTCAGAACCGTGGCTAGATAATATCCTTACTCCAGTCTGCCTTCTGCAATTAGACAATAGTCCATTGTTTCCAAAAAGCATTTAATGAAGAAAAAGATAATTATAGTCCACTGGCCTGAATGCAATATTCAGGTTGGTACATATGCATTGTTACCAATGACTAGCAAAGCATGAGGTACAAAGTAACAGATCACAGAAGGCCCAACCTCCCCCCATAGTTCTCAAAACATTCCCTTTGAAGTTAGGATAGCGAAAGTTCCCAAGGCCGGTTCTTGGTGGAACGTCGGTAGCCAAAACAATCTTCTTCTGTGAGATAGCTGCCTGGGAACCTTGGCACCTGTGGAGAAAGCACTTAAACACTGAAAGGATTAAATATGGAGTCGGTTAAGCAAAGCAGCACAATACAGCAGTTGGAACCTGACATTCTGCCCCCTCTAAGATGCTTCCCGCCCAGGTTTATGTGGATAACGAGAATGAAAGGATTTAACTAGTCTAGGAGCGTGTACATGTACAGAATTCACCCACTCATCGAACCCAGAGTCGAAGTCCTTCCATCTGATGAGATAAAACAACTGATTACGTTTTATTTTAGAGTCTAATATTTGTTGAACTTCATAGTGGGTTTGATCATCAATCTAGGTAGGGATGGGAGGAGCATGGGTGTGCCACTGGTTTGCAGGAGGGGCTTTCTTCAATAAACTGACATGGAAGGTATCATGTACGTGGCGGAGATTCTTTGGTAAATTCAAGGCAACAGTCACTTTGTTGATTACTTTGCGAACAGGAAAAGGTCCCAGGTACTTTAATGCGAGCTTGCGGCTGGTTTGGGTTGCTTTTAGATTCTTCGTAGAAAGATACACGAGGTCGCCTGGTTGTAAATCCCATTCCGCCGCCCGGTGGCGGTCGGCGTACTTTTTGTAATCCTGTTTGGCTTTGTCGAGGTGTTTTTTGATTTGAGTCCATTGTTGAGCTGCTTCCCCCCACCATTCGGTGACGTCTTTGGAAGCTGTAGTAGGAGGGGGGAGCGCTTCAAACGGAAATGGTTTGAAGTGGAAGCCATAGACGACTTTGAAGGGAGTTTCTCCCGTGGAAACATGAATGCTGTTATTATATGAGAATTCTGCCAAGGGTAGCAAGTCAAACCAATTATCTTGTTGGAAATTAATGTAACAACGTAGAAATTGCTCTAATATCTGATTTGTTTTTTCTGATTGTCCGTCTGTTTCTGGGTGATGGCTTGAACTGAGACCTTGTTCAATGCCCAGCAGTTGTAAAAGCTCCCGCCAGAAGTTGGCAATGAATTGTCCTCCGCAATCCGAGATCACCTTTGATGGAAAAGAATGTATTTTTACAATATTTTTGATAAAAATGTCAGCCAGTTTTCTAGCGGAAGGAATGGTGGTGCACGGTATGAAATGAGCTTGCTTGGAAAACAGATCAACCACGACTAAAATACAGTTATGCCCCTTTGAAGGGGGTAAGTCAGTGATAAAGTCCATAGAGATTATTTCCCACGGTCGATTTGGCATCTCTAATGGTTGCAAGAGTCCTGGGGGTTTGCCCTTCCGGGATTTGGCGCTGAGACAGATGGGGCAAGACGCAACATATTGGGAAATGTCCTTGCGCATGCCCGGCCACCAAAATTGGCGTTGCACTAAGTGAAGCGTTTTTAAGTACCCGTAGTGCCCCGCCGTGGGGGCATCATGACAACGGTGTAAAACTTCCTTCCGCAAACTTTTGGGTACATAGAAGCGATCTCCCCAAAGCCATTCCCCTTGGGCGGACTGTTGCAGCTTGTCTTTGGGCCCCCCCCTCCTTTTCCACTTCAGCTTTCAGCTTTTCTCTCCATCCCTGGTCGGGTTGACGGGAGGGGTTTGTGCAGCTGCGGGTGGTCACCACGCCCCCTAATTGCGTAGGTGAAAAGACTGTGTCAATTGTCTCCTCCCTTTTGCTTTTGTGTTGGGGCATGCGCGATAGAGCGTCAGCCAAGAAGTTCGTTTTGCCCGGGAGAAAGTTTAATGTGAAGTCAAATTTGGAGAAAAATTCCGCCCATCTCAGTTGTTTGGCGTTTAATCTGCGAGGGCTGCGAAAGGCCTCTAGATTTTTATGGTCCGTCCAGACTTCGAACGGATGGCGGGCGCCTTCTAGCCAATGTCTCCAGTTAGTGAGAGCTGCTTTTACAGCAAAAGCCTCTTTTTCCCATACATTCCAATTCCTTTCCGCCTCTGAAAACTTTCTGGAAAGGAAGGCGCAGGGTTTGAGCTGTCCGTCCGCCCCCCGCTGTAGGAGCACGCCCCCAATCGCCATGTCGCTGGCGTCGACCTGTACTATGAAGGGGCGGTTTTCATCGGGGTGTTGCAGAACGGGCTCTGAGACAAACTGCGTTTTAAGGTGACTGAACGCTGTTTGGCATTCTGGTGTCCATGACAGTTTTGCGCTTGGCTTTTTGGCTTGGTCCCCCTTGTCTTTGGTTTTTAACAGTTCAGTTAGGGGGAGTGTGATCTGAGCGAAATTTGCAATGAATTCTCTATAGAAGTTGGCAAAGCCCAAGAAAGATTGCAGTTCCTTGCGGGTCGCAGGGGTTTGCCAATTTAATACGGCTTGTATTTTGCCTGGATCCATTTTTAGGCCCTCTTGAGAAATACAATAGCCTAAATAAGTGAGTTCTGTTTTGTGGAACTCACATTTGGAGAGCTTAATGGGCAGTTTGTTATTCATGAGAGTGGTTAAGACCCTTTTTACAAGGTCCACGTGTTCCTCTTCAGTCTCCGAATAGATTAACACATCATCTAGGTACACCACAACGCCTTTATATAGAAATTCGTGCAGTACTTCATTGATCATGGACATGAAAACCGATGGGGCCCCGGCCAGGCCAAAAGGCATAACTAGATATTCAAATTGGCCGAGGGGTGTGTTAAACGTGGTTTTTCATTCATCCCCTTTTCGAATACGAACATGGAAGTAAGCGTCTTTTAAATCTAATTTCGTAAAGACCTTACCTTGAGCCACGACGTTGAGTAGATCTCTGATGAGCGGGATGGGGTAGGCGTTGCTGGAGGAGACGGCGTTAAGTCCCCGAAAGTCGGTGCACAGTCTTAAGCCCCCGTCCTTCTTTTTGACGAAGAGCACTGGCGCGGCATGGGGACTGTTAGCAGGGCGAATGAATCCCCTTTGAAGATTGAGATCGATGAATTTGCGGAGCTCTTCTCTTTCGTTGGGACTCATGGGATAAAGACGGCCCTTGGGCAGCAAGGCGCCCGGTATGATTTCTACGGCACAGTCCGTCCTCCTGTGAGGAGGTAAAGCATTGGCTTCTTCCTCGGTGAAGGCTCGGGTGTATGCTCTGTATTGCTTGGGTATTTGGTTGATTTCTTCTTGGGTGAGGAGAGCAGATTCACTTATAGTTGGGTCATTGCCCCAGTTTTGATCCCAATGGTGATTTTTACATGATTCATGGGTAAATGTAATGCTCCCCTCTGCCCAGTTGATATAGGGGTTATGATCGCATAACCATCGGCTTCCTAGGATCAGGGGGTATTTCGCTGTGGCACTAATGACGAATGATCTTACCTCCCAATGGTGTCCCATGCCGGTTATGATTGGTGTGGTTTCAGTAGTGACTGGATTCATGTTGGTGCCATCCATTTGCTCGAAAATTACCGGTATTTCCAAATCTTTTACTGGAAGCACTAGTCCATTAACTAAAGCTGGTGCGATAATGTCTCTGGAACAGCCCGAATCAATTAGACCTTGTACACGGATATGCATTTTCCTGTCCGGATTTACCAACGTTACTGGTATGAAGAGTATGGACCCATGGGGTCGGTTCATAAGCGGGACCCCCGAAGGTTTGATCTGCCGTTTGGGCCCCTTTACGACAGATCCATTTCGTTTCCCGATGCGGGGCTCTCTGGATTCTCTCTCCCCATTAGGGTAGTCGGATCGTCCTCCATGACTTCCTCCAATTCTAACCCTCTCTCGGGAAGATTTCTTCTCGACGCTCCCCTACCTCTTGGAGCGGTTCTTGGAGCTGGAGTTGGGCGCGATGGTGCCGGGTAGGCTGCGGGGGCTGGTCGTCTTAGTTGGAGCAGAGGTCTTTGCACAGGCCGATATGGGCATTGTGCCGCAAAATGACCACTTTGGCCACATTGCAAACATAGCCCTTGTTGCCATCTAGCATCTCTTGCTCCACGAGTAGCATATCCAGCCCCCCGGCTTCCCCTGAGGGGAGTGGAGGACCGTCTTTGGCCCGGAGGTTGTTGATGTTGTTCTACTAAACGAACTTCTAGTAGCCGGTTTTCAACTTCGCAAGTCAATTGTATCCACCCCAACAGCGTAGGAGGGTTATCTTGCATGAGAGCCCGGTCCAGCAATTTAGGATTCAACCCTTGTTTGAACAAAATAATCTTGGTAGACTCTTCGCACCTTGGGCATTTAGCAGCGAGCTGTCGGAATTTTGTAGCATAGTCTCTAGCCGACATGCTGCCTTGCCTAATTGCCTGCAATTCCGTTCTAGCCCTAGTTTCTTCTAGGGGGTCTTCATATTGGGCCCGGATCGCATCCACTAGCCCTTGGAGCGTATCTAATTCAGGGGCCCCCACGTTATAAAGTCCCACGTACCAGTCGGCAGCTTTACCTTGGAGACGTGATCCCAGGTGCTCTATTTGACTGGCCTCACTCCCGAAGAGATGTCCCCATCGGTTGAAAAATTGCACCACTTGTACCAGGAAAAATCCCAATTTGGAAGGGTCTCCATCAAACGTAGCGTCCAGTTTGACCCATCCCATGGGAAGATCTTGTCTAGGAGCTGGTGCCGGCATTGGGTAGGCATCAAGCGGAGCGAGTTGTAAAGGAGGCTGTCGCGGCGTTGGCGGTAGCTGTGGCGGAGGATACTGAGGGTAGGGATGAGGTTGGTGCGGCAAAGGCGCTCCCGGAATCGGCTGGGGAATCCCCGGCACCCCCGGAACTGGCTGGGGGATTGGCTGGGGTCCTCTTGGAGCCGGGAGTACTGGTGTTGGCCGAGAAGGTGTCGGACGCTCCCTCGGTGGGGCCCCGGGTGCTGGTTGAAGGGGAGTGGGGGCTGGCCGCAACAGACGTGGGTGAGGAGAGATGGGTTGAAGAGGAACCGTATCCCCACGCGGCCCCGGTGTCAGAAGAGGCCTGTCCGCTCCTGGGATGACTGGTGGTGTGGTTCCTCTCGGAAGGCTTGGGGGCTGGCTCGCTTGCGTTGTGGGTGGCGGGGCGACCGGGGAAGCTGGCTCTAGCGGTCGTCCTGGTTCTTCCCCTCCTCCAGTCCCACTAACCACCGGAGTTATAGGGTGATCGGGACGAGGGTCTTCTGGGCATGGCTCTCCACCTCTCCCGCCGGTGCCGACATCTCCTGGTACAATCGGTTGATCGGGGCAAGGATCATCTGGGCAGGGTCCTTCCCCGGTGACCGGGTCCTCGTCTCCCGTCTCTGGTGGCTGTTGTGGCCACAGTTGATTTTGCAGGTTAGCCAAACTTTGGCTGATGTCAGGTAGACCAGTTGGCGGAACACGACCTCTGTCTCCCGCCACTAGCACCGACAGCAGGTGGACGGCATTCGCCAAACTTTCTTCCATGTTTAAGAGTCTGTTCTCCAACAGCTGTACTCTATCCGTAGTTTCCTCCTCCCGTATTTCCATAGACCCCACATCTCCCATTGTCTGTGAAGTCGGTATAGTTTCGGGCGGCGGTCCCGTGGTTAACCTCTGCTGCCATGGCAAGGGTGTTTCTAACCCTTGTTCCTCTTGAGATCTCGCCGCTAACACTTTTTTCGTCAGACCAGTGATTGCCGAGATCCCTGAGTCAATGGCAATCGTCCGGCTCTGGAGCTGCACCCATTGGTGCTCGCTTACATCTTGTTGCCCCGACCACGGGGTGACTTCCGCATAATCCCAACTCAGGGTGCCACGGCGGGACGTTTCCCATTCCATTTGTTCGGTCGTCCTGTTCCAAAACAGCCACGGTCGGCCACCGGTTTGCTCGGGTATGGATTCCAAACTGCGCCGGCTATCCAACTGTAGCTGTGTAAACATTGTGCTGGCCCTCCGCTCTCTCGTTTCCCTTGGCCTTGCACCCCACTGCGTCGGGGTAGGCATGTTGAAGAGTGGCGCGGCTGTGGCTCTAGGCCGCGTATCTGCGTTGCTAGGAGCGAGGGTATAAATCGTTGTAACCGAGGAGCTGTCTCCCCGCGGTACAGGTTCAAGGGATTCCAAACCTTGAGAGCCGGGAGAGGCATACGGGTCAAACAAAGGATCCCTGACTGGGACAGCTTTGGAGTCCATCTGATCCGGCTTAGGCATTGGAAAAGTTGATTGGTAACAAACTGTCAGAACCGTGGCTAGATAATATCCTTACTCCAGTCTGCCTTCTGCAATTAGACAATAGTCCATTGTTTCCAAAAAGCATTTAATGAAGAAAAAGATAATTATAGTCCACTGGCCTGAATGCAATATTCAGGTTGGTACATATGCATTGTTACCAATGACTAGAAAAGCATGAGGTACAAAGTAACAGATCACAGAAGGCCCAACCTCCCCCCATAGTTCTCAAAACATTCCCTTTGAAGTTAGGATAGCGAAAGTTCCCAAGGCCGGTTCTTGGTGGAACGTCGGTAGCCAAAACAATCTTCTTCTGTGAGATAGCTGCCTGGGAACCTTGGCACCTGTGGAGAAAGCACTTAAACACTGAAAGGATTAAATATGGAGTCGGTTAAGCAAAGCAGCACAATACAGCAGTTGGAACCTGACACTTAACACTGAAAAAGCTATAGCTAACAAACAGTTATCTAATAAATGTTTGAAATGTAAGGAGCATGAAGGTTCTCTATTTCATATGTGGTGGACTTGTCAAAAGGCTAGAGACTTCTGGTCTAGAATATGTGCCGAGATGTCTTTGATATTACAATATAATGTTGCTAAAAATCCAGAAATGTTATTACTATCTTTACATTTAGAAGATGTTAATAGAAATGATAAGATATTGTTGTATTATATGATAGTAGCAGCAAGAATTTTATATGCTCAATATTGGAAAAAAGAAGTACCGAATATTGAAGAATGGACAAGGAAGCTGTTGTACATGGCTGAAATGGACAAATTAACTAGAAATCTGAAAGAGCAAGATCCAGAAATTTTTTTGGAAGACTGGAAGAAGTTTAAGAAATATTTGGAAAAGAAATGCGATGTTAAAGGACAATTGTGGTCTTTGGAGGGATTTTAAATTTTATTAAGTAAGACTTTAACGAAGGGAATATATATAAGATCTCTACCATGGGTAACATAATATAATTGTATTATAGTGAAATAATAATCTCTATGAATAAACGGGGGGGGGGGTTCGAGTGTTGTTGGAAGTCAGTAGAGAAAAGGGGGAGGGGAGGGGTGGAGTTATATATTTAGAAAGGTTTAATTTGGATAAGTTGTATGTATTAACCAACTATTTTATATCACCTCATCCAATGAAATCTATTTAAAAAAAAAGAAACATTTTTCTACATGCCAAACTAAATCAGTGGTGTATGTCATTATTCGTACGTGTAAAAAGGTGTATGTTGGGAGCACTATGTGCCCTGTGAGGACAAGGATTATGGAACATTTGTCAAGCATTAAGAACCATGTGACGGAGGCTCCACTGGTTGAGCATTTTTCTAGACATCATCAGACAGAGGAAGAGTTTAGGTTCTCGGTCCTATATGTCTCTACATGCAAAAATCAGCCTACTACTCATAAGGACTTACTTAGACGGGAAGCAGAGTGGATTCATCGGTTGGGCTCTTTAAAACCAGGGGGGCTTAATCTTGAAAATAATTTGTCTTGTTTTTTTGTAAAACTAACCCATTTTGGTTTTGTTGGTTTTGGAGTTTGGGACACTATTATGTGAGTTGTGGTCTGTATACGATGTACCTTTAAATCATGTGAGCTGAGTATTGTTAGTAATGTATCTTTAAATCATTGGAATTTGTACTAAGTGTATGTATTTATTGGGGGTGGGGAGCACTTTCCCCAAGACCATTCGGTTTGTGCGTTGAATTTCTGCACATGAATGTTTGTGGTTCAGTCATAGGTAAGCAACAAGGACGCTATTAAGACTGTATTGGTATTGCCTTTATTGAGTCTTGCAACTTGATTTTGGCATTGTTATCTTGTTTATAGAATCTCATTAGTGTTATGGTGACACAAGAGTGGCTCCTGATGAAGATTGTGCATCCTGAAACAAGCTGAGAACATTTAGCCGGCAGCTTGTAGAGCCGAGCCAGGGGAGCCCCGGCGGGGTTTTCCTCCTTTTGTTCTCGGACTCGCTTTTTGAAAAAGAAGAGATACAAGATTTAAGAACGTTCTTTCCTATTTGGCAGTTGTGCCATGTTTATCTGCAAGTCAAACTAAGGAAGTCCCGGCAAGGGGTCCTTTCCCCTTCTATTTTCTTGGTTTTCACCTGAAAAAAAGAAAGAAGAAAAAAGAGAGATTGATAAACGTCTATTTCAAGTCGGCTGTTGTGCCACGTTTACCTGTGTTCCCGACTTTGGGCTGGGGGAACCCTGTTGCGGCTTCTTTTCCCCTCCAAGTTCTATCTGAAATTATAAGAAGAGAGAACAGCAGTAAAAAAAAATTAGTAGGCTACTTTGCTATAGCTCCAAGTAAATATTTCGTTTGGGACCTCTTACAAGTACATTAGGTCCCTTTGTGCTACTGCGCCCTTGGTCAGGAGTCTTGAGCTGTTTAAGCAAGAATACACAGCAGTAAGGAACTCGAGACACCTCAGGGATTTTTCTTAAGGACTGTTGTTGGAGTATGAACCTTCTGTATATTTGCAGCACGGAGCACTTTAAGGAAATTAAGAAATTGTGTTTATATTAATAGAAGTGTGTGTCTTTAATTTGTATGCGGGTGCTTTCGTTGGGTTACCAGTCTTTTTTGCACTTTGCATTTGCCTTGGTTGTTGTAGTCCATTTTTAAGGAGGCATCCAGGATCACTCCCAGGCTCCTGACCCTCGAAACTGGCACAAGCTGTGCCCCATCAAGGGCTGGGAGCCGGAGTCTTGAACCTAGTCCCCCCTGGCTCAAGTACAAGACCTCCATCTTTGTTGGGTTCAGCTTCAGCTGACTCTGTCTCAACCAACCAGTCACAGCTGCAAACGCATGTTCCAGGGCATCTGGGGCCGAGTCGAGCTAGCCGTCCATCATCAGATATAACTGGGTGTCTTCTGCATACTGATGACACCCACGTCTGAAGCTTTGCACCAGCTGGGCAAGGAGGCACATATAAACGTTGAATAATAATGGGGAGAATATTGCCCCCTGTGGGACCCCGCACACCAATGGGAGGCGAGATGACAATTTCTCCCCAAGCGCCACACTCTGTCTCCAACTGTGGAGAAAAGAGACAAGCCACTGTAAGGCAGTCCCCCGTATCCCCACATTGGCGAGGCAGTGAGTCAAAAGATCATAATCAACTGTATTGAATGCTGCTGACAGATCCAATAATATCAGCAGCGCCAAGCCACCTCAGTCTAGGTGTCCATGAAGGTTGCCTGTAAGGGTGACCAGCAACGTCTCTGTCCCATGCCCTGGACAGAACCTGGACTGGAAGAGGTCTAGGGCCAAGACGTCCTTCAGGAAACCCTGTAACTGTTCCACCACCGCCTGCTCCATCACCTTTCCTACGAACGGGAGGTTTGAGACTGGGCGGTAATTGACCAGGTTAGTAGGGTCCAGTGATAGCTTCTTTAAAAGAGGTCTCACCACGGCTTCCTTTAATGGCCCGGGAAAACCCCCAGTGCTCAAGGATATGTTAATAATGGCCTCCAACAAGGACCGTAGCCCCTCCATGCTGGCTTTTACCAGCCATGAAGGGCATGGGTCCAAGGGGCACGTGGTGGGCCTGACTGATCGCAGGGCCCTGTCAATCTCCTCTCCAGAGAGTGGGCTGAACTGATCAAATGTTAGCTCCAAAGACAGCCAAGGGGTCTTGAGTTCCTTCACTGTATCAATTGTGGCTGGTAAATCATGGCAGAGAGACAAAATTTTATCAGCAAAAAAGCTCCCAAAAGCCTCAACCAATATCCGAATTCTGAATTTGGTGGCCTCCCTCTGAGAGGGAGACCAACGACCGAACCACATTAAACAATTTTGCTGGGCGCGAGCTAGCTGATGCGATGGAGGCTGTATAAAACTCTTTCTTCACAGCCTTCACTGCCTCCTCATAGGCTTTCATAAACATCCTATAAGATGATCTTGCCTTTTCGTTTCGAGATCATTGCCACATTCATTTAAGCCATCTTAGCTCCCACTTATTCTGTTGAAGCTCCTCTGTATACCAGGGAGCCCGCCTTGCACGGGGGCAAAGAGGGTGATGGGGAGTGATTTCATCGATGGCTTCAGAGAGCCGGCATTGCCAGTCCTCCACCAGCTGATCTAATGAACTAGTGAGGAGCATAGGATCCCACAGAGCGTTCTGGAATTCAGTCGGATCCATAAGTCTCCATGGGCGAGCATAAATCAGCTCACTGCCCTTGCGAGGGGGGGGGGGTATCCCCAGCCAAGCTTTCAGAACCGAGTGGTCTGACCATGGCACTGGTTCTATTGCCTCCAGATCCACATTCAACCCTATCCCAAAGATCAAATCTAGCATGTGGACCATTTGATGTGTAGAGGTCTATACAAATTGAGAGGGTCCTAGTGTTGCCATGGAAGCTACCAGGTCCACAACCAGTACAGAGGAGGCATCATTAGCATGGACGTTGAAGTCCGTCTTTGTTGAAGTCCCCAGCACCATCACTCTGGAGTCCTCCAAGGCCCACCCTGCCACCACCTCCAGCAGGCATGACAGGGTATCTGCCAGTGTGCTAGGCAATCGGTACACCAGACAGATAGCCAAACTCTCCTCGGTACCCCACACCAGGCCTACACATTTAATGCCAGAGATCTCAGGGTGGGGAGTGGCTTGAAGGAGAAAGACTCTTGGGCAAGGATTGCCACCCCTTCCCCCCCAGCCTCCTATTCAAGACTGATGAAGGACCGAATATCCTGGAGGAGGTCAGTTCTCCCAGGGGGACCTTTTCACCCTCCCTCACCCAGGTTTCAGTCTAGGTCCACTTACTAGGTCCACATCACTCATTGCAAAGAAATCTTGCAGTGTTGCAGTCTTATTATTTATGGCCCTGGCACTGCACAACATCAGTGTCAAAGGGAGGTTCCTTCTCCCAGCTCCATCACCAGTGTATCTCGGGGTGGGATGCAGGTTAGAAGGGCACCGAGCCAAACCATATCTCCGTGCTCTTCTCAACCAAGACCAGCTCCCACTGTCATACCTCCCACATCCCCAGAGGACTGGAATCCCTGATCCCATGCCAGCCCCCCTCCTTATGTCCACCACCTTCCAACTTACTTTCCGTTTCTCGCCACAACATTGGTCAGGCTCAGCACTCGGGGGGCAGGGCTGAGAAGGTGGAAAAGCTCAGCCCTTGATGGAATAACCTCCCTGGTCAGCAGAGCACAAGCAGCTTCAGCAGCAGCAGTCCCCAGCAGCAGCTCCTTTGAGGCCAGAGCACTCAGGGGGCAGGTGTGGATATGAAAAATCACATGGGCATATTTTTAACAAGGAAAAATGTAACTTCTTCCTAGAGATAAAAATTGGAGTTTAGATCTACTCTTGTTCATTTCAGAATGGATATATTCATTAGAACTATGCAGTTTGGATTTGGAATTCACTGAATGATTACATATTTCTGAATTCTAAGTAATTCCATATTTCTGAATATGAATTTTGTCATTCCATTGACTCCTATAGAAGGCAGGTTGGGTTGCCCAGCTGAGTGTGCAATGAATAGTATTATTGCTTGCATTTGTTATCTGCTTCCCACTGGAAGCAGTTGGAGTGATTTTAGGGAGCAATTGTGGAGCCACAGCACCAAATAGTGTTGAGAAATAGAGCAGTAGATGTAGTACATGGAGATGAAATTTTCTCATGAGGCTTGTTGAGCAATTAGGGAGGGAGGAATGTGTTGAACCAGCAGTTAAGTGGTTATAGTTAGGCATTAAACTGGAATATCAGTTCAGTGTAAAGGTGCAATATCCAAATATCTGTACAAACGTTTAGGTTTGCAAGACACTACGTGACTACTTTTGATGACTTTGCAGTGCACGATGGCAGAATCATCCTCATGTTCTTGACAGAATTAGTTTGACTTTTGTCATTTATTCTCAGCTAATATATATATGTGTGTGTGTGTGACCGAAATACTATATTTTGTTGTGGTTCTGGAAGCAGTAGCTGCCCTGTCTTTCTCAGTCATGTCACAGCACTAGCATCTTAGAGCTAACGTGAAACGTTGCTTAGCAACTGCACTAAGCCTGCTGGGATAATCTTGCTGTTGATTTTCATGATTATATTTGGAATCCTCTGAATGTTTCTTTCATGATAATAAATAACACCATGCAAATGCCATCATCTTACTTTTAATGCTTGTCTTTTTATTACACCTTAATTATTGCTTTGTAATCATGGTAGATATCTCCTTTTAAAGTGTTCTGTTTTTCTCCTGCACACAAATGTTATAACTGTGGATACAGACAGGATGCCTGATGATGGGCTTGACAATACTGTTATGTCATTCATTCTATATCAAAATAGATGACGGCATCTTTAACAATGAAACAACTGAGGATATTACTGAGATAGCAGGTAAGGAATCCATCCATCCATCCATCCATCCATTTTTATCCTCTTTAAACAAGATTTGGTTCTCCTGCCTGCATTTGCTCCTCACAAGAATGTTGTAAAGTAGATTAGGTTGAGAGAGGGTGACTGGCCCAAGGTCACCCAGTGTGCTTCATAGCAGAGTGGGGATTTGTGTCAGGCTCTGCTAGGGGATTCCCTCAAACTGCTTCACTTCAACAGGCCAAGCTGGATGAGTTAAAGGTCTTTATTAAGAGATTACTTCCACGTCAAAGCACAGTACAAAGAAATTGCCAGGAATAGCAGGGGAAGGCCCAGTAGGCTGGTTATAACCTCATCTCCCCTCCCCCTTTCTTTCAGGCAAAAGTCCATTAGTCTTGGCATGCAGGATCCAGCAGGAAAGCTGGAAGGGAGAGAAAGACAGGCCCCCAAGTTGTTTGGTGTTTCCCAGGCGCCTGAAGATAAGACAGTTGCACACAGAACAGCAACAGAGAAAAGAATAAAAGAACAATAGACCTACAATCTATCCTTCCCATCCCCCACAGGAACAGAAATCACTGAATATGGCAGGCAGGTCACAGGCCTGCCTTACAATTTGTTTTTTTTTTTAATTTAAACAAAAGTTTATTAATAAAATGCATAC
Organism: Eublepharis macularius; assembly: GCF_028583425.1. Taxonomy (NCBI): domain Eukaryota; kingdom Metazoa; phylum Chordata; class Lepidosauria; order Squamata; family Eublepharidae; genus Eublepharis; species Eublepharis macularius. The sequence continues at coordinate 107,507,974 of NC_072793.1, forward strand.
AATAAATTACAAGATAGCACAGATTAACAAGTAACAATTGGTAACTAAAACACAATCAATAACCAAATAACAATAGATGGTTGTTGTGGGTTTTCCGGGCTGTATTGCCATGGTCTTGGCATTGTAGTTCCTGACATTTTGCCAGCAGCTGTGGCTGGCATCTTCAGAGGTGTAGCACCAAAAGACAGAGATCTCTCAGTGTCACAGTGTGGAAAAGGTGTTGGCAGGTCATTTGTATCTACTCAGGAGGGGTGGGGTTGAGCTGAGTCATCCTGTAAGAGTTTCCCAGGGTGTGGAATGCTAATGGCGGGAGGCTTCACTGTATCCTGAGGAGGTTCTTTTGCATATGGATTGGTGCTTGATGTGCTAATCTTCTCTGCAGGGCTATTGTCGGGTGTAGAGTGTTTTGTTAGTCTGGTGTTTTTCAGAACTGGAACCAAGGAAAAACAGTCTCCTACAGGAAAAGTGTTTTTGCCATATATCAAAGGAATTACTGATCAGATGGGAAAGCTTATGAAAAAGCATAACCTTCAAGCAGTATTCAGACCCACCCGAAAAATACAACAGATGCTACGATCAGCAAAAGACAGTAGAGACCCCCTCACCTCTGCAGGAGTATTCCGTATACCCTGCAGCTGTGGACAAGTGTACATCGGGACCACAAAGTGTAGCATCCAGACAAGAATAAAAGAACATGAAAGACACTGCAGACTTGGACAACCTGAAAAATCAGCAGTGGCTGAACATAGCCTAACTCAAACAGGGCACAGTATCTTATTCCAGGACACCAAAATACTGGACAACACTTCCAACTACTTTGTCAGACTGCACAGGGAAGCCATTGAAATTCACAAGCATAAGGAAAACTTCAACAGGAAAGAATAAACCTTAAGAATGAACAGAACATGGTTTCCAGTTCTGAAAAACACCAGGCTAACAAAACACTCTACACCTGACAATAGCCCTGCAGAGAAGATTAGCACATCAAGCACCAATCCATATGCAAAAGAACCTCCTCAGGATACAGTGAAGCCTCCCTCCATTAGCATTCCACACCCTGGGAAACTCTTACAGGATGACTCAGCTCAACCTCACCCCTCCTGAGTAGATATAAATGACCTGCCAACACCTTTTCCACACTGTGACACTGAGAGATCTCTGTCTTTTGGTGCTACACCTCTGAAGATGCCAGCCACAGCTGCTGGCGAAACGTCAGGAACTACAATGCCAAGACCACGGCAATACAGCCCGGAAAACCCACAACAACCATTGTTATCCGGCTGTGAAAGCCTTCGACAATACAAATAACAATACTATATACAATGTAAAGTAACAGTGATAAGGCTTAGATTCTAATAACTACATTATAGCAATTCAAAAACAGATTTGTGAAACTTTGATACCACCCAGATATTATTGTTTTCCAGATATTCATGGAATGGAGACCATTTCTCCTGAAAATTAGTGCTTTTGGGAAAGTGCTCGGCTTGATAAATTTTGTAACTCAATTTTTCTGTAATGAAATTATCCCAGATATTTTTATGCCAGACAGATAATGTTGGAACATTATTACTTTTCCAATAAGTTGCAATAATGCTCTTTGCAGCTGTTAGCAGGCTTGTTATAAGGTCCTTTCTTATTTTGGGAATGAGTAGGTCATCCCATTGATCCAAAAAGATTAATTCAGGCTTTAGAGGGATTGTGTAGTTAGTGATGTCTTTAATCGAAGTGAGGATTTTCTTCCTGCCTTACAATTTGAATCCAGGTCTCCCTGCTCATCGTCTGATGTCATATTACGCTACACTGGAATAGGGCAAAGGCCACTAGTGTGGCTCCTGATAAAGCACAGCAGCAAAGGGGCTTCCTCATGGCAGGTTTCTCTGCAGTTTCCATGCCCTGTTCCTCCAGCAGTGGCTACATCACTGCTGGGCCACTAGAGCTTTTGCAAAACTAAAAAAAAAAAATCAACATAGCTTTAGGTGGGTAGTTGTGTTGGTCTGTAAAAGAAGAGCAATAACCAGGTCCAGTAGCACCTTAGAGACCAACTCAATTTCCAGGGTGTGAGCTTTTGAGAGTCAGAGCTCCCTTTGTCTCTAAGGTGCTACTGGATCCAGTTCCTGCTTTTTAACACAGCATAATTGGTTCTTTGTACATGTATGTTCTGTGGCACACAGCCTGATGGAGTTAATTCTTCTCTCTCCCTATCTTTTAATTGCTGTCAACTGCTATTCTATTAAAACCAATAGTGAGCAAAGCACCCAGGAATATAAATCACTCATCAACTGTCTGTTAAAAATTCCTCCTGTTTGGTACACACCCAAGTCCTTAGTGACAGCAGCACTAATGGTGGCTGATCTGTTGGAATTGGTAGGATTTTGCACAGGCAGAAAAGAGACACTCGAACCTAGAAATTGGAAGGAGATTGAAACTTGGAAGGGCAGCCATAAAAGAACGGGAAAACATCCTTAACTGTAAGGAAGCGTTGCTGGAGACCAAGATCAACATAATTCATCTTATAGTGTTCTCCATTACTATGTATGAATGTGGAAAGTTGGACAAGAAGACAGTTGATCCATTTGAAATATGATGCGGGAGGAGAGTTTTACAGATACCTTGGACTGCCAAAAAGAAAACTTGTTGGTTCTAGAACAAATCAAGCCTGAATTCTCCCCAGAGTTAAAATGAAGAAACTGAGGCTGTTGTGCTTTGGTCACATCATGAGAAGGCAAGAGTCACTAGAAAAGTAAATAATGCTAGGGAAAGCATGGGAGGAAATGCTGGGTGTGCTGAAGTAAAAAATTGCTGTAAATGGATGATTTTTGGCTTTAGCGCACCGCTCAGCTATTCTTTCATGTTGGGAAACAATGTCATTTTCCAGCATAAGGAGAAAAAGCTGGGCACACTGAAGTCAGTTCAGCTGGATGGGGAATTGCAGGAACACACATGCAGTCATGTACATGGGAGGTAAGTACCCTGCTGCTCTGTGCCACTAGCACCCTGCAACCCTGCTTTGGCCTCTGGGGCCCCTGGTAACCCTAATCTCTTTGCAGTTCCCAGAGAGATAAAGGATAAGATGCAACTGAGACACACAGGTGTGGATAAGATCATGGGATCAGAGAGCTTCAAGGCTGGAGAACACATTCCATCTCATTAGAGCAAGGAATCATGGGTCAAGGTAAGTTGCTCTGATTGTGAATACAGTCTAGTAACACTCATGGATTGGTCAAGCAACATCAAGCCATACTGTGGCACCCTGGCATAAAGCAAGGCTCTAGTTTCTAGTTTGGATGCTGATGTTTGCTGCTGGTGGAATACTTGCCCACTGCCACTTACATGCTACTCTGTGCTCTGGACTTAGGGCCAAGCTACAAGTGACGAATGACACTTGAACGGAAAGTGGATTGAGTGGAGAGCAAGTGGAGGGCAAGTGAACAGGGAGGAATACAGTTGCCGTTCAAGTGTCATTTGTCACTTGTAGTTTGGCCCTAAACTACCAGGTTTGGTGTCAGTCCAGGAGTCTTGTCTCTGGATTTTGGACTTTGGTGTTTTACATAGACTTTTGTGCTACTAGTATGACAAGGTAACATCTGTGTCAGAGGGCCAAAGTCTGTACAGTATTTTAGAGTAGTTATTTAGTTTTTTCCCCATCTCACACAGTTTCTATCTTTGAAATATTTTGCACACTTCTTAATAAACTGTATTAATTAAGTAATTATACTTCTGTGGTGTTATTTGGGTTTGGGGACATCAATCTAAATCCAGTACTTTGGCCTATTTGGCTGTAGGTACGAAGTAATTGTTTTTGTGGAACTCAACTTGTAGCCTTGCATGGCTGACTTCTTAATTAACACCTAGTAGGGCTGGAGACTTGGGGCCAAGCTACAAGTGACGAATGACACAGGTTGGACACTTGTCAGCTTCCCTCAAGTTTTGATGGGAAACGTAGGCATCCTGGCTTTGCAGCTTGGCTCTCTGACTGCTGTCCAATGGACTTTTCAACTGTCACTTGTCCAACATTCCGCCAAGCTGCCTACATTTCCCATCAAAACTTGAGGGAAGCTGATAAGTGTCCAACCTGTGTCATTCGACACTTGTAGTATGGCCCTTGTGGTTACAGTTTCTCAGCTGTGGGTTAGTTAAGAGAGACTAGTGGTAGTTCCCATTACCCTGGGTGGTGAGGATTTACTCTCCAGTAGTGTTCTTTGTTCTTGACCTCCACTTGGACCTTCCGGTGGATACAAGGGGCTGCAAAAAGGAAGACCCAAAATTAGATGAGTTGACTCAGTAAAGTAAGCCACAGCCTTCAGGTTGCAAGACTTGACCAAAAATGTTAATGATAGGAATTTGTGGAGGTCATTAATTCATAAAGTCTTCATAAGTCAGAAGCAACTTGACTGCACATAATAACACACACACAGTTTTACAAAAACCCATACAAGTTTTTGTTTACTCCCCTACCTCTGGTGTCTCTTCAGGGTTTTTTAGAATCTTGGTACATTAAAAATTGAAATAAAGAACTCAGCACGCTCTGGAGCACCCCTGCATTGTCCCAGGAATGACGTCATTCCTGGCATGACATAAAAATAATGGGTCATGCCAGGAGTGTTTGGGGCCAATTTTTACTCAATTGGCCCCTTGCACAACCCATTACTTCTGCATCACAACAGGAATTATATCATTCCTGGCATGACATGAGGTGCAAGGAAAATGCTACCCATGCCACTCCCCCCTGTTACTTCCCATCCCATGCTTTCACTCCCCCAGGGACCTGGCAACCCTATTTATAGCCCACCTTTCTCACTGAAACTCAAGGCAGATTATACAGTACCTGCTATTGTTCATATTGAATTTCCCCATGTAATCAGCCTTGATCTCAGTGAGAAAGATGGACTATAAAGAAATAAATATTTATATATTCTCTGGAAAAACAGTTCCTGGGGCATTATTGCCAACTAATTGTGTCATGAACAAGGACTAATATGATTGGTTGCTTTCACATTTTCTGTTTTATTGAAGAATAAAATGAAGACAGCTAGTAGCAACTCCAAAGACGCATGTAATGCTTTGCATATAATTAAGTTTGAGTATTTTATTTCTGTTTGCTAATGTGGGGTATATTTTTAGTTGTTGCTGTGAGTTTAAAAGTAGGCCTCTGAGAAAAGAAGGGGGGCTGGATGAGTAAATGGAATGAGATCTGATTTGAACAGTAGCTGTACCCTAGGGAGTGAATTGCAGTTTTAGTCAGAGAGTTGAGAGAAAAATGTACATTCTAGTCAAAACAGGTTAGCTGTGTGCAGCCTGAGAGTGTCTGTGTGTTTCTGAGAGAAAATATTTATTCTGGGCAAAGCAGAATAAACCTGTTTGGAGACCTGTGTGGAAGCCTGAAAGGATTCACTCAGACAAATTCGTCTGAGGCACAACGCGAAAGATGCGAAAGAATGGCGGGATTGAGGTAAGAGTATGTGAATAGCCCTCTGAGAAGCGAATAATGGGCGGGGGAAAAGCGGAAAACTTGAAACGTGTGGATTCGGCCTATGTCTGTGTGAATGTGAAGAGAGTTTATTCTGTTAGTAAAATAGAAAAGAGTCTAGTAGCACCTTTAAGACTAACCAACTTTACAGTAGCATAAGCTTTCGAGAATCATAGTTCTCTTCGTCAGATGCATAAGCTTTTGAGAATCACAGTTCTCTTCATCAGATGCATCTGATGAAGAGAATTTGAAACTGCTAAGCTTTAGAACTATTTTGAAACCCAATGCACTTATTAAAGCTTTGTAACCATCAGGTTTATGTACTTCAAATAAATTCTACTTTTGTTTAAGGGGAAAAAAACACCCTTTTTTCACTCTACAATCACCCTTATGTGCTGGACTGACTATTCTGTCAAACTACTATCTATAACAAGCCTTCCCAAGGATGTCTAAGGAAAAAGCCTTTGGTGGCAGTGAAAATTTTTTGAGGGAGTCAGGGAGGCAGCAATATATAGCTTACAACAAGAACAAAAAGAAAGGTGTTCTCGGGGTATAAGCCAGGGTAAAGTACAGAACACCTAGGTTCTGTTTGAATGGAAATATAAGGACTGTTTATGAGAACCAAGGCCCTCATGAGGTGTAAGTTTAAGGTAACATAAGGGGGAACTGAACAAAATGCCCAAAAGCAAAGGTTTAAAAGGTTTTAAAAGGGCAAATAGTTACAAGGACATTAAAAACTAAGTAAAATGTTACTGCGCAGCTTCCTAAAAAGCAACTAATCATAAAGAAATGAATATTAACAACCACAGCAACTGCACAGCTGCAAAGCTGTTTGGAGGATATCAACAAATACAGTGCTGAGGTGAGGAGATCCAGGGTTCAGTGAACATTTTTTCATGGTTGTTGAAAATGGTATGTTTCCCTGCCAAACGTGCTCACCAGGAAGTTCACAGCATTCCTACTTATGACAGCAGGGGAGATGATTTTATGGTGATTTGTACACTGTTGAATCTCATTTTAATCAATTTTGATTGTATGGGGGTGTAGATTTGTAAGCTCCTTTAAGCCCTCCCTCCCTTTAAGAGCAGGCAGAATTAATAAATAAATGGATACATTCTTGAAGCCAAAAGGATAGGTGAGCTGGTTGGGAGAATGCACCAACATTAAGCCATGAGCCTAACTTCTGAAAACTGTGTAATTCAAAGGGAAGTTCCAGATTGATGCTCTGAACAGATAGAAGATTTATGAGGCAAAAGCTGGGCTGTAAGACTTCCTGGACCCAGACCATGTAGGGTTTTGAATGTCAAAATCAGAACCTTCAATTGCATCCAGCAAATATTGGCCAATAGAATTGTATAAACACAGACTGTTAATTTATAACAGAATGAACTTTCCAAATGGTTTCCAAGGCAGCCATACTTAGAGAACATTATAATAATCCAAGCACGAAGGTAAAACATGTATGACAGTGGAATGTCATTATTCCCCTAGAGACACTTTAGCTTTAAAAAAGTTTCATTAACAAGCTGGTGAAAGAATAAACAAAAAGTCACCATCTTTCTAGTCAGCCATCCAATTTATGGGTGACGTTTTTCTGGAAACAGAGGCATGGAGTAGAGTTGAAACAAGTCACTTCTCAAACCTTTGATACCAAATATTATTTTAATGTACTCTAGAAATGGAAATATTTAGCAAACACCTGGAATCTGGTGTCTGAAGCTTTTGTTCTAATGGACCTTGTTTGACATGATCTGACAAATAACATGGAGTAGTAGTAAGTATTCAACAGTTTATCAGTATGACAATGTATCAGTAGGAAAGCCAGTGTGATGTAACAGAGTATTGGACTAGCAAGATTTGAATTCCCACCCTGCCTCTGAAGCTTGTGCCAGTAACAACAACAACAACAACAACAACAACAACAACAACAAGAACATTCGATTTATATACCACCCTTCAGGACAACCTAACGCCCACTCACAATGGTTTACAAAATGTGTTATTATTATCCTCACAACAATTGTCCTGTGAGGTGGGTGGGGCTGAGAGAGCTCTGAGAGAGCTGTGACTGACCCACGGTCACCCAGCTAGCTTCAAGCAGAGGAGTGGGGAATCAAACCCAGTTCTCCAGATTAGAGTCCTGCCACTCTTAAACACTACACCAAAAAAGAATGATGTAAGATGCTTTGGATCCCCTTTGGGGAGAAAAGTGGGATATAAATAAGTAAATTAATTAATTAAAATAGTAATAAATATCAGCAGTAAGTATTTGAAACTGCATATAGTAGTTAACAGCTGAATGTATTTGACACCTGACATGGAATAGTAGGTCGTTTCCACACATCTCAGCATAATGCTAAACAAACTCAATGAGGGCATCTTCCTGGAGCAATTTCTGACATCATCACGACTCGATTCTGATTTCATGGCATGATGCTGTCAGAAATTGTGCCAGGAAAATGCCCTCATTGCGTTTGTTTAGTGCTATGCCAGGATGTGTGGAAACAACTATAGTCAATAATGTATATTGCAACAGAGTTTAATATTTTTTTTTACTTTGTACTTGCAAGTATTGGGGAAGATAAAGCTAAAATTGAGAAGGTTATATGTGAGCAATTGGATGCAGAAAGGGAAACCTTAAGAATATTTCTTATAAGTTAACTTCTAAAAATTCTAAAAATACCAAGAAGAATATCTGGCATCCCCCCCTTAGATGAAGGAGGAAGGGTGGAGTTTGTCATGGTAGTACCTGAAAGCCCAGCCTACTTTATGCTGCTCACAGTATGTGCAGAGTAGGAGTGGAGAAAGATATTTGGGGCCAGCTTCCACTCTATCGACCCTTTTTTGGCCTGGCCAGAAGAGGAAGCACCCACCTTCCTGCCCTCTATTTCAGAGCAGTACTAGTTGGCTGTCCATTTGGGGGCCAAGTAGGAATTTTTTGTTCCACCAGCAAGATTGGCACATGGATGGGGTGGGGGAGTCACCTACCCTGCTCTGAAAGTGGTATTGGTGACAGTCTGATGCCTAGTCAGTGGTATCCCTCTATGGTGGTAGAAGTGTGGGAAAATGTCGCTTGAGTTGTATACATAGGTGAGCACCTTCAGGCATCATTTTGGAGGATGAAGAGTTAATCCTCAGACTGGAAGCCTTGGACTTTGGTCCCTTCTGGGACCTGGGAGAGGATCCCCTTGAGAGACACATTTATTGTTGACTCATAGACCTTGCACCCTTAGGATGTGGCACACCTCTCTTAAGCATTAAAGAAACTTTGGCAAGGAGGATTATGAGCCATACTCATGTGATGACTCAGGGCTAGTAGCCTTGCCATGAAATAAGGTATGCATTAACACAGAAGGCCTGACTCTTCTGCATCCCCACAATCACCTGTACTTCAGTTAGCTTTGGTGATGGATTATGGCCTGTGTGCGCTGCAGATCCCCTTGAGCAATGAAAATAAAGTTGGGCCCTTTGATTATCACAGCCCATGTGTTGTCTCTCCTTATTTCTCATCCACGGGCAAAGAAACAGTTGCAGGAGGAAGCAGTAAATGAAGCTTGTGGCAGTTTTAGAAATAAATGTAAAGAGATTAACAGCGGAATCCTATGCAGAGATATTCCAGTCCAAGATTATTGATTTCACTGTACTTAGAGAGGAGCAACACTGCATAGGATTGTACTGTAAATTCCCCCAATAAAAGGAGGACATGTAGTAGATGAATAAAAGGGGGGAAAGCTGATTTTATTTTTCTTTAGGAAACATTAAAAAGAGGTGTGTGTGAAATATATTTGAAGTAAAGGAAAACATATTCTGATTCTAATCTCAATAAAAAGAGTGAGTCATAATCATTGTAAATACTAAACTACATTGGATGAATTAATATATAGATAAGGATTGTCTCATCAAAGGGTTTTTGAGGTATGAGATGATCAAAAGCATTTAGCATTGCCTTCTTCTGCACAGTACTAATGAGGGTTAGCAGAAGTGTAACTGTCATTGTCTACAAAAGATCCTCTGCCAGTGTTACCCTCCACTATTGCTGCTGCTGAGTAGTTACCTCTCACGGATTTCTCTGTTCCCATCGCCACTGTAAGTGTCCATTCTCTACTACAGATGTGACCATTTGATTCCTAAAAGGGAATGCTAGGAACAGCTGAAGGCAGTAGGAAAAGAAGAGCTAACATGAGATGGGGTAACTCAATAATGGAAGTCATGGTCTTCACTTTGCAAGACCTGAGCATGGTTGTTAATGGTCGGATCTTTTGGAGGTCATTAATTCACTGGGTTGCCATAAATGGAAAGCAATCTGACAGCACCTAATACACAGAGGTAGATATGTTATGTTTAAAGGTACTCTAAACTTCTGACAGTTTGCTCTATAGGGTTTTTTCTCTCTACAAATTCCACTTATGTATTCCCATTTACAAAATGGGATTCTTCTTTACTTCATAAGCTAATCAAATAGCAAATAGCTGAGCTAAATTATTGGAAATAAAAGCTGAATTTTACATGAAACAAGAAAAACTCAGAAAGGTGGCCTAATTTATTGAAAATTAGTTTTAGACTAGTATTGTGCACCAAATCTCAACTCGGCAGCATTGTATTATGTCATTAGAGATGAAATCTACAGGCTCATGGGACATTAAATGCTCCACCACATGGCATACTGTAAAATGGCATGACAAATGCTTGAGACAGTATAGTTGTCCCTAAAGATTCAAAGGCAAATGCCCTTTTATAACCTGATACTCTTTCTCTGCTTTTATGTCAGAATATTTATCAAGGTGTGTGGAGAAGGAAAGAACCTTTTGATGATAAAAGAGATACATTTTGATTGTTGTACTGATTTATTTATATAAATGATATGAAGATATGCAGCATATACCAAACATTATGAGCCTGTTTCCAAAGTCTTTGCCAGGCTCATATTCTGGCACAATTTCTTTCTTTTTTTTTAAAGATTTTTTATTTTTTTTAATTTGCTACATTAACTAACAATACAGAGGGAAAGAAAGGGGGCAGGGGAAGGAAAGAAAAAAAAACAGCAACATATAACAACACTACACTACACATAATGCTTTCCCTTCATACTGCCATTATTAAAGAATTAAAACTTTGTATGATATTGATGGAGTGGTTGACCTTGCAAAATACAAATTACAATTCAAATTAAGTCTTCCTCCCCCCCCCCCCTGGGCCTCGGACGCAATTCTCTCTGAGCAACTGCAGCCGCAGTGCTCGTTCCCTTCCCCCCCCCTTCAGACTTCGCCTTTTCTTCTTGCTTGGTGTCTTGCTGAAATTCTTGATTTTTGTCCTCAAAATCCCTTAGTTGATCTTCTGATTTTATCTTGTAAGCTTGATCTTCGTAACTGAACCAAATACCTTCCGGAAATAGCCATTTGTACTTTATTCCACATTCCCTCAGAAGAGCTGCGAGCTTTTTATACTTAAATCTTCTTTTCCGAACTAAAAATGGGACGTCCTTCAGTATCTTGACTTTATTACCCAGAAAGTCCAGATCCGCATTGTATGAGTTGTATAGGATAGTGTCTCGGATCCTTTTAGATGAAAAATCGATGATGATCTCGCGAGGCAGCTGACGCTTCGTTGCATATTTTGAAGAAGCCTGATGGACTTCCAAAATGGTGCTTTTTACCTCTTCTTTAGTTGCCTTCGCGGGTGTCGCCAATAGTTCCGAGGCCAGACCCCATAAATCCTCATTTTCCTCCTCTTTCACGTTCTGGAGGCGCAAAGTTGTCTGTGTTCGTTCCACTTGTAGCCCGATCAGCTGGTTCTCCACCAGCTTTAACTCTTTATTCGTTGCCCTCACGAGTGATGCATTTTCCCGGGCAGACTTCTCTGCCCCCCCCGCTGCTTCCTTAATGGTTTTCACTTCGCTCTCAATTAAGCCCACCCTTTGATCTGTTTCATTCAGCTTGTCAACAAAGGGCTTTATGGCTTCGATAACTGACCTCTTCACCAAGTCCTCGAGCGACTCTCCTTTCCCCTGCAGGGCAGCCGAAATTGACTTGCCCAAAGCGGGACTCTGCTTTTTCGCTGCCATTTTAGGGGGGGGGGACCGCCAACCAAATTCTGAAACTCAGCGAGGGGGAAGAACGAGCCTTCTTAGCTTCAGATCCCACCACTCCTTCGCGTGCGCTTGTAATAACAGAAGGGATTCGCTTACTTACAGGCTTCCACCTAGTTCTGCTCTTTGCCATTTTCCATGGCCCGGCAGCACTCGAGGTGCCGCGCACGTCTGCCGGCCTCCATAGGGCAATTCACCCCCCCACATCGGGCAATTTACCCCCCACATCGATTTCAGGGGGCTCTTCCCGCCGCGTCCCGGACCCTGCCTCCCTCACTGGGAGTCCTGGGGGCTAATCTTCGCAGATCAGCCGCCCGGTCAGGCTGCTCGGGCGCTTCCTCCCAGACCTGCGGAGAGGAGCGTCCGACATGGCCGAGAAAACGAAACCAAATCCCCTGGCACAATTTCTGAGGCAAATAATTCTCTGTCTGAACTGTATGACTCTGCCAGCCACTGCAGTTGTTATTTTGATGTAGCTGTCTTCTCACAGCAGAGGTAAATCCAAACCATGAATGGACTGATAGGCTAAGTCCTTCTAACTGACCTTTACCTCAAATACAGCCTTTTCCTTCCTATGTTATCACCTACATAGAGTGTTTAGTCAGGCAAATGTGGTATATGTATCTGAAACCACATTTGTTTTACAGATGCACTTTTGCAGAAGATTATTGTGATGGCTAGAAGTAAGTGATGTGCCACAGTCCTACCATCATGTGTCCAGTTGCAGACCAGGCCTGAATTTAGATGAATTTTTAAATGTATTTTAATATGTTGTTATCCGCCCTGAGCCCGCTCATGGGGAGGGCAGAATAGAAATTTGAAATAAATAAATAAAATAAACAAACAAACATTCCTTTTGGCAATGTAAAGTGTTTTGCTCTTAAAGATTTTGTTTTTCATTCTAATGGTCATTTATCTATATTATTACATTTAGGAGTGAGGAATTTAAAGTAGGCATCTGGTATGAGCGAGTAAGCAATGTTCTTCATCTTGGACAATTGCCAGACATGCTACTTGGATAAGTCATGTCTTTCTGAAGATAGTTAGGAGAAAACAAGTATCAGGTACAGCTGTAAGTCTTAGGAACCTCTGCTGAACCCCAGCACAGGCTGAACTGCAAACCAGTGCTGTACGAATGGGTGCTGAAATAAGATTTCAGTTTTGTGGAGAGAAACCCATTTTAAATAATAACTACAGATCATTCACTGTGGCTCAGTGGGAGAGGCTGTATATCTAGAACATCTTAGCATCAATTCCTGGCATCTCTACTTAAAGAATCAGATAGCAAATGATATAAATGATTTCTGCTGGAGATTCTGAGGAGCTAATCAGAATAGACTATATTGATCTTGATAAAACAATGATCTGATCAGCACAAGACAGTTTCACAAGCTCATGAGTATATTTTCCTATGTAATGGAGCTAAGTACTGAGCAGACCCAGAAAGTGTAGTCAGCAAGGAAGCTCTTTGCACATGTGGAAGTTATGTATGTATACTGGGTAACCACACAAACAAGATGTACCTGGATCTATGAGAGAAAGTTTGAAACTATTCCTGTTTTATGGATTTTTAAAAAACAAAACACTGAAAATATCTAGAAATTTGGAAAATGCTAATATTTTGAGCTAACTTGGCTCCTATATTCTACCATTTGTGAAATCTCCTACCTGCTGGAATCCTATTGCATACAGAGAGTGGAGATGGTGAGAAGGTTCTCTCTTTAAAGTTCCTACACTTAATAGATGTAATGTAGTGGCTAGAGTGACAGACTAGGATCTGGGTGCACCAGGTTCAGTTCCTCACTTTGCCATGGAAACTTGCTGGGTGACCTTGAGACAGTCATAAAATCTCAGCCTAACCTATCTCACAGGGTTTGTTGTGAAGAAAAATGGTGGACGGAAAATGATGTAAATACCTTTGAGTTCTTTTTGGGGAGAAAGGTGGGGTACAGCTGAAGTAAAAATTAAAAATAAAACTGGATCAGGCTCCCAAAATTACAACTGTTCAAACTCCAGTGTTTCCTGAACAAAGTGGTTCAGTCATACAATCCATTTGTAGCAATGCAGAAAAATGTAGCAATGCTACCATCACACAGGTGTCGATATTTAAATTTAACTCCTGTGTGATGGTAGCAATTCTACATTTTTCTTTCTAAATGACTAACCTGTGTCAGCTGCCTAGCGCGGTGCTAAAGAGAATAATTTTCAAATTTACAATGATCCATATTGCCTCTAAAATAGACTGATATGAAACACTATTACTATAATGTGTTGACCAATGATGTTCTGAAAATAAACAGCTGTTCACTAGGGGTGTCCAAGCCAAAAATTTTCGGCTATAGCCGAAAGTAGAAAGCCAAAAGAAGATTCTCTATCGTTAAAGCCGAAAGCCGAAACAAGAATCTCTTTCGGCTTTCGGCTTTTGGGATTCTTTCGGCATTATTTCGGCATTCTTTCGGCTTTTTTCTATGGGAAAATGCCTCCGTCTTCCAGGACGCCTGGAGGAGGCATTTTCCCACCGAATAAGCCCAAAATTGGTGGGGACCTTCCTCTAACCCTTCTCTAACAACCACCCAAGTTTCAGACAGATTGAACTTTGGGGGGCCATGTTATGGCCCCCCAAAGCAGGTCACCCCATCCTCCCATAAGAAAGCGAAGGAGCAGCATATTGTTAGCATGCTGCTGCTCATCTTTCTTGATTATTTCCTATGGGGAAAAAATGAAGAGGCAGGCTTCCTTTGCCAGGGGTGGCATTTTGCATGCAAAATGCCCCCTTACCCTCAGGGGCCCTTCTCCCACCCCTCCTCCCACCCCCCACCAAGGCTCAGCCTGCTCCCACTTGGGGGGGCCATTTCATGGCCTCCCCAAGTAGGTGCTCTAATCTCTACCACTGACAGCTGGGGGAGGCTTGTGTTGCCAGGGGTGGCATTTTGCATGCAAAATGCCCCCCAACCCTCTGGGGCCCTTCTCCCACCCCTCCTCCCACCCCCCACCAAGGCTCAGCCTGCTCCCACTTGGGGGGGCATTTCATGGCCTCCCCAAGTAGGTGCTCTGCTCTCATCTCTACCACTGACAGCTGGGGGAGGCTTGTGTTGCCAGGCGTGGCATTTTGCATGCAAAATGCCCCCAAGCCCTCAGGGGCCCTTCTCCCACCCTTCCCCCCACCCCCCACCCAGGCTCAGACTGCTCCCACTTGGGGGGGCCATTTCATGGCCTCCCCAAGTAGGTGCTCTTTTCTCTACCACTGACAGCTGGGGAAGGCTTGTCTTGCCAGGGGTGGCATTTTGCATGCAAAATGCCCCCCAGCCCTCTGGGGCCCTTCTCCCACCCTTCCTCCCACCCCCCACCAAGGCTCAGACTGCTCCCACTTGGGGGGGCATTTCATGGCCTCCCCAAGTAGGTCCTCTCAGCCCCTAAAGTCCACCCCTTACAGCCCCACACAAACCCAATTCCCCCCCAGCTGCCACACACAGACCCAAATCCCCACATTAGCCCCTCACAGACCCAAATCCACCCCCACCTGCCCCACACCCATAACCCCAGGAACAGGCTGGCAAAGGCCAGCCCTCTCCCTTTGTTCCCTATGCTGGGAACTTCTAAACTCTCTTTCCCTGGGCAATTCTGCACAGCCCAGGGGTGCCACAATGGTGGGCACACTTCTGAGTGCCAGCTGGTCCCTGTGAAAGAGCACCTGAACCACAGACACCCTCCCTCAAATTCCCCCACCACCTACAGAGATGGCTGGCCAGCCAGCCCCATTGTTCCCTATGATGGGAACCAACTGCACAACAAAGAATAAAACAAGAACAACACAAAATAAAGTTTTAAAAAAATTATTTTCTCCCTTCCAAAGTACAAGTAGGCAAAGCATTATGACACATTACACCAGCAGTCCCCCACACAGAAAAATTAAAACAAAACTCACTTAACATCAGAGAATCACAAAACACGATTCCTGTCAAAAACACTTTATTTCTTGAACAGCTTTAGGTTACACAGCAGGGGGGAACACCAAAGGGCATGGCAGCACTATCTTACACAAAAATAACACAACTCACTTAACATCAGAGAATCACAAAATCACAATTCCTGTCAAAAACACTTTATTTCTTGAACAGCTTTAGGCTACACAGCAGGGGGGGAATACCAAAGGGCATGGAAGCAGTATCTTACACAAAAATAACACAACTCACTTCACATTAAAGAATCACCCCAAAAAATTGCTGTCAAAAGCACTTTATTTCTGTAACTGCTTTAGGTTACACAGTAGGAAGGCACCACAGAGCAGGAAAGCAGTGTACTACACACAAATAACACAACTCACTTCACATCAGAGAATCACACAAACACAATTGCTGTCAAAAACGGTGAAGTGGGTTGTATTATTTTTTGTAGTACATTGCTATCATGCCCTGTTGTGCCCTCCTACTGTGTAACGTAAAGCTGTTCAAGAAATAAAGTGTTTTTGCCAGGAATTGTGTTTTTGTGATTCTCTGATGTTAAGTGAGTTGTGTTATTTTTGTGTAAGATAGTGCTGCCATGCCCTTTGGTGTTCCCCCCTGCTGTGTAACCTAAAGCTGTTCAAGAAATAAAGTGTTTTTGACAGGAATTGTGTTTTTGTGATTCTCTGATGTTAAGTGAGTTGTGTTATTTTTGTGTAAGATAGTGCTGCCATGCCCTTTGGTGTTCCCCCCTGCTGTGTAACCTAAAGCTGTTCAAGAAATAAAGTGTTTTTGACAGGAATTGTGCTTTGTGATTCTCTGATGTTAAGTGAGTTGTGTTATTTTTGTGTAAGATAGTGCTGCCATGCCCTTTGGTGTTCCCCCCTGCTGTGTAACCTAAAGCTGTTCAAGAAATAAAGTGTTTTTGACAGGAATTGTGTTTTTGTGATTCTCTGATGTTAAGTGAGTTGTGTTATTTTTGTGTAAGATAGTGCTGCCATGCCCTTTGGTGTTCCCCCCTGCTGTGTAACCTAAAGCTGTTCAAGAAATAAAGTGTTTTTGACAGGAATTGTGCTTTGTGATTCTCTGATGTTAAGTGAGTTGTGTTATTTTTGCGTAAGATAGTGCTGCCATGCCCTTTGGTGTTCCCCCCTGCTGTGTAACCTAAAGCTGTTCAAGAAATAAAGTGTTTTTGACAGGAATCATGCTTTGTGATTCTCTGATGTTAAGTGAGTTGTGTTATTTTTCTGTGTGGGGGACTGCTGGTGTAATGCGTCATAATGCTTTGCCTACTTGTAATTTGGAAGGGAGAAAAAAAAATTAAAACTTTATTTTGTGTTGTTCTTGTTTTATTCTTTGTTGTGCAGTTGGTTCCCATCATAGGGAACAATGGGGCTGGCTGGCCAGCCATCTCTGTAGGTGGTGGGGGAATTTGAGGGAGGGTGTCTGTGGTTCAGGTGCTCTTTCACAGGGACCAGCTGGCACTCAGAAGTGTGCCCACCATTGTGGCACCCCTGGGCTGTGCAGAATTGCCCAGGGAAAGAGAGTTTAGAAGTTCCCAGCATAGGGAACAAAGGGAGAGGGCTGGCCTTTGCCAGCCTGTTCCTGGGGTTATGGGTGTGGGGCAGGTGGGGGTGGATTTGGGTCTGTGAGGGGCTAATGTGGGGATTTGGGTCTGTGTGTGGCAGCTGGGGGGGAATTGGGTTTGTGTGGGGCTGTAAGGGGTGGACTTTAGGGGCTGAGAGGACCTACTTGGGGAGCAGTCTGAGCCTGGGTGGGGGGTGGGGGAAGGGTGGGAGAAGGGCCCCTGAGGGCTTGGGGGCATTTTGCATGCAAAATGCCACCCCTGGCAACACAAGCCTCCCCCAGCTGTCAGTGGTAGAGATTAGAGCACCTACTTGGGGAGGCCATGAAATGGCCCCCCCAAGTGGGAGCAGGCTGAGCCTTGGTGGGGGGTGGGAGGAGGGGTGGGAGAAGGGCCCCTGAGGGTGAGGGGGCATTTTGCATGCAAAATGCCACCCCTGGCAAAGGAAGCCTGCTTCTTCATTTTTTCCCCATAGGAAATAATGAAGAAGATGAGTAGCAGCATGCTAACAATATGCTGCTCCTTCGCTTTCTTATGGGAGGATGGGGGGACCTGCTTTGGGGGGCCATAACATGGCCCCCCAAAGTCCAATCTGTCTGAAACTTGGGTGGTTGTTAGAGAAGGGTTAGAGGAAGGTCCCCACCAATTTTGAGCTTATTCGGTGGGAAAATGCCTCCCCCAGACGTCCGGGAAGACGGAGGCATTTTCCCATTGACAAGCCGAAAGAAAGCCGAAAGAATCCCGAAACGTTTCGGCTTTTTTCTTTCGGCTACCCGAAACGTTTCGGCATTCCCCGAAACGTTTCGGCATTCCCCGAAAGAAGCTGAAACACTTTTGTTTCGGCATTCTTTCGGCATTCTGAATGCCGAAACGCACATCCCTACTGTTCACTCCTTGCAGTAACTTGCCAATCTTATTTGTCTTTAGACTGCCTGAAGTGATTGATCACTGCCAAGTATTATATTATTATTATTATTATTATTATTATTATTATTATTATTATTATTATTATTATTATTATTTCTTACTTTTGGTTTTGTTGCCATGCTTGAAGGAATGGGGTGATAATGTTACCATCCTTAGTGTGTTTGGTTAATTCAATACAAAAAAAAATAGAACTCCCAAGTCTAAAATACTGTAACAAAACCCAGTCTGCATTAGCATTCCATCAGTAAAATTAAATGGTAAAGATTAATTTTGAAAAAATGCAAGCCTAAGGAGACAAGATTTAAGGTGACATCTTGGCCATAGGCTCTGCTTTGGGCTCTATTAAAAAAGGGAATAAAGTTGTCTCTAATTTTGAAATTAACCTTTTTTAAAATCTCCCCACCCCACCCCCACAGCTTCAAGAAGGCCTAACAGCATAGATGTCACCTTTCATTTTGTGGATGTGCTTCAAACACAGTTTGACCCCATTTTTATTCCTTAGTTTTTTGCAAGGCTACATATTGAGTAGCCACTACATATATTAGAAACTATTACATTGTGTTCACTTGGAATAATAATTCATTCTTTTGTGTTCTCTATCTCTCTTTTTAGATTAGCTCTTCCTCTCAGATCAGAGGAGATAAAATGGGCTATTTTAAGTATGAACTTTAATAACATTAATAACATTTGATTTATATACCGCCCTTCCGGACAACTTAATGCCCACTCAAAGCGGTTTACAAAGTACGTCATTATTATCCCTGCAACAAAACACCCAATGAGGTGGGTGAGGCTGAGAGAGCTCCAGAGAGCTGTGACTAGACATGAGCACGAACCGCATTATGAACCAAAAAAACCCATGAACCACCTGATTGTCTGTTTGCAAACTGGCAGTTCGTGAGGGTCCATGGCCAATGAACCAGCATTCATTGGAAGCCCGGTTCATTGCATTCGCCCGTGGTTTGTGAAGCCAGACAGTCAGGCACTATCAATCAGTTCCCTTGGAAACGGAGCTGTGGGAATGCCTGAACTCTGTCTGCACTCCTTCTGTTGCCCTGGAAACCCGAATCGAAGCCCAGCTTACCTTGATTGGCGGGTCTTCCTTCCAACCACGGAGCTGCAAATGGGTGCATGTGTCTTTAAATGTTTGGTGAGATAGGTGAAGAGTGGGGGTGAAAGAGAGAGATGAGTGAGTGATATGATTGGTTGATGACAGAGAGTGGGCGGAGTGAAGGCAGTTTTCAGTTATTGAGGGAGAGAAAAAGATTCAGTTAGGGCAAGAGAGGCGAGCTGTGTGCAGCCTGAGGGTGTTCATGTATTTGTGAAGGAAAGGCAACCTGAGTGGAATCCTGAACTTAGTGTGTCTGTGAGACTATATATTCACTCTATTTGAAGCAGGCAAACTGTGTGTGCGCCTGAGAGAGAAAGGATTGAGAGTGAAAAGAAAACAGGCTAGCTGTGTGCTGTCTGAGGAGTTCTCTGTGAGAGAAATATAGAGCCTAGAGAAAGAGGCTAACTGTGTGAGAAGCCTTACAAGAGATCTGTGTGAATGAGTTTGGATGAAGCAACTAGGAGAACTAAGAACGACTTTTATGTAACCAATACGCTTCTTAAAAAATAAACTTTTATTTTGTTTTGTTATATCCCAGAGTTATATCCCATTCCTATCCTCAGGGCCACATAGAACCACGAAGGAGCCTGACGCTCAAACACGTTACAAAAGGGAAAATTTAAATAAAACATTTTGGAATTATATATTCCTGGTGGCAGCTAACTACCCAGAGGGTGTGAAGGGAAAGATTAAAGCAAAATCCACCCCAAAGAAAGTGAAGATCATAACAGGCACGAACCGCATTACGAACCAAAAAAACCCATGAACCACCTGATTGTCTGTTTGCGAACTGGCAGTTCATGAGGGTCCATGGCCAATGAACCAGCATTCGTTGGAAGCCCAGTTCATTGCATTTGCCCGTGGTTTGTGAAGCCAGACAGTCAGGCACTATCAATCAATTCCCTTGGAAACGGAGCTGTGGGAATGCCTGAACTCTGTCTGCACTCCTTCTGTTGCCCTGGAAACCCGAATTGAAGCCCAGCTTACCTTGATTGGCGGGTCTTCCTTCCAACCACGGAGCTGCAAATTGGTTACAATTGGTTACATGGGAGAAGACACCCGGGGGGAGGGAGGGGGGAGGGAGGGGATGTTCTGTGGTCATGGGCACTCCAATCTCATCCTTGCAAACCCTGATAGGCAGTTCTGACGGCCAACCCCTTGTACACTGGGCCAACATCAAATGGTGGCTCTAATTGTATTGAATGGGAGTTTCCTAGGGGCCTTGGATTGGAGAGGGTATAACTCCAAGATCCCTATTGCAATCTTGACCAAACTTGGGTGCTGGCTGGAGGAGACCCTGCTAAACACTTGCTGGGAATATGGGCTCTCTAAGTCCAATGGGGGCCATTCTGATGCCCATGAACCACGAACCTCGAACCGGTTCATCAGCGGGAAATGTTCGTTGCAGTTCACTGGTTCAGGTTCGTCGTCAGCACCGAACCATGAACCACTGGTTCATTAATTTTTTTTGGTTCATGCCCATGTCTAGCTGTGACTGACCCAAGGTCACCCAGCTGGCTTCAAGTGGAGAAGTGGGGAATCAAACCCGGCTCTTCAGATTAGAGTCCCGTGCTCTTAACCACTACACTAAACTGGCTCTTTAAGTATGCTCCAGGCAGTTCAGCATTTATATAAAAACACTATTAAAATAATATAAATACAAATATTAAAATCAGTAATACGATATTAAAATAGGAATACAGACATTAAAAACCAGTAATAGAATATAATATAAACATTAAAACCCCTACATCTAAAAGAACAGCACCATCACTAAATTCTACTCATGCCCATTGTCTATAATAAATCATATAGAGTCAAGCCAATAAAAATATCTGAATCAGCCTCCAAATGCAAGATGAAATATCCCTGCTTTGCAGGCCCTCCAGAATTTCACCAAATCCCAGAGGGAGCAAGTCTCCTCTGTTAATGCATTCCAGAGATAGGGAGCCACAAGTGTAAAAGCCCTCCCTCTGTTTGAAGACAGTTAAACAGTTCTGGGGCCAGGAACCACTATCAGGCCCTGAGTTGTGAAGTATAGGACACACAGGAGTGGGGGTTATACTGGGAGAGGTGGTCCTGTAGGTATGAGGTCCCAGACTGTTAAGAGCTTTAAAGGTTAAAATCAACACCTTGAATTTGATTTGAAAGGCAATTGGAAGTGTAGTGTACTGGGAGCTTCAAGCAAAGATCATTGTTAGAAAGGCTCCTTGCAGCTGCTCTCAGATTGGCCGCACTTGCTGAGCTGGCCAATCAGGTATCGTGTACTGGGAGCTTCAAGCAAAGACCCTTTGTCAGAGTGGCTCCTTGCAGCTGCACTCGGATTGGCCGTGTTTGTTGAGCCGGCCAATCAGGGTAGCGAATGGGGTTTCTGAATGCCGGTTGTTTGCTATTGGTTGATGTGAATTTGGGGGTGAGTTTTGGCAACGGGTTGTGGGTATATAGTTGCAGCTTGCTGCATGTGTTTTCAGTGGTGTTCCTGCCAATAAAAGAGTTATACTGAAATCACTCTAACATCTGAACCCACTACTTCATAGGAAGCCCGTGCAGTTGCTTCAGAATCAAAGTAATATGTGATGACCATGGTGTGCTGGTCAACAGTCTGGCAGCTGCATTCTGTACTAATTGAAGTCTCCAAAGTGCCTTAAAGGGTAGCCCTATGTAGAGTTACAGTACTCTAGATGAGAGGTGACTGTGTCAAGATCAGACTGAGGCAAGTATGGGGATAACTGGTGTGCTTGGTAGAGATGGTAGAATGCTGACCTCACCACCATGGACATTTGATTGCCCATAGATAGTGTGAAATCCAGCCACACTCCCAAACTTCTGATAGAGTCTACTGCTTTAAGTTGGACTCCATCAAGTAATGGAAGAGCAGGGTCCACTATTATCACAGACCAAGCCAGCCACATGACTTCCGTTTTTGATGGATTTAACTTCTGCCTAGGGGTGTGCAATTTGGGTATATGATACCCGAAAAAAACCTGAAACAACCTGTTTCGGGTTGTTTTGGGTTTTCCCGAAACATTTCGGGTAATCCGAAACAGCGATTTCCGAAACTTTTGGGTTGTTTCGGGTTGTTTCAGGTTTCTTTTCAATGGGAAAAAGCCTCCCCCAGGCTTCCCGGACGCCTGGGGGAGGCATTTTCCCATTGAATAAAGCCAAAATTGGTGGGGACCTTCCTCTAACTCCCCTCTAACAACCCCCCAAGTTTCAGAAAGATTGGACTTTGGGGAGCCAAGTTATGGCCCCCCCAAAACAGGTCCCCCTATCCTCGCCTAAAAGGGAAAGGTTTTTGCTTGCTGCTGCTGATTTCTTACGTTGTGGATGCTGCTGCTTATCTCCATGTTTCCTATGGGGGGAAAATGAAGAGGCAGGCTTGTCTTTCTAGGGGGGGCATTCGGACCTTCTCAGATTTAGAAACTTCGGGTCTCTCGGATAGTTCCGGGGAGGAGGGTCCTAGTGACCGTCACCTTAGAAGCAGGACGATTTATTCTAATAACAGACAGCCTTTTTTAGGAAGAGGCAGGAGGAGGAATTTTCACAAACAGAAATAGAAAACCTAGTGATCAACTTATCTAAACGACCCTTAAACCGGATAGAAACATCGGTTCTCAATAAAGGCCTGGGGTTTGTACCGACTCCTAGATATCAACCTTTTCAGACAAGAGTTGATCTTTTTAAATTGATTCGTCAAATTAAACTGAAAGTTTTCTTTAATAAAACAGAGGGTGTCAACAGTAGTGTAGCAGATAAAATACCGAAACGTTTGAGACAGAAATCTACATTCTTGCCCCCGATCTCAGATCACCGGGTTGAAACATTTGAATATATGGTCATGAAAGACATTTTGAGGCTTGAAAATCAACCCATACAGCCCTGGCATAATCTATCTAAGGCGGAAAGGGAAGCTATTAGAACCCTTAAAGAGGATAAGAATATTGTCATCAAACAGGCAGACAAAGGGGGAGGAACGGTCGTCCTAGATCGTGACATATACATGGAAGAGGTCAGGAAACAACTTGGGGATGCATCCAGCTATGCTAAAGTTCCATCAGACCCCACTGACCATATTAAGAACATCATTAAAGTAGTTTTGGATGAGGCAAGAGAGCTGGGGGAAATAGATGATCGACTTTATGGAGCCTTGCTTATTAAAGCACCACGAACCCCGCTCTTTTATATCTTACCTAAAATACATAAAAAGGTTTTTCCTCCCCCAGGCCGCCCTATAATTTCGGGCTGTGGCTCCCTTTTGGAGCCATTGTCGATTCTCATTGATTCTGCATTACAACCAGCAGTCTCCCAGATATGTCCTCTGCTACGCAATACGCGAGATTTTATAAAGAGGATAGAGGGATTTACTTTGAATGAGGGGGCAGGCTTCCTTACAATGGATGTATCATCTCTATATACAATAATCCCACATGATACTGCAAGGTTGGTCGTGGATGAAGCTTTAACTATACATGAGGGGCATTTTTCAAAAAAAATTTTGCTTCAATTGCTAGATCTAGTATTAGAGAAAAATTATTTTCGATTTGAAGATGATTTTTTTTACCAACTTAGAGGCGTTGCGATGGGAAGTTCAGCTGCCCCATGCATAGCAAATTTATTTATGAGTAGGTGGGAAAATCAGTACATTCTACATGCTACTAATCCCTTTAGGATACATATTGCACAGTACTTCCGTTTTATAGATGACCTGTATTTTATTTATAAGGATATAGGAAATGTGGAAGAGTTTTGCCTTTGGATTAACAGTAGAGATCCCAATGTGAAATTTACATGGCAACATAGCAAATCTGAAATCAATTTTTTAGATGTTGTCACTTATAAGAATGAGAGAAATTGTGTTGGGATCAGGACCTACCATAAAGAAACAGATAGGAATTCTTATCTGGATTTTAAATCCTTCCATCCGCGACATCTACGGGCAAATATACCCTACAGTCAGTTGTTAAGGATTAAAAGGAACTCTTCCTCTATGTGGGATTTTGAGAGGGATGGTACTAATTTGTGCAAACAATTTAGAAGAAGGAACTACCCACAGGAAGTGATCCGGACTGCCTGGCAGAGAGCAAGCCTAGTGGATAGAGAATCCCTATTTGAGGGACACAGAGACTTGCAGGAAAATAGAATCATATGGGGATTAGATTTTACCCTAAGGGCGAATCAAATTAAAAAGATCATTCTTCAACATTGGAAACTTGTGGAAAATATAAAAGGCTGCGAATTGAAACCTAGAATTGGCTTCCGCAGAACACAGAATTTGAAAAATAATTTGATTAGGGCTGATATATGGGACACTAGCGGAGGGCACAGCTTACCATCTGGAAACTACAAATGTGCCCACTGCCAAATTTGTAAACTGTTCCAAGAAGGGAAAGAGTTTAGGTTTGGTGAGAATAAATGTGTTATCAGACATTTTGCAAACTGTCAAACAAAGGGGGTTGTTTATGTCTTGGAATGCCCATGCAAACTGCTATACGTAGGTTGTACGTTAAGACCCATCAAGGTACGCATTTTAGAACACATATCGCGTATACGTAACAACATCCAGGAGGCACCCCTGACTCAGCATTTTAGGGAGCAGGGACATGCAGAAAATGACTTTAAGGTGACGATTGTGGAGGTTATGCATAGGAAAGATCGTGAATCTGCACAAACAGCACTACTTCAAAGAGAAGCATTCTGGATTTTTAGATTGGGATCAGTTAAACCTAAAGGGCTGAATAATGAATTGTCTTTGAGCTGCTATTTGTAATAGGGTGGAGGAAACCGTATGGCTGTAATGTGACAGTATATCTTTAAGAGACAGATGAAGTTTGTTTATTTAAGAGAACCGCCCTTTTTGTTAGGCGCGTGTGAAGAAACATCGCCGCCTTGTCCGGGTTGAGTGATTTAAGTGCTTAGGGGTGTTCCCCATGGGGGCTTTGTGAGTATAAATGCACCTTAAAGAAAATATTTTGAAGAATTTTTGTTAAATCCATTTGATTGGTAAACTGATGGGACTTATGTTCTATTTAGGAAATAGACTCCTGAAGAAGCAAGCGCGAAATCTGCTTGCAGCCGGCCACAGATTGAGGGTTATGCAGGAATGAGGTTTACTGCTGCTTTTACAACTGACCTCATTATCATTATACAGGAGAAGGTTACGCAGAAATGAGATTTACTGCTGCCTTTACAACTCACCCCACGAGTGTTTTGCAGGGGTGAGGTTGACTGTTGTTTTTATAACTTACCTCATGGCAGGAAAGCCTTTCTACTTTACATTTATGAATGCATAAGAAAGAAGATCTGGAAAGAAAGTAAAAAACTGTTTCATCAAGGATTTACCCGGAAGTTATGGACTATGTGGAGAATGCTCATATATGAAATGTTGCCTTGCATGGACTTGTATGGACATTTGTGAATGGATATTTATGAATTTGTTATATTGTGGTAATATTTATGAATTGTCAGCACTTTGCACTTTCAATTGCACTTATAAATTGACTCATTGTATTATAAATGGTATGAAATTGATTCTTTTGTTCCCTGTGGGATTCACCTCCCTCCTTTTTGCATCATAGTTTATTACAGGGACGGCCTAATTCTCTGTTTGTCCCTGTGAAAGAGCACCTGAACCACAGACACCCTCCCTCAAATTCCCCCACCACCTACAGAGATGGCTGGCCAGCCAGCCCCATTGTTCTCTATGATGGGAACCAACTGGACAACAAAGAATAAAACACGAACAACACAAAGTTTTTAAAAAAACATTTCTCACTTTCAAAGTACAAGTAGGCAAAGCATTATGACACATTACACCAGCAGTCCCCCACACAGAAAAATAACAAGACTCACTTAAGATCAGAGAATCACAAAAACACAATTCCTGTCAAAAACACTTTATTTCTTGAACAGCTTTAGGTTACACAGCAGGGGGGCACACCAAAGGGCATGGCTGCAGTATCTTACACAAAAATAACACAACTCACTTCACATTAAAGAATCACCCCAAAAAATTGCTGTCAAAAGCACTTTATTTCTTTAACTGCTTTAGGTTACACAGTAGGAAGGCACAACAGGGCGTAAAAGCAGTCTACTACACAAAAATAACGCAACTCACTTCACATCAGAGAATCACTCAAACACAATTGCTGTCAAAAAAGGTGAAGTGGGCTGTATTATTTTGTGTAGTACGCTGCTTTCATGCCCTGTTGCCCTGCTACTGTGTAACCTAAAACAGTGCTCTTTCCCAGGGACAAGTTGGCACTCAGAAGTTTGCCCACCATTGTGGCACCCCTGGGCTGTGCGGAATTGCCCTGGGAAAGAGAGTTTAGAAGTTCTCAGCATAGGGAACAAAGGGGGAGGGCTGGCCTTTGCCAGCCTGTTCCTGGGGTTATGGGTGTGGGGCTGCTGGGGTAGATTTGGGTCTGTGAGGGGCTAATGTGGGGAATCGGGATTTGAGTCTGTGTGTGGCTGCTGGAGGGGAATTGGGTTTGTGTGGGGCTCTGGGGGGTGGACTTTGGGGGCTGAGAGCACCTATTTGGGGAGGCCATGAAATGCCCCCCCAAGTGGCAGCAGGCTGAGCCTTGGTGGGGAGTGGGAGTAGAGGTGGGAGAAGGGCCCCAGAGGGTTGGGGGGCATTTTGCATGCAAAATGCCACCCCTGGCAAGACAAGCCTCCCCCAGGTGGAATTGGTGGAGAAAAGAGCACCTAATTGGGGAGGCCATGAAATGGCCCCCTCAAGTGGGAGCAGGCCGAGCATTGGTGGGGGGTGGGAGGAAAGTTGGGAGAAGGGCCCCTGAGGGTTGGGGGGCATTTTGCATGCAAAATGCCACCCCTGGCAAGACAAGCCTCCCCCAGGTGGAATTGGTGGAGAAAAGAGCACCTACTTGGGGAGGCCATGAAATGCCCCCCCCCAAGTGGGAGCAGGCTGAGCCTTGGTGGGGGGAGGGAGGAAAGGTGGGAGAAGGGCCCCTGAGGGTTGGGGGCATTTTCCAAACAAAATGCCACCCCTGGCAAGACAAGCCTGCCTCTTCATTTTTTCTCCATAGGAAATAATGAAGAAGATTAGCAGCAGCAAGCTAAAAATATGTTCACGTTTCCCTTTTTTAGGCGAGGATAGGGGGACCTGGTTTGGGAGGCCATAACATGGCCCCCCAAAGTCCAATCGGTCCGAAACTCGGGAAGTTGTTAGAGAGGAGTTAGAGGAAGGTCCCCACCAATTGTGGCTTGATTCGGTGGGAAAATGCCTCCCCCAGGCGTCCGGGAAGACGGAGGCATTTTCCCATCGAAAAGAAACCCGAAACAACCCGAAACAACCCGAAACGATACCCGAACCACTAAACCCGAAACGGCTTGCTGTTTCGGATTTAGCTGTTGCTGAAACAGATTCTCGTTTCGGGTATACCCGAAACGAGAATCCTGAAACAGTGTGCCTTTGCACACCCCTACTTCTGCCAATTATTCCTCAACCAACGCATCCAGGCACTGCACAAGAATCAAGATCTCAACCTCTGGCTGGTTATCCAGCAGGATATAGAGCCGAATGTCATCAGCATGTTGGTGGCACCGAATTCCAAAGACCCTGGCAATCTCTACTAATGGGTGCATATAAATATTGCATAGTAACAGACAGAGGTGAAAACCTCTACCTGAGAACCTGGAGAGCTGCTTAATATCATGAATCACATAAGAGATCAAATTAAAAAAAATAATGCAGTTACCAAACTGTAAAGTTAAATTTCATTGATAATTGATGAGTCAACTACTTTGACTAAACAATAAAAAATCTATCTTAATAGTGTATGTTTGAATTATGTATGATAGAATAGACTTGCAGGTAAATTCATTCTGGAACTTGAAAATGTTACTGCAAAAGGAATTTTTGATTCTTTCCAGTTTTATAGAATGAATGAAGATTTGAAAAGGTATTTACTTTCTGTGGCATGTGCTTGTGCAGCTGTGCTGATGGGAGTAAAAGTTGAGTTAAGAACCTAATGAAAGGCAAATTTCCACAGATTAGAATTGTCCGTCAGCGACACTATAAAATCAGTCTCTAGAATCAACAGATTTAAAGCATGTATTGATAAACTTCGTCTTGTATCATGTGTTTCCTAAAATTAGCAGAGAATTGAAACTATGCATGTAGTTGCTAGAAATTCAACTTGTAAAAACAGGCTGAATTTTAAGCTCCTGATGGGTGGCATCTGGTTTCCAGTCAGTTTCAGCTGTCTGGGAAAACTAAGTGTTAGTGCAACATTTTGAAGAAGCAAAGCATAATTCAGTAAGAGACAAAAAAGAGCAATGTTCATATGAGGTAATACAGTGAAAAAATTACAAGCATAGAATTTCTGTCTGATGTAGGATTGATGTGTGAAGCTCTCCAAGGATTATCTGAATTGAGTTTGGACTTGCAAGGACATGATACAGACTTGTACCAGATGGATCCAAAGATAAAAGTTCTTGTATAGGAGAGCTGTTCCTGACTGGCACAAGCCAAGCACAGGGCATGACAAAGCTATAAGCCAGGTTGATTCCTTCTCCTTCCTGTCCTTTGTGGAGGACACTTTTTCCTGCCAGTTTGCAGCTCTGCAGGTAAGATAACTTGGGGTGCCTTGTTTAGGACCCTGTAGAATTGGACACGTTAGTTCAATTAACTTGAAACTTGAGGGGGGTCTTTAGTGGACAGACAGCACTACCTCCAGTGCAATTCTGGTGTAATTTGGTCAAAAATGGTCACTCAAGACCCCTCCTATAGGGAACAATGGAACCTGAAAAATTCTGGAATCCCAGATAATCCCAAACCTGAATCCTGAAATGGGACCTGGGACCTGAATACCACTGAATACCCTTATGCCCTTCGTGAAATCTGAAAAATATAATGTGTTCTCAGGTGCAAATCCCTAATTTATAGTTCATTTGTCTCACTGAGTTGTGTGAAAATGTTTATCTGCTTATTGTCTATTCATCTCACTGAAAATGGGATATGAACCACTCACTCCTTAACTTGTTTCATGGATTTATAGCAATGTAAATAAGAAGTGTGCTTTTATATAAGTGTATTTATGTATTAAAATACTAAAACATTCAATTTATTTTTATTATGTTAGTGTATGTATTAAAATAATAAAAAATTCAAATTTAGTCTCTTAATTCCAATTCCAGTAATAGCACCTTTCAAAAAAACAAAAAAAAGCACTGGGATACAGAGAGGGTAACAATGTGTGAGAGTAGGGGGAGGGGAATAATTGTTCCCTATCTTAAACTGTAAATGCAAAGCAAGTACTCCACAACTGCAAGATGTCCAGAGCCTAATGAACAAACACTGACAATCCAATAAATGAGAACATTAACAAATGAATATGTCAGTAGGGAAAAGGCTGCTAAAATAACCCCAACCAGTGGCTTTGAAAAGGAAACAAGGAAGAAAGACTGGAGGGGAAGAAGATGGGATGAAAATTGGAACAGAATACAATGAAAATGGGAAAAGAAGTAGCACCAACTGCTTATAGCCCTACCATGACAACGAAATTTGCCAAACATTGGTACTACTTCAGGGTCATGCCATTATATGCTTTCTCCACTATTGCTGATACCATTTGCTCAGCATTGCAAAGCCCAAACTGGACCATGACTCTATGCTCAGCCTTAACATTCCAGCTTTCCAATATCAGCAGACAGAATCTGTGGTTGTACCGATTCCAGGAAGAATGGCTAGAGGAAGCACCCAAAATACTCTTCACCAGCATAAAAAGAAACTGCCCCTGAGAACTCTCAGGTTTACAAGGGAAAAAACCAAGTGGCCAGCAAACCAACTACGCACACCTGAAGGGCCCACTGCTCAGAGCTCCAAGCAGAGAGTCCTTTTCTTCGAAGGGTATAGCAGATAAATACTCTAGTGTATTCCTTGACTGGCTGGACGGCCAAAGCTCCCAGGTATGCTGCCACCCCCTACCTCAGCATCTTCCTTTTTAAATAGAGGAGGGCTAGTAACAGCCAGCTCTTACACCAGAAAGGAATGGGGAACTGGGGGTTTCTTTTCTGAACAAAACTGTTCATCTAAAAAGGTATGTCATTATACATTCCAGACTAACTTTTTTCTCTCTTATTCCGAT
This sequence comes from Eublepharis macularius, assembly GCF_028583425.1. Classification (NCBI taxonomy): domain Eukaryota; kingdom Metazoa; phylum Chordata; class Lepidosauria; order Squamata; family Eublepharidae; genus Eublepharis; species Eublepharis macularius. The sequence continues at coordinate 107,538,201 of NC_072793.1, forward strand.
TATGAAGGGGTCAGTCCTGAAGATCAACAGTCTGTGAAAGTCTGACAGCAAAGCAGACAGGCGAATGTACCCTAAATAAACACTTCTCTAAAGCCACTCATTCATTTGACTGAACATTATAATCGATTAGCAGTTTGCTCAAGACATTCCAGCATTTCCTTCCTTTAAATGTAATGACCTCTATTTAAAATGCTTCAATCCAGGAAGGTATGATCAGCAGTTCTCCCACACCCTGCTCTTCTCCTTTTTACATTTCATGCTCTACTTTTTATAAATTCAGTTCTGGTGATGAGGAATCACTTCTTCCAAGTGTTGGAGGAAACCTGATGGTAATTGTCTTTTTCAAAGCAATGATACCAGCAGCTGTGACTTCTATTGAAGTTTGAGGCTATCACAAGGTAATCACTGTCTTTGTCTAAGGGGAAAAAAACCCCACCATCCTGCTCCATTACCATAAATGGCATTTAATGAATCACAAATACCCTTTCCCATTTTAGGCATAGAAATTTGAATTTATGTTTCCAGATGGTCAAGTCAACATGCTATTACCTGCATTTTGAACCAGCAATTGTTCTTCCATCAGTCAAGGCCTTCATGAAAGCGCCACAGTTAAACAGTTATCCATAAACTGCTCAACTGTATAAGAACAAAAGTATATTAATTGAAGTCTTAAAAAAGAAATATGAACACTGAATGTCTGAAGAGGTAGAGGATATCACCAATGACAATCAAGCACATAGGATAATCCTTATGTTTAAGAGTGCAAAGATCCCACATAAGATGTTGGTCCTCAGAAATACCCTGAGGCATAAAGGTATTTTCCCTACCCGTGTGTTTGGTGACACTATTAAAAGATCTTTAATCACCAAACAGCCAAATAAAGATCCCTATGATACCCAAGAGATGACAACGGATAACAAGGAATCCTCCCAGGAACCTGCAATAAAAGGAGATAATAATTCAACCCAGAGGCCAGATACAACAAGGCCATACATCAAAGAAGGGAATGATTGGCTTGAGAATCCTAAGGAGAAAGAACTGCTTCATAATTTTGCAACTCTCCCACTTGAAGATCAAACAGCTATAATCTCCAGAATGGGAGGGGTTTATGAAAAGCTGGTGGAAATCCATCAAACGTCTGCAAAGGAGGAGATGGAAATAGCAATGGATGCCAGTATGACTGTGGGGGCTACTCAGAGCAAAGCCAACAATGATATGGATCATCTTCTGCTGGACTGTCTAAGCCCAAACCATGGTGGCGGCAGGGGGCCATATCATGTTTTGGGAGCGCGCAACCACTGTCTGCGAGAGGTTGCACGCTCCGGCCCCCAGTGTTCTTCTCATTCCCTAGGTTGCACAGACCCTTGGGGTCTGGGCCCTCGACTGATGCTATGCAATGCAAGGTCCACGGTAAATAAAGCTCCCCTCATTCATGATCTTGTTCAGGAGGGGGGAGTGGACCTGGCGGGTATTACGGAGACCTGGCTGGGCTGGGAGGGGGGGCTCCCCGTGTTGAAATGTGCCCGCCAGGCTTCCGTGCATTCCATCAGCCGAGGGCTCAGGGTAGGGGCGGGGGAGTGGCGGTTGTTATAAGGGAAAGTCTTTGTCCGAGGGAGACCGATGTGCCTCAGATAGCCGGATGTGAGTCCCTACTTGTGAAATGGGGCCGTGGGGTGCAGATGGGCCTGCTAATTGTGTACTTGGCTCCCTGCCATGTAGTGGCGGCCATGCCTGAGCTGCTTGATGTGATAGCCGGGGTGGCGGTTGATACCCCTAGGCTGATGGTCATGGGGGATTTCAACCTGCCATCTGTTGGCGAAGCGTCGGAGGCGGCTCAGGAGTTCATGGCCTCTATGATGGCCATGGACCTGACCCAATTAGTTCAGGGCCCTACGCACACTGGGGGGGCACACTCTGGATTTGATTTTTGTCTCTGGCCAGTGGTTGAATGACCGAGGAACAGGGGAGTTAGTCATTGAACCCTTGTCATGGTCAGATCATTCACTCCTTCGACTGGAATGCCGTTTAGCTACCCCCTGCCGCAGGGAGGTGGAGCCGACCAGGTGGTTCCACCCCAGGCACCTGATGGACCCGGATAGGTTCCTGACGGAGCTTGGGCCATTACCCGAGGCGCTGGCTCACGGCCCGGCTGAAGAGCTGGTGGCTGCCTGGGATAGGGCGGCCGCTGGGGCTTTGGACCGTGTCGTGCCTTTGTGGCCTCTGACCCGGTGCCGATCCCGAGTGGCCCCCTGGTTCTCTGAGGAGCTGAGGGAGATGAAACGCCAGAAAAGATGCCTAGAGGGTGGTTGGAGGGCCAGCTGTTCTGATTCTGACCGGACACTGGTACGGTCTTATATTAAGACCTACCTAGGGGCGATAAAGGCGGCGAAATCCAATTATTTTTCTGCTTTGATCACGTTCGCAGATAATCGCCCAGCCGCCCTGTTTAGGGTGACCCGCTCCCTACTTCACCAGGGAACGCAGGAAGACCCTTTGCAGGGCAGGGCTGAGGATTTTGTCCAATATCTGCACGACAAGATCGCTCAGATTCGGGAGGGTCTGGACTCTGACTGGGTGGGTATAGATGGGGGGACAGAGGTGGGTCTTGTGAATGTCATCTGGGAAGAGTTTGACCCTGTGACTCCCGAGGACATGGATAGGATACTGGGTAGGCTTAGCGCTGCTACTTGTTTATTGGACCCGTGTCCCTCCTGGCTGGTGGTGGCCTCCAGGGAATTATTAATGCTTCTTTGCCAGAGGGTTTCTTCCCAACAGCCCTAAAAGAGGCATTGGTGAGGCCCCTCCTCAAGAAGCCTTTCCTGGATCCGGCTGTATTAGCAAACTATCGTCCAGTCTCCAACCTTCGTTTTGTGGCAAAGGTTATTGAGAGTGTGGTGATGCAACAACTTCCCCAGCACCTGGAGGAAGATGTCTATCTGGATCTGTATCAGTCGGGCTTCAGGCCTGGGCACAGTACGGAAACGGCATTGGTCGCATTGGTTGATGATCTCTGGAGGGCTCGGGACAGGGGTTGCTCCTCTGTCCTGGTCCTATTAGACCTCTCAGCGGCTTTTGACACCATTGACCATGGTATCATGCTGCGGCGGTTGGAGGGACTGGGAGTGGGGGGCAGTGTGTTGCGATGGTTCTCCTCCTTCCTCTCCGACCGCTCGCTGTTTGTGCTGACAGGGGGGCAGAGGTCGACCTGGAGGCACCTCACTTGTGGGGTGCTGCAGGTGTCGGTCCTCTCGCCCCTTCTGTTTAACAACTATGTGAAGCCGCTGGGTGAGATCATCCGTGGTTTTGGGGTAAAGTACCATCAGTATGCTGATGATACTCAGTTGTACATCTCTATCCTGGATCACCCCAATGATGCCCTTAACATGATGTCCCGGTGCCTGGAGGCCGTGCGGATCTGGATGGGGAGAAGGAGGCTCAGACTCAACCCTTCCAAGACTGAGTGGCTGTGGTTTCCGGCGCCCCGTTATAGCCAGCTGGTTCCATCGCTGACTATCGGGGGCGAGATTTTGGCCCCCACAGAGAGGGTTCGCAACTTGGGTGTCCTCCTGGATGTGCAGCTGTCGTTAAAAGATCATGTGTCGGCCGTGGCCAGGGGGGCTTTTTATCAGGTTTGCCTGGTTCACCAGTTGCGTCCCTTTCTGGATCAGGACGCCTTGCGCACAGTCACCCATGCCCTCGTTTCCTCCCGTCTGGACTACTGTAACGCTCTCTATATGGGGCTCCCCTTGAGGACCTCCCGGAGGCTGCAATTAGTGCAGAATGAGGCCACGTGGGTGATTATGGGAGCGACACGGCGCGCCCATGTAACACCTCTCCTGCGCGAGCTACACTGGCTTCCGGTGGTTTTCCGGGTGCGCTGCAAGGTGCTGGTTACCATCTTTAGAGCGTTCCATGGCTTAGGGCCTAGGTATTTACGAGATCGCCTGCTGCTACCGATAGCCTCCCACAGGCCAGTACGCTCCCACAGAGAGGGCCTCCTCAGGGTGCCGTCGGTCAAACAATGTTGGCTGGTGACCCCCAGGGGGAGATCCTTCTCTGTCAGGGCACCTGCCCTCTGGAATGAATTGCCCCCGGAGATACGTATGGTCCCTGACCTACACACCTTTCGCCGTGCCCTTAAGACGTTATTATTCCAACAAGCGGGGCTGGCCTAAATGTGTTTTAATTGAGTTGTCCTGTTCTGAGTTAAATTATTTAATATGTTGATATTTTATATTCTTATTGTTTTATATTTGTATGTTTTATTTTTGCTGTACACTGCCCTGAGTTCTTCAGGAGATGGGCGGTATAAAAATTCAATTAAAGTTAAAGTTAAAGTTAAAGTCTTTCCTCCACAGTTTTATAGTGAAAGGTCGTTACGTACAGGTTTAATTTCACTACAATCATAGAATTCAAGGGCTACTAAGAAGACTTGTCATGGGAAGGACCATTTAGATTCACTTAATATGACATAATTCTTTTATTTGGCAAACACTTAAGCATTTAGGACACAATGGAAACACTGGCCTCCTCAGGGAAACTGGGGGGAAAGTATTCTTAACCCAGAGTAGAAGCTGCAAACATTTCTTCAGTACTCCATTTGTCATCCTTTATTTTCTTTGAAAGATAAGCAAACCTTTTCTAGGCCTATTAAACTGCCACAGCTAGATCCAGGAGGCTTTTAAAAATAAAATGTAGAGAGTCAAGAAACAACGGTAGTACTTACAAAGAATGCCATTCACAGAAGCATTTGCAGTTACATTGGCATCAACCTCTTCTTTCTTTGACAAGACTAATGATAGTTTCCTTTCTCTCTCCTTGCAGCATGGCCAGATTTCTAAGTTTGTACTGATGATCAAAATTTGTGAGATAAGAAACCTCAAGCATTACATATAAACCGAAGAACAGTTACTTCTAAACTGCTGTTGGACATTCTCTCATAGTACTGATTTAAAGATGTTCTTGATAGCAGAAATATTAAGACTTTTTCTGATTATGGTGATGCTTCTCTTAACAGCTGGATCTATTGAGGCATCAGATAGAATAAACAATGAACCAGAATGTCTCTAGCTGAATTCTCATCTAAGACATGGATTTATTTATTTAGAGCACTTACATGCCACATTCCTATCAAAATTGGCGTATTGGCAGCTTAGAATGTCCAGTTTTAACCACACATTGTTTGCAGAAAGGCAGTATATCAGCAGAACAAAAGGGATATATGCTGCAATCTAATGCTCCCCTAGTGAAGAAGAAACCACAGATTCCCAGCCTCCAAGGTTCTTTGCATAACTACTTTATTGTTACCTTTAGAGCAAAACCCCGCTGACATTTTATGTGAAATTTTCATGGAGACATTAATGGAAATTGTTTTGTTTTGTTTTTTCTTTCATTTTTGGTTTTCTTTATCATATTTATTTATTCTTTATGCATTTCTAGGGTTTCCAGGCAGTCAGTGAGAGGGTTGAGGGTAGAGAAATGGGGGTGACAGTGATATTGGCTATCGTATGACTCAACTTCTGGGGGAAACAATAGAGTTTCCAGTGATTCCTAGAGCCACCGTATGTCACTTGCAGATTTTCCCAGAAGTGACATTGTGACATAGACAACACTACTTAAAAAAAAATTATCCTGACGCCATTTGGAGGGGCGGTGTGCAAATAAGGCTAATGACAGGAGGCCTCTCATTATAGCAGGAGGCCTGGCAGCCCTATTCATTTAATTTGGTTCATTAACATGAATTCACTGTTCTGACCTCCTATTTTTTGCTTTCCACCCAATTCAGATGAAATTCTGTGGGACTGAAATTTTCAGAGATCCACTTGGCAAAATTATAGGCAGGTAGGAGAGAGTGTTCCAATATTATAGGCAATTAAAATTCAAGCTTACACTATAGGCAGAGGGTGACAGGAACTGATATAACACTGGGATCATCATACAAGGGCTGGTTGGACTATTCTTAATTGTATCTAATCCATGCCCTCATCTGTGCCTTACTGGTTGCACTCTGGTGCTTGGGGCAGTTTTTTTTCAACCAGGCTCCAATACTTGATGTTAGCCACATGAAAAAACAATGCTGACAGCACCAGAGTAAGGCACACAAGGGGACAGGTTAATTCCCATGACCAGTTTAAAAATAACCCCACCCCCCACTCCCAGGTTTGCATGTGAATGGGCAATCTTAGACACACAGGCATAAGATGATTGCCCAGTCTTGACTTCAAATATAAATATTTTCCTAAATTTCCACTCCTATTTTAAATGAAATCAGTGATGGTGCAAGAGCTTAAATTGTGCAGCAAAGATTCTCTCACATAGAGATCTGATCATTTGTCCTCAGCAATCTCATACATTAGGCCTGATTTGCTCATGTGTACAAGTTGTGTGTTTTGTGGTGCTTTCTATTGCAGAGAAGAGACAAGCCCATGAAGGAAAAAATCCAATACTGCGCTTGCTTTTATTTGAAGGAAATATTTCATAACAAAATCTGTTCAACAGCATAAAATCTCAACTCCATCCGCCAGCAACAGATTGAACTTATGTGCATTTCAGCAAACATCTCTAGAACTGATTCATAATCAGATGAGATGGTAATTTTATTGTGTAATATCATGGACAGGTACTGAGTTTGTGTGCTGAAAGGTTCTTTTTACAACAACTGACATATAAAGAGAAGTAAATTGGGCTACATTTCTTATAGCTATCTTTTGTATATGCAAGTTTCTTAGAATCTTGAAGATTTTCACTTAGGAAAGGTTGGCCACTAGACATGGGCACAAATCAGAAAAAAACCAAACCATGGGGTTCATGGTTCGTGGGGTTTCCACGAACCACGAACTGGCACAGAACTGGCCCAGTTATGAACCAGTTCATAATTCGTGGGGTTTAAATGCCCCTTTCCTGCAGGGGGCATTAAAGGGCTCTTTAATAATTTAAAGGGCCCTTTCCTGCCACATTCAAGGGGCAGGACCCTTTAAACTATCAGCTGGCAGGCGGCAGGGGGGATCACCCCCTCGCTGACTGCCAGCTGGCAGGCGGCAGGGGGGATCACCCCCTTGCTGACTGCCAGCTGATAGTTTAAAGGAACCTGCTGCTTGCAAGCAGCAGGACCCTTTAAATGGCCCACCCCCAGCTCCCAACCCCCAGCCCCAACCCCCAGCCCCAGCTCCTAACCCTCCAAGCCCCAGCCCCCTACTTACCTTCCCTCTGATGCTGGGGTGGTGGAGGCCTCTTTTGCTGCCCGCACAGCAGAGGAGAAGGCCAAAAACGGCCTTTCCACCCCTCAAATGGCAGCTGTGGCTGCCATTTGAGAGCTGGAAAGGCTGTTTTTGGCTTCCTCTGCTGCCCTGTGCACTCGCAGGGTAGTGGAGGAGGCCCAAAAGGGCCCTCCCACCCCGCAAATGGCAGCCGTGGTTGCAATTTGAGGTGCAGAAAAGCTGTTTCCAGCCTTCTCTACTGCCCTGTGTGCCCGCAGGGCAGCAGAGGAGGAGGAAAAAGGCCCTCCTGGCCCTCAAATGTCAGCCGTGGCTGCCATTTGAGGGGCAGAAAAGCCATTTTTGGCATCCTCTGCTACCCTGTACACTCGCAAGGCAGCGGAGGAGACAAAAAAGGACCCTCCCGCCCTCAAATGGCAGCCGCAGCTTCCATTTGAGGGGCAGAAAGGTTGGTTCTGTCCTCCTCTGTTGCCCCGTGTGCTCGAAGCTGCCATTTGAGGGGCAGGAGGGCCCTTTTCCACCTCCTCCGCTGTTGTGCAGGCCTGCAGGGCAGCGGAGGAGACCTCTATCATCCCAGCATCAGATGAAGGTAAGTGGGGGGCTGGGGCTGGGGCTTGGGAGGGGGGTGAGCAGCTGGAGCTGGGTGGTGGGGGTTGGGGCTGGGGTGTGTGGGCTGGGGGTTGGGCCATTTAAAGAGCCCTGCCTCTTGCAAGCTCCAGGTCCTTTTAAACTATCAGCAGTCAGTCAGTGAGAAGGGGATCCACTCCTGCCGCCTGCCAGCTCATAGTTTAAAGTGCCCTGCTGCTTGCAAGTGAAAGGAAAAGTTTAAATGGCCATTTTCCCCGGTGAAATGGCCATTTAAACTGGCCCTTTAATGAGAACCAAACAAACCAGTAGTCCAGTTCATGGAAGTTCATGGAAACAAGCTTCCACGATCCCTGGGTCCTTTGGTTTTTGTTTTTAATTTTTTTATTTAGAAAAAGAATTAAAAATAACAATTGAAAGTGCATAGAACCTTGTACAAAGAACATTAGGTCACATCAAAGAGAATATATGTTATATAGTAGTAGATATGAGCTACATGAAAGATATAATCAGAATATATAAGATAAATGAATGAAAGACCTCTCCTTCAATTCCATTAAATAAAAAAGGGAAAAAAGTATAATAAATTGATCCAATCATACAAAAAGAACACAACAGTAATAAGAACATAATAAAAGTACAATTCAAAAAGGAATATTTAAAAAAGAAAGTTGACAATTTCTGTGGCCTATTTATATAAATCACATTAATTGTAATTTTAAAAGAGTTTTGTTTCTCTTATTGGCTCACTTGCTTAAGTATTCAGGCACTATACAATGGATGCCCCACAAGGTAGAGATTTTTTTTTACTTGTGTTGCACCAGCTGCATGGTGCTCCTACCTGAGCTTTTTTTTTAACATATGATGCAATTGAAATCATGCATCGTGAATCATAGCAGAAGTCTAGAAGTTTACAGTGAGACCTGTATAAATTATTGTTAAAATGGCATACTGAAGATGAGACGATTAAGGTTCAAATGGTAAAATGGGCAATAAATTGTAATAATGAGATTATGATGGATGCATGGGAACAGTTGTGGAAAAATACTTTTAAAATTTCAACTTATACCAGTATCAAAGAGAATGGCTATAAAATGATATATAGATGGTATTTAACACCGAAAAAGTTAGCCATTGCTAATAAGCAGCTATCCAATAAGTGCTGGAAATGTAAAGAGCATGAAGGCTCTCTATTTCATATGTGGTGGACTTGTGATAAGGCTAGAGACTATTGGACTAAAATATGTACTGAAATGTCTTTAATACTCCAAAATAATGTAGTTAAGAATCCAGAAATGTTATTGTTATCCTTGCATTTAGAGGACATTGATAGAAGGGATAGAGTAATATTGTACTATATGATAACGGCGGCAAGAACTTTGTATGCACAATATTGGAAGAAAGAAGAAATACCGAAAACTGAAGAGTCGATACAAAGAGTGCTATATATGGCGGAAATGGACAAATAAACAAGGAAATTGAGAGAGCAAGATCCAAAGGAATTCTTTGAGGACTGGGGGAAATTGAAAAAATATTTAGAAAAAAGATGGGATGTTAAAGGACAATTATGGTCTTTTGAGTGTTATTAAGTAAGATAAGATATAATGTATTAAGTAAGATAATGTACTAAGTAAGATAAGATATAATGTAAATCTTTACCATTAAGTTTAAAATAACAACTAAGATATAGTCTTTGTAACAAGAAACGGGGTTGCAGTGCTGTTGGAAGTCAACAGAGGAGAGGGGGTGGGGAGCATACTATATCGATAGGGGATAATTAGTAAGTAAGATGTAATAACATGTATATGCTATGTTAACCATCCAATTAAAATTTTAATAAAAAAAAAGTTTACAGTGAGACCAATCTACCAAGAAAACCAAAATTTTATTATACTTTCTAAATTTACCTGTTATATGTATAATAAATTGATCCAATCATGCAAAAAAGCACAACAGTAATAAGAACATAAAAAGAATACAATATAAAAAATATTTTTTAAAAATTGGCAATTTATGTGACCTAAGTTATATAAATCACATTAATTGTAGTTAATTGTATACAGTATACTTACAAAGTATATAAGCTTCAAAATCAATTTCCCCCTCCTTCACCACTGTGATACATCTAAGTAAGATATTTGAAAGATATCTCTGAAATTTATCCCAAAATGGAATTCCAAACATTTTGCTTTCAATATTTTCTCAGCCTCTTAAAATTTAGTATCATAAATTATTAGTTTGATTGTCTTATTAATTTATTTTTATATATGCCAGATCTTGTAAATTGCCTATTATATAATTCATCCAATATAAATATATATTTTTTAAAAGTTAAGAAACAAAATCCGCAGAAATAATTATTCAGATCAATGACAATAAGTAACAGAGTAAATAAATGCAGAATGTATCTTTGCGTTGGTGATCCTTAGGCCATCTCAACAAAAAGATCCTACTGGGTCGAAGTCACCTTGAACCTTCACGTAATTTCCACAAAAGCCCAAAGTATTGCTTGTAAATTCCATTTCCAAGATTTGTTTACTTGCATCTCCTCTTAGTACTGGATCTGCTTGTGATGCTTGTGCCAACATCATTTTTCTTTGTAACTCCCTACGTTTCTTCTGCTGTTTCTTAAGTTCTTGAATAGCTTGATTAGTTCCTTGAGTTCCCTGATTTATTTTTTGGAATCTAAAAGGTGATTTTGATCTGAGCTCCTGTCCTGATACTCAGAAAGTCCTTTCATGGTCGATTCCTTATCTTCCAGGCCTAGTTCATGAATCTTCTGATCCATTTGACACATCTGGGTTAAAGTGTTTCCATACTCTTGCTTTAATTCTGTAAAAAAAAATTCAATTTTGCTTGTGAGAGAAAGAATTATTTTTTGAGATATTACGTCTGTAATATCTTTTAAGTCTGGTTCAGCTTTAGCCTTTTTCAGGGGGAGTTTCATAACTGGAAGCATTTTTCTTCAATATAAATCTTTCTTCACCTAAAAAGTCAATTCATTCTTCAGACCAATAGGTGGTGATTGTGTAGTAAAAATGTCTTTCTCAATCAGCCTGTAATATCCAAGTTTTGACTACGCAGTTAGAAAATGATCATTCTTTAGCCATATTTTTCCCCCACTCTCCCAAAATATAATTATAAAGTGTATAACTTTAAACCCTTTAAGTCCTCTGGACTTACACTACTGATGAAGTCCTGTGGTCTACAGTTCTTTAGAAAAGTGAAAACTTACTAAAGTAATCACCTGTATTTAAGTCATCAACGTTTTGGGTGGGTTCCCTGTTTCTCTCAGTAGGTTGGATCCAGTCAGCTTTCCCCATGAATCTTACTCAATTCTCTTTCCTATTACAGTTACTCTTCCACATGACTTTTGTGTAAGTAGGTTGCATGATCCATAGCATAGCATTCTTGGAGGGGACTTTCTCAGCAGCAGAAAAGCTGGTAGGATTCAACCTAATATATATTTGCTGTGGCAAAAGTTATTTACATGGTACACATTTTATTACTGATTAACACTTGTATCAGTCTTTTTTGTGACAATCAGTACAAGCCTAAGCAGAAGAAAAGAGCAAGAGTCCAGTAGCACCTATAGGACTAAAACAATTTGTGGTAGGGTATGAACTTTCATGAGTCACAGCATGGCTATCCATCTTGATGTATCCTAAGCAGAGTTACTCCATTCTAAGCCCTCTGAAATCAATGGGCTTAGAATGGAGTAGTTGTAGTAGTGTTTTTATTATTTTTAGCCTGACAGATTATACACATGCTTAAATCAACATGATATTCTTCTCCTCGCTTTCCAGAAATTGCACTTCTTCTCCCAATATGATCTGCCATGGAGTATCTCAATCAAACTTCAATATGAACAACAGAAGATAAGAGCAATTATAACCAAGCTTGCCTGCAAACATGATAATTAAGCACAAAGATATAGTTAAAACACTAAGGATTACCATTGATTAAATTATATGCAAATTATGAACGAGTGCACAATAAATGGAGAGTTCACTTAATTTTATATATTTATTATTAATAATAATAATAATAACATTCGATTTATATACCGCCCTTCAGGACAACTTAATGCCCACTCAGAGCGGTTTACAAAGTGTTATTATTACCCCACAACAATCACCCTGTGAGGTGGGTGGGGCTGAGAGAGTTCCAGAGAACTGTGACTCACCCAAGGTCACCCAGCTGGCTTTGTGGAGGAGTGGGGAATCAAACCCGGCTCTCCAGATTAGAGTCCCGTGCTCTTAACCACTACACCAAACTGGCTCTCTATCTCATTAAAATGAGATCGTAAATTGGCACATATGTAAAAGGTAAATGTAGTCCACTGCGCAAGCACCGAGTCATTACTGACCCATGGGGGGGATGTTGCATCACAATGTTTCCTTGGCAGACTTTTTGTTATGGGGTGGTTTGCCATTGCCTTCCCCAGTCATCTACACTTTACTCCCAGGGAACTGGGTACCTTTTATGTGGCAATACATGATACTACTCTTTTGTAATTAAATGGATATAGATCTTGGGAACCTACTTCTTTTGTTACATTGGAAATATCTTTATTGGTTTGAATGACCTTTAAAAGATTGGGTTAGACATATAAATTTTCATTGTAACATAGAGTCTCTCTACACAAGACATCTTACACAGGGATGCTCAAGTGAAAGATCTTACACTTGTTCTCTCATTGTGAATACACATGCACTGCTAGGGAGACTGAGTACACTTGAATATAGAAAGTAAGTCACTTGAGCGTCCCCATGTAAGATGTCTTGTGTAGAGAAATTCATATTTAGAAGTGCAAATACCAGTCACCAAAGAGTGATTGCTGCCAGCTTCAAAGATGGTGCCTGCCTGTGATCTGTGTACCAAATAGTGAAGTCTGCCAAAGTTTATTTGCCCTTTTAAAAGAACAGATAGTTCTTAGAACATTAACATTAGAACATAGAACATTAGATAGTTCTGACTCTTCTATGGGGGGATGTCTTTGCTATGGACAACTAGTAGTTTATAGCTCAGTAGCAACAATGCCCATTTTGTGAAAAAATACAATGGGCTCTAGAATACTGATTTGGTGCCCCCTCAGTGGGAAGCGGGTGCTTTCCAGTGGCCTCAAGTTCAGAGTGGGAAGGTGCTGAGAGGAGGCTCAGGGAAGAATGCTTAGGCTGTTGATTTGGTGGACCCTCACCTGGTGGCAAGCGGGCAATTCTCAGCAGCCTCAAGGTCAGAGTCGTTGGCAATGCACCTGCACAAGGATGCAGAGTGAGTTGTCACCAATATGGCTTGCCTTTTATATAGTAGGCAGGGCCGGTACCAGAGGTTCTGGCGCCCGAGGCGGGGGGCGCGCGCACACACCATGGACTGCGTGATGACATCATCACAGATGTCATCACGCGCCGCAGGGGGGCTGGGCAGCTCGCAGAGCCCCAAGCAGAGAAGCTTCAAGCTGCTGCTGGGGCAGCGCGCGGAGGCTGCTCCGTGCGCCGCCCCAGCAACAGTTCACGGCTTCTGCACCCAGCTGGGGCAGAGGAGCGCGCAGCAGAGCTGGTGCTGCTGCAGCCAGCCAGCCAGCCCCGTGCCGCCGCCGCCACATGCCCCAGCTGAGCGCAGAAGCTGCAAGCCACTGCTGGGGCAGCGCGCGGAGGCTGCTCCGTGCGCCACCCCAGCAACAGCTCACGGCTTCTGCGACCGGCTGGGGTGGAGGAGCACGCAGCGGAGCTGACGTGGCTGGCTGCAGCTGCTGCTGCTGCTGCTGCAGCCAGCCAGCCAGCTCTGTGCCGCCACCGCCACACACCCCAGCTGGGTGCACAAGCCGCGAGCCGCTGCTGGGGCGGCGCCCGGAGGCTGCGGCCTGCTGGGGTGTGTGGCGGCGGCGGCGGCAGCAGCACGGAGCTGGCTGGCTGGCTGCAGTAGTAGCTGCATCCCAGTCATGCCAGCTTTGCTGCGCGCGCCTCCGCCCCTGACACCCCCTCTGGCGCCCCTCCAAAAGCCCACACGCCCGAGGCCACCGCCTACCTGGCCTCCATGGGCGCGCCAGCCCTGATAGTAGGATAAGAACTATCAGTTCAACTGTCTATCCTGTTATGCACTGTAGATTTCTTTTCCACTGCAGGGTATCCCCCACTCTGTGAGCTTGCTGTTGTAGCCTCCATTCTTCCTTGTCCAATTGGTTCTTTCTGCTGTCCTTGCATAGTGTCAGATTCTAGTGCGGGTGCTGCGGAGCTGTATGCCTGAGCATCTGGCTTCAACTCCAGGCAGCCCCCAGGGATGTTGCAGTGCCTTGCTCTGTGGCAGGAGGGGGGGTATACCTCACCCTCGCTCCCTCTCAACCCACTCACAGGCCTGTTCAACCTGGCTGCCTCCCGGCTGCCGCCGCCTCCTTCCAGCTAGTTGTTCCTTCCGTTCTTCAGCCCCTCCACTCTTCCTCCTTCCATCTCTCATACTCTCCTTCTCTCTCCTCCTCCGCTCCTAAACAACCCACCCTATATCTCTTCACCCATTCCCAGCTCCACCTACCAGCCACGCTGTTCAGCACTCTAGCCTCAGCCCTGGCCATCTTAGGCAGCAACACTTGGGGTTATTCTGGTACGGCTCTGGGCAGTCACACCTATGCCTCCTTCGCTGGCTGTCGGGCTTCCTTTGCTGATTGCCTCAGGCAGCCCTACCTGAGGTTGCTCTGTTTCCAGCCTCTCCTTTCCAGCCTTCTCTAGCCTGCCTACTGGTTGAGGTGTGGCCCAGTACGGTCTTTGCTGTCCTTCAGCTACTGCTGGTGAGTTTGCTAGTGATCTTGCTGTCTGGTCGTCTCTGATGCCTGTGCCCTCTTGCTCCTGGCTTGGGCTCCTATTCTCCCACCAGCGGGTGGCGCTGACTGGCTTCCCCCTGCCCCATTTGACTCTCTGGGGCTTGGGTGTTTCTTTTCTTTCCTCTGTTGGTGGGTGTGGCAGGGTCTTGGTGTCTGTCTGGGCAACTGCAGCTGAGCGATGGTCATCTGGCTGTCTCCCCTCCCCTTCTCCTGTTAAGTCCGGGGGCAGAGCCTCAGACCCCAGACACACAGATCCAATATATTTATGTTATTGGCCTCATCTGAGTAAAATTCTTGGTTCCATTGGATGAGCTCTTTTCCTAAGCAGCCTCTCATATAAAGATTCTTTATAGATGTTTTTGTTTCTTCCGCCCTAGGAATTCCCTACGCCAAACCAGCTTTCCTTCACTTCTCAGAATCTCAGTGCAACAGACTCTTCTCTTTATGACAGTGTACTTTTCCCCTTTCTTCCTTAATTTCCCCCTTAGACTTCCCATTTGCACCCCAAGCAACAAAGGACAGCATTGCTAGTAGACATGGGCATGAATTGGAATACAAAGCAAATTTTGTCACGAAACGGGCCATTTCATGTGTTGCGAAACCACCTTTTGTGGGGCCAAGGTTATCATGAAATTATCATGACTTTTTAGTCTCTTTCGTTAGCTTCGTGAATAATTTCAGACATGCTGGTGCCGATCCATTGATTCCCTAGGCAACAATGGGCCCAGACCTTTTGTTGCCACTGGAAACCCCAATCATAGCCCACTTTCCCTTGATTGGCAGCTCTCCTAGCCACCTGGAGAGCTTCCATTCTGTCATATACAGCCAGGAGCTTTGGGTCAGTTGCCTAGGCAACCAAGGAGGTGGGCTTTCTGTAGCCATAGGCACACCAATCTCACCCTTCCAAACCCTGTTAGGCAGGTCTGTCAGCCAACCACGGACCTCCTGTTCTGCTCTATTTCAGCGTTTTTTAAATAAAAGGCACCTCTCTCTGCCTCGTGTTTCAGTCCCAGTAGATAGAGGGAGAGGGAGGAGGACCTGTTGCTGGGAGTGAGTGTGTGTGGCAGGATTTGGAATTGTGCTTTTGGCTGCTGCTGTTTTAAAAGAGACTGAAAGAAACCTCTTCTTTTCTGCTCTTGGCCTTACTGTGGGAAGGTCTTTTGGTGAGGGTGCCTTTTTTCCTCCACCCCACCCCACCCTAGTGTCAGGCCTTAGCCTGGCTCTGGGCCCTAGGCCTCCCCTTTTTTATTTTCTTGTCTTTGTTTCTTCTCAATTCTTTCTCTGCTTTTTTGAGGGCTCACTCTTGCTGTTTCCTTTGGTTTTGGTTTAGGGCCTCTCCCCCAAGCACAGTCTCAGGGCCACTGCCTTCTGGCTCTGGGGCTCAGCTTTGTGTGGGTTCCTCTGAGGGCCTTACTCTTTTCTGTTTGCTTTCTTGCTCTTATTGCACACTTGCAGCTCACTCTTGTTTTATGCTCCCACTGTGTGTATCTCATTTTTATTTTGAGCACCTCTCTGTGTCAGCGGTGTTTAGGGGCTCTTCCCACAAGCCCAGTCTCAGGGCCACTGCCTGGCTCTGGGGGCCAGCTTTGAGTGGGTTCCTCCCCTGAGGCCTTATTTTTCTGATTGTCTCCTCTTTCTCTATTTCTGTGCACTTGTTTGGCGCAGCTCACTCTTGCTTTGTGCGCCCACTGTGTGCATCTCATTTTTATTTTGAGCACCTCTCCCATCTGGGCAGGTGTCTCTACGGTGTTTGGGGGCTTCCCCCCCAGTCTCAGGGCCACTGCCTGACTCTGGGGCCCAGCTTGGTGTGGGTTCCTTGCCTAAAGTCTCACACTCTCTTTTATTTTCTTTTAATTTGAGCACCTGTGCCACCTGGCCACGTGTCTGTGCGGTGGATTATTGCTCCTCCACAGTCTCAGGGCCACTGCCTGGCTCTGGGGTCCAGCTTGGTGAGGGTTCCTGCCTGAGGTCCTGACTCCTTTTCTGTTTGCTTTCTCTCTCTTGCTTGCTGTGCACCGGTTTGGTGCAGCTGACTCTTGTTTTGTGCACCCACTGTGTGCATCTCATTTTTATTTTGAGCACCTCTCCTGCCTGGGCAGGTGTGTCTGTTGTGTTTAGGGGCTCTCCCCCCAAGGCCAGTCCCAGGGCTACTGCCTATCTCTTGGGCACAGCCTTGTATTTCACCTGAGGGCGGAAACTCCTCAAAGTTATCTTGTTTCTTTTGCTTCCAACATTTACTTGTCTTTGTTTCTTCTCAATTCTTTCTCTGCTCTTTTGACGGCTCACTCTTGCAGTTTTCTTTGGTTTCAGTTTAGGACCTCTCCTAAACCAAATAAGTTATCTTGTTTCTTTTCCTTCCAACATTTCTGTGTGTAGCACTATGAGGTGTGGAATGAAGGGCAAGGGTGATCGTGGGGTGAGGAAGTGCACAGCTTGTCCTGGTTGCCCATCGGAGCCTAGCAATACTGGGGGGAGGTCTTGGAGGCACCAGAGACTCCAACTGCAGTAGATCTCCCTGTGGGGGTAGTGGAGGAGGCAGAACAGGTCTTACCACTGGCAGGAGTGGAACTGGATATCCTCAAAATTTTTGAGGAAAATAACGAGGGGGAATCTCAGGAGGAATGGCAGGGTTTGGGGGAGGCATCCAGCTCCTCCAAATCCCAAACTCTTGGGGCTGTCCCTGCCTGCAGTCTGCCTCTCATTCCATCTTCCCAGCCCTGCACCACACTGCGGCCAGTAAACCTTCGTCCTCCTCCTGACTCGCCAACTCCCGGTTGCTGTTTCAGTCAGGCACTGTGGCAGCACTTCCAGCCCCTTCCCAACAACCCCTGTGCAGTGCGGTGCCATTCCTGCAATGTCCTGGTGGGTAGGGGCTGTGACCCCAAGCACCTGTCATCAACCGCCCTTTGCTTGCATCTTCAGAGGCAGCACCCAAGCCTGGTGCCATGGAGCAATGTGAGTTATCTGGTGGGTGGAAGACAATGGCTTCTGATCAGAAAGAAGGGGGAGGGTCATGGGAGCCCACCCCGAGCAAGAAGCCTACCTCCGAGGGTGCTGCAGGTGGGAGTGGAACGTCCAGGCAGGCTACCTTGCAGGAGGTTGTCCCCTCAGAGTCAGGGATGGTGCCTATCAAAAGAGTCAGGGGGAGGGCTCAGGAGGCGGGCATTTGTGTGCCAGTGGACACGATTGCCCTGGAAGGACTCCCTTTGTCTATCGTGAACGGTGTGGGCTTTCTGAGGCTGCTGCATCATTTCGCCCCCTCTACCGCAGTGTGTGAGAGATGGTTGCTCAGGAGCTGTCACATGCCAAAGGTTGTACAGTGCACTTCACGGCAGATATGTGGAGCGGTTGCCATCACATCTACCTTGCTCTCACTGCCTATTGGTGGCAACCGAAGGACCTCCACTGCCCCAGGGAAATGCCAAGGCCCCGGGGTGAAGTGCTGCCCTTGCAGCTGGGGTACAGAGTGATTATGCTCCAGGCACGGGGGATGAACAATGATCACATGGGGAGGAACATCACCACCACAATCAAGGCTGGGCTGAGTGGGCACCCAGGGGTTATTTTGTCCATGGCATCATGGTCACCAATGTGGAAAGCAACATGCTGGCAGCCCTGAGAGAGGCCTCCCTCGATGGCCTTGTCTGCCTGGTGCATAAGCTGCACCTGATCATGGTGGATGCTCTTGGGTTAAATAGCAAGGTCAAGGCCACCTGGGACCAGGCAACATTGTCCATGTGTGACTTGTTGGACAACTGCCAGGGTCTGGCTTCACACTTCTGTAGTGTGAAGTCTTTGTGTGAGCTGCTCCAGAGGCAGGGGGAGGGGGGATCCTGAGCACTACCTCTATCAGGACATGCCCACCCACTGGAACTTCACTTATGACATGGTCCGTCATCTAGTGGAGCAAAAAAACCCTGGTCCAGGACATCATGTCATCCGTGGCTATTATGTGGGAGGGAGAGGAGGTCAGCATCAGCTATGTGGACTGGTTGGCCCTCTCCCAAATGGTCTGTGTCCTTAAGACCTTTAAGGAAGCTACTGAGCTCCTATGCTCGTACCAGTCCAGCCTGGGACAGGTCATCCCCCTGATCTATAGGCTGGACTGAGTGCTGGTCGATGAGCTGGTGAATGAGGAAGATCTTGCCCCCAGGGTCAGGGACTTGGTCAGGAGGTTACAGGTGGGCATAGACACCTGCTTGCATCCTCTCTGCCAGGAGCAGCCATACAAAATGGCCTGCATATGTGACTCCTGGATAAAGGACATTATCGCCATGCAGGAAAGCCAGCTGCAGGACTGGAAGAAAGTCCTGTGCCGGGCGGTGCACAGGTATCAGGCACAAAAAATGAGACGGAGGGTTAAGGATGTGGTGGGGGTGGAGAAGGAGCAAGAGGCTGTAAATGAGCAGGGCGTCCCCAGCCATGAGAGCTCTCCCAACAGGGACCTTTGGTCATATGCGGTGAGCTGCGTGGTTGATGCCAGCAGGGTTGGTGCATCTGTCAGGGCAGAGGACTTGGTGTGGGCCATGTGCGAGAGTACCTTGCCAAGCCCCCCGAGCCCCCCCTCCAACTCCTTGGAGTACTGGGCACAAAAATCTGCCATCTGGCTGGACCTCTCCATCATGGCCACTAACATTCTCTCCTGCCCTCCCACCAGTGTCCAGAGTGAGCAGGTATTCTCCCACCTGGGAGACATTCTTCATCCCCACTGCACACATCTGCACCCAGACCTGGTGGATATGCTGTCTTTTATTAAGGTCAACCTCTCCCTGCTTGGGTATCCCTCCCTGGACCTGTTCTTTTCTGGGCCCTGAGCCACCCTGGATCGATATGTGTCTGCCCACCTACCGCCAGGCTCCAGGGGAAAGCTTCCTCCTGTGGTCCTGTTGCAAGGGCTCAGTCGCTCACTCTTCTTTTTGTTTTATTTACTCCTTCACTCTTGTTTTCTTCCATTTTCCCTCATGGGAAGGTGTCTGAGTTCTGCTGCTGATTTGGGGGGGGGGGGGGGTTCTGGGGCAAAGCTGAGTGTGGGCACCTCCCCTGGAGGACAACCGTTTTGTTTGTGTTCCTCCTTACTCTTGCTTTGAACACCTGTCTCTGTGTGCTGTTTGGGCACAAGTCTCGAGGGCCGCTGCCTGGCTCTGGGGCAAAGCTGAGTGTGGGCACCTCCCCTGGAGGCTCACATGGAACAACCTTTTGTTTTTGTTCCTCCTTACTCTTTTTTTGAGCACCTGTCTTGAATGGCAGGGTGTCTGTGCGCTCTTGGGTGCCAGTCTCGGGGCTCTGGGGCCAAGCTGAGTGGGATCCTTGCCCGAGGGCTCACATGACTGATATTCTTTCTTGGAGCACCTGTCCTGAATGTAAGGGGTCTGTGGGTTATGTTCCTCCTGCGCCAAAAGTAAAGTGATCCACCATCAGGCTCTGTCTGGGCCACTCACACATCCTTAAGGGGGAAGGCCATGTCAGTCAGTCTGTAGCACTGTCAAATATCTCCTTGGGGGGGGGTCTGTTTCAATTGTGTGCTGCAGTAGGTACTGCTGCAAACCAAAGAGCAGGAAGCATCTGTCAATGCCGCCAACTCCAACTGGTGGGTTTTACTGGCAGGAGGCGGAGTCTTATTTTGAACACTGGTCCCTCTTGAGAGGGTGTGGAGGGTATCTGTCGGTACTACCATTTCTGGAAGGTGGGTTCTGTGGGCACTGGCAGCCACGACTCTTCAGCATGGGGGATGGGCATAGCTCAGCTGTGCTGCCTTGCTGTCTCTGTGCATGAGACTGTCTCCTCCCCTCCCCGACATGGGGCAGGGGTTCTGCCAGTGCCACCATGTCTGCCAGGTGGGTTCTGTAGGTCCATGTTGGTCCCTGGCAGGGGAGAAAGGTGTGCTGCCTTGCAGTCTCCATGCAGAGGCCTTATTTTGAGAACCTGTGCTTCCTGGAAAGGTGTAGGGGTGACTGGCAGGCATGATTCCATTGTGTGACTCTCCTGTCCCAAGGTGAGGGAGCCAGCCCCCCTGGGCATTTAGCATTTCCTCCCCCAAGGGGGAGGCATCTGTCCATCCATCCCACCCTCCTGTGCATGTCCTGGGGTGAGGGAGATGCCCCCCAGGCATTTAGAATTTCCTCCCCCCAAGGAGGAAGCATCTGTCTGTCTGTCCTACCCTCCCATGCACATCCCTTGGTGAGAGAGATGCCCTCCGGGCATGTAGAGTTTCCTCTCCCCAAGTGGGAGGTGTTCATCCATCCCACCCTCCAATGCACGTCCCAGGGTGAGGAAGATGCCCCCCAGGGCATGTAGTTTCCTTCCCCCAAGGGAAGTGCCACTACGTATGGTGAGTGGGTTTTCTCAGAAGCCTCAGCTCCTTTGTAGGGGCATGTGTCCTGGGACATGTACTACATGAACTGCTCTGTCTTGGGGACTGTCTCTTCCCCTCCCTGACTTGGGGCAGGGGTTCTGCCGGTGCTACTATGTCCATGTGCAAGTGAAACTAGAGAAATCTCACGGGAGAACAAAATCGGTATACAAAAATATATTCACATAAATACAAAGTGTGCATTGCTACTTTAAATGTAGTGCATTGCTACTTTAAATGTAAACAGACTTTTATAACGGCCAACTGTGGTGATGTCTATTTCGGATGACCTATATTCCAAATTAAAGTCTAGGAACAAAGTCCAAAATAAAGTCCCAAATAAATGCGTCCTGTGTCTTCTTTGTTAATTACAAATCTTTCTCCTCACGGTAGCAAAACCGAAGAGCACAGCTCCACACCCTATCTGGGGCCAGCTGAATGGCTCAGATTTCACCTCAGAATGGCTGAATGGCTCAGATAGGGCGGCCCCAGATAGGGCGTGGAGCTGTGCTCTTCGGTTTTGCTACCATGAGGAGAAAGATTTGTGATTAACAAAGAAGACACAGGACGCATTTATTTGGGACTTTATTTTGGACTTTGTTCCTGGACTTTAATTTGGAATATAGGTCATCCGAAATAGACATCACCACAGTTGGCCGTTATAAAAGTCTGTTTACATTTAAAGTAGCAATGCACTACATTTAAAGCAGCAATGCACACTTTGTATTGATGTGAATATATTTTTGTATACTGACTGTTCTCCCGTGAGATTTCTCTAGTTTCACTTGCACTTGTAATTGTATGGGAGAAGCCATTTTTGTTTGGGTGCCACTTTGTCCGGCAGGTGGGTTCTGTAGGTCCCTATTGGTCCCTGGCAGGGCAGAAGGGGATAGTTCACCTGTGCTGTCCTGTGGTCTCCATGCAGAGGCCTTATTTTGAAAACCTGTGCCATCTGGAAAGGTGTGACTGGCAGGCATGATTCCGTTGTGTGACTACTATCCCAGGGTGAGGTAGATGGCCCCCCAGACATTTGTAATTTCCTCCCCCAAGGGGGATGCATCAGTTCATCCATCTCACCCTCCCATGCATGTCCCAGGGTGAGGGAGACACACACCATGGGTTCTCATTAACCACCATCAGTCCTCCTCAGAACATGGGCCGGGCATTTTTTCTATCCTCGATGCTTCTCCCCCAATAAATGTGAAACAGTATCCCTAGGTGCCACCATGTCTGTAAGGTGGGTTCTGTGAACAGGCAACGGGCAAGAGTTCGTCCATCCATTCCATCAGAATACTGTCTCCCCTGAACCTCTGTCCATTCAGTGCTGCCATGCCTGGCTGGTGGGTTTTGTTGGCAGCCGTCCCAAAGAGTAGGACTTACCCACATGCTAGACATGATGTGTGCCCCTTAGGGCCAAAGGGGGCTCTTTGGGCCACCCCCCAAACCTGTTGGTGGGGGAGGGCCCCCCATAAGAGTGGGTCTTAGAGTAACCACCCCCCAAGAGAGAGAGCCATCCATCCTTCTGTTCATTCCCTGCTGCCATGTATGGCAAATACAGACTAACACAGCTAACTCCTCTGGATCTCCCCCCAAAGAGGGGGAGGTATCTGGCACTGCTGCCATATCCAGCAGGAATGATATGGTTGGCACCCCTTGGGGCACAAGGAGGTGTGGGCCACCCCCCTCCTGAACCCATTCCCCATGGGAGGCAGAAGGGAGGTGGTTGGCTCCACTGACTGCCTCATGGGCCCACAAGGAGGGGTGGACACCGAGAGAACCCACACACCGTATTTGGGGGCTGCCCCTTAGGGCACAAGGGGGGAAGACCACCCCCACCCCTGAGCCCATTGCCCACAGAAGGAGAAGGGAGGCAATCAGCTCTGTTGACCATCTCCCAGGCCCGCGAGGAGGGGCAACCACTAAGAGAACCCACATGCCATATTTGGGGGATGCCCCTTAGGGCACAAGGGAGTGCAGGCCACCCCACTACTGAGCCCATTCCCCGTGGGGGACAGAAAGGGGGGTGGTCGGCTCCACTGACTGCCTCATGGGCCCACGAGGAGGGGCAGCCACCAAGAGAACACACATGCCATATTTGGGGGCTGCCTCTTATGGCACAAGGGGGTGCAGGCCACCCGCACCCCTGAGCCCATTGCCCACGGGGGGCAGAAGGGAGGCAGTCAGCTCTGCTGACTGCCTCCCGGGCCCACAAATAGAGGTGACCACTGAAAGAACCCACGTGCCATATTGGGGGGCTGCCCGTTAGGGCACAAAGGGGTGCAGGCCACCCCCATCCCTGATCCCATTGCCCATGGGGGGCAGAGGGAGGCTGACCACCTCCTGGGTCCACAAGGAGGGGCGGTCACCAAGAGAACCCACACACCATCTCTGGAAACCATGCTCTGTTCATTCAAGTTTCCAGTTCTGAAAAACACCAGGCTAACAAAACACTCTACACCTGACAATAGCCCTGCAGAGAAGATTAGCACATCAAGCACCAATCCATATGCAAAAGAACCTCCTCAGGATTCAGTGAAGCCTCCCACCATTAGCATTCCACACCCTGGGAAACTCTTACAGGATGACTCAGCTCAACCCCACCCCTCCTGAGTAGATAAAAATGACCTGCCAACATCTTTTCCACGCTGTGACACAGAGATCTCTGTCTTTTGGTGCTACACCTCTGAAGATGCCAGCCACAGCTGCTGGCAAAACGTCAGGAACTACAATGCCAAGACCACAGCAATACAGCCTGGAAAACCCACAACAACCATCGTTCTCCGGCCATGAAAGCCTTTGACAATACATTTTCCAAGAGTATTGGCTAGGGATCCTGACGTGTGTTGCCATCTTCTGGGCATAGAGCAGGAGTCACTGGGTGTGTGGGGGGAGGGGGTAGTTGTGAATTTCCTGCATTGTGCAGAGGGTTGGACTAGATGACCCTGGACATCCCTTCCAACCTGTCAAGCCAAGCCGTGCCCACCTCACTCCCCATCATTCTTCTGTGCTGCCTTCCACCCGGGGGGGGGGGCGGTTTGGGGATTCCTCCCTCGGCCACAGAGTTGTGGTGGGGAGGGGAGTTATTTCACCCTCTTCCTCCTACTACCTGGTTGCACGTGCTCTCTTTCCCTCTCTCTTGCTCTCCAGCAATGCCAACCAAGCTCTCCTTCCTGGCCTCACGGGGAGGAAACCCTTTTATCCCTCTCCCGGTTCCCTCTCCCCTTTCCCTTCCCCAATCACCCTCCATCTCTGGCTTGTCTGTCTCCCTTCCCCTTGCTGCTTCCTGCATGATGGGCTTTCTGGTCTTCTAATCCCCTCTGGTTGGCCTTTCCCTCTGGAACGAGCCCACCTCCTGAGTTACACTCAGCGTGCCAAGATTATGGCCTCTACCCTTCACCCTTGTACCCGCTCCCAGGCGACAGCCATATCTCACTCTGCCTGTCCCTGTTGCTGCTGTGTGCTGGGGTGTTCCTTCTCTTGGCCTCTGCACCTCCTGTTGCTGCCTGAGTAGGCAGGGAAGGCTCTTTGTGCATTGGTCTCTTCATCCTGCTCCTCCTCCGTGGCTCCTGCTGAGCTCCGAACTCTGCTGGCTGTCTCCGCTAGGGGTGTGCAAACCCAGACCGTTTTGGTATTCCTGTTTCGATTATTACTGAAACAAGAAACCGTTTCGGTAATCGTGAATACTGAAACAGCAAGCCGTTTTGGTATTCGCGATTCGATAATCGTTTCGGTATTTCGGCTTGTTTTGGCTATTGATTTCAATGGGAAAACCCTCCCCAGGCTTCCCGGAAGCCTGGGGGAGGCATTTTCCCATAGAATCAAGCCAAACTTGGTGGGAACCTTTTCCTAACTATCCTCTAACTCCCCCCCAAGTTTCAGAAAGATTGGACTTTGGGGGGGCCATGTTATGCCCCCCCAAACCAGGTGACCCTATCCTCGCCTAGGAAGGGAAAGCTTTTTGCTTGCTGCTGCTGATCTCCCTTATTCCCTATTATTTGCTTGCTGCTGCTGATCTCCATTATTTCCTATGGGGAAAAAATGAAGAGGCTTGAGTGGCTGGGGGTGGCATTTTGCATGCAAAATGCCCCCAACCCTCAGGGGATCTCCTCCCACCTGTCCTCCCACCATCCACCAAGGCTCAGCCTGCTCCCACCTGGGGGGGCATTTTATGGCCTCCCAAAGTAGGTGCTCTCCCCCCCCCCCTTTCTCCACTATTTCCAAGGTGGGAAATAACAGAGGCTTGTCTTGCTAGGGGTGGCATTTTGCATGCAAAATGCCCCCAACCCTTGGGGGCCCTTCTCCCACCTTTCCTCCCACCCCCACCAAGTCTCAACCTGCTCCCACTTGCGGGGCCATTTTATGGCCTCCCAAACTAGGTGCTCTCAGCCCCCAAAATCCACCCCCTACAGCCCCACACATACCCAATCCCCCCCAGCAGCCACACACAGACCCAAATCCCCACATTAGCTCCTCACAGACCCAAATCCACCCCCAGCAGCCCCACACCCATCATAACCCCAGGAACAGGCTGGCCAGCCATCCCGCTTTGTTCCCTATGCTGGGAACTTTTAAACTCTCTTTCCCAGGGCAATTCTGCACAGCCCAGGGGTGCCACAATGGTGGGCACACTTCTGAGTGCCAGCTTGTCCCTGTGAAAGAGCACCTGATACACAGACACCCTCCCCCTGACACCCCCACCACCTACAGAGATGGCTGGCCAGCCTGCCCCATTGTTCTGGGAGCCAACCTCACAAAAAAGAATGAACCATGAACACACACTGAATCAAGTTTTAAACAATTTATTTTCTCACTTGCAAAGTACAATTGGGCAAAGCGTCATGGCACATCACATTAGCAGTGCCCCACTCAAAAGGATAACACAATTCACTTTACATCAAATAATCTTTTAAAAAAATACACTTTTATAAACACTTAATTTCTGGAACTGCTTTAGGTTACACAGTAGGGGGGCACAACAGGGCATGAAAAAAGCTTTCTAGACAGAATTCTAGACAGATTTAAAACAACTAACTTCAAATCAGAGCATCACCAAAACCACAAGACCTTTCCAAAAACACTTTATTTCTTGAACAGCTTTGATTTACACAGCTGTAGGGCACAAAAGGGCATGATAGCAGCTCATTACACAAAAATAACACAACTCAATATCAGACAATCACCAAAAACACAATAACCGCTATAAACACTTTATTTATGGAAAAGATGTGGGTTACATAGCGGGAGGGCACAAAAGGGCATGAATGCATTTCACCAGACAAAAGTAACACAACTCACTTCAGATCATAGAATCACCAAAAATACAATTCCTTTCAAAAACACTTTATTTATTGAAAAGATTTAGGTAGCACAGTAGTAGGGCAAACCAACAGGCATGCCAGCATTATCCTAGCCAGAAAATGACACAACTCAGTTGACATCAAGTAGGCACAACACAATACCTGAAAAAAACAGCTTATTTGCTTAACCCCTCTAGCTAACACATCCTCCATTGCAGAAAACAAGGACAGACTAAAAAAACCCACACACATACAATTTTTTTCCAAAATCGCTTTAATTCTTGGTGCATGAGGCCATCTCCCATCCCTCCAAAACCAAACTTAATCGGGGGAAACCATTGCAACAAGGTCCAGCAGAACCATTGTCATTTCCTGCAGCCATGCTTTCAGTTCAGCAACACAAACCTGGACTGGGCACTGCCACAGGCACTACACAGTGGCATTTATGGAGCAGTGTTGCAGAGGTTCCCCCCTCCCCCACACCAACCTCAGCATTTAACTCAAAACAGCTGTGAGACATCATCATCAGCTGGTGCCCATCCCCAACTCTGCCCCAACTGTCCCCCAAACCCAGCAAGCAAACCCAACAGTAACATTAAAACTTTTTTTTGTTTTTTTTCTTTTTCTTTTAACATTCAACTTTGAAAAAACATTTAAAACATTCAAACAGCATTTAACATTTTTACACTGCACATCAGCATCCCATTCCCTACCTAAGCAGTCCCTATCTCAATCTTAACCTATTTCTCCCTCCAGCGGCAATCAAAGCTTCTGGGGCATTATTTTTCAGAATAAATTTGGTCCCACAGGGTCTGTCACAGTACTGGGAGATGTTTTAAATTCCCTTTGGGGGGGAGGTGTTCAAATTGCAGGGTGGATTCCCTTTGCCACTGGTACCTAACCACCCTCCTTCTGCTGGCCAGTTTTAACTGCCTCTAAGAGTCTTATGCAGGGGAGAGCGCGATTCCAAAGGACTGGACTCACAGAGGATGCAGGCCACAAGTCGGGCTCACCTCAGTCACTCTGGAAGTCCAGTCCTGAGAAATCGAAGAGGCGAGAGTTGACCTTCAGGAAGCTCAACTGCTCAACTCTCCATGGGAGAAGGCGAGAGCGATGTGGGCTGACAATGTCGCCCGCATGAGAAAAGACACGCTCGCTCTCCATGCTCATCGGAGGGCATGAGAGCAGCCGCTGCACCTCGAGGGAGAGGTCCAGCCAGACCAACTCCTTCTTAGCCCAGTAGCTGAGCGGATCGGTGGAGAGCAACTCGCAGGGCTCCGCAAGGTAGTCCCTGAGCACTGCCTCCGCCAAATCCTCTCTCACGTTCCTCACGATCCCAGAGGGGCCGAGGGCCCACCGGAGCATCTCCATCTCCATCGGCACTCCGGTGGTGGCTGCAAGGGGGGCCCGCTCAGAGGGGGCATGAGAGGGACCCGCACAGCAGGGCCCCTCTCGCATCCCCTCTGTCGACAGGTGTCCCCTCGCGGCCTGCCTGCGCCTCACCCAAGTACAGAGGCCGTCTCTGGCTTGGGTGAGGTTCCTGTCCCGCTTGGCGAAAGTGCCCTTGATTCGCGGGTTGCACATGGTCGCCAACATGTACGACATGTTCTGTGTGAGAGGTGTTAGCCTGGCAACTATGCCACACTGCAGCCTTCTCTCCAGTGCGCGCACCGCTGGAACGAGGTCAGCACGAGGTGCGTCTGGGTCTACAAGGGTGGCCAGCTTCCTCTGGAGTGTGTGCACCAGGGGAATGACCAGACCCAGGGTCGCCGTGTCTGACGAGACCGCCACAGTGAAGTCCTTGAAGGGCTTCAGGACCTCCACTGTCTGGGTGATGGTGAGCCAATCCTCCTGGCTGAACTCACCCACCTGACTCACACCGCAGCTCTCGGAGAGCCACGCATGGAGTGCGGCCTGCTGCTCCACCAAGAGCTCAAACATGGCACAGGTGGAGTTCCAGCGAGTGCTGATGTCAGCAAACAGTACGTGCTCTGGCACGCCTGTCCTGACCTGCTTCAGGCACAGTTTGTGAGTGGCTGTCATGCTCCACTCAGATGGGGGGGCTGCCGCAGCAATCCCCCTCTCCCTCCCCTCCTCCCGTCTAGATTTATCTCTGGCCTTTCCCCCAGGGCCCCTCTCTGCTTTCCTTTCTGCCATGCTTTCCCCTCGCAGAAGCTACTCTGACTATTCCGTAATCAAGGGAAAACAAAGGTGAATTTTGTTTTCAAGACCTATCTACCTACTTCTAAATCTGTTCTTCTTGTGGCTCTGTAACTTGTCTTGGAGATGGTCAATGTAATGTCTTTTTAAACAACCCTATTTATGTTGGGGGACCTGAGCCTGCCAAACAGCTGAATTCCTCCGGAATTGAGCTGGCCCTAAACCCCAATAACAAGTGAAAGCCTTAGACACTTACAAGACTAGTATGCCTGGGCCAGACTGGCTCCACCACGGGTGCTAGAGATGGGCAGTGGAACCCTAGTTGTGGGGGCACTAACGGGAAGCCTATTAACAGCTATACCAATATGTGTATGTATGCATATATATATGAATAGAAATCAAACATAACCTAACTCTAACTACTGCTTGTCCTACTGATCCCTATTTACTGCTTTAAACAAGCTACGCTTGGTTCCCTATCGATTAAGTTGAGGGAAATTAGCCACTGAACACCTACAAACTGGCCTACCTTCCTAAGACACTATTTAACAGGAAAAACTTTTCTGTGGTGTGTCTGTGTGGGGTGTGGATGCGGTGTTCTGAAAACGTGCCTCCCCCTTCCCAAGCTAGCAAAACCCCACCCCTATGCCCACCCAAATGTAAACCCACAGACTCACTTACCAGTCCTGCAGTCCAGCGATGTTCAGGCAGACAGGCGTGCAGCTAGTCCTCCTCTCCTCCTCGAGGCTGTTAAGAAAGGTGGGATGTTAACAGAGAGTCACAAACTGCACAACCTCTAAAAGTCAAGGCCCAGATCTGTTTTGGGCCTGGACAGGCATAAAGCCACGGTGGAAAGCCAGGCCAGAGAGTTAAAAGTCAGGAAACATTCAAGCAAGCAAATAATCCTGTTTCTCAAGCAGAAATAGTAAGCCAAGCCATGGGAAAAACAAAGGCCCACCCTACAGAGCAGGCCTGTGGGCCAAAGGCAGCACAGTGAAGAGCAAGGCCAGAGATTTAAAAGGCAGGAAACATTCAAGCAAGCAGTGTTGAAACCCCCCCCCCCAAATTATCCTCTTTCTCAACCTGAAAAAGTAATCCAAGCCAAGCCATAAGAAAACAAGACTAAACTGAAACATTTTTTAGCAGAGGCCAGCAAATTGGTGCAGCATCAATTAATTTAAACAAAATCTGTGCCTTCCCTTCCTCCCATCATTCCCCTAAAGAAAAAAAAAAATCCTACCAGTCCTCCTCTCCTGATGAATGGCCAGCACAGTTGATCCTCCACAGGCAGAAGGCCAGGCAGATGTCCACCAGGTGCAGTCCAGAAGTCCACGAAGGCAGGCAGCAAAGAAGCAGTCTCACTCCTCTCTCAGCAGCAACAGAGGCTGACCCAGTCCTGCCACAAATTTAAATCCCCTGATGCAGCTTCTGCCAAAGATTTGAATCTATTGGCTGGAAGAAGGATGCAGCAGTGGGATTGGTCACTCCTAAGTCCCCCCTCCCTTGCCTTACCTCCCCCACACTCCTACTCTATCACTCCTTCCTGCTCCCCCTCCGCTACCTGGGAATTTTGGCAGGAATCTGCTAGCTTCCATTGCTTTTCAAATGCAAAGTGCAATGCTAGCAAGCAATCAAGCACCTTGCATTTACAAAGCAAAAGGATTCCCTCCTTTACAAGAGGGGTGAGGGGTGAAAGAAGGTAGTGAGTCAATCACTCCTTCTCCCCCCCTCCCCTCTTCAAAGAGCCTGCAGGAAGCTGTAGCTGTAGCTTCCTGCAGGATTTTTCTGGACGCTTGCAATGCAAACGGCTAGCAAAATCAAAATGGTGATTCTCGGTTACCGAAATGATTACCGAAACATACCGAAACATTTCAGTAATCGCTGTTTCGGTATTGCCGAAATGTTTCGGTAATTGAGAAAAGTTTCGGTAATACCAAAACAAACCGAAACAGGTTTGTTTTGGTATTTTTCCGGTTATATGATAACCAAATTGCACACCCCTAGTCTCCGCTTGAGTAAGGGGTTCAGCTGCATTGGGGAGGGGTGGGCTGGGGCTGAGTCCAGTGTAAAGGGCAGCGATGGACACAGCCTTATGATTCTATGATTCTATTGTGCTAGGAAAGGATCTGTGTATACTACAGACTGCAATGTTTCCAAATAATCACCCCATATGGTTCTACCCATGCAGAGGACATACTACATGTGACAGGCCTGGCTAAAGGACCTATTTGGGTAACATAAAGGCCTGTGTTTTCTCATTGGAATGCTAGTATTTCTTTCTTTTTGTGGCCCTGAAAATGCCAGCAAAAAAGTGGTTATTTCCAGACTAACATGGGATTAAGATCCTTTTCTAGGTGAGTCCAGGTGCTTAGCCTATAGATACTGGTTATTTCTCAATTCATTGCTGAGCTGTGGCAAGTGGGGGGGTCAACACTGGCAGCATATCAGTGTTTATATATGAAAGAGTTATTGTGGTATCTTTAGCATCACCATTTGTCATATTTTCCATCCCTAGTTAATGTGGAGACATTGTTGGAATAACATTATGAATCATGAGTGACAATATTTTGGTAACGACTCTGTGGGAGTGGCTGGCGCTATGTCTATGAAATGTCTTCCCACTATTGTGCTTTGATTTTGCTACAGGAAATCTTTTGTACTCTATCTGAAAACTATTACAGCTGCAAATGTGTGTTTCTGTTGTTCAGTACCTTGTGGTATTTTACTTGGTTCTAATAAAAAGCTTTTATACTACTGTTTCTTTTAGATTTTTTAAAAATATACCAGCATAGTGTATGTGTCAGTTTATGGAATTCAAGTTACTCTGATTTCATCTCCCACCCCTTTCTGAAAGAAATCCAAGGTCTCTTGGTTCAAAGGTTCTTTATTGAAAGATTATATTCAAAGTACAGGTGCCCATAATTAATCCAAAGACATGAAAGCTTCTGGCTGACCATGAAGCTTTGTTGAGAATGACTTGTTAGTTACAAGTTGCAATATATCAAAACCTCCTTCCACTCCCCCCTCCCCATTGCCTGGCTACAGTAGATGCCTGAGAAGGCAAGGGAAGCTCCTCCAAGGTCGATGTCTAGTCTGGGTAGATAAGGCCTTCCTGGGAACACAGCTGGCTCTCTGTGAACCTGTAGGCGAATAACGCTGGAAAACTACAGCATCAGAAAGCATCAGAAAACAATATGGCGTTACTGTGGATAGCAGGCCTGACAGAATGTCAACAGTTTTTTTGTTTATTTTGCTTATTAAAAAAACAAATCAAATTCTGAAATAAATTCATTCTTTTTACTGATTCATACTTGAAGCACAATTCAAGAAGTTACAGTTCTGTTACTGGAAATTTTTAATAGGTAGGGACAAATGAAAATCTCTTTAAAAGGAACCAAGTTATACATGTAATGCTGGGAGATGTGCCCCAAATGCACTTCCAACATGTTTAAAGATAGAAGAGCTTTAATACAACTGCTCTTTTTGTTGAACAAGATTACATGAACTGTTTATACAAAGCGGCAATTTTTCTAGTACTTGGAATGAATGAAAAAGGAAATTTCTATTGTAATTTATCAAACAACATCTTATTTCATTTTTTCCCTTCAAGACTACCAAAACAACCTTTCAAAAACTTGTGAAATTACCATATACCTGAAATCTGTAAAGATTTATTTTATATTAGCCTTCAGTGTCCCTTCCATGCTCAGATGAGGTGAAAATTGTATTGCAGTCCTTCCACAGAATGCATAATAAAGGGCTGGATTTTTTTCCAGAGAGCGGTATTGTATGCAAAATGTCTGAAGACATGGAGGTGGAAGACATGGTTTGCTCTGTTAAACCCTGTTAGACATGGTTTGTTCTGTAGATTTTGAGTAGTACTTTCTCTGTGATGGCCCAGCATTGTATAACTCTGTCTCCAGACGGATCACCTGATATGGTTTCCAGGTAGCAGATTTGAGGGAACAGCAACAACAAGTATTATCCTGACTTCTTTTCTACACCAGGGGTTTTTAAAAGCAGCACAGCAAGCCAGTCCTGAAGATCTTGAGCTTCTCACAAAAGTCTCTCCACTAATTCTGGCTGTCTTTTAGTAGGACAATCAAAGTGGTGGCCAAATATTTGTAGGAGGACGTAATATTGTGAGAGTTCAGGCAGCTCTAAAGGGCATGCTTGGTTTACTGCATTATTCTTAAAGAGCAAAGAACTAAGGTGATTATCCCCCATGACTACTGGATGGGGCTGGTGGCAGAAACAGTGAGGCATGGGTGAGGCAGCAGTGAGGCAAATATTGCTACCATGGCTAGCAACAAAGCCACTACTTAACCAGCACTGCCCATGAAACATATAAAATTCCTCATTTAAGCTCTTATTCACCAGCATAATTCAGAATCTAGACATTTTGATTTGGAATGTACCAAATAAAATCCCCACTTTATGCTGTCAATCTGTGCACATTGTCAATGCAATTCTATACAGAGCAACAATAAATCCATTTATTTTAATGGATTTAGAAGAATGTAATTCTTCTTAGTATTGCTCAGTGTCTCATTTATGTTCATCTGTTTTACCACTGTTCATACCATTAATCTCAACATATATATTTGGTAGCTATGTTGAGTTTCTGATATAGGAAACCCATGTGGAAAACAAATGTTTTAAATAAAAAACCCCAAATATATTTATGTATGTAATTATATTTAAAATTCTCTCCTCCCTCATTAAAACAGTGTTAAATTAAAATTGTATCATCCTTGATGGAGGTTTCTTTTTCATCTATCAGTTTTTTCCAAACAAGTGAAGTGTCACATTGAGGGATGATTTACATATTCATAACATGGTTTGTATTCTGGACCTTTGTTAAATGTTTTCAAAAGATGCTTCCCCCTGTTAAATACGTAATTAAATTAGTAGAATATCCAGATAACTTGAAAACTGAATCATGTCATGTGCTTTATATATTTTGTAGAATATGAAGCAAATTTAAAAATTCAACTAAAAGTAATATGTTACATTGTATTTTCATTGCAATTGATAACAAACTCCCATTAAAAAAACCACTGGAGAGATTACAAATCAAGAACACTATAGAAATGTTTACAGATTCTACTTACTGGATAGATACACTGTCTTCTGTTTATTTTTTTAAACAATCTTATGCTGACTGTCTGTTTAATGGTAGTCTACAATTTAGGATGGTTTCTGATTCATATCAATATGTGCTATAATTAGGCTTGTCAGGTCTGTGGGGCCAAACTTTCAGCTCAATCCTAAACCATGAGACAGCGCTGTGGCTCATGCGTGGACATAAATGCGGTGCTGCCCCACTCCTCCCTATGGACTTTTGCCGGAGAGTCCTGCCAGGGGCCAAGCTCAGAGAGGCAAGACACAGCTACAGCCAACAGCACTTGCTCGCTGTTCCCCTGACAACCCTGCCCACACCAGCCAAAGGCTGCACCATTCCTGACAGGCAGGCAAGGGGCAAGCAGAGGCGCAGCCAATGTGGAGGGCATGATCCCTGCTGCTCACCAACACCCCCTTGTGAGGGAGCAGACATCCCTGATAGGGAGAGGGGGCAAAGGTAACACTGAAGTTGCGGATTGGACACTCACCCTCTTGTCCATCCAGCCCCCATTTCTGATGAGGGCCTGGCTGGTGGCTGCAGCTCAGTGTGCCAGCAAATTCCCTTATCGCTGCTGCCACCACCACAAGAAACAGGTGCCCCTCCCTGAAAAGTAGGGCCAGATAGTAGAGAACTGATCTCTGTTGCCTGGAGATCAGTTGTAATTCTGGGAGATCTCCAGCTACCACCTGGAGACTGGCAACCCTAATTGGTCCCCAGGTGGGGGGAGGTGGGTCCTTCAATGAGTGACAGGAATACCCATTGGAAACCATTTGTGAGGCCAGAAGGCTGATTGGAAGTGAGGGGAATGAAAAGTTCCCACAAACTTGTGGCGGCACCACTTGAACACATCACTGCATCTCTACGATGCGAGAACATGGGTTGGACCTCGATAGCCATGCCCCAGTTCTGGGGTGATGCCCCCCCCCCAGCATGGACTGACAGCCCCTCCCCATGCTAGATTTCCCAAGTCCATCCCTGCTTCCATAAATGGTGAAAAGGAGGGGGATGCCCAGTAACTACACCCCCACCCCACCCCTGGCAGCAACTTCCCATATGCAGCTACCATCTTCCTGGATTATCAGATGCCAGCAGCTCAAACTATCAGAGAATGAAAGTCCTCAGTGCCCCCACAGACATTCATGGGACACACTTCAATTCCCACCCCACTGCTTGAAGTTACATTGAGGAGAGGAAGGGGTCAGGGAGGCTGGATGGGGCATCACTTGAAACATTTGCAGGGATGTGTGAGAAGACATTCCGACAGAGAGTTGAGGGGCCGGCTACTAGCAATGTCAGGCAAGCATGCAAACACAGCAGTTTGTTGTTTTTCAACACATTTTTATTAAACTGGGGAAAGTGCCAGTGTCCCTCGGCTGGAAAGGGAGCCAAGACCGTTTGCGCAGCCCTCGTTCTGCGCTCCCAGGGGCAAGGCTGAGATGCAGATTGCCTTGGGAAATTGCTCCCTGGGCTGAATCTGAATGGCACTTGCGGAGGATTATGGCGGGGGGCTGAAGCAGACATGCTCTGTTGTCTCCCAGATGAATCACGACGTGCCTGCAAGGGAAAGAGACACATGTGCTGCAAGTAACCCAGCCTGGTCCATGGCCAAGGCCAAGCCCACATTCCAACATCTGGGAAGATGCACATAGTAGAGAGCAGCAGCAGCAGCAGCAGCCCCACAGGTGCAGATAGTGACCAGATGATGCATGACCCTCTGGCAAGGAAGCGTTCTGCCTTGGGGTGATTTTACCTTTAAGGGAGAATGTCAACAGGTAGTTACAAACACCCAGTAAAGAGTAGTTTTCTGGGCAACTGCCTCTGGGGCAGGCAGAGGCTGCCACCACCACCTCCTCCCCCACCGAGCCTCACCTGAAGAAGCTAGTGGTCAGGTGAGTTCAGGTGATGGAGCAGCCGGCACAAAAATCAGCGAGCCAGGTTAGCCGCCGCCCCATCTCCTTCTTACCTGTAAGTACTCCCTCACTCCTTACTGAGCTGGAACTTCAGAGTCAGATAACCTGCAAGGAGACCTGAGTGGTTACTGTTAGTTAGCCAGACATTCTGGACTTTGCCCTTCTTTCCTTGAGCGAGTGCAAAGTTCTTCCAGTTTTCCTGCTAAGTCCCTTCTAGTGCACTCTCCAGCCTCGTGCACAAAGTCCCCATGGCAAAAGGCAGATGAGCAGAGCCTTCGGCTGTGGGCTCACCTACCTGGGGTAATGAGCAGCGCAGCCAGATGTTTTGTAGGGTGTGTAAGCAGGTGATTTGGTGCAGGGAGGAGGGCTCACCCACCCCGGAAGCACACACGGATTGTCCCTCATGGTAGTTTCCATCCTATGCTCATTCGGGCTGCAGTGGAGGGGCTAGGCGCTGGGAGAAGGACGCAAGTTTTCCCTGTTCAATGGGCACCTATAGGCTACACCTCCTTTTTTCATGGCATAACTTTCAGCCACTTCAGGAGGTGTTCCTGGGCCTGGAGTAGCTTTGGAAGCAAACTACCACATGCCCTGCCCCCGGCCCCAGCCCCTTCCACACCGGCGTGGGGACTTGGGCTATACTTGCACTTCTGCCTGGCTGCCAGGTGTGCCCGCTGGCAGCAACCTGTCTGCGGTAATGCACCTCAGGCAGGCGTTGGCGGAGAGGGGTTTATGTCAATGTAAGAGCCATTTACGCCCGCACAAGCCTCAGTTCTCTCCCTATGCACTTCCCCCCCTCTTTGGATTGAGCTGCCCATCATCTGTATAGTGTGAAGGATAGAGTGTCAGACTAGAGTCTGGGGGACAGATTCAAGTCCCAAAGAAATTCTCTGGGTGATCTTGGGTCAGAAACTTTCTCTGCCTAAGCTACATCATAGGGCCGATGTGAGTGTAAAATAGGGAAGGAAGAACTGTGCAGAGCATTCTAATTTCTTTCAAGAAAGAACAGTAATGTACTAAATAACAAATAATAACAAAATAATCATGATAACTTATTATTTGTAAAAATGATTTCTCTACAATATGTAAGGTCCAATGCAGGAGTAAAATCAAATAAGTTGCCAATTGAGGGATTGCAATCAGGAAAACATGAAAAAAAGGACTTGGTAAGGAAAGGGAATTTTAATCTAATGCAATAATACTCAGCGGCTTGGGAGCCTCATGTGATCTTTTAATGTCACCTATGGCTCTTCTGAGCACAGTTTCCCAGTGTGGTACCTACCCACATTGTAGGGAAATTGTTGAGATCATTGCCTTGTGGAGCTTGTTGTTGGAGTATGGTTCCAGCAACAATCAACAAAAGGGCTTTTCAGTTTGAAACTGCTGCTGCTAGAGAAACAGGTAAGCTGCAATCGTTGATGTGCAAGCCACATACCAGGGAGGAAAGTAAATGAGGCTTTTTTGGTTGATGGCAATTGCGAATGATGCTCTCTGCTAAGCATGGAGTGAGTACCACTGATCTATTGCTAATGGCGTAGAAAAGGATTTTGCAGTCACACAACTTCCCATCAGTTTCATTCCCAATGGAGTTCTCCAAATTTCCTAAGGCTTTGCATTTTAGAATGAAAAGTACTAATTTACTTCTGTTCACAGTATCTTAGTGTCATATATAATTACAAAATCACCCTTCCTTCTCTTAGAAACTGTGAGGTCATCATATTACATTCAGATATACTTGAATATAAAATATATCCCAAATTAGCCATTTTGACTCTGCGTGGGTATTCTTGAATAAATGCAAATGCTCCTTGAATTATGGGAGTAACAAAAATTTATTTACCAGACTCCCAGGATATCAGGCATCTTTCTGTGTTTGGGTTCCCCCCCCTCCCCATAGCCCAACAATTTTTGTAAAGAAAAAAAAAGGAAAGGAAGGCATGACTTACTGTGTCTCTTTTTTTTTAAATAAAATTTTATTGGTTAGTGGAAAAACAAAAGAAAATTTTCCAAATTTAACACATATAATCCCTTTTCCCCCTTACTCTGCCCCCCACCCTTTTCCTCCCCCCTCCCTATTGACTTCCAACAGCTTTCCAACCCTTAACCCTTCTTATTACTTAAATCTATTTCATTTATATTTTCCTACCAACTTTAAATCATAATATCTCTTACTCTAAGCACATTCTTATTCTTTTACATAAACTCTATCAAACATACTATCAATATAGTATATCACATATCAATATAACATAACAATATAGTATAATATATAGCAGGGATCGCACTATCTCTTACTTTAAACTTATTCTATTTCTTTTCTTTTAGGCATATACTCCATCAAATACACTATCAATATAGTATATATTATAGTAATATATTATGTATATATTGTATGCTATGCCACCAATGTAGCACAGCACACAACACCATATAGCATAACCACATAATATGTTATAATGTAAAATCTGATCCACTAACCCGTTATTTTATGTTATATATCAAATATAGTATACCTCATTGAGATATCTATTTACCCCTTTTCATTATCTCATATATTCAATGTAAAATTCCCTTAAATATTATATTAGCTTAGATTATTCGGCCCCTTCCTGGCAAGCAGCTATGCTGCTCAGCCAGGGGCCGTTTATTGCCGCTCCTGAGGGATGGACGGCACCACCCCCTCCATTCCATATAAGGAGTGGCTGGGAGGGCAGAGCGAGCCTTGTGACGCAGCTCTGCCCTTCCCAGCTCATTGCAGCTCAGTCGCTCGGAGGAGGAGGACGTCTCCTGAGAGCGACTGAGGGCCCTGTGCACAGGCTTTGGCCTAGGGGCTTGCCTCTGCACTGGGAGAGCGGCGGAGGCGAGGCTTATCGTCCCGGAGCGGCTGGCGAGGCTCGAGGGTCGCTCCGGATCTTGGAAGTGCGCCGGGCCGGCGGAGGCGCGGCGCGGCCGCGCGGCTGCTTCATTTTGTTGGCTGGGGGCACGCGTGAGAGTGCTCCCTGGCCGAAGTGTTTAGGGCTGCAGCGGCCTCGGGACGGTTTGGGAGGCTGGGCAGGCCGTTTCGTAGCGCGGCAGTTTGCCGGCCATTAGAGGCGCGGCGCGGCTGGGGTGGCTACCATTTAGTTGCCCCTGGGGTCCCCCTTAACGCGGCCGCACAGCTGGCCTTGGGAGAGCGATATTACTCGGGGTCCGTACGGGGCGTTTGAGGGCGGACCCGTTAGATAGCCCTCTGTAGCTAGTCGCCATTTTGGGCCTGTTAGTGGCCGGCGGCCATTTTGTGCGTGGCCCTGTTTGGTTGGCCTTTTAGGCTGCTACTGCTCGGCAAGGCAGTGTGGCCTAGTGGGTAGGGCGGCTTACTTAAAGGGCATTGGGCTACTCTACTGGGTTGGTGTTTTATTGCTGGCCCTCCTTGGCGGTGCCTTCCTTTGGTCTAGCACGTGGCCAGGGAGCATCGCCTAGGGGTTAGCGGAACAGGAGCAAGGACATCTGGGTTCCCTGTTGCCTCATAGGTGTCTCATCTGTCCCATCAGATCTTGGAAGCTAAGCAGGGTTAGTCTTGCTTAGTGGGTTGGGGGGTTACACCCGGCCTTTGGCCTGGTGGAAGTTGTGTTGGGTGCTTGGTATCTTACGAGCGGGCGTGCCTGGAGTATGGCTCCCAAGAAAGGCAAGGGAACTTCCAAGGGGAAGCAGCCTGCTAGGAGGGCACCGTCTAAGCGGCCCCCTCCCCCAGCTCTTTCGTCATCTGATGAGGATGATTCCTTGGGGGACCGGCAGGATATTTTGAGGCGCCTAGAGGCTCTTGAGCAGTCAAAAGGGGACAAGGCCTCTGCGCAGCAAGGTGGGCGAGCAGTACGGCCTGTGCGGCGGGCAGCCAGGGATGCAACTAATCGTGATATTTTGCGTCGTTTAGCTGCTTTGGAGGGCGCTACTGGATCCCCGGCGGCTGGAGCCAGCGGTGGCCATGCAGCGATGGCGTCTGAGGACCAGGTACCGGTGGCTGAAGTTGTGGATGTGCCGGAGGAGTTACCACCTGTGGCAGTGGCCGTGGACCCAGTGGAGGCGACTGGTAAGGATCATGCACCTCACCACACTTACCCGTGGCCTTGGGGCCCGTGGGCGCAGGGAACTGCCAGCGGGTCCATCAGCGGAGTACAGGATGCCCCATCCACTGCCGCAGCCGCTCTTGCAGGTGGGGGGCAGCTCGCTTTCAATCAGAGCATTCCTCCAGGTGCGCAGCAACAGCAGGCGGTTCCCCTTCAGGTTTGGGGGGGTCCTCCTTTCGCTTGGCCTGGCTTTTCGGCCGGCCCTTGGGGATATTATCCTTACCCGGCACTGAACTATGGCCAGGTTCCTTTTCATGCCCTGCCTTTTGGTGATACGGCCCTTCCATTAGGCGACCATCTGGCGCAGGCCACGAGGGAGAAAATTCTTCGTGGGGAGTATGTGGACGTCTTTTCCCTTCTCTATCGTGAGTTAGAGAAGAAGGACAAGGACGAAATGGATGATAGAGACAAGGAACGTCTGAAAAGGAGGAGGGTCGATAGGACCTGGAACAATTGGCTGCCTGGCTTCTTGATTTACGCTGGGGTAATTGCCAGGGCGCAGCCCAGTCGGGCTGCGTCTCTGTTCCAGTACCTTGATATCATTTTGAAGGGTTATACGGGCTTCTCAGGTGCTGCATGGATGCAGTACGATGAGGAGTTCCGTATGCGTGCGGCTATGAACCCCAGCCTACCGTGGGACCGCATTCACCAACAGCTGTGGTTGTCGGTGATGTCCCCTGCTAAGCCTAACCTAGGGGATCGTTCAGACAGCGGCCATGTGGTCTCTCGTAACACCCAATCGTCCAATACCCGCGGCGGAGCGGGGCAGCAGGTTCAACCCCGGCTGCTCTGCTGGGAGTATGCTTATAAAGGAACCTGCCCTAGAAAGCCTTGCCGATTCCGGCATGAATGCCCATCATGTGGGGGCCAGCACCCCTACAATGCATGCGGTAAAGCCCGGCAAGGGTGGGGAGGCAAAAAGCAAGGTGCTGGCGGTTCCGGCGGCCAGCAGCCGCCTGGAAAAGGGTCCCAGCCCGGTAAAGCTGAGGGTCCTTGAACGCCTGTTACGTTATTACCCTATTAAGGATGATGCAGTTTACTTGTTGGAAGGTTTTAGGGATGGTTTCAGAATCCCCGTTCAGGGTTCTCGGGCTCCATTTATGGCCGAGAATCTACGTTCAGTTTGCGGCATGGAGGAAATTGTCAGGCATAAAATCCAGAAGGAATGTGCGGAGGGCAGAGTTTTGGGGCCGTTTACAACCCCTCCAACCCCCAATTTTAGGGTGTCTCCTTTGGGGGTGGTCCCCAAGAAGGTGGCGGGTGAGTACCGCCTCATCCATCACCTTTCTTATCCTAAAGGGGCTTCAGTTAATGATGCCATTCCGGAGCATTTATGCTCTGTCCGGTACACCTCTTTTGATCAGGCGGTGCAGGTAGTGCGCAGGTGTGGGGTGGGCGCGGAGCTGGCAAAATGCGATATTAAGTCTGCATTTCGTCTTCTCCCGGTCCACCCGCTGGACTTTGAGCTTTTGGGGTTTGCCTTTGAAGGTGAGTATTACATGGACCGTGCCCTACCGATGGGTTGCTCCGTGTCTTGTGCAGCCTTTGAGCGCTTCAGCTCGTTCCTGGAGTGGGAATTGAGGAGGCGTGCCGATTGCAGTGACTCCGCCCACTATTTAGATGATTTTTTATTCGTTGGGCGGGCACAGTCGTCTCAATGTGCCAGGCTTTTGGCCACCTTTATTGAGTTGGCTGATGAGCTGGGGGTTCCATTGGCTCACGAGAAGACGGAGGGCCCCTCTACGGTTCTCACCTTCTTGGGTATTGAGCTGGACACTGTTCGGCAATCTTTACGATTGCCTCTGGATAAAGTTGAGGACCTTAGGGCCCGTCTGAGGGACTTCAAGGGTAAGCGCAAGGCTTCCTTGGTTGAGTTGCAGCAGCTCGTTGGGCACCTTAATTTTGCGTGCAAAGCTGTTGCGCCTGGTAGGCCGTTTTTGCGTCGCTTTTGTGACGCCATGGCTGGCCTGCGTGCACCCCATCACAGGTTGCGTTTGACGGGTGGCATGCATGCTGACTTAGAGGTTTGGTCGGAATTTTTGAGCAACTTTAATGGTATTACCTTTTGGCGGGATGATTTGTTGCTGGAGGCTGAGTTGCAGGTCACATCTGACGCCTCGGGCTCCACTGGCTTCGGGGTTTACTTCCGGAGGCACTGGTGCGCTGAGCAGTGGCCGGCAGATTGGCTGGCATCAGATGTGGTTAAAGACTTGACCTTTTTGGAGTTTTTTCCCATTCTGGTAGCAGTCCATTTATGGGGTGAAGAGCTGGCGAACCACACTGTCCACTTTTGGTGTGACAATTTGGCTGTGGTTCACGTTGTCAACTCCTTGTCCTCAAAGTCCCCCAGGGTTATGCGGTTGGTGAGGGCATTTACGTTATTGTGCCTCCGGCGCAATATTTTGTTTAAGGCTAGGCACGTTCCTGGCGTGTGCAACGGCGTGGCGGACGCTTTGTCTCGCCAACAGATGGAGCGTTTTTGGCAGCTTGCCCCGGAGGCGGATTCTCGTCCGGCAGTGATGCCTCCAGAGCTTTGGCTGCTTGGGAGGTCGAGGCGTGCCGCGCCATCCAGCTAGCCATCGCGCCCAGTACTCGGAGGGCGTATTGGAGAGCGGTAGGCCAGTTGGAGGGGTTCAGGCGGGAAGCTGGGATCGAGGATACTTGGCCCATTCCGGTGGAGCACATTCTTCAGTTCTGTGTACACCAGAAGGCTCGGGGGCTGGCAGTGAAGTCCATTAAGGGGCAACTGGCCGCCCTGGCCTTTGTTAGCAAGGCTCGGGGATTGCCTGAGGCCACGGGCGATTTCCGGGTACGGAAGATGCTCGAAGGTTGGGCCAGGGAGGGTGCGGTCCATAAGGATCCGCGTCAACCCATTTCTCCGTCTGTGCTTAGGGGCCTTAGTGCGGTTTGGAAAACAGTTTGTACCTCTGGTTATGAGGCGAGGCTCTTTCACGCGGCGGCGTTGACTGCCTTTTTTGGGGCCCTCCGGGTGGGGGAGCTGGTAGCTTCATCTTGTAAGGATACCTCTGGCCGCGCTCTTATGGCTAGCGACCTAACCTTTAAAGGGGATTCGGTTTCTCTGACAATACGTTGGTCTAAAACGGACCAGATGCGTAAGGGGGCGTGCATTCGATTGGGATCTTGCTCCGAAGCGGAGCTGTGCCCAGTCCGTGCATTGAAGAGGTACTGGCAGGTGAGGGGCAGTGGGCAGGGATGCCTTTTTCGGCACCTGGATGGCTTCCCCTTAACTCGTTACCAGTTCTGGGCAGTGACTAAGCGAGCTCTGGCGGCGCTTGGACTGCAGGGGGTGAGTTTTGGAACTCATTCCTTTAGAATTGGAGCGGCTTCGACAGCTGCTGCTATGGGGTATTCTGGTCAGGTTATCCAGAAGGTTGGCAGGTGGCGGTCTGCGGCTTACCGCTCTTATGTGCGTCCGTTAAAGCATGTTTAAACGTTACTAATTGTGGTTTTTTCTTAGGTCCTGCGGCGCGGGTTGGACGTCAGCGCATCTTGATATGTGGGCACAGTTTTGTATTCTGGGCTGCCCATCAAGCACGCAGGACGCCGGTGGGGTCCCAGCTGGGGCTTAGCGACCGGGCTACGGTTGAATGGCGTGGCCGGCGGGGCCTTCGGTGGCCGGGCCTGTTGCCATTGTTGTTTGGAGTTGGGTGTGACACGCCACCCCACATCCTCGTGATACATTTAGGGGGGAACGATTTAGGATTACTGCAGGGTAAGGCATTATCTTCCCAGGCGCTATCTGATATGCGCCTTATTGCAGCGCGTTGGCCGGGGGTGCTGATCATGTGGTCGGCTATGGTCCCCCGGCGGGTCTGGAGGGAGGCTGAAAATCGACAGGCCATCGAGCGGGCCAGGATGAAAGCCAATCGGGCTATCCAAAAGGGTTTAGGGAGGGGGTTAGGCGTTTATTTGCCTCACCCCAGGATCAGGGCCGAATTCCCCAACCTTTACAGGGGTGATGGGGTGCACTTGTCTCAGACAGGCAACCAGATCTTTCTGGATGATCTGCGGCAAGGACTTCAGTTGGCCTTAGGCCACCAGTGGGGCGCCTGGGCCTAAGCAGAGGCTTGGCCCGGGCGTTGGCTGGTTTGTAGGAGTAGGGTGCGGGACGGTGAGCACCCTTGGCGCTTCCCTGTGTGGGAAGAGGGGCCTGCCTAAAGGGCTGGTACTGCTGTGACGGCTGCCAGGCCCACAGGCAGGCTGCCTTCGGGAACCCCTGCCTGCGAGTCCTTTCCCTCACTGCTATACGGCTGAGGTGTCAGGAGCTTAAAGGGGGGGTGACCAAATTTGCCTGGCCGGCTGGGTCCGCCCCATCCACCGGATGGGTCCCACCTGGGGCTTCGGGGCTCGCCCAGACAGGTCAAGGCGGTGGTCCAGGTGGGACACCGTGGCTTGACCTGTACCGCTTTAGGTCCTTGCCGCTGTTTGGCTTGTTTTGTTTGTATTAAGTTAATAAAGTGGCCCTTAGATCCAACTTGGTGTCCGTCTCTTTTCTGAATGGGGTGGCAATTCGGCCCCTTCCTGGCAAGCAGCTATGCTGCTCAGCCAGGGGCCGTTTATTGCCGCTCCTGAGGGATGGACGGCACCACCCCCTCCATTCCATATAAGGAGTGGCTGGGAGGGCAGAGCGAGCCTTGTGACGCAGCTCTGCCCTTCCCAGCTCATTGCAGCTCAGTCGCTCGGCCCACCCGCCTCTCCCTAATTTATTGGTGCAGGAGTAGCCGGCTGCCGTTCGGAGCCAGGTAGGAATTTTTCCCCCCCTTTTCCGTATTGGCTTGGGTAAAGGGGGGTTTTTCGCCTACCTTGCATCGATGTATGGGGATTGAGGAATTTGGTGCGAGGTGGTGCCTGTTAGGTGAGTCATGGCTGGTTTGTAGGAGTAGGGTGCGGGACGGTGAGCACCCTTGGCGCTTCCCTGTGTGGGAAGAGGGGCCTGCCTAAAGGGCTGGTACTGCTGTGACGGCTGCCAGGCCCACAGGCAGGCTGCCTTCGGGAACCCCTGCCTGCGAGTCCTTTCCCTCACTGCTATACGGCTGAGGTGTCAGGAGCTTAAAGGGGGGGTGACCAAATTTGCCTGGCCGGCTGGGTCCGCCCCATCCACCGGATGGGTCCCACCTGGGGC
Source organism: Eublepharis macularius (assembly GCF_028583425.1). Taxonomy (NCBI): domain Eukaryota; kingdom Metazoa; phylum Chordata; class Lepidosauria; order Squamata; family Eublepharidae; genus Eublepharis; species Eublepharis macularius. The sequence goes on from NC_072793.1 coordinate 107,582,901, forward strand.
TTCGGGGCTCGCCCAGACAGGTCAAGGCGGTGGTCCAGGTGGGACACCGTGGCTTGACCTGTACCGCTTTAGGTCCTTGCCGCTGTTTGGCTTGTTTTGTTTGTATTAAGTTAATAAAGTGGCCCTTAGATCCAACTTGGTGTCCGTCTCTTTTCTGAATGGGGTGGCAATAATTACATTCCCCCTAAATGGTAAGATCCCTTCTCTCTTCTCATTGCAACATTGTTTTTTTAAAAAAAAATTTCAAACTGCCACAGTTCTCCTTTTACATCCCACTTTTTCCCCAAAAATTGTTTCAATTTCCCCCAATCAACAATATATTGTCCTAGGTCAAGATCTTTAAGTTTCCTTGTCATTTTATCCATTTCTGCCATGTACAGCAATTTATAAATCCAGTCTTCTACAGTTGGTATTTCTTGTGTCTTCCATTTCTGCGCATACAAAAGTCTTGCCGCTGCAGTCATGTAAAATAACAATGTTCTATACTGCGTTGGAACTGCCTCCATTCCCAAGTTCAGTAGCAACAATTCTGGGTTCTTGTTTATTTGTATTTGTAAAATCTCATTTATTGCTTCAATTATTTCTCCCCAGTACTGTTTAGCTACTTCACATGTCCACCACATATGATAAAATGATCCTTCATGCTTTTTACATTTCCAGTATTTGTCTGACATATTAGTATTTCCTAGCGCAATTTTCTTTGGTGTTAAATACCATCTGTAAATCATTTTGTACACATTTTCTTTAATGTTCATACAAGTTGAAACCTTCACTGTATTTTTCCATAGGTACTCCCATGCCTCCATTGTTATTTCTTTATGAAAGTTTATTGCCCACTTCACCATCTGGACTTTTACTGTTTCATCCACCGTAAACCATTTTAAAAGTAATTTGTAAATCTTGGATATTTCTTTCTTGCCTTCTTGTAGTATCACTTCCTCTAACTCCGAGTTTTCCAATCTTATTCCTCCTCTCTGGTAGTCCGCTTTATAAAGGTCTCTGATCTGTCTGTACTGGAACCATCCATAACAAGGAGACAATTCTTCTTCTGTCTTTATTCTCAGCTTTGAATGTTGTATTTGTGTAATCTCCTTGTAGGTTAGACATTGCTGTTCATTATCGACAGTTCTCGGATCTATCACTTCATACGGAACCACCCATGAAGGAGTTCCATCTTCCATATACAACTTGTATTTCTTCCAGACCGTGAAGAGGCTTCTCCGAATATAGTGATGCAAAAACATAGAGTCCGCTTTTACTTTGTCATACCACATGTATGCATGCCATCCAAATATTTTTTTATGTCCCTCCAGGGCTAGCAACTTACGGTTTTTTAACATTATCCAGTCTTTCAACCATACAAGACATACTGCCTCATGATACAATCTTATGTTGGGCAGTTGCAAGCCACCTCTTTCCTTCGCATCTTGTAAAACCTTCATTTTCACTCGTGGTTTCTTGCCTGCCCACACAAAATATGAGATTTTCCTTTGCCATTTATCAAATTTTTTGGAGTCTCGGATAATTGGTATAGTTTGCAACAAGAACATCACACGTGGTAAGACGTTCATTTTTACTGCTGCAATTCTTCCCAGCCATGATAAATTCAGTTTGTTCCATTTTATTAAGTCTCTCTCTATTTGTATCCACAGTTTCTCATAATTATTTTTGAACAAATCTATATTTTTCACAGTCAGCTCAATGCCAAGATATTTTACTTTATTAGTCACCTCACAGTCTGTTATCTCCGTTAGCTCTTGCTGCTTCTGTTTAGTCATATTCTTACATAAAATCTTTGACTTCTTTTTGTTCACGTAAAATCCAGCCAAATCTCCAAACACTTTTATTTTCTCTATTACCTTTGGCATGTTTTCAATTGGATCCTCTACTATTAACATTATGTCATCCGCAAAAGCTCTGACCTTGTAAGAAAACTCTTTTATTTTCATACCTCGGATTGTGTCATCTTCACGTATTTGAATCATCAATATTTCCAAAATCAAAATAAACAACAGTGGAGACAGTGGGCATCCCTGTCTAGTTCCTTTGCTTATTTTCAATTTTTTTGTCAAATCCTCATTCACTATGATTGCTGCACTCTGGTCTCTATAAATTTCCTTGACCGCTTGTATGAACTTTTCTCCCATTTGCAGCTTTTTCATGGTAGCAAACATAAAATCCCAGTTCAGATTGTCAAATGCTTTTTCCGCGTCTACGAAGAAAAAACCAACCTCTCTGTCACAGTGCTTGTCATAGTATTCAATAGCGTTTATTACTGTCCTCAAATTGTCTTTAATTTGTCTGTTGGGTAAAAATCCTGCCTGTTCTTCAGCAATGAATTCCGACATCCATCCTTTCAACCTCTCTGCCAACATCTTTGCAAATATTTTATAGTCATTATTCAACAACAAAATTGGTCTTTAATTTTTAACATTGGTCAAGTCCTGACCCTAATTCGGTATCAGCGATATATTGGCTTCGTTCCATGAGTCAGGAATCCTTTGATCTTGCATCGCTCCATTCATTGCCTCTTTCAGGAATGGCGCCAGTACATTAGCCATCACTTTATAAAACTTTGCCGTTAGTCCATCTGGTCCTGGTGCCTTTCCTATCTTAGTTGATTGTATAGCTTCTTTTATTTCTTCTTCCGTCACTTCCTTATTTAATTTCTCTTTCCATTTTTCAGGAATTGTCGGAATTTTCATCTTCTCTAGGTATTCCGCTATTAAATCTTTACTCACTTCTTTTTTTTGGTACAATTTTGCATAAAACTTAAAAAAGGCTCTACTAATACCCGCTTGGTCCATAAGCACCTTATCATCTTCTAGAATTTTACTTATGAAGGTATGAAGGTAAAGATTGCTATCTCTCAAACCGGGACAGATTTAAGCAAGCAATAAAGTTTAAAACTGGATTTAAAAACTGCGACAGACTGATTAAGTGAAGGGGAAGATTCCAGCAAGGGAAAATTTAAAAAGTGACATTTTAAACAGTAGTTAAGGCAGAAAATTGGATATTGTTTACATACCAGTGGTGGGAAGAGATACTGGACTGTGGGAAAGCTTGAATATCGCGAGAACTGCTGCAAACATTAAAGAAACAGGAAGTACGTCAGGACCATAAAGAGACTGGCAAGAGGAGGTCTGTGTTAATACAGGAAGTGGAAGTTCACCATTTTGGAGAAGGGCAAAGTTTTGGCTTCAAGGAAACAGGAAGTAGGACATCTTGGAAGAAGGTAAGGGCGTTTGCTTCAAGTTAAAACCATAGAGAAAAAACGCCCGACATTTTGGACTGAGCAAAACAACTTTTAACAAAAACTGAGTAAATTGGGACTTTTTAAAGCAATTGGAAGCAACAAATCAGCGCCACGGATTTAAGGAAAAGGGCAGACTTGTGGGAGTGTGGTAAATCTAGCCCCACGATGTTGAAGAAGGAGAGGCAAGCTGCGATGGAGAATCTGGATAAAAAAGTTTCTGAAGTTACAGAAGGCAATAAAGAGCTCAAAGGTATGATACAGGAGATGGCAAAAGACTTTAGAGACTTTAAAGAGACACTTAAATCGGAAATGGCAGAACTGGTAAAAGACGTATCAGATACGCAGCAGAGAGTTAAGGTAGTAGAAAACACGATGGATCTGCAGAAGACAGAGATGAGAGGATTGAAAGCAAGAGTGACCATCGCGGAAAGTAAACAAATGGAAAAACAACTAAGATTTCGTTCGATCCCGGAAACAGAGGAAAAGACCGCCTGAGAGCAGATTACAGAAATTTTGGCAGAGTACCTGGGGAAGGAGGAAGAGGAAATTGCAGCTCTCCTAGATGTGGTGTACAGAATTAATTTAAAATTTGCATCTCAGAGGAAGTTACCAAGGGATATGATTGTGCAATTTATGACAAGAAATACAAGAGAACTAATTGTGACCAAACAGTTTCAGGATCCACTAGAAGTTGATGGAAAGGCGGTAAGAATTATGAAGGAACTGCCCAGATCGGTGTTGCTGGAAAGAAAGAAATACAGAGAGCTAGTCCAGATGTTAAAAGAAATGAAAATAAAATACCGATGGGAAATACCAGAGGGACTGACATTTGAGTTTGGTGGAGTAAGAAAGAGCATCAGATCTGGCCAGGAAATGGAGGATTTTATTAGTAAAAATGAAAAGGACTTACCAAAACCCACAAAACCTTGATCATGGAGTGTAAAATCATATCTTGGAATCTAAATGGACTAAACTCACCTTGTAAACGTAAGGTTATTTTCCACTGGCTTGTAAAACAGAAATGTAAAATTGTATGCCTACAAGAGACACATATTAGAAAGCAAGATGTAAAATATTTGAAAATGGCAAAACTTGGGAAATAATTTGTAGCTGCCTCCAAACAGAAAAAGAGGGGTGTTGCGTTATATATAAAGGAGGAACTACAGCCTAAAGTGGTGTTTAGTGATGTTGAAGCTCGATATTTGGCAGTGGAAATAATTTGGAATTCAAAAAAGACATTGGTGATTGGAATTTATGCGCCAAATGGTGCAAAAGAAAATTTTTTTACGGACTTACAAAAACAGTTAGATGAACTGTCTTATGACCAAATAATATTGGCAGGCGATTTTAATGGAGTTACAAACTTGGAGGAAGACAAGAAATCTAAGACTACACAAAAAAAGAGAGGACTATTACCAAAGTCATTTTTTGCAATCATGAAACAGGAAAGTTTAGAAGATGTATGGAGGAGACAGTATCCCAAGAATAGACAATATACATATTACTCTGCAAGACACTCTACACCATCAAGAATTGATATGATCTGGGCCTCCAAAGAACTGTTGCTCTGGACTAAAGAGGTGGAAATAATGCCAAAGGTAGGCTCAGATCATAATCCAATTGTGTGGAAATTTGGTAAGAATACTAAAAGAAGAGGATGGAGTATAAATGAAGACCTGTTACAAACGGAAGAGAATATTGTGTTGCTGCGAAGAGAGACCAAGTTCTTTTTGCAATACAATTTGAATAAAGAAGTATCGACAAATAAGGTTTGGGACACATATAAGGCCGTGATCAGAGGGATACTAATGGACTTAAATGTGAGAGACAGGAGGAAAAAGGAGGAGAAAAGACAAGAAATTATGGAAAAAATTAAAGCCAAAGAGATTCAGCTCAAAAAGAGACCAGGCAAAAAGAAAATATATCAGGATATAAAAATATTGCAAGAACAGTTATCGGCAATGAACAACAAAGAATTGGAGCGGAATTTAAAGAGGATGAAACAGAGGTCGTTTGAAGGTGCAAATAAACCTGGGAAATATTTGGCATGGCAATTAAAAAAGAGGAAGGAGAAGAAAATTATCAGTACGATACGAGATGATAAGCTATTAAGTGATCAAGTCGCCATTAGTAGAGCCTTTTTTAAATTTTATGCAAAATTATACCAAAAAAAAGAGGTGAACAAAGATTCAATAGCGGAATATTTAGATAAGATGAAACTTCCGACACTCTCTGAAGAATGGAAAGAGAAATTGAATAAGGAAGTGACAGAAGAAGAAATAAAAGAAGCTATTCAATCAACGAAATTGGGGAAGGCGCCAGGCCCGGATGGACTAACGGCAAAATTTTATAAAATAATGGGCCAAGAATTGGCACCTCTCCTGAAAGAGGTGATGAATGGTGCTATGCAGGATCAAGAGATTCCTGATTCTTGGAAGGAGGCTAACATATCATTGATTCCAAAAGAAGGACAAGATTTGACTAATGTTAAAAATTATAGACCAATTTCATTGTTGAACAATGACTATAAAATATTTGCAAAGGTGTTGGCGGAAAGAATTAAAGGATGGATGTCGGAATTCATTGCAGATGAACAAGCGGGATTTTTACCTAATAAACAGATTAAAGACAATTTGAGAACAGTAATAAATGCTATTGAATACTATGATAAGCATTGTGATAAGGAGGTTGGTTTCTTTTTCGTAGACGCAGAAAAAGCATTTGACAATCTAAACTGGGACTTTATGTTTGCCACCATGGAAAAGCTGCAAATGGGAGAAAAGTTCATACAAGCAGTTAAAGGAATTTATAAAGACCAAAGTGCAGCGATTGTAGTGAATGACGATTTGACAAAAAAACTGAAAATAAGCAAAGGCACAAGGCAAGGCTGCCCATTGTCTCCATTGCTGTTCATATTGATTTTGGAGATATTGATGATTCAGATACGAGAGGACGACACAATCCGAGGTATAAAGATAAGAGAGTTTACCTACAAGGTCAGAGCATTTGCGGATGATATAATGTTGATGGTAGAGGATCCAATTGACAATATGCCAAAGGTAATAAAGAAGATAAAGGAATTTGGAGATCTGGCTGGTTTTTTTGTAAATAAAAAGAAGTCGAAGATACTATGTAAAAATATGACCAAACAGAAACAACAAGAACTGATGGAATTAACGGACTGCGAGGTAACAAACAAAGTAAAATATTTGGGAATTGAACTAACTGCAAAAAATATAGACTTATTTAAGAACAACTATGAGAAGTTGTGGATACAAATAGAGAGAGATTTGATAAAGTGGAACAAGCTGAATTTATCATGGCTGGGCAGAATCGCGACAATAAAAATGAATGTTCTACCTCGTGTGATGTTTCTGTTACAAACGATTCCGATTATCCGAGACTCTAAACAATTTGAAAAATGGCAAAGAAAAATTTCGAATTTTGTGTGGGCAGGCAAGAAACCACGTGTTAAAATGAAAGTGTTACAGGATGCGAAAGAAAGAGGTGGCTTGCAACTGCCCAACTTAAGACTGTACTATGAAGCAATTTGTTTGACATGGATAAAGGATTGGATAACGTTGAAAAATCGCAAACTTCTGGCATTGGAAGGTTATAAGAAAATATTCGGATGGCATGCATACCTATGGTACGATAAAATAAAAGCGGACTCTCTGTTTCTGCATCATTATATTAGAAGAAGCCTCTTCACAATCTGGAAGAAATATAAGATGTATCTGGAAGATCAAATCCCCTCTTGGGTGGTCCTGTATGAAGTAATAGACCCGAGAACTGTCGAGAACGAACAGCAATGCTTAACCTACAAGGAGATAATACAAATACAATATTTAATGCCAAAAATAAAATCAGAAGAAGAATTGTCTCCTTGTTATAACTGGTTTCAATACAGACAGATTAGAGATCTTTACAAATCGGACTGTTCAAGAGGAGGAATAAGAATGGAAAACTCAGAATTGGAAGAAGTAATGCTACAAGAAGATAAGAAACAAATTTCAAAGATCTACAAGATACTTCTAAAATGGTATACTGAAGATGAAGTAGTGAAAGTACAGATGGTGAAGTGGGCAATAAATTTTCATAAAGAAATAGCAATGGAGGCATGGGAGCACTTGTGGAAGAATACAATTAAGATTACAACGTGTACGAATATTAGAGAAAATGTATACAAGATGATATACAGATGGTACCTAACACCGAAGAAAATTGCGCTGGGGAACGCTAATATGTCAGATAAGTGCTGGAAATGTAAAAAGCACGAAGGATCATTATACCACATGTGGTGGACTTGTGAAGTAGCGAAGAAGTACTGGGGAGATATAATAGAAGTAATTAATGAGGTGTTAAAAACCCAAATAAATAAGAACCCAGAACTGCTGCTACTAAACTTGGGAATGGAAAATGTTCCAGTGCAAAATAGAACATTGTTATTTTATATGACAGCTGCAGCAAGATTACTGTATGCGCAGAAATGGAAAATGCAAGAAGTACCTACTGTAGAGGACTGGATTTATAAATTGTTGTACATGGCAGAGATGGATAAAATGACAAGAAAACTCAAAGACCTGGATCCGGGACAGTATTTGGCGGACTGGGCGAAATTGAAACAATTTTTGGAAAAAAAATGGGATGTGAAAGGAGAACTGTGGCAGTTTGAGAATTTTTAAAACAAGACATTTTAAACAGAAGAGAGAAGTGACTTTACCATTATACCAATTTATATCTATTTTAATCTAAGCTTGGACTATAATATAGTAGAAAAGGGGTGAAATTTAGAACTGATTTTGTAAAGAATAAGATAGGGAGGTTAGGATAAGTAATATCTTTTTTAGAGTATATGAATAAGGAAATAGTTAAATAAATATACTGATGGGTTATACTATATATACTATAATGCTAGTGGATCAGATTGTATATTATATAATGAATGTGTAGTATGGTGTTGTATGCTGTGCCACATTGGTGGCAGGGCACACAGTAGGGGTTTTAATACATATTATAATGACGACAGTATATTTGATAGAATATAGGTTTAAAAGAAATAGAATATGTTTAAATTAAGACTTTTGTTATATATTATACTATATCATACTGGTCTGCTATATTGAGGGGTATAAGATTTATACTATTGATAGTATAACTGATAGATGTATATTATACTGATAGAATATTTGTTAGCATAATTGATAGAAGTATATTATATTGATAGGATATTTGATATACATGATAGAATACCTGGGGGGTGGATTAGAATGTGCTTAGAGTAAGGGATTTATTAAGTAATAAGAGGAGTTAAGGGTTGGAAAGCTGTTGGAAGTTGATAGAGAGGGGGGAGGAAAAGGGTGGGGGATAGGGTTAATTAGATATTGAGGGAATGAATGTATTGAATTTGAAAAGTATACTCACCAATAATTTTTTTTTTTTAGAATTTTACTTATGATTTTCTTCTCCTTCCTTTTTTTTAGTTGCCACACCAAATATTTCCCAGGTTTATTTGCACCTTCAAACGACCTCTCATTCATCCTCTTTAAATTCCACTCTAATTCTTTATTGTCCATTGCTGTCAATTGTTCCTGCAGAATTTTAATATCCTGATATGTCTCCCCCCCCCCCCGGTCTTTTCTTAAGTTGTATCTCTTTGGCTTTTATTTTATCCAAAATTTCAGATCTCTTTTCCTCCTTTTTCCTCCTAGTTCTTGCATTCAGGTCTATTAGTATGCCTCTTATCACCGATTTATATGTGTCCCATACTTTATTGGTTGGCACTTCTTTGTTCAGGTTATATTGTATGAAAAATTTGGTCTCCCTTCGCAGCAACGCAATATTTTCTTCTATTTGTAATAAGTCCTCATTTATTCTCCATCCTTTTCTTTTCTTATTTTTCCCAAATCTCCACATAATTGGGTTATGATCTGAGCCTACCTTTGGCATTATCTCCACCTCTCTAGTCCATAATGTCAGTTCTTTAGAGGCCCAGATCATATCTATTCTTGATAATGTGAAATGTCTTGCAGAGTAAAATGTATATTGTCTGTTTTTAGGGTATTGTCTCCTCCACACATCTTCTAAACTTTCTTGTTCCTTAAGCATAAAAAATGCCTTTGGTAATAGTCCTCTTTTTTTGTGAGCAGCTTTAGACTGCTTGTCCTCATCCAGGTTTGTAACTCCATTGAAGTCACCCGCCAAGATTATGTGATCATAGGTCAATTCGTCTAGTTTCTCTAAGTCCTTAAAAAAATTTTCTTTTGCACCGTTAGGTGCATAGATCCCGATCATCAATATTTTCTTAGAATTCCAAATAATTTCCACTGCTAAATATCTGGCTTCTGCATCTTTTAAAACTAGTCTGGGCTGCAATTCTTCTTTTATGTACAATACAACTCCCCTCTTTTTCTTTTTAGAGGCGGCAACAAATTCTTTTCCCAATTTAACAAATTTCAAATATTTTTCGTCCTGCTTTCTAATATGTCTCTTGCAGACAAACTATATTGCATTTTTGTTTTGCTAGCCAGTAGAAAGTAGCTTTGCGTTTACAGGGTGAATTTAGTCCATTAACATTCCAAGATATAACTTTACATTCCATGATCACTTTCTTATAGTTTTTGGTAAGTCCTTTTCATTTTCCCTAATAAAAGTCTCCATCTCATGGCCAGATCTGATGCTCTTTCTAACTCCACCAAACTCAAATGTCAGTCCTTCTGGTATTTCCCATTTATATCTGATTTTCAGCTCCTTTAACATCTGAACCAGTTCTCTATACTTCTTCCGCTCGAACAGCACTGATCTGGGCAACTCTTTCATGATTCTCACCACTTTTCCATCAACTTCCAATGGATCTTGAAATTGTTTGCTCACAATTAATTCTCTTGTTAAAAGGATCCGAGACACTATCCTATACAACTCATACAATGCGGATCTGGACTTTCTGGGTAATAAAGTCAAGATACTGAAGGACGTCCCATTTTTAGTTCGGAAAAGAAGATTTAAGTATAAAAAATTCGCAGCTCTTCTGAGGGAACGTGGAATAAAGTACAAATGGCTATTTCCGGAAGGTATTTGGTTCAGTTACGAAGATCAAGCTTACAAGATAAAATCAGAAGATCAACTAAGGGATTTTGAGGACAAAAATCAAGAATTTCAGCAAGACACCAAGCAAGAAGAAAAGGCGAAATCTGAAGGGGGGGGGAGGGAACGAGCACTGCAGCTGCAGTTGCTCAGAGAGAATTACGTCCAAGGCCCGGGGGGGGGGGGAGGAAGACTTCATTTGAATTGTAATTTGTATTTTGCAAGGTCAACCACTCCATCAATATCATACAAAGTTTTAATTCTTTAATAATGGCAGTATGAAGGGAAAGCATTATGTGTAGTGTAGTGTTGTTATATGTTGCTGTTTTTTTTTCTTTCCTTCCCTTGCCCCCCTTCTTTCCCTTTGTATTGTTAGTCAATGTAGCTAATAAACAAAAATAAAAATCTTAAAAAAAAAAATTAATTCTCTTGTGCTTCTAGTCGTAAATTGGACAATCATGTCCCTTGGTAACTTCCTCTGAGCTGCAAATCTGGAATTGATTCTATATACCACGTCCAAGAAAGCTGCAATTTCTTCCTCTTCTTTCCCCAGGTATTCTGCCAAAATTTCTGTAATCTGCTCTTGGGCTGATTTTCCCTCTACTTCTGGGACCAAACGAAATCTGAGGTGTTTTTCCATCTGTTTACTTTCTGCAACGGCCATTCTGTCTCTCATCCCTCTCATTTCAGTCTTTTGCACGTCTGTTAAAGTCTCCACCGTTTCCTCTACTGCATTGACTCTCTGCTGTGTAGCTTGTAGGTCATTTTGTATTTTATCCATACCTTTTGTCAGTTCTGCCATCTCCAATTTAAGCGTCTCTTTAAAGTCTTTTAATTCTTTCGCCATCTCTAGCATCATATCCTTAAGCTCTTTATTTCCCTCTGAAACTTTTTTATCCAAATTTTCCATCGTAGTTTGCCACTCTTTCTTCGACATCGTGGGGCTAGCTCTGCTTCGCTCCCACGAGTCTGCCCTTTTCCTTAAATCCGTGGCTCTATTTTTTACTTTCTTTTATTTTTAAAAGTCCAATTGCTGTTTATTTTTCTCAAACGCTGTTTTAAACTGTCCAAAATGTCGGGCGTTTTTTCTCTATGGTTTTGTACTGAAGCGCTCACCCTTACCTTCTTTAAAGATGGCCTACTTCCTTTTTCATTGAAGTCGCCAGTTGCCCTCTTTCAAAATGGCGTCGCCCTACTTCCGGCGTTTAAGAAAAGGGCCCTTCTCTTCTGTCTCTTTATGGTTCTGATGTACTTCATGTTCCTCTCTGTTGCACAGCAGTTCTCGCTATTTTTAAGCTTTTTCACAGTCTACTATCTCTTCCCTGCCACAGGTATGTAAATAATAATCCAATTTCCGTGCTAGTTTCTCCTTACAAATTTACTTTTTCAAATTTTTTCTTGCCGGAATCTTCCCCCTTATATAACTAGTCTGTTGCAGTTACTAAATCCGCTTTTGCCTCTTATTTCTTTTTAAAATCTGTCCCGTACTGAGAGATAGCGATCTTTACCTCCTTTAGCATTTTTCTTGGGTTGTAGTTGCTGCTTCTGTTATCTGATCAAATCCAGCCCCTTTGCTGTTCTGCTGAAGCTTGGGCATGTAGGTCTTATGCCAAAATTTGACTCCAGAGCCACTGCAGAGATCTTGGCAACCTTTCTTCGGGTGGGACCTCAAGGTTGGGTGGGAGTTTGTTGTGTAGAACCCCCCCCCACCCGAGATCAACGCACCCTCAGGTTCTCAAGCGTTCTCGCCTGTTCTCCGCCTGAGAACAGGTGGCTGCGGGCAATTTGCGCCCCTCCAGCCTTCAAAACAGCGGCACGGACAGCTCAGCTCTTAGAGCTGCATTAGACCTTCATGGATCTCGAGCCGGAAGTCCTGACTTACTGTATCTCTAGGGCTGCATGACAAATGCTAGAAGAGCTGCTGGGCTCTTCTATGACAAAGCCCAAGCAGGGCTGGCATGTCCATTGAGGCGGTGGGGGCAGCTACCATGAGCACTGAACTTAGAAGGAGGCACCATCCCCGCTCACCTCTCCGCCTCTTTGTCACTGCTTACTCGCCTTGGCTCGGGTCCTGGCTAACTGGGTGCTCCGGCGGTGCGGCAGCAAGCAGGGAGATGAGTGGGGAAGCAGGCTTCCCTGCTCACCTCTCCGCCCCTTTGCCACTGCTGCCCACCTTGGCTTGGGTCCTGGTGAGCCGGGCACCCCAGGGGCATGGCAGCAAGCAGGTATCTCACCTCAGGCACCAGAAACGCTGGCACCGGCCCTGAGCCCAAGGGCTATTGGGCCTCTGGGCAAGTGTGCAGTCTGTAGTAGACAAATTGTTGGCCTGCTAGAGTTTCAGAAGACTTTGGAAGCCTCTCTGAGTCTCATGAAGGCTTCTGTTGCCCTGTGAAGCCCTGGCTGGCTGCAATTTGCAGCCAGAAACCTGCATGCTAGCCCAACAGCCATTCTCCAACTGTTGAGGCCTGAGTGGACTCTACCTCCCAGAGAAGAAAGAACCAGTGGTTCCAATGCATCCTAAGAGAGTCATGCCTTCCTTTCCTTTCAACCTATTAACGGCCTTGGGGGATATTTCCTTTTAAATTTTATCTTAGGGTTTTTCTACATAAATCCTGAACCCAAAAATTTTACCTGAAAATGATAGTTAAAACATGCCTCCTTCCCCAATTCTAGCATAAAAAGTACACCTTGTACAAAACGACATGAAATTAAAATGGAAATTTTCCAGTGCACATCATGCATCATTTAGCCAACCCAAACTGTTAGATTATGGCAGCAGTGAAGGCAAAAGGAAGGAATTCAAAGTGAGAGCAGAGCCTCATGTTCTTTGTTCAGCAACATACAGCTGTCTTGATAGCCCTTGTGAGGTCAGAAAGGTGTGATATAAATTTTGTAAAACAAATGAAGTAGCCTAAAAGAAAATTCTCAAGCCTACTGTGTCAAAACATCCTAAACATTGATTCAAAGTTAAAATCAACAACAACAAAAATGGAGAAAATGGGATTACAAAAGTAGAAAGCAATGTAGTAAGAGCAGGAAAATGAACATAAACGGTGGCATAAACTAGTCGTCTTCTTACCTTTATAAAAGCACCCTTTTGAAGGTCTAAGGCAATTAAGGGATTTGAATGTTATACCCATTGCCTTGAACTGAACTAGCTGAGTGATAGGTAGCCAATGGAGTGACTGCAGAATAGGTGAATAATGCATATTTCACCTAGTTCCCAATAGTAACTGAGCTGTGGCATTCTGTACCAGCTGGTTTCCAAGTTAACTTCAAGGGCAGATCTGTGCAGAATATAATATATAGCCTTGCCTTGAGATCACTGTGGCATGGATCCACATGGCCAGATCAGCCTAGTCAAGGAAGGGGACCATTATACCTGAAGGACTAGCTCTCCAAATATGATCCCCCATGAAATGTGTTATTCATCTCGCGGCTTACTGGTGGTGCCTGTTTCTCTGAAAGGCTCATCTCTGTTCCAACAGGTTGAGGGCTTTCCCTGTGGTGGCCCCGTTCTGGTGAAATGATCTGTTCAACAATATGTGTGCCCTGCGGGATCTATCTAGATTCTGCAGGGCATGCAAGGCAGAATTAGTTCAGCAGGCCGTTAATCAGCCATGATGTATCATGGAATCCTTGCCACCTAGTTGTGTGTGTGTGTGTTTTACTATCGGTTGTATTCTTATGGGACCCCTCAACTGCAGTAATATGTTTTTTAGTTTTAATATATAATTTTTATTGTTGTTTTTAATGCTGTAAACTGCTTTGCCTCATTCGAGGGAGAGGAGGTATAAAAGTCAAATAAATAAATAAGCAATGCTGGGTCCAGTATAACCCCAGCATTATCAGCTTTTTGCCTAGTCAACAAGACAGCTGAACCCCCTTAAAACATAAGAAGCTTAATGTCCTTCAAGACCTCAGTCTTCCCCAGAATTACTTCTGTCTTGTCAGGATTCAATTTCATTGTTCAGTCATAGGGACATAACCACAGCAGTCAGCCAGTGGCTCAATCACCATCATCTGGTGAGTTGGATAGAGAAATATAGAGTTGGGTGTCTTCAGAAAATTGATGACATCCCACTCCAAAACCATGAATAATTTCTCCTAAGAAGATTGAATAGCATGGGGGTAAACCTGAGCCATAAAACAAATCCCACACTAATGCCAATTGGTCTCCGACAGCAATCTTCTGAGTCCAATCTGTAAGAACAATTCAATCCAATTCAAAGCATTACCAGTCACCCTATCAAAGGCCACCGATAAATCCATGAGGGCAGCAAAAATTCATGGCCCTTGAGCATATTCAGATGTTGATAATCAACTGAAGCCACTACCTCAGTCACATTTATCATAATAACTGAATCAAAACTATCCATAAATGAAGCATCTGATGCAGCAGACCTTTTTAATAGTTTAGACCCCTTCTAAACTATATCACAACCAGTAGCCATACTGGAATATATTTGTATCAGCAAAAATGTCACAACTAATCACATGTTCCTGAGACTTTAGTTTTAGGAATCAGTAAATTCCACAATACTTTAAACAATTGTGTAGGAAATGAATTAATTGATGCAATGGTAGTAGAGAAGTACACTTTTCTCTGCCCCTGTCACCACTATCTCATAGGTCCTCCAATGTTCTGTCAGTTTCAGTTCAAGTTTTCCACCAATGTCTCTCTAGATAGTTTCAGGGGGGTAGATTCAAGCAGCATCTTAAAGATCAGTGGGATTTTCCAGGAGATTTTCCTTGATGAAGGGTGCTTGACTATAGAAAGTTTATACCCTGGAAAATCTTGTTGGTCTTTAAGGTGCTATTGGACTTGAATGTTATTCTAGATGTCTCCTAGCCCTCTTTGGGTGACCCAGCTCCATAGTAAACTAAGTGTTAAGGCCTAGTAATGACAGTCATGAAATAAAATCCAGAATTACACACAGTTTTTAGAAATACTTATGTGTAGTAAGCTGCAGTACTGCAGCCCAAGGTCTGCTCAAAACCTGAGTTCGATCCTGGCAGAAGCCAGGTTCAGGTAGCTGGGTCAAGGTTGACTCAGCCTTCCATCCTTCCGAGGGTGGTAAAATGAGTAGAAGTGTGCAATTTGGGTTTCCAATTCGGGTAAAAAACCCAAATCGGGTCTGATTTGGTATTTTTCGGTATTTCAGAATTGGGGCCAGTAAACCGTCCCTGATTCGGAAATACCGAATCAGATATTTCTGAATTGATTCAGGTCAATTCAGAAATATTCAGAAATCAAAGTATCACCTATTTGCTAGCCGTTTGCATTTGCAAGCAGTTAGCAAAATTCTGCAGGAAGCTACTGCTTCCTGCTGGTTCTTTGAAGAGGGGAGGGGGGAGAAGAAGTGAGTGACTCACTACCTCCTCCTTACCCCTCCCTTCCCTGCCAAAAGAGGCAGGGATCTTTGCTGCTGTTTGCAATGCATTGTGGGAGACTTCAGTCATGCCCTATGCTGTGCCTTCATGGTGTGTAACTCAAAGCCAGAACAGAAATAAAGTGTGTTTGCAAGCAATTCTGTTTCTGAGATTCTCTGATGTGAAGTTAGATGGGATGCAAATGTGTGGGAGACTGCAGTCATGCCCTGTGCTGTGCCTTCATGGTGTGTAACTCAAAGCCAGGACAGAAATAAAGTGTGTTTGCAAGCAAGTCTTTTTGTGAGATTCTCTGATGTGAAGTTAGATGGGATGCAAATGTGTGGAAGACTGCAGTCATGCCCTGTGCTGTGCCTTCATGGTGTGTAACTCAAAGCCAGGACAGAAATACAGGACAGAAGTTGCTGTGGTGTGTGTGTGGGGGGGGGGGGGCTGCTGTGATGTGTCACAGTGGTGTGCCTTTAAACCTTCCACTCAAAGGAAAGAGATACATTTTTAAAGCTTGATTCAAAGTGTGTTTTTGTGTTATTCTCTGGTGTTAGATTAGTTCCCATCATAGGGAACAATGGTGAGTGGCTGGCCAGCCTGCTCTGGGGGTAGAGGCTATAACAAAGAGCAATATGCCTGAACCTTCTGGGAGGGTTAGAGGGCAGGTGGTAGAGGGCCCCCTGAAAGTTGGGTGCATTTTGCTTGCAAAATGTCACCCCTAGCCAGACAAGCCTCTTCTTTTTCCCCACAGGGAATAGTGGAGTGGAGGAGGATGGAGCACCTTCTTTGTGAGGCCATAAAATGCCCCCCAAAGTGGAATCTGCCTGAAACTTGGGGGAGGGTGGGAGGACAGGTGGCAGTAGGGCTCCTGAAAGTTGGGTGCATTTTGCTTGCAAAATGCCACCCCAAGCCACCTAGAAATGTCGCCTGTTTTTTCCATAGGGAATAATGGTGAGTGGAGGAGGATGGGGGCACTATAAAATGGCACCCCAAAGTCCAAACTTTCTGAAACTTGGTGGATTGTTAGAGAAGAGTTAGGGGAAGGTTTGCTTCAGAAAGAAAATGCCCCCCAGGGCCCCAGAAAGCCGGGAGTGAAATTGACACCCGAATCTTTCCGAAGCAAACCAGAATCTGTCCAATTCAAGTAAATCCAAATTGGCAAGCCAATATACCCTTTTCTGAATCAGTTTCCCGATTTGGGTAAATCTGAATCGGGAAACCCGAATCAGCCTGGCTCTGCACACCCCTAAAAATTAGTACCCAGATTCCTGGAGGTAAAGTGTAGATGACTGGGGAAGGCAATGGCAAACCACCTCGTAAAAAGTCTTCCAAGAAATTGTTCTGATACAGCATCCCCCCATGGGTCAGTAATGACTTGGTGCTTGCACAGGGGACCACCTTTACCTTTTTTTAATTACTTGTTTCATTGTTTCATTGTTTTAATTACTTGTTTTTTAATTACTTGTTTCATCAGCAAGTAATTGCCTGCTAAATATTGTGGGGTTATCTGCCCTTCAACAGTCACGGGAAAAATTGGCATATAAATATATTATAGACTGTTATGGGATGTTAAATTTTGATTTTGAATGTTTGGCTATGGAACAATGTTCTTACTATAAATAAGTTGGATCCACAAAACTGTGACAGGAGGCCTCTTTGAAATGGTCTTTCCTGTATGGTCTGCAACCGTCATGCAATCTGGAAATCTGCTAGTGGCCCTCAGGAACTATATGGGATACAGTGCAGGAGGCTACAGCTTTAATGGGAAATCAATAGAAATTGAAAAGGCCATTTATTTATATAGCCATGCAATGGCTAATTTAGACCCAATCTGATGTTTGGCTTTGTCTAGTTTGCTCCCTGTATTTTCTCTCTAGTAAATTGTTTGTACAATATATTAGTAGTGGGAAAGGCAAGGCTCTGATAACTCCAAGAGTGACTTCCAGATGTCTACTGTTCTGGCATATTGTATAACGAATGCGTTTTTTTGGAAGAAGCAAAGCAAATAGATTAGGAATCTTATGAGCCATTTTGTAATAGCAACTTTTCTGACATATGAGTAGGATAAGAGTATGTAAAATTACTACAATCTACCCCATTAGGCACAATACTTCTTGCTAAATTATATTTCATCATCACCATCTTTATTTAGAAATTTAAAAAAATGTGAGCAAGCAGTTTTGTATACACAGGACCTTCCTAAATACAACTTCATCTTCAGAATAATGTGATCTCTGTCTTAGAATAATGTCTATATATTTAGAATAGTCAGCAATTGAAGGATTTTTTTGTACTTGACTAAAAGATAATTTGGTCAAATTAAGGCAAACAAATTCATTTTGAGCCAAAATGGATATATTTAAGGTTTTCATTGGCTGAGCTGTTGCCATAGTAACACATCCTTAGCAGCTGAAATGTATCAGTACTGGTCTTTTTCTTTCAATAGCAGGTTAAGCAGAGAATTTGCTGACACAAAATTACTTCAAAACACTTCACTACTAATGGAAACTATTTATCTGCCCTTTACTAATTAGCCATTGACTGTTGCTGGAATATATTAAATAAGTGGGAGGAGGGGGAAAGAACTCTTTTCCTCAGGAACAGAGGGAGTGCTCAAGAAAGCACTTATTATAAGCCTTGATCTGGATCCTAAAATATCCAAACAAGGAATCAGAGACAAGAAGGACCATGAGGAGTTATTACATTATTTACAAAAAAAACAAACAACAACAACAACAACAAAAAGATAGCTGAGGATGAGGTCTCATCTTGTTATGCATGGCATGAAAACTACATGCAGGTATGTGATCACTAGGCACATTTATGTTCCCAGCTGCACATGTATAACCACTGGGAAGCCAGTGGAAGCCAGTATCTGCAGCTACTCAATATATGTGCATCTGGCATATGTAGAGCAATATGTGTAGAACACACACACACTTCCTGTGAAGTGTAAGTTATGAAATGCCCTATACTAATGCAAAATTTCTGACTAGCTTCTTTGAAGCTTACAGTTTCCCACTGTATATAATCTGGTCCATGATGGAACCAATTAACATGCAAAATAAGATCTGCCCTTTCTCTTTAGTGAATGAATTATATTTGCCTAGAGCCAGAAGCTGAAAGTTGTCAGGGTTTTCTTTAAACAGACAAAACAAGTGCTACTCTGCCAGCTGCAAAGGTAAAGAAGTGGTTGTCACAGCAATTTCCCCAAGAGCAGCTCTGCTGTGATAGTACGTACAAGTGAAATATTGCCTTTCTCACCTGTCTTTATGCCTAATGCCTTCAGCAGCCTAACGTTTTTTGTAATTCAATATACATTTAGAGAGGTCCACCTTGCCCCAATATCAGAACACTTATAGCACGATAGGAAATGTTTTTGGCTTCCATAAACTGGTGAACATTGCAAAAGGGAAATCACAATACAGCGCTGAAAGCTATTTATTTGGTTGGCTTCCAAGCCAAAGCAGCTGCAGAGGATGATTAGCGTCATGTGGTGTCAGTTGCATTTTTATCCAGTGTGACTGCGTACTGTTTGTTTTCTTTTGAAGATGTTTGTCCTTGTTGCTAGTACAGCTGCAGATGGACCATTCAGATCAATGTTCACAGAACGTTTGCCAGAGAAGGGCAGAAGGGTGGAAAAAAATGACTGAACACACACGAACACACACCCACACACACAAAACTGCACATCCTATTTAGCTTAACAGAGAAAGGAAATAAGGCAATAAAATGGTATCTTCATTTACACACTGGCAATGGCTCTTTTCCTGCATAATGTGTAAAAGAGGACAACTTGCTCAGTGTTTGATGTTAAATTCCATTTGGCTCCTGTGAAATCTCAAAAGAAAATACCATAATAAGAGCACTCTCTTTTATTACCTATACTAGCTTTACATTGTGCTCCTGTCCCATTAAGAACGTCTAAGTAGGGCAAGTTTCAGCAGATGCAAGTTTTCCAATTAGGCCAATATAATGACTGGAGTAGGAGCCTTCCTTCTTAAAGAAAGAAATAGTGCAATCCTAAAAACACTTTCCTGGGAGTTAAACCTATCGAACATACATGAGAGGGATTTTGAGTAGTCCTCCTTAGGATTGCACAATAAAACTCATGAATTTTTCCCCTGAATGAAAGCGTTATATCTGTATGGTGTGAACTTTCAATGCAGTTTACAAATCATTGGCACAATAATATTTTAAATTAAATGGACTGATTTCCTCTGGAACAATGCTAACCTAAGCGCTTGTGTAACTTCTCTTTTCATGGGTTCTATAGGGCTTAGGAAGCAACTTACACAGAATTTTAAGAAATAATTTTTTTTCTTTTAAACTTTTTAACAATTAATAAAATACAACTTTTTTTTGAAAAAAATCAACTCTTAAGTGCAACCATAAAAAAACTCCAAATCAACAATGTCCTTGAAAAGGCAAACAGTTCAACATCCAAGAAGTGATGAGTCCTCTCTCATCCATTTGAAGCAGCTGTACCCCAGGCTTCCATCTTCTTGTTGGGAATTATAGCCCTGCAAAAACAACACAATCCCAGTAACACCAACCAAACACAACACACAAACACCACTTTAAATCATATTTTACATACAACATTTGGTTACCTTATTCAAGGTGATAAGAGCTTATAATTTATTAAGCTCCTCAGCAGCCTGCCTCTAGCTTCTGACTCCACCCCACCTCTAGCTTCTGACTCCACCCCATTGGGTTAAACCAATTAACCTCACAGGGGTTACACTTGCATTATTTGGGTGGTAGCTATGTTAGTCTGCAGTATAATAGCAGGATGGGGCCCCAGTGACACCTTGGAGACCAACAAGGTTTTCTGAGTATAAGCTTTGGTATCTTCATTTACACACTGGCAAGAGTCAGAGCACCCTTCCTCAGACATGAATGATAGACACTAAGTGGTTGCAGTGATTGATAGATGATAGCCCATATTGTCCTTACAGTTCAATAAAACATTGTGGAAAGTATTATTGTTTCAAGAAATCCCAGAACTAGTAATGGAAAGTTAATATTTCTATCTCTAAAACGATTTCCTTTTATAAGAACTATACCTGTGGGATTTGATCATTTTCTTCAGTTACAGATTTCCTTACTTCAGTTGCAAATATTTTACAACTAACAGAAAACTAAAAGGACATTGATTTAACTGAAAGAGTAACAGAGAAACTGGGTAAACCATATTTTTATTCAATACCCATGAGAAAAGTCAGGTCCTGTCAAACCAATAACCATACCTCTGCATCAAAAGCAGATACATTATGTTTTCACATATTATTATTGAATGTGACTATTAAATGTCTGTTGTTACTGCTAGTTATCCTTTAAATAATTCTTCCCCTGCCTTGATAGTAGTTCTGTTCCTTTAACAGCTGAATTATAAGTAGAAAGTCAGCAGGTTTATGTGCTTGTTATGGAAAAGCAGTGATAGCAAAAGTGACACCTGTTGAATTGCTTTAAGTTCAGAAACTCATTATTTTAAATACAAAATGTGACAGAGTATTCAGAACAGCAGTAATGTTCATTCAGGTAACCTAGTAAGGCATACTATTTATTTTATTTTGCTTACTATGTTTATAGTCTGCCTTTCTCAGTAAGACTCAAGGTGGATTACAGGATATAAAAATTATACTTGTGCATGGAAGTTTGTTTTGTTTCATTCATTTTTTGTTATTAATTCCAAATGGGACTATTTCATTGTTGGATTGATTCATATGGTTTTGTTTTGTTATGGTTTCTTTGGTTATTGTTGTTTTGCTTTCATAATTTTATTTTGCTGTTTTTTTCTATTGGGTCCAATAGAAGACCCTCATCTGTACTTTCAGTTTGAGTTTCCATCTAAACTGAACAAAATTCAGGGGACTTGTAGTATTTCCCAAGGACACCCACCATGCCAAATTTCAAACAATAGAATAGAATCCCCCACCTTTTTTTTGTTTGACACAATGCAAGTCACCCATATTAAACATTAAAGTTATTACTAGATTGGAATACCATACACATGTATGTAAGTCTAGTGGCTACAGCTTGTAATCAAGCAGGAAAGCCCAAAATCTCTCTTTCCCCCTTGCCCTAGAGAACATTGTGCTCTCTCTGTGCCCTTATTAAGAAAATGCTGCCTGTTTTGTGAGACCAATAAAGGCAGACACGGCAATAACAAAAGAAAGAACAATACTAAAGAAAATCACAGATTTTTTTCATTATATTCTATTTAGATGGGGAATTTGTTTCATTTTCATATTAATTATGTTAATTATGAAAACTCCATTTATTAATAACAAAAGAATGAACATCTAATAAATAGTGATATCAGACAGCATAAGGCAATCAATGAAGAATGCAATAGGACATATTCAACACTAATACTAGTTTACCATGTATTTATTTATAGTCTGCCATTCTCACTGAGACTCAAGACAGATTACACAATTAAGTTAATATGACCAACAGCTGAAACATTCAATAAACAATATAGTAAGGTACTCTGGTTTCTCTTCAGATCGCATAATATAGTAAGGTGTAGACTGGAGAAATTTGGAACAATGTTGTTACAAAATATAATAAACAACAGTGACAACCTTTATTGAAGCATTTTTTAACCTTTTCCTTACATTACAGCTCTATTACCTGTGTATGAAAGCCCTTCTGAATAATTCAGTTTTCCACAGTTTGGAGAAAGCCAGGAAAGTGAGAGCTTTCCTGACCTCTTCAGGCAGTTTATTCCATAAGGTGAGGGCCATCACAGAGAAAGCATGTGTATGGGCAATGATTGATTTTGCCCATGGTAACCTGCGAAAGGCCTTGTTCAGATGAGCGAAGCTGCTGTGTTGGAGAATAGGGAGAGAGGTGCTCTTGTAGTTGTGTGGAATTTGCAAGATAGCTCCCACTCAGAAGATAGCTGTTCTCCAACAGCAACCATTAGGGGAATGATTTAAAGCAGTCCAACACACACCCTCATATCCACTTCTTCCTCCAAACATCTCAGCAGGATGGTATGACCTACTGTGTCAAAGGTAGCAGACAGATCCAGGAGGAGCAACAAGGAAGCATGGTCTTTTCTACATTCAGATGGAGGTTATCCACTAAAGACACCAGAGCCATCTCCATCTCATAGCCTGGCCTGAAGCCAGACTGAAAAGGGTTGACAGCATCAGAGTTATCCAAGAAGACCTGAAATTTATAATAAAATGTATAGTAAAGAGTTAACTGGAACCTGATGATGGGATGGAGATAAACTCCACCCCCTAGACAGTTCTCTTATTTTCATTTTATGTATTAGTTCATTGTTGGTTGAAATAAAGCAGAGAGCTACATTCAGCAACTCCTGTGAGTATAGCAATTAATTGTATTAGTACGGTCACAAAAGAATTGGTCTGCTATTGCTCTCTCAATCACTTTTCCCACAAAGGGCAAATTAAAGACTCGGCGATAATTGGCCACATCATGTTTGTCTAGGGATGGTTTTTAAGTAACGGATGGATAACACCTTCTTTGAGCCGCAGGGAGAAGGTGCCTTGAGTTAATGACTGATTTATGAAAGACATCTAGGTCTCATTAATGCAGTGCTTACATGACTTAAGCAATCAAGACGGGCAAGGATCTAGTGCACAAGTAGTGGCCTTCTCAGATGTCAGGAGTATCCAGTCCATATCCATCAATAAGTGGGTCAAAATGGTCCATAACCAGACCTGACAGTGTATGAGGCATTTTCCCACCTCACCTAAATTACTGCTTGCATCTAGATCTTTGCATATTCATGCTATTTAGTCAGTAAAGAACTTTGAAAAAGTGTCACAATTAGCTGTGACACTTTTTCAGAGTTCTTTACTGACTAAATAGAAAGTAATGATTCAGATTTAGGAGGCAGAAGGTGTTGAGATACCTTAAACAGTTGAGACTAACCAATTTTATTGTAGCATAAGCTTTCGAGAATCAAGTTCTCTTCATCAGATGCATGATCCGAACTGGTCAAATACAGAAGAGGAGGGGAGAGAGGGGAGAAAGAAGGGGACATATATCACAAGGAGGAATTCATATGCAAATTTGACTCTGTCAAGCTGGGACTGAATAGAGACTATGAATGGTTATCACATTATCACAGGTAACAGATTCCCTTTACAGAGGCGTGGTCTGGGGGAGCCCAGTGACGCCTGGTGTGGGCTTTCGGGGACCACAGTTCTCTTTGTCAGATGCAGCTGGCAGGGAGAGCTGTGGTCATCGAAGGCTTATACTACATAGGAATTGGATACTTTCACTGCTACAAACTAATACGGCAAACTGACTGCACACCAAAAGGAGATGTTTACATTTCCAAGCAAAGGAATGTTTTGACTGCCTCCACGCTAATTGCATTCTGTCTCCTTGTGATATATGTCCCCTTCTTTCTCCCCTCTCTCCCCTCCTCTTCTGTATTTGACCAGTTCGGATCATGCATCTGATGAAGAGAACTTGATTCTCGAAAGCTTATGCTACAATAAAATTGGTTAGTCTTAAAGGTGCTACTGGACTCTTTTTGATTTTGCTACTACAGACTAACACGGCTAACTCCTCTGGATCTTAAACAGTTGAGAAGGTCATGAACTAGCTGATGTAATGGTTGCAGAGAAATATTTCTTTGCTGTTATCATTGTATTATGTTAATTTACTTTTTCCTTACATCAGGTAACGGGTTTCCATTGTAGTTTCCCCCCCATCGGTTCTGACCCCATACTGCTTTAATGTATCTCCTGAGTTCCATATGCAATTTTTTGCCTTAAGTTTTCACTTCGAGTTTTTTGATTTTCCCATTGTTGTTTTTTCCGGGTTCTTTTGAGATCACTTTTACCTCGATCTTTTTCTTGAAGCCAATTTTGAGTTGATTTTTCCCTCATGTATGTTTCTTTTGGTTTTGTTTGTCACACCCACTCCCACCCACCTCCAACCCATTTTTTTATATTGGACATTCATCATTGTGGAAACACTCCTCCCCTCACCTTCCTTTCCCTCTTCCTGGTTTTGTTTTGATCATTTTTAATTGTTAGTGTCATACTGATAGATCAACCTACAGTTATAATAATAGGTGCAACAGGTTCTCTGTATTCCCAGCTTACATTTTCAAAAACAAAGGTAAGTCTCTAGCCCCTCCTCTTGCAGATATAAGGGGAAAGGCATATCTCCATAAGGGAAGGGTCTAGAGACATAATTTAAAAAATCAATTTCATATTGATAGATTGACCTAGATATGTCTACTGGCATGATTACCCTGTTTTCTCAGTGCTGTTGTCCCCTGCTACCTCTCTAAGACAACTCTAATGCTAAAAAGCACATAGTTACGGGGGAGGAGGAGGAGCATTTGAAATTTTTTAGTTGAAATTTTCTACTTAGATATTTCTGAGTACTTTCAGGGTCTAAAAATGCATCTAGTTAATTTTGTAATCTTTTCTTGCAATTACTAAATGAACAAATGCTGTTGACTCATGCAGGTGTGGAAAGCAGGCAATGTAGCTATTGTTTGTCACATAAAGTATGCATTCAGTGGTGTAGGCACAAAGTTGGTATGGATTGCAAGTGTTTCTGTGCTTAATGACTTGAGCATAACCCCAGGGGATACATGCCTTTTCCCAGTAATCAAGAAGATTTCATTCATGAAGTGTACAAGTGCAAAAGTGGCTACAAGCCAGAAGTAGGCTGTTTATCAGGAGAGGCAGAACTGGAGCTAGTCTTGTCCATCATAGTTGACAGTAGGGTTGCCAGAAGAAACTGAAAGAAAGGGGGGGTTATATTCTAAGGTCAGAAATCCATTCTTTGGGTATAATCTTATATTCCTTTTGTCCCACACTTAAAAAATTATACATTTTTGGCTTATATCCCAGCCCAAATATTTGGTAGGGAAGAAGCAAGAGCCCACATCTTCTTTAAATGAAATAACACTAAAGGCTGAGTAAAGTTCAAAAGGAAACAGCAGGTTTATTAAACAGGCAGGGTTGGTAAATAGGTAGGCAGGGAAAGTAAAGCTGAGGTAAATTTTGATTGTAGAACAGAATACTTTACAAGCATTAGGTACAATAATCTTCTTAAAGCTTAGTTTCAGTAGTTACAGAGATTGGCACGAACAGGCAAAAAACCCAAACATGATGTTCATTGTTCATTGCAATCCACAAACAGATTCATGAACATCAACTAACATGACCTGTTGTCATAGTACAGCCGGGGCTTGACGATTCCTCAGAGAAGGAGCAGCTGGAACAGCCAAGGCTTGCTGACACCTTGCTCCTCCTGAGGAGGAGCAGCCTGTCTCCCATCAGCCAACCACAGATGAACTGTCAGATGCTGAATCCCAGCCAAAAGCTCCCCTTCCCCACCCAGAGCCATCAGCCCAGATGCAACCAGTTTCCTTATCCCCTCCAACATCTCCAGACCCCCGAGAGCAATGAGAGCAACCATCGACGCAGCAGGCACAGAAGAGACTTGCAGACCCAATGTCAATCACCACGCCTCCAAGCTCTGAACAGGCCAGCCTTCTCAGAGGAAGGAGGGGCTTCAGAGGAGGAGACTTGAAGCAGCTGTGCTAGCTAACATAATGCTCCCAGAGTATAAGAGCATGAGCGAGGGGCCCTTTCAGCGTGGCTTCAACAAGTTCTCTGAATTGCTACTGTGGTGCCTGCGCTTGCTCCTTGGAACTATTTCTCTGACCTCCAACCCGGCCTGTCTTTGACTACTCCCTTGATTTACAGACTTTGTTCATTCCTAGCCTTGCCAGCTGGTTCTCGTTACCTGTCAGCAGTACTCTGCAGACCCAGCTGCTGCCTGAAGCAGGACACCTGTTCATGAACATGTTCATGGTTGGATGTTCATTGGGGCCAGAATGGCCCCCTTATGACTTAGAGAGCCCATATTCTCAGGGAGTGTTCAGAAGGCTCTCCTCCAGCCATCAACCAAGTTTGGTCAAGAAACCTGACCTGAGCAGGCAGCAGGACAGGTAATAATAATAAAGAATAGCTTGGCCCCAGAGCCTGGTATCAGCCCTGGAACCTGAGGAAGTAGAGCCCCACCCCACCACACACAACAAATTCAAGCTCCAATGCACTCTCCCTCTCTCTCTCAAATGCCAGCAACAGCTCTCTCCCACTCCACTGTCTGCTAAAACTGAAAGCCAGAGCTGGGAGCACAGTGCCTTTTATAATCAGAGGTACCATAGAGAAATGTGGTTGGTGGTCAGAACTGCCGAACAGGGTTTGGAGGGATGATATTCGTGTTCCCATGGTTACAGACGACCCCCCTCCCCCCTACTCTTTGCTCCCATGTAACAATGTTTCCCCCTCACACAGAAGTTTACTAGACTGTGTGGTCCCGATGTAAACAAAAGCAAAAGACAGTAGAGACCCACTCACCTCTGCAGGAGTATACCACATACCCTGCAGCTGTGGACAAGTTTACATCAGGACCACACAGCGTAGCATCCAGACAAGAATAAAAGAACATGAAAGACACTGCAGACTTGGCCATCCAGAAAAATCAGCAGTGGCTGAACATACCCTAACTCAAACAGGACACAGTATTCTATTCTAGGACACTAAAATACTGGACAACACTTCCAACTACTTCGTCAGATTGCACAGGGAAGCCATTGAAATTCATAAGCATAAGCACAATTTTAACAGGAAAGAAGAGACTTTAAGAATGAATAGAGCATGGTTTCCAGTCCTGAAAAACACCAGGCTAACAAAATACTCTACATCCCACAATAGCCCTGCAGAGAAGATTGGCATATCAAGCACCAATCCATATGCAAAAGAACCTCCTCAGGATACAGTGAAGCCTCCCTCCATTAGCATTCCACACCCTGGAAAACTCTTACAGGATGACTCAGCCCAAACCCACCTTCCTGAGTAGATATAAATTACCTGCCAACATCTTTTCCACACTGTGACACTGAGAGATCTCTGTCTTTTGGTGCTACACCTCTGAAGATGCCAGTCACAGCTGCTGGCGAAACGTCAGGAACTACAATGCCAAGACCACGGCTATACAGCCTGGAAAATCCACAACAACCATTATAAAATTATGGTTTGTAAACTGCCCTGATGCACATGGAAATGCAGAGTACAAATATTAATAGAAATAAAGAAAGAAAATAAATCTGACAGAGCCATGAAACAGAGTTTTTGACTTCATGCAACTATAACTGCTAAGGTTTGAAGTGGTTTGGGGCCAAACAAAATGTGATAAGTCTGGTGCTCACATGCCTACCCTTATTCACATTTATTTATTTACTTCTAGCCAACTGAGACTAAGGGCAGATTACAATATATTATAAAAGAATTAAATCATACAACATAAGAAATCCAATAAACAATGTAGTAGGACTAAAATTATAGAATTAGAAAACAAAAGAAAAAGAACTAAGGCACAACATACCATAATGTAGAAAGTGAATTACAAAGGTAGAAAACAAGGCAATAAAGCAAGGCGATACATACAATAAGCATTACAAAATTACAATCTTATTCCTTTGTAAAAACATCCTCTTGAGCTGTTCTGTTGTACTACAATTCTAATCCCTTTATCAAAATGATCTCCTGAACATACTGTTTTGCACATGCTGTGAAAGGATAGAAATGTGGAGGCCTTCCTAATCTCCTCAGGTAGGCCATTCCAAGAAGGTGGGTGCTGCAACAACGAATGCACATGTACAGGGCGGCTGTTGCTGATTTTACCCATTTGCGGGGTGGCAACCTGAGCAGATTTTACTCACATAAATAAATTAGGAACTGGAATCCTAGTTTTGTTTCCATATGGTGTTTGGGATGGGGCTGAAAGGTATGAGGAGTGAGGCAGAGGGGCTATTTGTCTGGGAATCCCTGCTGGATCTCAGCCACTATTGCTCATAAAAGGGATTAGACGAGGCAGATAATACATCTGGAAGAAATACAGCCGGGCCTAATACACAGGTAGAGTTCACTGCCTCAGGGAACCTTGGGTGGAAACATGGCATATGACTGTTTTAAACAAACAAATACAATTAAATGTGACTGTCATTCCCCAATTCTTCATATGCTAGTTTGAAATTTGTGTTTGGATGGGATTGTCCTTTTGCTTCTGGAACTAGCTGCAGGGCTTAAAAACCTGAGAAATCAGCCAGGATGAGGGAATCTTTCTCTCCTCTTTTGTCAGCTAGTCTGTGTCTCTGAAAATGTGCTACTTGACCTAGCAAGCCACTATATATTTATCATTCAGAGAACTGATGATGTCTTCTAGAGAGCTGAATGCCAGAGCACATTATGAGGCTTGCAGAATGACCTCCTGATTAGCTGTGCAGTACTTGGAATCAAAGGCAGCCAGTCCAATTCCTGCTTAGTATGGAAGTGCTGGAGGAGTAATGGATGATTAGTGAAAAGGACTAGAGAAGGAAATGCCATCAAGCTGCATTCAAAAGAAAAATGCTCAGTCAATGTTAGGACTATTGAGTCTGCTGACAACAGATGTAGAATGCAATCAGCCCCTCCTTGAAAACAACAGAGAATGAGATTTCCTCTTCTGTGAGGAGAATATAGCATTCACCACATTGTTGCCTCTTTCTTTCCCTTTGGAAGGTAACACATTTTCTATCACTCCTATTACTTTTTACATTTAATATTATTTGTTTACAATAACTTTCACAGACTGATCCAAAAGTTAGTATTTAATTTCCTCCAAAGTTTACAAATGTTTGGCCTAGTTCTGAAGGGATCTAAAATAGCAGTTCGCTTATAAGTGGTAAAGATCATCTTTACTAGCCAATGCATTTGTTGGTATGTAATGCCATAGAAAACCTCTCAAAATTGGAGATTTCATTGGTGTCTGGAAAATACTCCATTTTTCGCCATATATTTTGAAAGTTTTCCTGATATATTGACCTAAAGCTGCTCTACAGTTAACTTCACCTGTTGAATCATGGCCTTAGTGGCCATAGTAATTAGGTGCTATTGATATTATTTTCATATCTTTGCTACAGTTTTCTTAATCTTAAGTTTTTATATTGACCAATTCTGAATTCAGCAGAAGTGGTTGAGAAGTGCTATTTTCTATGATACCACACTTAAAATGCAACCCATATGTCATTTTGTCTAAGATGGCACACCCAGCTGCATGTGAAACATGCTTAGGCTGGGTGCCACTTTTGCCTCACTGCACGGATGGAGAGACCAGCCTTACATTCCTGGGCATCCAGGCTTTGGGAGGTGGGGCCTGGCCCTGTAAAGGGTGGCTCCGCCTCTGTAGGGCTCAGTCAGCTTTGAAAGCTCGGCCTGAGCAGAGCATATATCAAGCTCTCTCAGCCGAGCTCCTCTGAGGCCAGTTTTACTGCAGGCCCTCAGGGCAAGGTGGCTATAGCTACCTTCTTGGGGAAAGCTGTGATAGTCCCCTGCTTGATATCTTCAAACAACAGGAGGAGAGCCAGGGCCCAGTGCCAGGCTCAGTGGTTTGGCAGAGTTTTATTATTATTAGTAGTAGTAGTAGTAGTAGTAGTAGTAGTAGTAGTAGTAGTAGTAGTAGTATTATCCTCTTCTTATTTACACTTGGGGACTGTTGGTTATCAGTCAGGAGGGCTAAAGCAGGGTTATATCCAGTCCTTCCAGGCCTCTAGCCTAATTAGGCTCTGCTTCCCCTTATTTTGTTGGGAGGATGTACTTTCAGCAGAAACAGCAATAGGCTTTTCTGTAGGCCGCAGGAGTGAATTGCAGCCATCTGAGGGGTGGATTACATTACTGCTCCTGGTTTAGCAGGGTGGATGCTGGTAGGCCTCCTCTCTGTCTAGTCGTTTTCCTCCTCCCCCCACCCCCCGTTTATACTTACTTGGGAGGGAGTATTTCTAGCAGCAATAGCTTGGCTTAAGGCCTTCAGGCAGCAGGGGGTGCATTTTGTGAAAAGGCTTGGCAGTTTATTCAGTTGGATGCAGCCATTTTGAGTGTGGCATCAGTGGCCTTCTTGGCCTCCTGGCAGTACAGCCTTATTGTGAAGGCATCTACAATATGCACAGCTCCAGCAGTGGCCATTTTGAGTGTGGGTTTTATATGGTCTGATTTGCCTCCTGCTTACTGGCAGTAGAGGCCATTTTGGTGAGGCTTTTACAGCTTCTGCTGTGCTGGGGTGGCCATTTTGAGTGTGTCACCCTGTGGCCTGCTTAGCCTAGCACTGGCAGCCATTTTATAGAGGCCTCTGCAGTTTAAACAGTGTTTGGGCTTCCATTTTGGGGGTATGTGTTACTGCAGTACATTGCGTTACTGTACATTTCCATCATGCCACTATAAATTTAAAAAATAAAAAGGCTAGCATCCCTGTTAAGGGCAGTCACTGAATATGTATCCTGCAAAGCAGCCCTACCTGCACAGTTAACCTTTGAGGATGATGAAGTGGCCACAGGGAGTAGGGAAATACTGGGCTATCAGTGTCCATCAGTCAGGAGGGCTGAAACATGGTTAGGCTCAGTCCCTCCAGGCCTCTAGTTTATCTAGCCCCCCTCCTCCCCAACGTTTTCACTGTATTGGAGAAAGTACTTACAGCTACAGCTGTGAAGGCCTGGCTGAGGCTGGGGTAGGGGGTGGCTTGCAGTCATCTGAAAGGCAGATTGCTTCACATATTATTGCTCTTGGCTTAGCAAGGGTTTATATGCTCAAGGTGGTAGCTTGTAAACCCCTACCCCTGCTCAGTTTTGCAGCTTTAGCACAATTGACGTTGGTAGCAGAACTGGCCTAGGCTGCTGTAACCTAGTCACGTGAGGGTGACAGTGAACCTGACTGGCAGATAGGTAAGTCCACTGGAGGGGCTCCTGGGGTCAGGCAACAGTCTCCAGGCACCCATGTTTAGACTCCTGGGTTGTATCCTCTTGGGTATTGCCTTTGAGTTTTATAGTGGCGTCTTGAGTTATTTCTTGATTCAGTTATAAAGGGACAGTCATAAAGGGAGCAGCAGTTTGGGGGTTAACCCTCCTCTTCAGGAAGTGGAGGAGAAGGATGAGGTAGACCTGAGGAGGGAGACAGTGAATTAGAGTTAAGGTGGTTTACTGTACATGGACCAGGCAGCTGCCAGCCGGCCTCCTTTATGGGAGCTTCAGCAGCTGGCTGGGCTTTGAGCCTTGTCTCCAGGGTGCTGATACCTAGAGGTGGAGTTTCCTTGGAGTTTATGCTGCCTTGGGGCATAACAGCTCTGAGT
Source organism: Eublepharis macularius (assembly GCF_028583425.1). Taxonomy (NCBI): domain Eukaryota; kingdom Metazoa; phylum Chordata; class Lepidosauria; order Squamata; family Eublepharidae; genus Eublepharis; species Eublepharis macularius. The sequence goes on from NC_072793.1 coordinate 107,614,801, forward strand.
TTAGTTCAGGGGCGCTGGTGGGCTGAGCAGTGGCCCATTTACCAGTCAGAATGGGGGACTTACTATATACCGTATATGCTTGGAATTTTCCAATCCTCCTGGCGGTGTGGGGGAGGGAACTAGATAACCCCTCAGCACACTTCACGTGGACAATTAGGCAGTGATGCCCATACCTAACCCTTTCATCCAAATCATATAGGATTTTGAGATGGGTTCCGGAGACTGGTCCTGGCATTTATGTTTCAAAGCAACACCCAGTCTCAACTGCAGATGCAACAGGGCGGTTTGCCCTCAGATTTCCTCTGAGCTAGGCCTTCAGGGATGGCTGTGGTTGTTGGTCAACCAGATATTATAGCTCCCAGCACACGGTGCACCTATGTCTAAGTAGATGGAGGTCTCTAGGCTGGGGCATAGGTTGGTCTGTAGGAGTTATGGCTAGTGGATATATCCCACAGTTATGGGGGTGGGGTTGAAATTAAGGGGCTCGCCTTGTAGCCAGTAGCAGTCATCAGGCAGCTTATGCGCCTTTAGGTTCACCAGTAAACCTCCCCGTTTGATGTTGGCCTGGGCATTTTCTGGGGCTACATGATGTTAATGGTTGGTGTGAAAGTTAGATTCTTGAGAATTTGCACAGTGATGAACCAAGCCCTTAAGGAAGGGTCTGGTTGACACTGCACTTAGCCACAAGGAACATGATGGCCAGCTGTTATTTCTGTTTGATGGGACATGAGGATCTTTCCCTCACTCCTGGTCATTCACCAGGGGGTAATGAGTTGAAATTTCCAAGGGCACAGCCCTTCTATTACAGGCCCCACAGACATGCATATATAGGTTGGGTGGCCCAGTGTGCTTGAGGGGAGGAGCTGTCCTCTGCCTCACATATTGTTATTCACATGTGCAGTAATAACCTGGGCTGTGGGGCATGGCCCTTGCATGCATAGGCTGGGTGGCCTTGTGAGCTGGAGGGTGGAGCGGCCTCCATTTCACATTCAGTTTGTTCACCTGGGTGGTATGACGTTGGTTCATAGTGTCTGGACCTTTCCTTACATGCTCACACAGACTTGCAGCCTGGGTTTAGGCTCTGTTTGGGAAAAGGTGTGCCTATCAGGATTTGAGTCTGCACTATTCATGTAACATCACTGATGGCCTTCTGCGGAACTCTGAGAGGAGTGAGCTGGTGGCCCAATCCCTCACAGATCTGTCTGGGTGTGCACTGAGGGCACAGGACCTGAAGTTTGAGACTGATTCAGTGACCCTTCATATTAGGTGGTCCAAGATGGATCAGTGACAGTGGGGGCACAATTGTTCAGGTGGGCCCTTGTTATGAGTCCTAGCAGTGCAACTGCACTGAGCTATCTGGGACCAAAGAGTAGGTCGGTGATAGTAGGCAGTGTATTGGGCATACGTGCACCCCTGCTGACACTCTAAAGAGTTGTGTCTAATTGTTTCTTTTTCTTTTTAGATGCTGTGATTCACTGCAGGAGGTGTTGAAGCCTCATATGTGGACACAGCATGATTTTCTGGGTGGCTCATCAGGCCAAGAGGATGCCAATCGGGTAGTGACAGGGCCTCTGCGTGCAATCCTCTGCCTCACATTTTGGTCATTCGCCACGTGGTGTTGACCTAGTCTCACAGGGCATGGTCCTTTCCTTACAATCTCACACAGGCTTGCAGCACCCAGGCAAGTAGTGGCCTGATGGCTGGAGGGGAGGTGCAGACCTCCGCCTCACATGTTGGTCATTCGCCACGTGGTATTGACCTTGTCTCGCAGGGCATGGCCCTTCCCTTACAGGCTCACACAGGCTTGCAGCACCCAGGCAAGTAGTGGCCTGATGGCTGGAGGGGAGGTGCAGACCTCCGCCTCACATGTTGGTCATTTGCCGCGTGGTGTTGACCTTGTCTCGCAGGGCATGGCCCTTTCCTTACAGGCTCACACAGGCTTGCAGCGCCCAGGCAAGTAGTGGCCTGATGGCTGGAGGGGAGATGCGGACCTCTGCCTCACATGTTGGTCATTCGCCGTGTGTTGTTGACCTTGTCTCGCCGGGCATGGCCCTTCCCTTACAGGCTCACACAGGCTTGCAGCGCCCAGGCAAGTAGTGGCCTGATGGCTGGAGGGGAGTTGCGGACCTCCGCCTCACATGTTGGTCATTCGCCGCGTGGTGTTGACCTTGTCTCGCAGGGCATGGCCCTTTCCTTACAGGCTCACACAGGCTTGCAGCACCCAGGCAAGTAGTGGCCTGATGGCTTGAGGGGAGGTGCGCCTCCGCCTTACGTTCTGGTTATTACCTGGATGGTAGTGACCTTGGTCTACTGTGCTTCCCCGTCATGGTGGCGGGAAGGGTCATTCACCTGGGTGGTGATGACCTTGGTCTGCAATGCTTCCGCGTCAGTGTGGCGGGAAGATTGAGACCCACTAGTTTGGGGCTAGGCATATGGCCAACAGAGCCCATGAGAAAGCTGTCGGGAGGGACTGAGCATCTATTTGCCAAGCCCCTGCATAAAGGCTGAATTTGCTGACCTCTACAGAGGTTATCAGGGGTCATGGTATAAGGCCAAAATGGCCCTTTAAAAGGCTTTGGGAGCAGGAGGGGTATTTATTTGCCCTTTCCTGGCATTAGGGCCGAAGTTGCCAACCTCTACAGAGGTGTCGGTGTTCACCTGTTGGTGAAGGGCAACACAATATTCTGTGGTAACTGACGGCAAGGGTGATGGTTGGCACTAGGCTAACTGTGGGGTGCAAGGGCCTAAGCAGAGGCTTGGCCCTAGCTGTGGCAGGTTAGATTTGGGTAGACAGAGCGGGCCGGTGAGCACCCAGTGGCACCTCCCCATTGGTGGGGAATAGGGGTCGGTCAGGGATTGGCTGGCGGGCTGTACGGCTGCCAGCTGAGAGGGCAGACTGCCTGTGGGACCCCCTGTACAAGTCCTTCCCTCGGGCTTCACGGCTGGGGTGTATGGAGCTTTAAGGGGGGAACCATTCGCCTGGCCGGCCGGGTTACAGCCATTCACATGGATGGCTCGCACCTGGGGCAGGGGGTGTTCGCCCAAGCAGGTCGAGGAGTTGGTCCAATTGACCCCTTGTCTTGACCTGTAGTACCGCTAGTTATACCCTTGCCGTTATTAAGTTTAATGTTGGTCAATAAATGGCCCAAATTTATACCCAAGCCTTGTGTCTGTCTCTTCATTCCGAATGGGGGGGCAAACTGGTTTTTCTTTTTATTGTGATCTGCTAAGACCTATAGATCTTCATAACATAGCCATATATTTCAGTGTATTTATTTTTGCTATGCTTTGTGTGTGTCTTTTGTTTAATATAATGTGGTTAGCGCAGAGTGCTCCAATGAACAAAACAACTTCGAATTTTAATCCTCTGTAATATTTACAGTTTCTCTCAGTTTTGTAAAATCTAAAAACGTAAGAATAATAGAAATAAAGGGAAGTTTGGGCGGTGTTTGGATTTGAAAAGATACTTAAAGATAAACATTTGTTTCCCCTTTTTGACTTTGATTGTTGAATTAGTATTATGTACAAGTATTTCTCTACCTCCATAGACTGCAGCAGCACTGCCTAATCTACATTTATTCATATGACTCATGTTAATGCAATATTGGCTGATTCCGCACTCATTGGATAATGCCCTTTTTTTTTTAATAAAATTTTTATTGGTGAGTGAAAAAAACAAAAGATAAGACTTTCCAAAATTTAACACATATAATCCCATTATTCCCCTTGCTCTATCCCCCCACCCTTTCCCTCCCCCCTCCCTATTGACTTCCAACAGCTTACCAACCCTTAACCCTTCTTATTGCTTAAATCTAATTCATTTATATTTTCCTACCACCTCTAAATCATAATATCTCTTACTCTAAGCACATTCTTATTCTTTTACATAAACTCCATCAAACATACTATCAATATAGTATATATCACATCAATATTACACAACAGTATGGTATAATATATAACCGGGATCTCAGTGTCTATTACTTTAGACATTTTCTATTTCTCTTCTTTTAGACTTATATTCCATCAAGTACACTATCAATATAGTATATATCATAAAGCATAGGTTGTATGCTGTGCCACCAATGTAGCACAGCACACAGCACAATATAACCCAACCACGTAGTATATTATAATATAATGTCTGTTCCGCTACCTTATTGTTATATATTATATATTACATATTATATACCTCATTAATATATCTGTTTAACCATTTTCGTTGTCCCATAAGTTCTATGTAAAATTCCCTTAAATGTTATGTTTGCTTAGGTTATAATTACATTCCCCCTAATTGGTAAGATCCCTTCTCTCTTCCCGTTACAACATTATTCTTTAAAATTTTTCAAACTGCCACAGTTCTCCTTTTACATCCCATTTTTTCCCCAAAAATTGTTTCAATTTCCCCCAGTCAGCAATATATTGACCTAGGTCAAGATCTTTAAGTTTCCTTGTCAATTTGTCCATTTCCGCCATGTACAGCAATTTATAAATCCAGTCTTCTACAGTTGGTATTTCTTGTGTCTTCCATTTCTGCGAATACAAAAGTCTAGCCGCTACAGTCATGTAAAATAACAATGTTCTATACTGCACTGGAACTGCCTCTATTCCCAGGTTCAGTAACAACAGCTCTGGGTTCTTACTTATTTGTATTTGTAAAATCTTGTTAATTGCATCAATTATTTCACCCCAGTACTGTTTGGCTACTTCACATGTCCACCACATATGATATAATGATCCTTCATGCTTTTTACATTTCCAGCATTTGTCTGACATATTAGTGTTCCCTAGCGCAATTTTCTTTGGTGTTAGATACCATCTGTAAACCATTTTGTACACATTTTCTTTAATGTTCGTACATGTTGAAATCTTCACTGTATTTTTCCATAAGTACTCCCATGCCTCCATTGTTGTTTCTTTATGAAAGTTTATTGCCCACTTCACCATCTGGACTTTTACTGTTTCGTCCACCGTAAACCATTTTAAAAGTAATTTATAGATCTTAGATATTTCTTTCTTGCCTTCTTGTAATATCACTTCCTCTAACTCCAAATTTTCCAGTCTTATACCTCCTCTCAGGCAGTCTGCATTGTAAAGATCTCTGATCTGTCTGTACTGAAACCATCCATAACAAGGAGACAGTTCTTCTTCTGTCTTTATTCTCAGCTTTGAATATTGTATTTGTGTGATCTCCTTATAAGTTAGGCATTGCTGTTCGTTATCAACAGTTCTCAGATCTATTACTTCATATGGAACCACCCATGAAGGAATTCCATCTTCCATGTACACCTTATATTTCTTCCAGACCGTGAAGAGGCTTCTCCGAATATAATGATGCAAAAACATAGAGTCCGCTTTTACTTTGTCATACCACATGTATGCATGCCATCCAAATATTTTTTTATGTCCCTCCAGGGCCAGCAGCTTGCGGTTTTTTAACATTATCCAGTCTTTCAGCCAAACAAGACATACTGCCTCATGATACAGTCTTATGTTGGGCAGTTGCAAGCCTCCTCTTTCTTTCGCATCTTGTAAGACCTTCATTTTCACTCGTGGTTTCTTGCCTGCCCACACAAAATCTGAGATTTTCCTTTGCCATTTATCAAATTGTTTGGAGTCTCGGATAATTGGTATAGTTTGCAACAAGAACATCACACATGGTAAAACATTCATTTTTACTGCTGCAATTCTTCCCAGCCATGATAAATTCAGTTTGTTCCATTTTATTAAGTCTCTCTCTATTTGTATCCACAATTTCTCGTAGTTATTTTTGAACAAATTATATTTTTTGCTGTCAGTTCTATGCCAAGATATTTTACTTTATTAGTCACCTCACAGTCTGTTATCTCCATTAGCTCTTGCTGTTTCTGTTTGGTCATGTTCTTACATAAGATCTTTGACTTCTTTTTGTTCACGTAAAATCCAGCCAGATCTCCAAACACTTTTATTTTTTCTATTACCTTTGACATATTTTCAATTGGATCCTCTACTATTAACATTATATCGTCTGCAAAAGCTCTAACCTTGTAGGAAAACTCTTTTATTTTCATACCTCGGATTGTGTCACCCTCACGTATTTGTATCATCAGTATTTCCAAAATCAGAATAAACAACAATGGAGACAAAGGGCAACCCTGTCTAGTTCCTTTATTGATTTTCAGTTTTTTTGTCAAATCCTCATTCACTATAATTGCTGCACTTTGGTCTCTATAAATTTCCTTGACCGCTTGAATGAACTTTTCTCCCATTTGCAGCTTTTCCAAACATAAAGTCCCAGTTCAAATTGTCAAATGCTTTTTCCGCGTCTACAAAGAAAAAACCAACTTCTTTGTCACAGTGTTTATCATAGTATTCAATAGCGTTTATTACTGTCCTCAAATTGTCTTTAATTTGTCTGTTAGGTAGAAATCCCGCCTGTTCTTCAGCAACGAATTCCGACATCCATCCTTTCAACCTCTCTGGCAACACCTTTGCAAATATTTTATAATCATTATTCAACAACGAGATTGGTCTGTAATTTTTAACATTGGTCAAGTCTTGACCTTCCTTCGGAATCAATGATATATTGGCTTCATTCCATGAATCAGGAATCCTTTGATCTTGCATCACTCCATTCATTGCCTCTTTCAGGAAAGCCACCAGTTCATTAGCCATCACTTTATAAAACTTTGCCGTTAGTCCATCTGGTCCTGGCGCCTTTCCTATTTTCGTTGATTGTATTGCTTCTTTTATTTCTTCTTCCGTCACTTCCTTATTTAATTTCTCTTTCCATTTTTCAGGAATTGTCGGAATTTCCATCTTCTCTAGATATTCCGCTATTGAATCTTTACTCACTTCTTTTTTTTTTGGTACAGTTTTGCATAAAACTTGAAAAAGGCTCTACTAATAGCCGCTTGGTCCATTAACACCTTATCATCTTCTAAAATTTTGGTTATAGTTTTCTTCTCCTTCCTTTTTTTTAATTGCCACGCCAAATATTTCCCGGGTTTATTTGCACCTTCAAACAACCTCTGATTCATCCTCTTTAAATTCCACTCTAATTCTTTATTGTCCATTGCTGTCAATTGTTCCTGCAAGATTTTGATATCCTGATAATTTTTTTTCTTCCCCGGTCTTTTCTTAAGTTGTGTCTCTTTGGCTTTTATTTTATCCAAAATTTCAGATCTCTTTTCCTCCTTTTTCCTCCTAGTTCTTGCATTCAAGTCTATTAGTATGCCTCTTATCACCGCTTTATATGTATCCCATACTTTGTTAGTCGGCACTTCTTTGTTCAGGTTATATTGTATAAAAAATTTGGTCTCCCTTCGCAGCAATGTGATATTTTCTTCTATTTGTAACAAGTCCTCGTTTATTCTCCATCCTTTTCTTTTATTGTTTTTCCCAAATCTCCACATGATTGGATTATGATCTGAGTCTGTCTTTGGCATTATCTCCACCTCTCTAGTCCATAATGTCAGTTCTTTAGAGGCCCAGATCATATCTATTCTTGATAGTGTAAAATGTCTTGCAGAGTAAAATGTATATTGTCTGTTTTTAGGGTATTGCCTCCTCCACATGTCCTCTAAACTTTCTTGTTCCTTAAGCATAAAGAACGCCTTTGGTAGTAGTCCTCTTTTTTGGTGAGCAGCTATAGACTGCTTATCCTCTTCCAAATTTGAAACTCCATTGAAGTCACCTGCCAAGATTATGTGATCATAGGTCAATTCGTCTAATTTTTTCTCTAAGTCCTTAAAAAAAATTTCTTTTGCACCATTAGGTGCATAAATCCCAATCATCAGTATTTAATTAGAGTTCCAAATAATTTCCACTGCTAAGTATCTAGCTTCTGCATCTTTTAGAAGTAATCTGGGCTGCAATTCATCTTTTATATACAATACAACTCCCCTCTTTTTCTTTTTAGAAGCGGCAACGAATTCTTTTCCCAATTTAACAAATTTCAAATATTTTTCATCTTGCTTTCTGATATGTGTCTCTTGCAGACAAACTATATTGCATTTTTGTTTTGATAGCCAGTGGAAAGTAGCTTTGCGTTTACAGGGTGAATTTAGTCCATTAACATTCCAAGATATAACTTTACACTCCATGATCACTTTCTTATAGGTTTTGGTAAGTCCTTTTCATTTTCCCTAATAAAAGTCTCCATCTCATGGCCAGATCTGATGCTCTTTCTTACTCCACCAAACTCAAATGTCAGTCCTTCTGGTATTTCCCATCTATATCTAATTTTCAGCTCTTTTAGCATCTGAACCAGTTCCCTATACTTCTTCCGCTCAAGTAGCACCGATCTGGGCAACTCTTTCATGATTCTCACCACTTCTCCATTGACTTCTAATGGATCCTGAAACTGTTTGCTCACTATTAGTTCTCTTGTATTTCTTGTCGTAAATTGGACAATCATATCCCTTGGTAGCTTCCTCTGAGCTGCAAATCTGGAGTTGATTCTATACACCACGTCCAAGAAAGCTGCAATTTCTTCCTCTTCTTTCCCCAGGTATTCTGCCAAAATTTCTGTAATCTGGTCTTAGGCTGACTTTCCCTCTACTTCTGGGATCGCACGAAATCTTAGTTGTTTTTCCATCTGTTTACATTCTGCAATGGCCATTCTGTTTCTCATTCCTCTCATTTCAGTCTTTTGCACGTCTGTCAAGGTTTCTACCGTTTCCTCTACTGCGTTAACTCTCTGCTGTGTAACTTGTAGGTCATTTTGTATTTTATCCATACCTTTTGTCAGTTCTGCCATTTCCGATTTAAGTGTCTCTTTAAAGTCTCTTAATTCTTTCGCCATCTCTAACATCATATCTTTAAGCTCTTTATTCCCCTCTGAAACTTTTTTATCCAAATTCTCCATCGTAGTTTGCCACTCTTTTTTCGACATCGTGGGGCTAGCTCTGCTTTGCTCCCACGAGTCTGCCCTTTTCCTTAAATCCGTGACGCTGATTTGATACTTTCTTTTATTTTGGAAAGTCCAGTTCCAGTTTATTTTTGTCAAACGCTATTTTAAACTGTCCAAAATGTTGGGCGTTTTTTCTCTATGGTTTTGCACTGAAGCGCTCGCCCTTACCTTTTTTAAAGATGGCCTACTTCCGTTTTCATTGAAGTAATTACTTGCCCTGTTTCAAAATGGTGTCGCCCTACTTCCGGCATTTAAGGAAAAGGTCCTTCTCTCCCGTCTCTTTATGATTCTGATGTACTTCCTGTTCCTCTACATTGCACAGCAGTTCTTGTGATTTTTAAATTTTCTCACAGTCCACTATCTCTTCCCCGCCACAGCTATGTAAACAATAATCCAATTTCCGCGCTAACTTCTCTTTGCAAAGTTATTTTTTCAAATTTTTTCTTGCCGGAATCTTCCCCCTTATATAGCTAATCTGTTGCAGTTCTTAAATCCACTTTAGCCTCTTATTTCTTTTTAAAATCTGTCCCATACTGAGAGATAGCGATCTTTACCTCCTTTAGCGTTTTTCTTGGGTTGCGTTAGACCTCCATGGATCCCAAAACCGGAAGTCAAATCTTGGATAATGCACTTTCAATGCATTATCCAACGTATGCGGAATCACATGTCGTTTGAGGTGGATTTTTTGTTCTGCACACAAAATTGTTTGAGGTGGATTTTTTGTTCCACAGACAAAAAAATCCATTCCAAATGATCTATAAAGAGGATTGGAAGTGCATTATCCAACGTGTGTGGAATCACTCATTGGACTTTTTCAGAAGTGTTCCTGTAGTCAAGATGTGTAAAATGGAATTCCTGAGGCTAAAATATACACACAAATCACAGTTTCGAATCGTTACCTTGATTTTCCATAATGGTAACACAAATCCAAGTTGCTTGCAATAATGAAACCCCCTCCCTCCCCAAACCTCCCCCCCTCAAGTTCTTATGCTCACCAGCCACGCAGCATAAGCAGCACATATTTCTTTCCTCTGAAAGTAGAATGCCTAGTCTTGTTCAGGAGACCATGGAATTAAAACCCTCTGTCCAGTTTGCTTGATACTTGGGGGTTCTTTGAAGGACAGGAAGAAGCTGAAATTTTAACATTTAATTGAAAAACAATGACTCAAGCCTCCCCCTCCCCCACCCAAAAGTCTCCCAAAGGGAATAATGGTAGTGCAAATATTATGGCAAGGGAACTTTGTCCAGGGGCCTGTAGAATTCAAACTCTTTGTCTAATTTGCTTGAAACTTAGGGGTTCTTTGAAAGACAAGCAGAAGACATTCCACAAAATTTTGGTGATATTTGGTTGAAAAGCAATGACTCCAGCCCCTCCCCTAAGTGATCTATAGGAAATGATGGGAAAACTGTGCATCTCATTCCTTACTTTGTTAAACAGATAACAACAATGAAAAATGGGAAATGGATAGTTTTCAACTGAAAGGTAAGATTTTTTATTGACTGTCACTGTTACTGTAGGAAAATGAAATGAATGAAGGTGGGCAGCGCATTTTACCAGTCTGAGATCTCCTGCTAGATTTTAGAAATCAGTAGAGATAGGTGTAGCTGTGCACTTTGGGGATCTGTAAAATTAACTCCTTTTATTCAATATGCTTGACATTTAGGAAGTCTTTAAATTAGAGAGAGGATTGTATTCTGGGCAAATTTCAATCCATTATCTTTATAAACAGCTGCCCTAGACCCTTGAATAGATTTCTCATTGAAAACAACTGTCCTGGAAAAAAAAATCCATGGATTTGACTCCCAAACTGGTAATGCCCTACTCTGAAATAAATAATAATGGAAAACATTTATCCCAAAGCCTGAATAAGAAATTGTAACAAAAATTTCTCAGTACATTCAAGTGCAGAGGAAATTAATTTGATTTGTTTGCCTTTGGGTATTAAATCAGGGGTCCACAAAATTTGGCTTGGTATAGAAGCCAAGCATTTTCCTGGTAGCCACTATGGCTCGGCTTTCTCAACTGTGCTTCCTGCTGCAAAGAGGGAAAGTTTTCTTAGACATGGGCACGAACAGAGAAAACCCAAACATGGTGTTCATTGTTCATTGCCATCCACAAACAATGAACAACAAACATTGACAAACATGATCCTGTTCACGAACATGTTCGTTGTTTGTGGGGGCCAGCAGGCTCTCCTCCAGCCATCAAGATCCCTACCACACCACTCCCAGAAACCCTACCTGAGCAGGCAGCAGGAAAGGTACCAATAATAAATAATAGCTTGGCCCGGAGCCTGGCAGCAGCCCTGGAACCTGGGTAGATCCCTATCCTACCACACACAACGAAAATTCAAGCTCCGATGCACTCACCCTGTCTCTCTAACAGCAGCTGTCTCTCCCTAAAAGCCAGAGCTGGGAGCCCCCCTCCCCCCTCGTCTTTTCCTCTTGTAACAAATTTGGAACTCCAGTCCAAACTTGGAAGGAAGACCCAAGCTAAGACCAAGCTAAATTGGCATGATGAGATCGGAATTCTCCAGCAACCCGGCTTCTAGTAATTTGCCGAAGGGCCATTTCATATGTGGCTCATGCAGCGTGTGTGTAGCCTCATGGTTAAGGTAGAGCAAATAATGCCCGATCATCGCTCCCGCAGACATTCCTTTTCGAACTGTAAGTCAGAAAATGTGGTATATGTCATTCAGTGCAAGTGCCCTTTACTGTATGTAGGGAGCACTACCCGCCCTTTAAGAATTAGGATACAAGAACACCTGTCTAGAATTAGGAATCAAGTTTGGGAGGCACCCCTTGTTAACCACTTCCATGAGCAGAAACACCTTCCGAATGACTTTAAAGTCTCGGTAATTGACACCCTCGATTGCCCCTTTGCTTCTGATCAGGCTAAATTATTGTTATGTTTGGAATCTAAATGGATTTTCCAGTTAAACTCCCTGTCACCATATGGTTTGAATTCGGAGATCAATTTTTCCTGTTTTTTATAACTTTATAAGTTTTTGGACCTTTGCAAGGATCCTCCCTCACCCCCTTTGGCTCCTCCTTGTTGTGGATATATGTAGCAGTAGTCCTTCCCATTGTCACATGTCCGTGAATTACGTATTCGGAGGAACGGTGGGAGAGTTTGTTTTGTGCTTGCTACATACTGTGAGTTTTTCTGTTTTGTGCACTGCTTTAAGTAAAATTTGTGGATAGTTGTTTATTGTTAATTTGTCTTTCGCAGTATGTTCAGTCCGAACTGTTTCACGCCCTGGAGGAAGTGAGGAGTGTTACTCATGAAACGGGTTAATGTTATTTGCCTGCAAATCCCCGTCGGCGTTGTTTTCTACATGTATTTGACTTTATGGACTGTTAATGAATAATATTTGGCACAAGCCCCCACCTACCGATTTTTCTCTGTTAATTTTGGCATTTGCACTTTAACTGGTGGATTTGTTCCGGACAGTGAAGACTTGTAATTACCTTATGTCTGCTAATGATTGGACTCTGTATTTATGCACTTCTGAATGATATTGTATAATCTATTATGTATTTATGCATGTATTTATAGCACTTCTGCACTTTATAATATGTGAAATTGGATTATACTTGGGCTTTTGATTGCTTGAGCCCTGGTTTGTCGTTTCCTATACCTTTGTACCGGGGTTGCCCTTGGTATTTCTGGATTTCCAGGGCAAGAGCAGGAGTTCAGACAGAGTTCAGACAATCCCTGCCTGAGAGCCAAGCTACAAGTGATGCCTGACACAGGTTGGACACTTGTCAGCTTCCCTCAAGTTTTGATGGGAAATGTAGGCATCCTGGTCTTGCAGCTGTAATGGAGAGCCAAGCTGTAAAACCAGGACGCCTACATTTCCCATCAAAACTTGAGGGAAGCTGACAAGTGTCCAACCTGTGTAAGGCGTCACTTGTAGCTTGGCTCTGAGTGGCCATGGGAATTGATTGCAGGTGCCAGACTGTCTGGCTTGATGAACAGCAACGAACAGCAATGAACGAGGCTTGCAACAACCACCTGTTCATTTAGAATGGGGCCTCATGAACAGCTTGTTCACGAACAGCAGATTGGGCTGTTCGTGGGTTTTTTTTAGTTCGTATTGCTGTTCATGCCCATCTCTATGAATCATATCCCACTCAGCCATGAAACTCACTTGGTTATCTTGGACCAGTCTCTCTCTCTCTCTCTCTCTCTCTCTCTCTCTCTCTCTCTCTCTCTCTGTCTAATATACAAGAGTAGTTGTGTGGATAATATCCATGTATTCTGAATAAGAATGACACACAGTTTGGAGTGAACTTGTTTAGCAATCTAACATACTATGTTCAACATTCATATTCAGGCCATAAGCTCTGCTTGCATCAAAGAACTCAGCTGCAGAACAAGTTTCCAGCTGCCTTTTGGTCAGAAGCCAACTCACAGCTCATCAGGTTATCAGCTGGGAGTCTGGTTCTGATCTCCCAGCACTTCCCTGTATCTTAGACTTCTTGTTCTGGGACAAGCTGCAGGGGCTGGGGGTGAGATGCCAACTCACAGCTAATGGGGGACCACCTGGGAATGGACATCCTCCCTGAAAAATAACTACATGGTAAAGATAAAAGTGATCCCTGTGACAAAATGGCATCCATATTGCAATGCTTTGGCATTAATATGAATACAGCTCTTTTATATATTGCTTCAGAGAAGCTGTGACCCTAGGATGACCCCACACTAAATCTACATACATCAATAAAACAGCTTTAATAGCAAAAGATAGACTGAGCTTTGATTTCTTTACATGGTCTCACTTTGTGAACAGATATTAAATCTGTGAAGGGCTGTAAGGAAAAGTTCAGCACTCTGTGAACATGAAGTCTCTCGCTTCATGAGAGACATGACAGTGTGGAACAATATACTCTTTTTTGCCTCACCCCTGCCCCCGCCTTACTGTCTTCACAGTCTTTAATAATAGCAATAGCAATAGTAATAGCAATAGCAATAATAAACAACCATGTGCTTATATCCACTGTTCTGGACAGATTAGTGCCACACTCAGAGTGTTATCAAAGTCAGTGTTATCCTCACAATACAGCTGGGGAGTTGCCACACACATTAGTGCCACACTCAGAGTGTTATCAAAGTCAGTGTTATCCTCACAATACAGCTGGGGAGTTGCCACACACATTAGTGCCACACTCAGAGTGTTATCAAAGTCAGTGTTATCCTCACAATACAGCTGGGGAGCTGGGGTTGAGAGGAGTAGCTTACCCAAGGCCACTTGCAGAGTTCAGGGCAGTAGTGGGAGTCGAATCAGCAGAGCACTAGTTTGGAGCCCAGCCACTTAACCACTATGCTACAGCAGTTCTTACGGTCTTAGCATCCTGACTGAATTTACCTCAGTTCATGTATACAATGCTAAACCCAAATAAAACATTTGTTCATTTAACTTGATTGGTTTTAGAGTTTTTTTAAGCTTATTTTTTATTAATTTTCTGTAGTTATATTACCCTGGACTTAATTGACCCCCCAGTCGGAATAAAAGACAGCAACTGTGTTGGGATATAAATAAGGGCCACTTTATTAATGAACATATCATAACATAACCTGTCATTGCGGCAAGGGATCTAACTGCAGTACAGGTCAAGCCCTGGGGTCTCCACAGGACCTCCATCTTGACCTGTCTGGGTGACCCCCGCTGCTCCAGGGGTGTTCCATCCAAAGGATGGCTGGGACCCGGCGGCCAGGCAAATGGTTCCCCTTTAAAGCACCAACCCCCACCAGCCGTGGAGCCTGGGGGCAGCCTTGTCAAGGGGTCCCACCAGGCAGTCTGCCCTCACAGCTGGCAGCCGTACAGCCTCACCAGCCGCTCCTGACAGACTTCCAATTCCCGACTAATGGGAATGTGCCAAGGGGGTCATCGGCCCGCTCAATTTATCCTACCTGCCAGTGGCCAAACTATTTACAAAACCTCCACACCACCTAGTTAACAAACTCCCACAGTACAAGGAAGGTGAAAAACAACTCCCCTGTTGTGCCAATTAGGGAAGAAGAAAAAATTCCTACCTGGCCCTATTAAACAACGACCAGCTCATTCTGCACTGCTGACAGGGAGAGGTGGGTGGGCCAAGCGAAATGCAGCAACTGAAGGGGGACTGAAGGGCGGAGCTGGTTAATAAGCCTTTCCTCCGCTGCCAGGCCAATGCCTGGATGGCCGGGAAAGTGTGGGCTGACTTTGCTCCTTCTGGAGCGGCAATCCTGGCCTCCAGTTTTAGCTGCTTTAGCTGCTGACTGGGAAGGGGTCGCATTGTGTGGCCAACCCTTAAAGGAAAGGCAAACTGTAACAAGGTTTGTTATCTTCATCCTCTTGAAACTTTTACCTCAGGAGAGCTCAAGTCACAACCAACATCCATTTTTTCCCTCCATACATACACTGAGCTTCAGGTGTTCTCTGCTTTACCCAGGCTTTTACCTTGAGAATATCTTCCATTTGGGGGTTGAATCCCACTGCTATTACCTCTTATAGGATTTTGCCTGTTTGAGTGACCCATATATTGCTGCCTCCCAAAAGTTTCCCAAAAGGTTTTTGCTGCCACCAAAGGCTTTTGCCTTAGATCTCATCTGGTATTCCCTTAGCTGGTATTTTTGGAAGACTTTATTATAGATGATAGTATGACAGGACGGTCAGCACATGGGAGTGGTTATGAAGTTAAAAATGGATACTATATTTCTGATGAAATGAACATTTTGCTTAACCAGAAGTAGAATTTATTTATAGATAAGTATATTGGTTTCAGAATAGATTCATAAGCTTGGTGGTTTCAAAAATAGTTATATCTTCTTAAAGGTATATTCACAGACCCAGTCACAAAAACTAATTTTCCACACAGACCTGCACTAACAAAATAAACACTCCTCTCATCCACACAGACATAGATTCACTCTGGCTTTGCTATACATATTCATTGCAGTGTGTTTCCTGGTTTGTGTTTTTGCAGCCATTCCGATATTTGTCTATTTGGTGGTAATAAACCCTATTATTGCATGTAAGTGTTGTTTGCCATTCTCAAATAATTGCAAAAGGCCCTTGTCATAACACTTAACTGTGCAGTCTATGGCATCTTGGTATATATGAGGGGGGTGCAATTAAAAAGGTTAATCCTTGTAGCTCTAATAGGCATATAGCCAGGGGTCATTTCGTAGAAAAAGAGCGGCAGGAACTCATTAGCATAACTCATTAGCATATGCCACACCCTTTGACATCACTGAAAGTGTGTCATTGGCATAACTGATTTGCATATGCCACATCTTCTGAAAGTGTGTCAGAAGGCAACACCCGCCCTAAAAATTAAAGTTGCATGTGGCATCTTGTGAAGCACAGTAACAAGAACAGTGTGTCTCTATAGAGTTTTTCTAGACAGATTTGAGCAGCTCACCACAGACAACAAAGCCAGCAAAACACAGATTTCTTTTTTAAAAAAAATAATGTTGCATGTGGCATCTGGGGAGGTACAGTCTATGCTTTTCTAGACAGATTAGAGCAGCTCGCCACAGACAACAAAGCCAGCAAAACA
The DNA here is from genome assembly GCF_028583425.1 of Eublepharis macularius. Taxonomy (NCBI): domain Eukaryota; kingdom Metazoa; phylum Chordata; class Lepidosauria; order Squamata; family Eublepharidae; genus Eublepharis; species Eublepharis macularius. Next base: position 107,631,242 of record NC_072793.1, read on the forward strand.
CAGATTTTAAATGTTGCAAGTGGCATCTGGGGAGGTACAGTAACAAGAACAGTGTGGGAGTGCTTTTCTAGACAGATTAGAGCAGCTCACCACAGACAACAAAGCCAGCAAAACACAGATACAGATACAGATATACACAGCAGGGGGGGAGATGTACTCACTGCTTGCAGGCCTGGAGGAATGCCCGTGCAGGCCACAGTGGTGCCATCTGGCCACAGGACAGGCTCTGGAGGCCTCCGCAGGCCACCTCAACCAGCCTGTGGGTCGGGAGGATGGGCCATGCAGGTTGCAGGGACACTGGCTGCCCGTGGGGCCTGCTCCAGAGGCCACCACGGGCCGCGTGCCACCTCAACTGGCCTGCAGGCCAGGAGGACGTGCCACGCAGGCCATAGCGGCACCAGCTGCCCGTGGGGCCTGCTCTGGGTGGTGATGGGGTGATGGTGGTGGTGGTGGTGCTACTGCTGCCGCCACCATCTGCTGGGGGGAGAGGAAATGAATCACATGGGCGGGACCACCACCCATGTGATTTCTTTTCAGAGGTTCCGCCGGAACAGCATTCCGGCACGTCCCCCTCAAAATGTGCCCTGCATATAGCCATTTCTTATATAGCATATAGCCCTTCTTATCTCCCCATTGCAAAAGGAAGAAGAGAGAAAGATAGTTTCTCTCCTTTTCTGTGCTGCACAAGCTGATATCTTATTGTGTGGAGAAGAGGAGGGAAATCAGCTGGGATTCTGATCCCACACCACCAAATTTGCTGCAGCCCAGGGCCAAACTAAGCATGATGGTATCACTAGTTCAGACCAGAGGGGCCACTGCCATTTAAAAGCCTAATGCTTCAATTTTAAAATGCAATTTTAAATTGGTTTAGCATGACAGGATGAGGTGCTCTTGTTTCTCACCTCACACCTTTTCAAGTACTAGAATAGCTTCGGGGGTGGGGTGCGGCAGCCATTTTGGCAACTGAAAAGGTGCAGGGTGGAGATAAGAGCTCTCTGTCCTGTGATGCTGCAAGCCCAGTCAGAATCAGGCCTTCACAGTATTTTAAAATTGCACACTGTAACAGTTTGCTTACTTTTGAACCACCCCGTAATGACTTGCTGTTTGTTTTAACCTTAACCCCTTTGGCTATGGATCTTAAATTCAGCTCCTCCTTAGGGTTGTCAGATGTCTGGTTTGCACCTGGAAAGTCTGATATTTCCTTGGACTGTTCAGAGGAAATGTCCTCAAAATACTAGACACCTGGCTGGAGGAGATGGAGGAGAAGAGGAAGAAGAGAAGGGAAAGGAAAGATGAACAAGGGGAGGGAGCAGCATGGTGCACAGGAAACCAGCTCAGTTGCCATTGTGGAACAGATGGAGCTTGGCCTCGGGTCTGGTGCTGCTCACAGGCCAGGCTCACAGCACTCCCGCCTCTTTTCTCCCTGTTGAGGGCCCCCTGAGAGAGCTGGACTGAGGTCAGCTCCCCACTACCTGGCCCCAACTAGATGCACCTACTGCTGAGAAACTCAGGCTGGGGGCCTGAGAAGCCTGGCATGATCATGTCACTTCTGGAAGTGATGTCATTGCACCAGGGGAACAAGTGTGCTTTGCAAGCAAGCAAAGATCATTCTTTGAGGTAAGTATCATACCTCCCTCCCCAGGGTCAGGCATTTTCCCAGAGCCCATCTAGCAACTTACTCATCCTTACATTATCTTAAACCTCAGGAGGGGTCTGGTCACACCCAACACACTTTTTAATTCCACTCACACAGATCTTAGGTGTTCTTTACTTTAATCAGGCTTATACCTTGACAAAGGAAGGCTTTCTTGTAGATGGTACTTTGATAGAATGGTCATCATGCCAATGTGGTTGTGAGGTAAAAAAGGATCTTTTAATTTTTTTAAAAAATAATTTATATATAGGTACATAAGCATAACGATTGCAGAGTTTTGATAAGTGTAATGGTTTCAGAATAGTTCTTAGGGTTGGCAGTTTCAAATATAATTATATCTTCTTAAAGGTATTTTCAGAGACTCAGTCACACAACGTAATTTTCCTCACAGGTCTTCACTAAGAGAATAAATTATTTTCATATTCACACAGGCATAGTTTATTTCAGGCCTTTCCACACAGCTTGCCTGATGTAAATAGAATACTTTCTCAGGTATACTCTGACTGCCCCAGGTGTGCACAAAGTTTTTCTGACTTAGACAGACTCTCAGACTTCCACACAGCTTGCCTGATTTAGCTAGAATCCTTTCTCTGAGAAAAAACATAGACTGTCTCAGGAATACAGTTTCATTGAACTTGTCAGAATAAATACTTTGTCTCAGAAACACACAGACCTAGACTCTATCAAGCTCCACACAATTTGCCCTCTCAACTAGAATAACCTCTCTCTCAGATATACAAAGAGTGACTGAAACTTTCCCTCAGCGCTGACTTAAAAATTCCAGTTCACTCAACCCCCCTAGGGTACAGTTACCCTTCAATCAAATTACAAATTACATCCAGCCCCCTCCTTGTTTCCTCAGAAGCCTACAATTAAACTCACAGCAACAATTTTAAAACTCCATATTAGCAAGCAGAAATCCATATTAAATAAGCAAAACAAACAAAACATTACATGTGCATTAGGCTTTAAAATAGTAGTGGTGGTGTCCCTGGTTCTCACCCAGGGATGCTGTCACATCTAGTTTGGCAAATTTCCATGGATGGGAGATCATAAGAATCTGACTTCCTGCTGATCCTTATGAACAGCTGGGTCTGGCTCCTGATTTTCTCCCCCTAAAAATTTGCTCCGTACAAAGCAAAATTTCTCCAGCAGGAGATAAGAAGCCAACTTCCAGCTAATCCCTCATCAGCTGGGAACTGGTTTCTGGTGGCTGTGAGTAGCCTGTTCCTTCAAATAGATGCAAGCAGTTGAACAGCACGTGGCTTAAGCAGCTTCCTGATCACCACTGGCAAGTATTCAAATATTTCTAATTCTCAGCTCTTCTGAGGAAGGCTAGGATAATAGATGTGAACAGAGGGAAGGTTGTATGTGTGTCAATAACATCCAGTTCCCTCCAGTCGTTGATAGCAATGCCCATCCCAGAACATAATAAACCTAGGCACTCAAAGAGGCACTGCCTGCTTCTAAGTGTTGGCAGTGTTTTTTTTAAACATTTCTTACTCCTGTGTTGGAATATGCTCAATATTTTACTGCTGGTGGCTGGAATCACATTTATGCTTGCCATTGTTAGTGCAAATTAGGAAAGCTTTGATCGCCAAATTAAAGGTGATCTACATCTTAATTTATTGTGGTCAACACAAGTGTTTACTTCCAACTCAAGCACCTACCAATTCACTGTCAATAATTTGATCACAATTCAAATCTTGTGAAATTTTGAACAGTGTTCCTTCTGTACAGTTTGCATCATTCAACATGGAAGTTGTCTGGGTACCTGCTTGTATTAAGTGGCTGATTAAATATAATGCTTCTTGGTTTGAGATTACATCTTGCTTGACCTTAATCCCTGCTTCTATAATTTTCAGCTTGATTAATCAATGCTGCTCAGCACCAAGAAACTCTCCTTCCCAATTCCAGTGCTGTGAGTGACTTGGGAAAAACTCTCCTCATCCTCGATATTTCTCTAGTTGGACACTTTTCATCTTTCCATTTACTTGCCAATACTACTCTTGCTGCTGTTAACATATACCTAAACAGTTCATATAATAGTCTGTCAACATTGTCTGGCAATATTCCCAACAACATAATCTCTGGTTTCATAGCAAAATCCATTTTTAAGATCTTTTGAATCTCTGCATGTATTTCTTTCCATTTTTTTTTGTTTTTTGCATGTCCACCACATGTAGTAAAAGGTGTCTTATACTTCTTTACACTTCCAACACATCCCTGTATATTTCTTATCAATTTTTGCAACATCGTTTGGAGTTATATACCACCAATAGACCATCTTATAGAAGTTTTCTCTTAGTGCTTGACTTGCAGTAAATTTTATACCCTTTGTCTATAAATCTTCCCATTTTTGGAATGTTAGCTCTTCTCCAAAATTCTGAATCCATTTTGTCATACACATTTTAACTTGTTCTGTTTCTATGTCATATTGAAGTATAAATGTATAAATTTGTCCTAATATATGGTCTTTTTGCTGAATGATTATCTTTTCAAAATCCGTTAGATCTCCCAATCAGCCTCTATAATCTTTCACAGCTTCCTTTAATCTGGAAATTGCCTGAAGATATACCAGCCATTGTATCTTCTTACCTTCTTCATTAACTGATTGCCACGTTTTTATTTTTCCTTGAGAATCTATTATATCTTTATAAATTATAGATGCAGAGGAGTTAGCCGTGTTAGTCTGTGGTAGCAAAATCAAAAAGAGTCCAGTAGCACCTTTAAGACTAACCAATTTTATTGTAGCATAAGTTTTCGAGAATCAAGTTCTCTTTGTCAGATGCCTGATACAGAGACTGGTCAAATACAGAAGAGGAGGAGAGAGAAGAGGCAATTAGGGGGAGGAAGGGGGAGGGTGCAATCAAAACATTCCTTTGCTAGTATATGTAAACATCTCCTTTTAGTGTGTGTATCAGTTGGCTTCAAAGGAGTTTGCCCTGTTAGTTTGCAGCAGCCAAACAGCTAGACCATCCAATGCAGTATGAGCCTTCGATAACCACAGCTCTCCCTGCCAGATGCATCTGACAAAGAGATCTGTGGTTCCCGAAAGCCCACGCCAGGTGCCACTGAACTCCCCCAGACCCCACCTCTGTAAAGGAAATCTGTTACCTGTGGTACTGGACTCTTTTTGATTATAAATTATAAAATCATTAGTTTTTCTCATATGTTTATCACAAATGGCATCTATTGGTGACATTACTGGTGAAATCTGGATGTAATCCTCATTCTCACATTCTCACAGATTTTGAGCAGACAGTCTCTGATTACATGACTTGTGTGTTGTGTTCATATCCTTTTCTTTAACCAGAGGTAATTATGTAGCTCTTCTGTCAGATCTGTAGCTTCTAACTTTATTAATCTATCATTTGGGTTTGGGGTCCAATCTATAATCCAGACCAGACCAGCAGTTTGATAATATAATATTCGGTAAGGCTAGACCTCCTCTTCTTTTTTTCATCCTGTAACACCGTACATTTCATTCCTGTTTTTTTTTTCCCATTCCAAATGAATATATTTATTTGTCTTTGCCTATTTCTCAATGTCTTTTCTTGTATGTTAATTGGCATCATTTTAAATTTAAAAAAATTGGCAAAATATTTATTTTTATTATGGAAATTCTTCCTAGCCAAGATAATTTTAATTTAGACCATCTTTCCTTCGTGATCAATTCCTGATGGAAGTGGGGATGGGGAATGTACCCTGCACACATTTGGGCAAGAAAATAGGCATGTCCTATTCATGTAATATTTGATTACTCTGAATGTGCAAAAGCTTTGGTTAGTTTTATCATCCTTATTTGTAGTGTTGATAACTTTCTGAATACCTTCTAAGAAATTATTCTTTGCAGGAAAAAAGAAACAAAGCTGCTGGTTTTCAAATACAATCCTCCTTAAAAACACTAGCATACAGTTGTTCTCAGCAGAAGACACAATATTCAATAGATGCTATTCTCCAAAAATGCTATTTATCTAGCAGACAGCCTCTTTAAGCACAAAGCCCATATCAGTACATGCATTACGATAATAAAGCAATGATAAAGAGAATTGTCTTTCAGTTAAATTATACCTTTCATCTTGAAAGGTCACAAAATACTTTTGCGAATTCAGTAATAATAGAAGCTGCTATCATGATTTCAGCCACAAATGAAAAATGTGAAATAAAAGCAGCACCTTTTCCCCTCCTCCAGCCCACTTTGCAAAATGTTATAACTCTTTACTCCTCTTGTTTCCTACATTTCCTGTTGCAAGCCTGCTATTTCACTCCTTTGCAATACCTATTTAAAACCATTTGTATACACACCTTTATATTGTCTTTCTGACATATGTTTTTTTAGATGCCATGCACAAAGGAAATTGTCAGGAACACCTAAGGAATTTAGAAGCAATTACACAATGCAAGTGAATTTAGATTACTATGATGTATAGCAACCACTGAGTCTGAGAATAATAGCATTAGAAAAACAGAGAACATTATTTTATTGACCAGTTGTATTATCAATTAAGGACCCCTGTTCCGGTTCATTTCTCAACCTTAGAGAACCTAGTAGTCATGCCAACTAGCCATCAGATCTAAAGGTGCTGTTGCTGAATATTGGTGGTGGCAGAAAGTGCTGTCCAGTCATAGCTGACATGGCAACCCCTGCTGGGGTTTTCAAGGCAAAAGACTAATAGAGGTTTGCCATTGCCTGTCTCTGCAACCCTGGTCTTCCTTGGAGGTCTCCCATCCAATTGCTAACCAAGGCTGACCCAGCATAGCTTCTGAGATCTGACAAGACTGAGTTTGCCTAGGTCCAAGGTAAAACATCTGTCACTATTATTTGATCTGGGATGAGAAAACCAACATAGCTTGTGTAACTGAGGGGGCAACTAGCATCCCAGGAGACAAATGGGATGACAATACTGTTTTAGAGCTTAACATGGGCCATTTAATATGCTGCAATCAAGATCAGGCCCCCAGTATGCCAGGATGCAGCACGTCATCGTCCCCCCGCTGCAATCAGGATGAGGCCCAAGTGTACCGGGACCCAGCACATTTTCACCTCCCCCTGCCTGTTCAAGTGCCAAAACAGCTTCCCCCAATCCTAATTGAGTCCTCATGATATTTTTAAATAGCCCACATTCAGCTCCAAAATGGTGGCAACATCCCTGGGTTGTCCCTGGGGATGCCCTAATTGAGCCCTGAGGCATGGATATAAGAGTCTGGGGGATACATTATGGATTAGAATTGATTAAATGATAGGAGCAGAGAGTAGGAATAAATTAAATGAGCAGTTCTTGCAATGGAAGGAAGTGAGCATTGGGATCCCACAAGGACCAGCATTGGGGTGGGTACTATATAATTTGTTCATAAATAATCTGGAATTACGGGTGTAGTGACCAAGATTGTGGATGATTTCAAGAAGATGAAAACCAAGGAGGATTGTAAAGAATTGCATGAGAATTTCTCCAAACTGGGAAAGAGCAGTTATATGGCAAATGAAGGTCAATGTAAGCAAGTGCAAGATGATGCACACCGGAACAAAAAAAGATCCTAATTAAAGAGATTTGAAGAGTTGTACTGGATAGCTTAATGAAAGTATCAACTCAGTGTATGATGTACAATGTGCCAAGGTGTTTGAACCTGAAGCCCGGTAAAGACATGGCACAGAGAAGCTGATATTCCCAAGGAATAGGCCTGTCCCCTAAGTCAGTGGCTTGCATGTTCAGGGTAGGAGGACCATGCAAAATGGACTCATAACATCCAGCTCTCTAGAGGTAAAGAGTGTGGTATGCAGAGAGAAGATGGCTTCCAGGCTTGAAAACAAGGGTTGCTACTGTTTTCTCATCACCCCATCGTCACCATGAAATCTTCCTGTTTGGGGGCTTAAACCTTTAGCTTGAATAGTTAACTTCATTATTTTTATGACTTAATCGTCTCCATGTCAAACCCTTAAATAAACCACTAGTTCTGCCATGGTTTAGAAAAAATCACAATATGCCTTGCTGATATATTTATAAGAAAGATCATCAGTTGTTCTGAGATCACAGGGAAAGGAAATATCTCTGCACTCACTGCATCTGCTCTCACTAGTACACCAAATGAAGAAGTGCCAATGTGACCATGATAAGATGGCAGTTCCTATTGCTCTGATTTATGCCACCCATCAAAGCTACTAGGGTATGGGCTTCCTTCCCTTGAGGATTTATTCAGGATATTACATTCCCTCAGAATCCTGTTACTCGCACTTAAGATGTTACATAGGTGAGCTTCTGATCCTGAGCCCCACCTCCATTTCCATACAACTCATTCCATCATGCACTCCATGTTTTTCCACCACATACTCAAGCATCCCAACTTCCAATCTTAGCTTGAATTAATTCAAGGTGCCCAATTACTGCAGAGACACATACCAAGATGAGCCTCATTTACGTGATGTATAGGTTGTATGTATGTAGAAGCAACCCTGAAAGGAATCGTTTTTGCCCATCCTTTTGGATTCTACTGAGAACTCTGTCATACTTGGGAGCCAAGACTATTCATCCATTCATCTGTCCATTGGATCCCTTTTTATGCTTGCTTTAGAGAAGCCCAAGCTGCTCCAGTGGAGTTCCAGTGGAGAGCATCCCACCCATTCCCATTTCAGGACAGGTCATATGATTTCTCTTTTGCACCGACATCTAAATATACATAAGAGACTCATAACTCAGAGCCTCAACTATACATTAATATCCACCAATTTACACAATTTATACAAGTTTATAGCGTATTAAAGAGCCAAGTGCTCAAGAATGTAATAAATTCAAAAAACGCAGACGTTCAGCAGACGAGAAAGTCTAAAGTCTAAATAATTAATCCTTCTTGCTACTCCCGATGCAGTCTCTGTCTGAAGTACTGGAGACCTCTTCACTGACGGGAGAACGTAGTGAAGCTGCTGGACTTGCTGCAAGAAGTCGCCGCCCGGCACTCAACAGGGCAGCTTAGCTCCTGTTTCGGGTCTTTGTCAAGAGTGTCAACAGACAGTAAACATTCAAAACTGCAATACACTTCCCTCCTCTCAGTCCCAGTGGAAATCAGAAACAACCCAGAAACAGGAGACTGCATCGGGAGTAGCAAGAAGGATTAATTATTTAGACTTTAGACTTTCTCATCTGCTGGATGTCTGCCTTTTTTGTATTTATTACATTCTTGAGCACTTGGCACTTTGATACATTATAAACTTGTATAAATTGTGTAAATTGGTGGTGCTGAGTGTAAAATTGTTGGTCCTTAGATCGATTTGCTGTAGGTTTATTATTGACATTCTGTTACTACGCGAGGTGCCCTTCTTTGTTTTGGGTTTATGGAATGTCTGCAAGTCAACATTTCCTTGCTTATGTTTTCATTGTTGTTTTTCTGGTGTCATGTCTGTGCCCCATCCATGCCATTATTTGATGCTGACCTGTTGTTCTGAACCAATGTTTCATACTATAACTTGATATCATATTGCCAGTGCCATAACTGCTTTGCTTTCACAGGCTTATTGAAGCTGCAGGTGTCTTATCTAACGGCTTTGGAAGCTCTCAGTGCTTTTGACCTTGTACGCTGCTCTCTCCCATGAATTACTATGTTTCAGCTTTGATCTCCTGCTTTCTTAGTGTCTAGACTTGATAGTAAAAATATGTAAGATGTTCTCAGGATGGGTTCACGCCAAAAGTCCTGTTTTACTGATGGGAGGGGGGAGGAGTAAATTGGTTTGTTAAGAGGAATGGTTTTCCCACATGTCATTCCTGTCAACCTGTTCTTACTGCTTAGTTGCTTACCTTGCTTCTGAGTAATTCTCTGGACATATCTGTGGAAATGATCTGATTCCTTCTAATCAAGAGCCTGGATTCTTGCTGTGATGGTACAGGGGTCTATCTGCCATAGCCTGTCATCTATAGCCTGACATCTGATCTTTGCCTTGATATCTGTTCCCATGTTCCTGTATGTACCTTTTGTGTTAGTTTTTGTGTTAGTTTTTAGAGAGGTTTGCTTTTGTAATGATTCAGTGTTAGGGGAATGGGAAGTCTATGCTTCTTGCTGTTGTTCTATATCCTTTGAAGTTCTTGTTTAAACTTATGAATTTATTGCTATACCTTTGTTTATCTTGCCATAGTATATCTTCATTACAAACATTAAGTGACCTGGCTCATTAATTCTTGTTTATGGTTGGTAAGGTATTGTTAATTACCCATTGAGACTGCTTAAGCACAGGAAGGTGGAGAAGTCTCTTTTAAAGCTGTTTTTCCCTGGCAGTGAAAACCAGTGACCCCCATGGGGCCCCAGTATAAATAGGAATAAAAATTCCCACACAAACATTAGTCCCAGTGGTGCAAGTTTGCACTCTAGACATGTTCAGAGGGATTCCTCTTGAAGCCAGAGCACAAACTCTGGTGGCCATTTGGGTAACAGGTGTGTAGCAGCAGTGAAAAAGGAAAAATCCATGCTGGGGATTGTTAAGAAAAGTATTGACAATAAAACAGTTGATAAAGTTAATGGGCAAAAGGTTCAGGACAGACAAATGGAACTATTTCTTTACTCGTTGAGTAATTAGTGGAATTGCCTGTCAGTGGACATAGTGAGGGCCAAGAATACAGATTCCTTAAAAGGAGATTAGACAGATTCATGGAGGATATGTCCATCAGAGGCTACTGGAATGTTAAGTAAAGTGAACCTCCACATCCAGGGGCAGTGGAACTGTGAAGGTGGGAGGGGGAAAGAAAGAGGGAGAGAATGAATGATACGCATTCCCCTTTCCTCCACTTAATCACTGCCACAACAATTTTGTGAGGGTAGGTTAGGCTAAGAGATTGTGATGGGCCCAAGGTCATCTGGTGGAGTTCCATTGTTAAGCAATGGATTTGAACCCAATTGTTCCCTTTCTTAGTCCAACACCTTAACCAGTATGTGACACCAGTCCTAAGCCACAACATCAGGGGGAATCCTTGGCCTACATGCTCTGTTGTATTGGCACTTAAGGGCAACTGGTTAGCTGCAGTGTGAAACAGGATGCTGAACAAGATGGGGCACTGGTCTGATTCAGCAAGGCTCTTATTAGATATTAATCAACCCACTTTGTAGATGAGTCTTCAGTTCTTTTGTGTGGTGTGTGGAGCCTTAAATCAACCATGGTTGGATCACCAGATGTGTTCCTTTTTGTAAAATCAGAATCTGGCTACAGTTGTTCTTACTCTAATCACATCTAGATTCAATTTTGCAATGAACTTTACAAGGAGCTGCCTTTGGAAACTGCTCAGAAACTCTACCCATACCTCTAATACCATGCCTTCTGGTCTCCTTTTGCACTAACTCTCCCTCCCCCCGCTTCCCTTTTGCTTACATCCTTGATTGTATGTGTACATATAACAACAGAAGTGTGTGCCAGAACATGGTTTAGTTAGTAAGCCCAAATACAGATGCTATAAATTTGCTTTGGTGTGCGCATGCATGAAAGTTCTGGACCTAGAAAACCACCTCTATCTCCAGCATCTTAGTGCAAGAAGTTGCTTCCAAATTTGTTACTTGCCTCAAGTCAGTCAGGATGACACGTTAATATCTGAGCTAGAAGACAACTTCACCAGCATCATGTAGGATGTCTAGTGCAACGTGGATTTCAGTACTTACCTGTATCTCAACTGAGTGTATTACTTGGCATGGATTGTTTTTTGTTTGTTTGTTTTTAAAAAAAACACTTTATCTGAACATGTTTTGTTCAGAATGGAGTTAGTTTCACCATGCTAAATTACATTGTAGAATATGGGACAGAATGCTTTTTTTAAAAGAGCCAGAAAAAAAATCATGTTGTGGAGTAGTGACATGGTTTCCATGACAACAAATCCAAAGAAGTCTTTACATTAATATTGATTCTTATGATGGATGAGCTTTTTGAGGGACAGGAAGGGTGGACTGTGGCTTGCAAGTTAAAATTTATAACCTTATTATTGTTCCCAGTTTGAAAATGTGAAACACATCCATGAATAGCATAAACTCGCCAAGGATATGTGTGTTACAATATCAAAGTAGTTTACAGCAGCAGCATGTTCTCCACTGGGCAAAACTGTAAGCAATATATAAGCCCTGTTAGGGAAAACAGAAACATTTTATGATCTGAAATTGACTGAAAGCACCATTGCCTTAAGTAACACAAGTGTATTCCTAAGCATTATTGGTTCAAATCCCTTGTAGGATATGGGAGATTAATGTAGATGATGCACAACATATAAGTCAATGGGAGTTACATTTGATAATATTTCTTAGTAGTTAGATGGCAAGAAACCCCATGAGCAAAGTCACAGCCCAGCCCATTTCTCTCCAGGTGAAGAATTTCTCTCTTGACTGATAAGTTTGTATTTCCAAAAATAAACAACTACCATAGATGGGAATATTTGTCCATGGAAAACACAAAGCCAAAAATAATATAGTGGCTTTCATTGAGACCAAACAAAATTACATAACATAGTATGCAAGCTTTGGAGTTTAACAGAACACTTAATGAAGTTGTACATTTTTTAAAAAAACAAAAAAACAAAGGGGAGACAAATAAAAGACATTTTGGGCAATGATGATAGTCTCTGTGTGTTCCATTCAGTGCTATAGAGTAGAGATGGTCATGAACCAGAAAAAAACAAACTGTGCGGTTCGTGGTTTGTCGCATTTCACGTACCATGAGCTTCCATGAACCTGCCCCGGTTCATGAACCAGTTCATTTGGTTTGTGAAAACGTCAGCAAAACGTCACTTCCAGGTCAACAGAATGCCACTTCTAGGTCAGCAAAAGGTCTGCAGGAAATCCACCCCCTGCTGCCTAGAAAACTGATTCATTGGCACCAGGCTGTCTGCAATGACAAACCAAAAAAAAGAACCAAACGAACCAGCCTAAAGTTCATGGCGGTTCGTCAAAAATGGGCTCTGATGAGCCACCGGTTCGCGAACCAAGAACTAGACCAGTTCGTCACAAACTTTGGTTCGTATTTCAGTTCGTGCTCATCTCTACTATAGAGACATTCAGTCAATCACTGGCATTTGTAAGCTCTAATAGAGGCTGCTTCTTCTGCAGCTGCCTGGAAGGCCTAGGAGCATGTTGAAACCAGTTCCACCCACTAAAACTACTTTTGCGTCTGCCACACACCTAGTGCAAGATGCAGATCAGAGACCTTTACATGAAATGCCTTTCTCCTCTTCTATTTCTCCTTTTTAAAATATACAATTTGATGGAGGGGGTTGATAAGCAAGAAAACATGCTTAACTGCATGCAGTGTATAAACACCTTGAAGAGATTAAAATGTCATGTATTGTTCTTGACAGCAAGAATTCTGGAACAGATTCACTAGATCTTCTGAGCATGAATAGGATTTTCCTGATGCACGATAGTGAATTATGAAATAACTATTACCTTTGTGTTCACTACATTGTAGATCTGTGTTTTGGTCTTTACTGAAGCTCATCATCAAAAGCTGTTCCTGGCAGCAGGTGTGGAGCACAACTAATCAGGATGGGTCACTTGGTAGGTTGTTCTGCAATAGCATATTAATCTTCTATTTCACTAGTTAGAGAGTCTGACAATGGAAATCAACCAGGCCATTAATAATTGTATCTATTCACATTAATAACAATGTTTATAACTTGTAGGGCACTTTTTATGGCATCAAGGCACTCTATAAGTGTTAACTTACTAATGTTTCACTTTTCTTCATTGAACAGAAGTGAATAAGCTTGTTTTATTAAACCTGGATAAACAATGACAAAAAAGGGTTTCAGAGATTTGTTGAAGACTCCATTTTGAACGGAATTTATTGAATGCTGTGGAAGATTCTGAAGGGAAGACAAAGGGATGTGTGGATACATTGAATAGCTGTATTGGATTGACAGGAGAGTCAAATACCATGTACAGGGATATTGGGGAGACAGGTGGATTGCATAAATATCTGCGTTATTCCGTCATTAGAAAGTTGGAAGGAAAGAACCAAGGGTGGGAGGTAGGGCCCGCCCCTAACATGTAGAAGCGGACGCTCACGTGCCAGCCATCAAGGCGGTGGAGCATGCCTTCCCCCATGTCATGGGGGAGGCATCGGTTCCCCTAGGAAAGGGGATTGTGGACAGACAGATAGGTGCCCTCATGGGGAGCTGTGGGCTGCCCCCTGCATTACCCACTGACCTGCCTTCACAGACACGGCAGTCTATTCAATATCAGCATCCTATGGAAGACGGCAGTTCCACAGAATCCACACCACTCAGACACACCTCACCTGTGCAGGCAGTAAGTAGTGTAGGCTGCCGCCAGTATTACCCTTCTTCCTGCCTTTGCGGAAAGGACAGAATGGACAGGACAGGAGAGGTCGCAGGGCGGGGTTGGGTGGTTCCAGAGAGGGAGAGGTCGAAAGAGGGACTGGGTACTTGTACGGGAGAGGAGGACAGAGGCTTCCTGGCTGCATTGCGCAGCAGGACTGGGAGGACCCCAACATTTGTGAGCCATGAGCCGAGAAACCCACTGAGTTTCTCTTTGGCGGCAGCGAATATCACCCACCTTCCTGCCTTCGTGGAAAGGATGGGATGGACAGGAAGGAGAGGTCACAGGAGAGGTCACAGGGTGGGGTCGCGGCGGTTCCAGAGAGGGAGAGGTCGAAAGAGGGATTGGGTACTTGTCTGGGAGAGGAGGACAGAGGCTTCCTGGCTGCATTGCGCAGCAGGACCGGGAGGACCCCAACATTTGTGAGCCATGAGCCGAGAAACCCACTGAGTTTCTCTTTGGCGGCAGCGAATATCACCCACCTTCCTGCCTTCGTGGAAAGGATGGGATGGACAGGAAGGAGAGGTCACAGGAGAGGTCACAGGGTGGGGTCGCGGCGGTTCCAGAGAGGGAGAGGTCGAAAGAGGGATTGGGTACTTGTCTGGGAGAGGAGGACAGAGGATTCCTGACCACATTGTGCAGCAGTACTGGGATGGAGGACCCAAACATCCACCTTGAAGGCTGGAGAGCCTGGTCCACCCCCCCCCCACCCATGTTGAACTGGAGGCTGCCACCAACATCACTCACCTTCCTGCCTTCGCAGAAAGGAAGTGAGTTGCGGGACCCATTCCCTCAATGCATAGGGGGAACAGCAGGTGCCCATGGATAGTGATGCACCGTGCAGCACAACAGTATCAGCAAAAGCTTTTGAGGTGCCCCTCGTGCCCATAAGCAGCAGCAGTGGACAGCACCCACCTTGTACTTGTCTGGGAGAGGAGGACAGAGGATTCCTGACCACATTGTGCAGCAGTACTGGGATGGAGGACCCAAACATCCACCTTGAAGGCTGGAGAGCCTGGTCCACCCCCCCCCCCACCCATGTTGAACTGGAGGCTGCCACCAACATCACTCACCTTCCTGCCTTCGCAGAAAGGAAGTGAGTTGCGGGACCCATTCCCTCAATGCATAGGGGGAACAGCAGGTGCCCATGGATAGTGATGCACCGTGCAGCACAACAGTATCAGCAAAAGCTTTTGAGGTGCCCCTCGTGCCCATAAGCAGCAGCAGTGGACAGCACCCACCTTCTGCCTTTGCGGAAAGGATGGGATGGGCAAGACAGGAGAGGTCTTTGGAAAGGTTGTACTGGTTCCATCCAGAGGGGGCGAGGTTGAAAGAGGGGCTGGGAACTTGTCTGGTAGAGGATGCAATGGGCAGGACAAGTTGTGAGGAAGGGTTATATTGACGCCATCCAGAGAGAGAGAGGTTGAAAGCGGGAAGGGGAACTTGTCTGAGAGAGGAGGGCAAAGGGTTACCCCACAGAAGATGGCAGTTCCACAGACTCTGCACCACTCAGAGACAGTTTACCTGTCCAGGCAGTACAGGCAGGCTGCCACACGTGCCTGCATCCTCCTCACAAAGTCCTGGACCTGAGGAGCAGCTCTTTCTTCTGCTCGAGCTCCTTGGCCAGGAAATGGTCTAGCCCGTGGATCAGATGGATGACCTGATCCAGGCTGGCTTTGTACAAGCACAAGAACTCGGTGGCCTCCTTAAACGGTTTCAGCATCCGGGACATCTGGGCAAGGACTCTCCATTCTATGGAGCTGAGGCTCAGCTCCTCTCCCCTCCTCAGAACGTCTGTTGATGACAGGATGTCCTGCAACAGGCCCTTCTGCTCCACCAGACAACATATCATATTGTAGGTGGAGTTCCAGCGGGTGGGTAGGTCCTGAAAGAGTTGGTGCTCAGGGTCCCCCCTCCCCCTGCCTCTGGAAGAGCTCACAGAAAGAGTTGATGCTGTGGGAGAAGTGGGAAGCGATGCGGCGGCAGCTGTCCAGCAGATTGCACGTCCGCAATGTTCCCTCATCCCAGCTGTCCCTTGGCTTGCTCCCCAGCCCGAGCACATCCCTCATCACCAGATGCAGCTTGTGCGCCATGCACACCAGGCATAGGAGGGATGCCTCTTTCAGGGCTGCCAACATGTTGCTTCCTGCATCCATCACCATGAAGACACGGACAAACCCTCCCCCCCCCCCCGGCCGTCCACTCCCTCAGTGCTGCCTTTAAGGTGGTGGCGATGTTCTTCCCAGTATGGACCTCGTCCATTCCCCAGGCCTGGAGAAGAACTGCCCTGTAGCCTGGTGTCAAGCATGGCACCTTTTTCTGGATGCCAGTTCTTGGCCTGTCAAATCCTTCCCATTGTGGCTGTGGCTGTGATTTGACATGTTGGTTTGGTACTGGAGTGTGACTAGTTTTTCTTTTATGCGTGGAACCTGATTAACGCCCTGAGGAAGCAATGAATTGTGAAATGGGGGAAATGGAATAATATGCAGGCATAATCCTGTTGGCATTTGCATCAGAACCTTCAGCCTTCCAGTGTACCACCCACATATGGACATTTATTTTGATCATCATGGTTCTTCTGTATACATTGTGTTCTAAACCAACTTACTTTTGAGTTTATTGGCTATTGGTCCTGGTACCTTGCACATTACTAATTGACATTCATTGTATTTATTGTATCCTTATTATTAATTGACATTTATTGTATTTATTGCATCCTTTTCATTGTATTTATTGCATTCTTTTGGTCTCTGACCTTGTATTTATCTTGCAACATATGTTCATTTGACTAATAATTGGAGGAATTAATTTTTGTACAAGCAATTTATTTTGTATTTACATTACACTATTACCAGGATATATAAAAAGTTTTCCATAATTGTTTAGTATGGTTTTCGCTGCCTTCCCTCCCCCTTTTCTTACCAAGGTAGCAGTGATGGCAGCCACTGCAGAGTTCGACCATGAAGTGTACTGTATGGCCTTTGGCAGCTGAGAGCTCCCTGAGCACCATGTCTTGCACAGACTGGTAGAGGGCAGGCAGGACTCGACGCCCAACAGTGTGCTGTGATGTCATGGAGAACCATGGGGCAAAGTGCTGAAGCAGCCTTTGGAAGCTCACGCCCTCCACGATGGATAGGGGGAATTCTTGCAGGTCAATTGCCTCTGCCACGACACAAATGCCCGCCTCCTGAGCCTTTGACCTCACCCTTTTTAACGCCAGTATCCCCGATGGAACAACCTCCTCAAGGGCGGCCTGCCTGACCATTCCCACCAGCAGCACCCTCGGGGCAAGGCTTCTTGCTTGGGGTGGATTCCAATGACCCTCCCACTGTTCCCAGCTCAGAGGAGATGGTAGCCCTCTGTCTCCAGCCGGATGTTTCGCTGGCCAAGGATGGAGACCACAGGCTCGGGTGGTGTGTCTTCAGGTGCCTAGTCAGGACCGTCAATGACAGGTGCTTTGGGTTATTGCCCCTGCGTACCAGGCCATCACAGACATGGCACCGCATCACACGGGGGTCATTTGGAAGGGCCTGAACGTGCATCCATACAGTGAGTTTGAACCATGGCCCACTAACTGTTCGAGGGGAGGGAGGATGAATGGTTACTGGCTGCACTGCAGAGCTGGCAATGGGAGACGGAGTGAAGGGTGGACTGCAAGCAGGGACAATGCTGGGAGTTTGTGATGGGATGGATGTTTCATTGAACCCCAACCATTCCTCCATGGATCCCTCACCCTCCCCTCCACACATACACAAACAATTTTGAAATGTGTCAAGAGTTTGTTTGAGCTGTGCTACCATTTTTTCAATAAAGTTGCGGCCTTGTTGTACCCACCACTGATGTGCTGTGTGTTCCTTCTGTTGTTTGGGAGCAAGCAGAACTTCTTGTATGCTCCTGGTCAATACACACAATTCTTTTACAGCGTGCCAGATGGTAAAGCTTTAACTTGTTGGAAATAGTTACAAATCAATAAGGCATGACCCATTGCCTCCTGATTCAATGTACATGTCCAAGGTTTATTAGCAGGCAATATATGTCTTGACACCTTAGAAACTGGTCACAAGACCACTAGTGTGACCAAAACAGCTTGTGGGGGATTTTCCTCCTCACCATTCTGTTCAAATGCAACTGTAAACAGCATTGCTTTTGCCCCCCCTATATGGAATGAAGAGACAAGACACAAGGCTTGGGTAAAAAAACAGGGCCATTTATTGACCAACAATAACTAGAACTTGACCAAGAACTAATAACAGCAAGGGTAAGCTAGCGGTACAGGTCAAGCAAGCGGTCAACTGGACCAGCTTCTTGATCTGCATGGGCGAGCACCCCCTGCCCCAGGTACAAGCCATCCACTGCATGGCTGTAACCCGGCCGGCTAGGCAAATGGTTCCCCCCTTTAAAGCGCCATACACCCCAGACATAAAGCCCGAGGGAAGGCCTTTATTAGGGGGGTTCCAGGGCAGTCTGCCCTCTCAGCTGGCAGCCGTAAAGCCCGCCAGCCGATCCGAGACAGACCCCCATTCCCCACCAATGGGGATGTGCCACCGGGTGCTCACCAGCCCACTCTGCCTATCCAAACTAACCTGCCACCCGCAGGGCCAAGCCTCTGCTTAGGCCCTGACGCCCCACATCTCCTGAAGGGCTAACCATAACCCCTGCCATAAGTTGGTCAAGAAAATGCCATTACCTTTCACGGATAAATGTACTCCATCACCTCTGTAGAGGTCAGCATACGTATCCCGTATTTGTGGATGGGGCAAATGGATGCCCAGCCTTGTACCCAAAGCCTTAAACATAGCCCTATTGGCCTTGCGTCTAGCACGCTCCATCCCATTGTGATCTAATGCCTCCTGCCAAACCCTCCATGGAAGAATGGCGGACCATATTAATAGGACCCCCAGCCATCTCTTTGCAATGAAATGCAAGTCAGCCTGGGCCTGGAGAGTGAGGGCCTTACCCTTGACCCAACCCAAATCATTACCTCCTAAGTGGATCACTAAAAAATTAGGTGGAGGCAAACTCCTCCCCTCAAACAGGAGTGGCAGCAAGTCCGGCCACTGGAGGCCCCGATGGCCCTGCCACTCAACCTGGGCCCATCGAATGAGGCCAAGCTGGGACCCGACGGGAGTCCTCTTGGCCTGATGGGCAGCCCAAAAGATCATGCTGTGTCCTCATATGAGGATCCAACACCTCCCACGGCGAACCACAGCACCTAAGAACAAAAGAAAGACAATCAGGCACGGTCCACTAAAGGGCCCAGCAGGGGACGAACATACCCCCAGTACGCTGCAGACCACCACCGACCCACACTCCATATGGTTGTCTCTGGGTAACCCATGGCAGCAGCCGTGGAAGCCACCCCAATACGAAACGAATGGGTACAGAACTTAAACCCCACTAGGCCCAGCTTAGCTAAAGCCTTCTGGGTCACTGCCCAGAACTGGTACCGAGGAAGCGGTGAACCATCTTGGTGCCTAAACAAGAAGCCATCACCTTGACCCCTCTTCTTCAAATACTTACGCAAAGCCCGTACAGGGCACAGGTCAAGCTCCTGGCAAGGGCCAAGTTACACCACCACACCTTTTTGGTGCTGGTCAGTTTTAGACCTCTGAATGCGGAGAGAAACACCGGCACCCACAAACTGGATGTTGTGCGCCAAGACAGCACAATCAGACTGATCAGTGCCCGACCGCGCTACCAATTTGCCAATTCTAAATGCCCCAAAAAAGGCTGTAAGAGCAGCTGCATGAAAGAGCGCTGACTCATAAACGGAGGAGCAAACTGAACCCCAAACCCCACCTAAACCATGAAGGATAGATGGAGAGATGGGCTGCCTAGCATCCGGCCGTGCACCAGCCTCCCTGATCCAGCCTTCCAACATCTTACGTACCCTAAAGTCACCTGTGACCTCCGGAAGACCCCGGGCTTTACTGGCAAAGGCCAAAGCAGCCAAAATTCCCCAGATAGACTTGACTGTCATAGTACAGCCTGAGCTTGACGAGTCCTCTGAGGAGGAGGAACTGGAACAGCTGACACTTGCTGACAGCCTTGCTCCTCCTGAGGAGGAGCAGCCTGTCTCCCAGCAGCCGACCACAGCTGAACAGTCTGAATCCCAGCCAGGAGCTCCCCTTCCCCACCCAGAGCCACCGGCCCAGATGCAGCCAGCTTCCTTATCCCCTCCAACATCTCCAGACTATCGAGAGCAACGTCGGCGTAGCAGGGACAGAAGAGACTTACAGACCCGACGTCAATCTGCACGCCTCCAGGCTCTGAACAGGCCAGCCTTCTCAGAGGAAGGAGGGGCTTCAGAGGAGGAGACTTGAAGCAGCTGTGCGAGCTGACCGAATGCCCTTAGAGTATAAAAGCCAGAGGGAGGGCTCCCTTCAGCGTGGCTTCAACGAGTTCTCTAAGCTGCTACTGTACTGCCTGTGTTTGCTCCTTGGAACTGTCTCTCTGACCTCCGACCCGGCCTGTCCTCGACTACTCCCTTGATTTACGGACTTTGCACATTCCTCGCCTTGCCAGCTGGACCTCGTTACCTGTCAGCAGCACTCTGCAGACTCGACAACCTCTGGAAGCAGGACAGTTTGAAGCCACCGACAAAATTCTCCAGCACAATGGAGGAAGGCACTGCTGTTGCTACTGACCTTGCTGCCCAGACCCAGTGGCTGCAGACACAGGTGCAGCAATTAACTCAGACCATAGCCTTGTTGCAGCAGCAGGTAACCCTGAGGCCAGGTCCTGCACCTCCCCGGAAATGCCCAGTGCAGCCTCCAGAGAAGTTTGCAGGGAATGTTGAAGAGTTCCCTGTATTCCTGGCACAGTGTCAGCTCTACATGGAGCTGCGGGCTCAAGATTTTCCTGATGACAAGACCAAGGTCGGTTTTGTATTAAGCCTCTTAAAGGGGAACGCTGCCAAATGGGTGACACCTTTACTGCTCATGAATTCACCACTGGTGAGTAGTCTTGCTGATTTTGTGGCACACTTGAAGGCTATCTTTGCAGACCCTCTGAAGGCAGAGCGGGCCAACCGCCGCATTCGGTGGCTGCGGCAGGGGCCAGGTACTCTGAGGGACTATACCACTGACTTCCAGCTATTGGCACAGGACCTGGGCTGGAATGAGGCCGCACTCATGGACCAGTACCTGGAGGGCTTGTCTGAGGAGGTGCTAGATGAAGTGGCCCGAGTTGAGCGCCCTCCAAATCTCCCAGCCCTGATCTTACTCTGCCTGCGTATCGACGGTCGCCTGGAGAGTTGACGGCAGGGCCGCAAGGAAGTACATTGCCACTCCGAAAGCCAACCACCTGCTGTGGGATCCAACCCCTGCTCCTCCTTGTCCCGAAGCCTGACCCCAGAACCCAGGGAAGTGGAAGCCTCGGCTGTCAGCATTACACCCCAGGGTTTAAGGGGAGGCCACCCCTATCATTCTGGACCCCCCATAGAACACCAAAAGCCTCCTGACATTGGGCCCCAGCATCTTCTGATCCCCGTGAAGCTGCAGCTACCAGAGGGGCGCTGGTTGTTGGTGTATGCCATGGTGGATTCTGGAGCTGCCCAGTCCTATATGGATGCCCAATTTGTCAGGCAACACCAAGTGCCGACACGCACCAAAAAGACGCCAGTTTTGGTGGAAGCCATCGATGGTCGGCCTCTACGCTCGGGTCCAGTTACTCAGGAAACCCACCTTCTAGG
The DNA here is from genome assembly GCF_028583425.1 of Eublepharis macularius. NCBI lineage: Eukaryota > Metazoa > Chordata > Lepidosauria > Squamata > Eublepharidae > Eublepharis > Eublepharis macularius. Next base: position 107,652,880 of record NC_072793.1, read on the forward strand.
TCTGCACATAGGGAACCATCAGGAGCAGCTGAGCTTTGATATCGCTGCCATGCCTCGCTTCCCGGTAGTGCTGGGGATGTCCTGGTTGAAGAAGCATGACCCCTTGATTGAGTGGAGCAAGCAGAACCTGCGCTTCCCGACCCCATGTCCCCATGAGGCCCCCTCTGCGCTCCTGGGAGGGAGCACCAGTTCAGATCTGTCTGCACTCCCAGCCAAATATGCAGAGTTCCAGGATGTCTTCCAAGAGAAAGGCGCCGACCGGTTGCCCCCACACCGGCCATATGATTGCGCCATCCACCTTATTCCTGATGCCCCCTTGCCCACTGGGAGGTTGTATTCCCTATCAGAACCTGAGCGAGGAGCCCTACAAGAGTTTTTGGCCAAGAATTTGCAAAGAGGATTCATCCGTCCAGCCACTTCCCCTTCCTCGGCCCCTGTCTTGTTTGTAAAAAAGAAATCTGGGGAATTGCGCCTATGTAATGATTACCGGGCCCTCAATCGCATCACCATAAGGGACCGCTACCCACTGCCACTGATCCCTGAACTACTGGACCGATTACGGGGGGCCCAAAGTTACACCAAGCTCGATCTGCGAGGCGCGCGTATACGCCCTGGAGATCAGTGGAAGACTGCGTTTGGTACCCGGTATGGCCAGTATGAGTACTTAGTCATGCCCTTTGGCCTCTGTAATGCCCCAGCTGTGTTCCAGCGCTTCATGAATGATGTCTTCCGGGACTTGCTGGATCACTTTGTGATAATTTACCTTGATGATATCCTGATCTTCTCCCAGGACCCCGCTGAACACACCAAACATGTTCGGGCTGTCCTCCAACGCCTGAGGCAACATGGCCTGTATGCTAAGTTGGAGAAGTGTGCATTTGATTTAGACACTGTAGAATTTCTAGGGCATCTCATCACCCCACAGGGCATAAGGATGGACCCCCAAAAGGTGGAGGCAGTGCTGTCTTGGCAGGCACCTCGAAATCGGAAAGACATTCAGAGGTTCCTTGGCTTCGCCAACTACTATCGGCAATTCATCCCAAACTTTGCCCTCCTAACAGTGCCCCTCACCAAGTTGCTACGGCCCCGAGAACCCTTCCGCTGGACAGTAGAAGCGCAACAGGCCTTCCAGCAGCTAAAAACCCGGTTTGCAACGGAACCGCTCCTACGTTACCCAGACCCAAGCATACCCTTTGTGGTCGAGACTGATGCCTCCAGTGTCGCACTTGGCGCTGTGTTATCCCAGCAACACACTGCCACGGGCCCTCTACGACCCTGCGCCTACTACTCCCGGCAACTCAACGCAGCCGAGAAAAACTACACCATCTGGGAGAGGGAGCTCCTGGCGATTAAATCAGCGTTTGAGGTCTGGCCGGCACCACCTAGAGGGTGCCCGGCACCCCGTGCAAATTCGCACAGACCACCGGAATCTTGAGTATCTACAGACTGCTCGTAGATTGAACCAGAGGCAGATTCGATGGTCCCTGTTTTTCTCCCGTTTTAACTTTACCATTACCTACATTCCCAGCTCCCAGAACAAGCGGGCAGATGCCCTCTCTCGAAAACCTGAGTTCGCTTCCCCGTCCCTCAAGGAGCCGCTTCTATCCACAGTTCTACCGCCGGAAGTGTTCGCTGCCGTGCCCCCTACTGCCTCGCTCCAGGAACGGATCCAGGAACAACAGCTACGTGACCCCTTCGCCATGAAGATGCTCCAGTGTCTTCGTGATCCTACGCAGAATCCCCCCAGGGGTTACCGAGAGCAGGCGGGGATGCTCACCCACCAAGACCGGGTCTATGTGCCACCGGGGCCACTACGGGCCGAAGTCCTGCAACTAGCGCATGACACCAAACCCGCTGGACACTTTGGTCGGTATAAGACAGCACATCTGCTGACCCGGGAGTTTTGGTGGCCCCATGTACAGACCGATGTAGCCCAGTACGTAGCCTCCTGCAGCACCTGCAGGGGAGCCAAAGATCCCCCTGGCAGGCCTACAGGACTATTGCTTTCCCGGCCCACTCCTAATGGCCCCTGGGAAGCTGTATCCATGGACTTCGTCACGGACCTCCCTACTTCTGCAGGGAACACAAGCATCCTAGTGGTGGTGGACCTCCTGACTAAGATGGCTCACTTTGTTCCTTGTTCCGGACTCCCAACTGCCCGCGAAACTGCCCGGCTGTACTTACACCATGTTTTCCGCCTCCACGGATTGCCAGAACACCTGATCTCTGATCGGGGGACCCAGTTCACCTCCCGCTTCTGGCGCACCCTACACACCCTACTGGGCACCCAAGTACACTTATCTTCCGCTTATCACCCCCAGTCTGATGGCCAGACGGAACGCACCAATGCCACACTGGAACAGTATCTCAGGTGCTATGTAAACCACCAGCAGGATGACTGGGCCCCACTGCTCCCTCTGGCGGAGTTTGCATACAACAACTCAGTGCATACCTCCATCCGTCAGACCCCGTTCATGGCCAATTATGGGTTCCATCCCCGGTTTTTCACGCCGGTCATGCCCACTGCACCAGTACCAGCTGTCAATGACTTTGTGGAGGAATTGCAGGCACTGCTTAAGGTCCTGCAGGACCAACTACACCAGGCCAAAGAGGCATACAAAGAGGCTGCTGATCGTAGGCGTCAGCCAGGAGAGACTCTCAAGGTTGGGGACAAGGTGTGGCTCTCAACTCGACACCTCCGCAGTCAGAGGCCCTCCCGAAAGTTGGATGCCCGCTTTATTGGCCCATTCCTAGTTACTGCCCAAATCAACCCCGTGGCCTACCGGTTACAGCTACCCTCTACGCTCCGTATCCATCCTGTGTTTCATCGGTCCCTCCTTGTTCCCGTTGCCCCCCCACATCCTCTCCGAGACCCAGAGGCGCCACCACTACCTGTCATGATAGAGGGCCAGGAGGAATATGAAGTAGCGCAAATATTGGACTCCAGACGACGACGTGGTCAACTCCAGTATCTGGTGGACTGGAAGGGGTACGGACCCGAGGACCGCTCTTGGGAACCTGCGGAGAATCTTCATGCCCCCGACTTGGTGCGCCGCTTCCACCGGGCCTATCCACGGAAACCGGCCCCATCCAGTGTGGGGGGCCGTGGGGGAGGGGATGGTGTCATAGTACAGCCTGAGCTTGACGAGTCCTCTGAGGAGGAGGAACTGGAACAGCTGACACTTGCTGACAGCCTTGCTCCTCCTGAGGAGGAGCAGCCTGTCTCCCAGCAGCCGACCACAGCTGAACAGTCAGAGGCTGAATCCCAGCCAGAAGCTCCCCTTCCCCACCCAGAGCCACCGGCCCAGATGCAGCCAGCTTCCTTATCCCCTCCAACATCTCCAGACTATTGAGAGCAACGTCGGCGTAGCAGGGACAGAAGAGACTTACAGACCCGACGTCAATCTGCACGCCTCCGGGCTCTGAACAGGCCAGCCTTCTCAGAGGAAGGAGGGGCTTCAGAGGAGGAGACTTGAAGCAGCTGTGCGAGCTGACCGAATGCCCTTAGAGTATAAAAGCCAGAGGGAGGGCTCCCTTCAGCGTGGCTTCAACGAGTTCTCTAAGCTGCTACTGTACTGCCTGTGTTTGCTCCTTGGAACTGTCTCTCTGACCTCCGACCCGGCCTGTCCTCGACTACTCCCTTGATTTACGGACTTTGCACATTCCTCGCCTTGCCAGCTGGACCTCGTTACCTGTCAGCAGCACTCTGCAGACTCGGCAACCTCTGGAAGCAGGACATTGACAGACAAACCATCCCCTTTTCTTTCTACGCAGAATTGCATGATGTGTTCTGCAGGGATGGGCCAAGCTTGCTCCAAACCAGCCCTTATCCGGAAACTGGCAAACTTCTGCACCGCGCGATCATACGACCTTCGGGTGCTAGGAGTGATGGCTAGGCGTATAGCTCTGTATGCTTCAGCCCTCCAAGCTTCCAAAGGTCCATGGGCATCCGGACAGACAACAGGTCGGCTCCAGGGGCTAGCTGACGAAACCTCTCCATCTGCTGGTGAGACAAAGCATCCGCCACTCCATTATCCAAACCAGGAACGTGTTTCGCCCTGAACAAAGTGTTCAGCTGAAGGCACAGGAGTGTGAAGGCCCTGACCAGCCTCATCACCCTGGGCGACCTGGAGGAAAGGGAGTTGATGACCTGCACCACAGCCATGTTGTCACACCAAAAGTGGACCACATGGTTGGCAAGCTCATCCCCCCACAACTGGACCACTACAAGGATCGGAAAAAATTCCAAAAAGGTGAGGTCTTTTGTAATGGCACTATCCTGCCAATCACCCGGCCACATCTCAGCGCACCAGTGCCCCCTGAAATAGACCCCAAAGCCGGTGGACCCCGAAGCATCGGAAGCTACGCGCAGCTCCGCCTCCAGCAACAGCTCTTCCCGCCAAAAAGTAACCCCGTTAAAGGATGATAGAAACTCCTCCCATACCTCCAAATCATCCCTGATGCCCTGCGATAACCTAACCCTATGGTGCGGGAGCTGCAGGCTGGACATAAGTTCACACAGCCGCCGTACAAATGCACGCCCCGGAGCCACAGCCTTACAGGCAAAATTGAGGTGGCCCACAAGCTGCTGAAGCTCAAGCAGAGAAACTTTTCTCCTATCCTTGAGGGCAGCCAAGCGTCCTCGCAGATCTACCACCTTCGCTTGCGGTAGGCGGAAAGACTGATGCAATGTGTCAATCTCAATACCCAAAAACATCAGGACCGTAGATGGGCCCTCGGTTTTCTCATGGGCAAGAGGGACCCCTAACTCTTCCGACAAGGCCATAAACCCTTCCAACATCCTAGCACACTGACCCGACCCCTTGGGCCCAGAAAAAAGGAAGTCGTCCAGGTAATGGGTGGAGTCACGGCAGTGCAGCCTTTGACGCAATGCCCACTCAAGGAATGAACTAAATTTCTCAAAGGCAGCACACGAGACAGAGCAACCCATAGGGAGTGCTCTGTCCATATAAAATTGGCCATCAAATTTGAAACCCAACAATTCAAAATCATCTGGGTGGACAGGTAAGAGGCAAAATGCAGATTTAATATCGCATTTCGCCATCTCTGCTCCAACCCCGCATCACTTAACCATACTAATAGCTTCATCAAAAGAGGTGTACCGAACGGAACACAAATGCTCCAGGATGGCATCGTTCACCGACCCGCCCTTCGGAAAGGACAGGTGATGAATGAGGCGGTACTCGCCGGCAGCCTTCTTTGGCACAACCCCCAAAGGGGAAACCCTCAAATTGGGAACTGGAGGGGCCGGAAAGGGCCCCCAAACCTGACCCTCGACACACTCCTTGGCAATTTTTTGCCGCACCACCTCCTCAAGCCCAACTACCGATCGCAAGTTAGTCGACATGAAGGGGGTTCTAGGGCCCTGGAATGGGATGCGGAAACCAAACATATAACCATCTAACAGAAACTAGGCCGCGGCATGATCAGGGTATGCCGATAAACACTTAGCCAGAGCCTTCAGTCTTATGGGTGAAGGCCCCTTTTTCGGCTGTGGACTGGCCCGGGCTGCCCCCAGGTCGCCGGCCACTGTTCCACGGCCGGGGCCTGGGGCACGCAGAAAAGGCATGGGAACCTCTGCACCATGGGCATTCGTGCTTGAACCCACATCCCCTCTTGTAGCACACCCCCTGATACGCAAATTCCCAACAGAGCAGCCAGGGCTGAACCAACTGCCCCGTGGAGGCGCGGGAGCCAGAAGGGGAAGTAAGTCGCTGCAGCAAATGCCAACTGTCTGCCCTGTCGCCAAGATTGGGCTTAGCCGGGGCCATCAGTTGCAGCCAAAGCTGCTGATGTATTTGATCCCACGGCAAGGTAGGGTTAACTGCAGCACGCATCCGAAATTCTTTGTCGTACTGCAGCTATGCAGCACCAACAAAGTCAGTGTACCCCCTATATATAATGTCGATGTACTAGAATAAGGGGGCTGCCCGCTGTGGTTGGGCCCGTGCAATCACACTGGCATAGATTAACATGCCAGGCAACCAACTGGACCATGTACGGTCAACCTTGCAACGATTAAGCCTTTCCTTATCCCGTTCATCCATGTCTTCCTTATCCTTCTTTTCCAGTTCACGGAAAAGAAGGGTAAAGACATCCACAGATTCCCCACGTAGGATCTTATCCCTTGTGGCAGGCATCAAGTGGTCACCTAACGGCAGGGCCGTATCACCAAATGGCGTAGCCCTATATGGCACCATACCCAAAGCAGTAGCCTGATAAAACGGGACAGGGGGGGCAGATAAATGTCTGCTGACCCATGGGTTGCCCGCTAATGACTAAGCCAGACCCTACACCAGATGGTACAGAAGCTGACGAGGTGGAAGCCACACCCGGCTGGCAAGGCAAAGCCTGATGGCCCCATACCTGCCAAGGGGCAGAACCTGCTAACCCTGAGTGATAAGGGTAACCTGCCCAGCCCGGGAATCCCGGTTGAGGGGCCGCCAGTGATCCACTGTGCCCAGGCGATGGCGCCGAAGCCCCGGGGTTGCTGACCGCACCCACCGGTCCCCACGGCCAAGTTTGAGTGTTGTGCAGTACAGATGACCTACCATCTGGTTCTGCTTGATCCACCACCACTGCAATGGGTGGCCTCTCCTCTGCCTCATCCGTCACCAGCCCAACACCGCTGGAAGCCACGGGTCCACGTTCTCCATCACGATCAGCAGCTTCTTCGACAGCACCCATTACATCTGGACCTTCAAGGGCAGATAAACGATTCAAAACATCTCTTTGAAACGTGGCAGCAGAGACTTTCTTAGAGGCCCTTCCAATCCAGCCCCCTGCAGGCTGCCCCCGCACTGTGCCTCTGGCCCATTCCAAAGCCACCAACTTAGCCAAGATCTCCTCCCTCCCTAGATCCAGATCCTCCTCGTCAGAGGAAGCATCAGGCAGTATGCGCTTGACAGGGGGCCTCTTAGCAGGCTGCTTGCCTTTACTAGTGCCTCTCCCTTTTTTAGGTGGCATGGCTAAACTTCTATAGGCTTACTACCCAGGCCAAACCACTCCAGCCAGGCACCCAGCAGGCACCCACTTAGTTGTCAAAGAACCTTTAAAGCACTTTCCCCTTAGCTGTGCTAAGCAGCCAATCCACAGCCTAAGGAATGAAGCAAGAAAAAAGGGGGGGAATGGCCTAAGGAGAACCCACTCCCAAGAAGGGGGGTAGGGTTTATACTCAAAGGCAAGGGGGCTAACAACGAGGAATAGCCTCAAACCCCCTCCCTTGGCAAGCGCCAGAAAGGCAAGGGGGGCTAATGAGACAAAGAGCCCCAAACCCCTTCCCTTGCAGGCACTAGCGCGTGGCCTCAAAAAGACGGGTGGGGAGGGGGCGCAATAAACCAGGCACCCAAACGCTGGTGGCAGAAACAACCCCCCTTTCCCTCAAGCCCCCACTTATCACAGCCCACTTCGGGCCAGACGAAGGCTCCACCGCCGCCGATCAATGCCGCGCCGCTGCTGCTGCCGTCACCGCCGCTCACAAGGGCTTCTGTAAAGCCGCAGCTGGGAAAGCCACAGAGTGCAAAAGTCGTGGCAGTCAAAGGGCCAAAAGGCCGCCGCTAAGATGCGGCGAGCAAGCAAGTCCCTCGCCGCGTATCCGCTGCGACCTCCTTCCCTGCTGCCTGAAGCTATCGGGAAGAGAGGGCCGCAGCTACGCCTATTGCAAGCCGAGAATGAGCGTCTGCCTCTCCTCTCGAGCTTGCAAAGGCAACTGTGCAACAGAGTAGGGCGAGGCTGGCGTATATGCGCCAGGCCCCGCCCCAATAAATCACCCAGATTCCCGGGAAAGCAGCTTCTCTCTCCCTCCATGAAGGAGGGCAAATGGCGGCACCCAGGTGAGTGTGCTGCACGCACATCGGGCATGCCATTTCCTCTCACAAGAATGTGTTGATGAACCCATAGCAAGCAATACATGTAGCCTGGAATTTTTATTAGAAGCAAGTCATCACCAGCATCTCGATGAGCCTTTCTCTGTATCTTGAATTATTTCCATTTTTAAAATTCATTCCATTAAAAAAAAAATCTGTTCCTTTCATTAGACATGTGCAGGCCTAACTGGTGATAGAGAAAAATATGCACATTAGGAAAATATTAATTTAAATTACAAGTAGGAAAAATAGTAAAAAGTCCAGTAGCATCGTTAAGACCAACCAAGTTATTTGTAGCATAAGTTTTCGAGAACCACAGCTCTCTTTGCATCTGATGAAGACAGCTGTGGTCCTCAAAAGCTTATGCTACAAATAAGTTGGTTAGTCTTAAAGGTGCTACTAGACTCCTTACTATTTTGCAACTACAGACTAACATGGCTAACTCTTCTGGAAGTGGGGAAAGAAGCATGAAAACAGACCCCCCCCTCCCCCTCACGCACACGCAGCATCAGAAGCTTTCTAATGCTGATGTTGAAAGATACTTCTTTGTTAGGTACGGTTGATATGTAGCTTACTATGGCAGTAATCTTTAAAGGCCAAAAGCAAGGGGCACCCTGTGTGGATCTGTAATTGCTGCCTTATGTGGTCCCTGAGGTCCTGACTTCAGCGGAGCAGTCATGTGTGCTACACTCCATTTGCAAGCTCTTGAAATTGCATTACAGACTCATAAATCTGCAGCATGTTGTGTAAATTCATACTGAAACCCAAGAAGACCAGTTGAGTGTAAAGGCATTCCAGATGGGAATTTAAATGCTAAATTTCATGTCATATTATTTAACAGGTTAGTTTTATCCCTCATTTACTTGCCATCTGTCATTATTGCAGTTTCCCAGCAAGATTGCCTGGGTCATTTGCAAGCTTCTGAAAACAGAAGAAAATCAAAACCAGAATCAACCCTGTTCATAAAAGAATATAAAAATAAATTGGAGTGTGTGTGTGTGTTAAATATTATTAAACTGCTATGTATTTTGGTCAAGGATGACGTATTTGGGGATTTTTAATTATAAGGTTTCTTGCCAGTTCTCAGTTGTTATATTTAAGACCTGAGACTAATTTTCCCTATAAAATATGGACTAAGAAAACAATCTTAAACATGGCTATTCAGAATCCTATTCAGGTCTATTCAATGAGGCTGACTGCCAGGAAAGTGTTCTTTGGGGATTGCACTTTCAGTGATGCAAACTTAAAAGATAAAAAATTTGCACTCAAATATTTGTTCATGATAGGGTTGCTAAGTCCCCTTACCCTCCCAGCACTCACCTTTGCTGCATCCCTTGTGCCTGCATGATGATGGCACTTCCAGTGATGTCACTTCTGGGTGACATCATCGAGCATGGGCAGGGGCAGGGGCATACATGTGTTTCGCAGAGGGCTGATTTGGACCGCTGTAAAGCATGGGAGCACTTTTGGGAGGGCACAATGACATTACTCCCAGGAAGTGATGTCATCATGCTGCCCTGAAGGCATACCCAAGAGGCCCATTCCTTTGCCTTCCCGTCCCCCCCCCCACTGGCCAGTTGAGTGGTGATGAGGGAACAGGGGATCTCCCGCTCCCACTGGGGGACTGGTAACCCTAGTTCATGATAAACACAAACCTATATGACCCATGTAACTGGAGTGGGACGTGCAACCTTTAACACATAAAATATCACACTTGTGGTGAGAGCATATTGGCAGTTTGATACCAGCCACAGGAGAAGTAGCATGCATACTTTTGGGGCAACATTAGTACAATTATTTGCAAATCATCATACTGATATCAAGAGTGACATGACTACAGTGGTCCAAGCAATGGTCACCTCTAGGTTGGATTACTGTAACGCGCTCTACGCTGGGCTTCCCATGGGCCTGATCCGGCGGTTACAGCTGGTACAGAATGCAGCAGCACGGGTCATTGCTGGAGCACCGGTGTGGGAGCATATTACACCGGTGCTACGCCAGCTGCATTGGCTGCCAGTGGAGTACCGAATCAGGTTCAAGGTTTTGGTGTTAACCTACAAAGCCCTACGCGGACTGGGACCGACGTATCTGAGGGACCGTCTCTCACCATATGAGCCCCGGAGGACTCTCCGCTCTGGCGGAAAACATCTTTTAAGTGTCCCTGGCCCTAGGGAGGCCCGCCTGGCGTCGACCAGGGCCAGGGCCTTTTCAGTCCTGGCCCCGACCTGGTGGAATGCTCTGTCTTGCGAGACAAGGGCCCGGCAAGATTTGCTTGCATTTCGCCGGGCCTGTAAGACAGAGCTATTCCGCCAGGCATATGGCTAACGCCGGGCAGTGCCCGCCCCCCCCGTGAAGGGGGGGTTAAACCATCACCCCTATGCAAACACAGAGGCATGTATGAACCACTGGGCAGCATGAATTGTTATATTTAATGTTTTTAAATGTTTTTAAATGTATTATTTAATGTTTTTAAATGTTTTTAAACATGTTTGTATTTGTTATCCGCCCTGAGCCTGCGAAAGCAGGGAGGGCGGAATATAAATATAATAAATTAAATTAATTAAATTAAGTATTCAGTGCGTTTTTTTAAAAAATCATGTCAGTATTATGAAGTATGTTATGTTTCTGATAACTATTATTATAGGATTGATGTTATGCAAATGTCATTCTTCTGAAGAGAGCTGCTCTGTTGATCTCACTCGGCTAATGCCTATACAATTTTTGAGAGGTTTCAAAGAAGGCTGCCTACTTTCAGCCTTTCCTTTGCAATAACAATTAAACGGACAATTCACCAGTCCTGTGGGATTAGACATTGCCATAAAGGGTTACCATTTCCAGTGAAGCCTTTATGCTGATGTTTTAGTTTTGTTCTTAACCAACATTGGTAATTCCAGTAAGGTGTTCCTAGTAAGGTGCAAAAAGATGTTCTTGATAATTATGGTGCAATATCACACTATAAATAAAATATGCAGAAATCAGACATGATGTTGTTAAAGTTGTCCAAAGTGGAACTTGATAGGAAATACTGGCTACATGAGGAATCCTTTAAAGATAAAATTAAATATTGAGAAATGTATGCATCACCAGATTTATATTCCTTTTACAAACATAATCTCGATCAAATTTTCCCGAAGTAGAAAGCTAAACTCAAGTTTTTGGTCATCCTTAAAATTATAATTCTCTGACAGGGTTAATATCATTAATATAACAGTATTACCAATGTTAATTTTTCTACTACCTGACTCTCCAATTCATATTTATGATGCTGTGTTGAAAAAACATCAAAGACTAATATTGGATTTCATCTGAGATGTTAAAAACTCACCAAGAATAGGTTGCTGTCAAGTTCAAGAACAATGGAGGAGTAGAGGACTAGCCATTCTTAGTTTATTACATTATTATCTGCTGCTTTATCTGCTGCTTTAGTTAGAACAGTTTCAAGATCAACTGAATATGGGAGTTCAAATCGAACAATTTGTTGTGACTATTCATTTGAGAGACTGGGTGCTGTTAACAAAAACTGAAAGCACTATATTTAAAAAATCTACTTCTATTTATTTATTTATTTATTTATTTATTACGATATTTCTATGCTACCTCTTCAGAGTCCTGCTCAAAGCAACTTATAATCAAAAACAATATAAAAACAAGCCATGGAGCTTTGACTCTTGAAAGCTCACATGCTGGAAATATAGTTGGTCTCTAAGGTGTTTTGGACCTAAATTTTGCTCTTCAACTACAGACTGACAATGCTACTCACCTGAAACCATTAGAAACAGGTCATTAAAAACAAGCTACTGGATATAAGAATCATAAAATTGTCATACAGTGGAAGTAAACTATTTAAAAGCTAGTAATTTAAAAGCCTGGATAAAAAGATGTGTTTTGGCCTGCTGCCTAAAAAGTATGCCCGGGGAGGTGAGGGGAGGACTGCAAGTGAGAACACCTGGGGCAGCTACAAGACCTGCTGGGTGTGACTGTCTTCTCTCTTTTATCAGCCAGGATAGCCCACCCTGACATGGATAGCCCAGGCAAGCCTGATTTTGTCAGATCTCAGAACTAAGCAGGGTCTGCCTTAGTTAGTAATTGGATGGGAGGCCTCTAAAGAAGACCAGGGTTGCAGAGGCAGGGAATGGCAAACCTCCTTTGTTAGTCTCTTGCTTTGAAAACCTCAGGAGGGGGTTGTCACCATAAGTCAGCTGTGACTTGATGGCACTCTCAACCACCACCACACCAGAATGGTGGCTACTTACCAGAGTACTAAGAGCAGAGTACAAAGTGCCTAGGACCGGATATGTTCATCTGGTGGTTGTCTGACATTCAAACCTCCTGGACAGATTATTATACCCTTTGATCCTCCAGCAACAGCCTGAGTAGGACTTCAGGAGGATGGTCAAGAAGTACCATCACTATTGAGGTATCGGTGGGGAAAGGTGGTATGGCTGTGGTAAGGGAAGAACAGATCAGCAGAGGAAGGGATCAGCCCATCCATTCTCACAGTCCTTTTCTCAAACAAAGGAACCCTGGTAATCTTGCTGATCACTGATCAAATAACAGAAGAAGGAACAGATTTGCTTTGACAAAGGATAAGGCTTGGAGAGCAGCAGGCAAGCAGAGAGTGCAGGATGCAATGGGAAATTTGCCACAACTGGACTGGCATTGGAAGGAGAAAGTCCCACCCCATATCCTTCAGGACTGGAATACCTCACACATATATGTAATTCTAGTGGCTACTGCTTGCAGTAAATCAAGAAAACCGAGTGTCTCCCCCACCCCTCCCACCTAAAGAATTCTGTGCTCTGCTATGTCTTTTATTAGGAAAATACTGGCTGCCTTATAAAAATGAAATCAATTAAGGCAGAGACTGCAATGACAAAAGAAACCAGAACAAAACAAAATCAAATAAATCATGGAGAGGGAAAGGGTTAATATAGGTCGTTTAGATGGGAAATTTGTTTCATTTTCATATTAATTATGATAACAAAACACTTCATTTTCATAATTATTGTAATTAGTAATAAAAGAAATGCACAAGTCTAAACATTTGTAGCATAAGCAGATATTGGAATATCCTAGGCCATAAAAGTTTCCGCTATTGGTGTTTTTCCTCTTTAGAACTCTGTGTTTGACATCATGCTGAAGACATCACCAGTGCAATCCTAAACAGAGCTATATTCATCTAATCCCATTGACTTCAATAGTCTTAGAAGGGTGTTACTCTGTTTAGGACTGCACTATACGATATCTTTTTGAAGTTTGATTTACAAAGCACTGAAAATCCTGTCTCAATTTCCACAAACTTTAATACCTGCTACTGAAATCTGACTTAGTTGCTTAAGGGCTAAAGCTGTCATCCATCAGTTTATACTGAACTAAAAAGGCATCATGAATGATCTTTTCCAAAGGAATTTATAAGTATTTCAGACTAATGCCAAATACTAAAGGCCAAAAAACTCTCTTAGCTCTGCTATTGAAATTGGATGATGATTTAGCTGAAATAAAATGCATTTTAAATATTGCAAAATGTAAAATTATATTAGGGCTATAAACTTTAATCAGTTGATTAATCAATTCATCTGTAAGGGCCAACTTTAATCAATGAAAACCATTTTTAATCAGTGAGGCTGACGCCTGTAAGTTGAAGTTGTAGTTGTATTGCACTATGTGGTATGAGTCCTGGCTATACAATAAGAGCTAATTCAATAAATGTATTGTTAACTGCATGAGTGAGGATAAGACTTTAATTATACACGGATAATTTTGTCTGCTTATGTAGACAAAGGCATAGAGGTTCCATGTTGTATCAAACCAGTGGATTATGATCATGCCTACATGCAATTAAATGCACGTCCTTAGCAAATAGCCAGCTTCTCTTAGGAAAGCTATAACACACCCCACTCAACGCTTTTGTCTTTAACTTTCTGGGCTCCTTACATGTCCAGGCTAAAATGAATGACTGCTGTTCACGAACATATTCATGGTTGGCTGTTTGTGGGGGCCAGCAGGCTCTCTTCCAGCTGCTATCCAAATTTGGTCAAGATCCCTACTGCACCACTCCCAGAAACCTGACCTGAGCATGCACCAAGAAAGGTACCAATAATAAATAATAGCTTGGCTCCAGAGCCTGGCAGCAGCTCTGGAACTTGAAGGGGTAGATCCCTAGCCCACCACACACAAAGAAAATTCAAGCTCCAATGCACTCTCTCGATCAAAATGCCAACAGCAATTGTCTCTCCCTCTCCACCGTCTGCAAAGTCAGAGCTGGGAGTCCTCCTCCTCCCTGCTTTTTTCTCCCTTGTAATAAATTTGGAGCTTCACACTTGAAAGGAAGACCTGCCTATCAAGCTAAATTGGGCTTAGACTGGGGTTTCCAGGGCAACAGCAGGAGTTCAGACAGAGTTCAGACAATCCCTGCCTAAATTGCCAAGGAAATTGATTGCAGGTGCCAGAGTGTCTAGCTTGACAAACAGCAAGACGAACAGTAATGAACGAAGCTTGCAACGACCACCTGTTCATTTAGAATGGGGCCTCATGAACAGCTTGTTCTCGAACAGCAGATTGGGCTGTTCATGGCTTTTTTTTGTTCTTATTGTGGTTCATGCCCATCTCTAGCAGACACATCCAACCTCTTTCTCCTGGTCTAGAATGGGTATGTATTTTTGGCAAAGAGTTATTGGGTAGTAAGTGGAGCCTCCCATTCAAGCCAAATGAAGAAGAGTTATAACTTAGGTGAAGAATAATAATTCATACCCATTGTCTAAAGGGAGTTTGGCACTGAGGAGGACCTTGGGTCTGTTGTGAAGGGAAAACTGTTGAAAACTAATGTCAAGAAACCTGAATTGTTAAAAAGTAACTCTGTGAGGAAACATTGTTTACTTCAGGACTTTCAATTCCTGGCTTCTCTTATTCCAACCCTGCCTGTTCAACAAAATTGTTGTTTGTTCTGAACTTTATACAGTCTCCAGTGCCATGTCAAACCCAGAGGAAGAGGGCTTCTGCTTTCCTTCCATCAAGTTTCTGGGCTGGACTAAAAAGCCAAACTGTTTATCAGGGTGGGACACAAAAGAACTTTAAAACCACAAATAGAGGCACACTACTTGAGGCCACTCAGCCAAAGCAGCCAAACTTGGATTTTGGTAGGAAAATCTTCCTGAGAGTGCGGGAGTGAAGGGGGGGGGGGTCCATCATATCATCCTTCTAGCCCAGTATGACAGTGGAGCAAATAGTAGGAACCATCTCCACTCACTTTGGCGATGTGAGAACTTTATTGTATTTTCTTCTGGAGAAAGAGAGTCTTTCTGGTACATGATTTCCCAGGGGTCCCATTAAAGGACATCTGTATATCTTTCTTACACAACACCTGCCCCATTACATTTCCCACACAGTCTCCAAGTTTCAGTTTCCTGCCACTGTCAAGAAAGGGAACAAAACTTTAATATTTAACCTGATATCCCAAGCCAGCATTTTAGGTCAAGTCCTTCACCTCTCACCTTGGCTATCTTTCCACCACTATGACAGAAGAAGGCTTTATTCTGCCAGGATTGTTCCCTTGCCACTTCATTTCCAAGACCACATTACAGGATCAAGCAATGTATTAAGCTTTCCTTCTCCTTTCTTTACCCTCTCCACACTCATCTCCACTACCTTCCCCCTCCTTCTTCCAGCTTCCCTCACCCTTCAAGCTGCTTCCCTCTCTCACTTGGAGAAGTGTAGACCCCTCTCCCTTCTTGACCAGTAACATCCTACTTGCTTCTTCTCCAACTCCCTTCTCTCTCAGGGTGACCCATACACATAACAACATGACTGGGATCCAGTTTTGGGAGTAGCTATAAGAGAATGTTTCTAGTTTAATTTTCAGTAGAAATTATATAAATTGCTTATTGATTGTTTATTCTATGATCAGTGTGATTTGTATTTGTCTGACATTAGATTTAATAATTCCCAGTCTTAGTGTATTTTAATTGCCTTTCCCCTCTATTCTCTCTCTTTCTTCTCATGTTTGCTTTTGGCTTGTTTATGTTCAATAAACAGCAGACCTTGTTCAATTCAAAGTTGCTGTCTAGACTTTTCCTCTGTCTCCATCTTCTTTACAATTTTTCTAGAAATATTGCAAGCAAAATCCACCAAATTTGCAGGGGACCTACTCCTAACTGTCCTCTAAAGACCTCCCAAGTTTCAGAGAGATTGGACCATTGGGGGACATTTTATAGCCCTGCAAAGAAGGTGCCCCCAGCCACTACGCTTATTTTTATTGTAGGAAACAACTGACTCCCACTGCAGAAACACATGGATCATAGCTGCCATGGCCACAGACACACTCTCAATTACAATCTACACATCAGACAACCCAGCAGAACCAAAATGAACCTCCCTCCAAACCCCAGCATCCCTGAGCAGGCTGATCAGCCACTCTCCATTAATTTCTATTGTGGGGGAAATGATTTCTACTGCAGAAACACATGGATCAGCCCCGCGCCCAGGGTCCAATCTCCCTGAAACTTTGGGGGGGGGGGGGAGAGGACAGATAGGAGTAGCTTCCCTGCAAATTTGGTGGATTTTTTTTGCAAAAAAAATCCCCCTAGATAGCTCCCCTAGTTTTCCCCGTAGGGAATAATGAAGATTCTTCATGGAAATTGGGGAGTCTTTAGAGGACAGTCAGGAGTGTGTCCTTTGTAAATTTTGTAGATTTCTTTTGCAAAATGTCACCCCATCCCCCTGGATAGCCCCCATAGTTTTCCCCATATGGAATAATGGAGATTAGAGATGGCTGGGGGCACCTTCTTTGGGTGGCCATAAAATGCCCCCCCCCCAAGTCGAATCTTCATAAAACTTGGGGAGAAGAGTCATTAGAGAACAGTTAGGAGTAGGTCCCCAGCAAATTTTGTAAAATTTTGTAAAATTCGGTCCAAAAAGTCCCCCCAGGTCCCCCAAAATCTCCTTTGGAAACAATGGTTGAATTTGGCTGAATGCGGAAAGAGAAGGTGCAGCATGGGATACCATCCCTTGTCTCCCCCACACCGACCGAAATTGGCACTCTGCACTAGCCACTCTCTGATTATGACCATGGACACTCTCAAATGCAGCTACACAAAGTTACAGGACATATGCATGGACTGGAGTTATAGGACATGTGTTCAGCTTGGGGAAAAGTCAACATGGGGAGGTTGGAGCACACATAATTTTAATCACTTGCACAAACTCATGTAAGTCGTCTCGTGTAGAGAAGTTATTCTAGTTATTCTCTCAGAGAGAAGTTATTCTAGTTGAGTCAGGCAAACTGTGTGTGAGCCTGTCAGTCTTTGAGTATTTCAGAGAAAGGAATCTGGCTAAACTAGGCAAACTGTGTGGAAGCCTGAGAGCCTAATTTTGTCTCAGTAAAACTCTGTGTGTGCCTGAGTCTGTGTATATCTGACGATTTTATCTATGTCAGGCAAGCTGTGTGGAAAAGCCTGAGTGAATCTATGTCTGGGTGGATGAAATGATAGTTTAGTCTGTTAATGAAGATCTATGTGGAAAATTATTCTGTATGACTGAGTCTGTGAATTTACCCTCAAGAAGAGAACTATTTTTGAAATCACCAAGCTTAAGAACTATTCTGAAACCAATACACTTATCAAAACTCTGCTATCATCATTCGTATGTGCTTATAAATAAATTCTTCTCTTGTTTAAGCAAGAAAAATCCCTCCTCTCCCCCACAACTATGTTCATATGATGACTGTTCTGTCAAACTATCATCTATCACAAGCCTTCCTACACTACCAGTTAAACTGAGGAAATCTAAGGCAAAAGCCTTTGGTGGCAATGAAAAGCTTTTGAGGGTGTTAGGAAAGCAGCAATACATATGTTACCCAAACAAAAAAGGGAAGGTGTTCATGAGGTATACGCCTGGGTAAAGCAGAGAACACCTGAAGCTCTGTGGGTATGGAAATATAAAGAGTATTGATTAGGAGGACCAGTGGACTCTCCTGAGGTAAAGGTTTAAAGTATGTAAGGAAGGAGAAGCTGAATTAAGATCCAAAGGCAAAGGTTTAAAAATGTTATATCAAACTAAGCAAATCATTACACATGTCCATGTCAGTAAGTATAAAACCATTACCACAAAATATGGACACCTTCAACTCAAAAGCCCGTCTGAACTGGTCTACAATTTTAAAAACTCTGTACCATTTGTGTGCTAAGACATAAAGAAAGAGTTTCTGATTACAAAGAAGAGTGCTTTGTAATGTGGAGTTTGAGTTTTTGTTGAAGCAGAATCAGAAAGCTACAAACTGCGGAAACTAGACTGTTAAATGCAAAACAGAACAATATAGCTTGGGAGACATAAACAGAATAAAAGGTTAAGTCTTCTTTCTCCCACCACCCATGCCTGACTTCAAAGACCATTAAGAGCGTGCAAGGCCATTTGGCAGCTGGAGGTTTCAAGAAGTGCCAACTCTCAGCAACCTCTCATTTACTAAAAGTGCTCTAACAACACTAGAGAAACAGCATCCTACTACTAAACACAACAATATCCTAATCATGTCTCCTTCAGGAACTAATCCAAAGCACACTAAAGACAATAGAAACAAACAGGTTGCCATTACTGTAAAAACATCCCTTCATTACCTCACCATTTCAAGCACAGCACCACTCCATTGCAAAACCTCTCAGCAGGAAATAACAAGCAGCCTTTCATTACAAGTGGAATGTCTCTGAAATCTTACATTAAATGCTAAATTCAAATATCAGCAATGGGGTCACAGAATAAGCAGCTTGAAAGAATAAAGGCATTCCTACACTTCTTTTTCATCATCTTTTCTGACTTTAATTTCTTATTTAGAAAAAAGTGTTGGTTAGTCAACTTGTGGCATCATCTTAACAACATGCCCATTAGAATATATGGAAAGGGAAAAGAAGTCTCTTGAATGGAAACTGTCTTCAGTGGATGCAGTACAGATAAAACCTTTTGCAGGCCAAGGTCCCAGGTTTAATCCCTGGAATTTCCAGTAATAGGAACAGGTGTTGGGAAAGACCTTTCTTTGTTGGCGACTCTAAAGAGCTGTTTCCAGACACCACTGGTCTAGAAGGTTTCATTGTCTGACTTGGTAAGGCAGTTTATACAGAATGTTCATCCTCAAAAGGAAGTTCTGGAAGAACTGAAAATGGAGTAACTGCAAAGAAATTAATTCAGTTAGGTACTTCACTCTACAATGGCTTAAAATATCATAGGTTAGTAAGTAACCACACCAGGAGGACTCAATTTCACTCATTATGCCAAAAGTTAAAATCCCCAAATTCCTTCTTCCTCCACCTGTATGGCCCTGCCCAAAAGGCCTAGAGGAGCACAGAATGCCAACTAAAGCTGCAACTAATTGTCCCCTGTCCCTGCAGCAGCCAGCTCTCCTCCCCAGCACTCAATCACTCCTGCCACCACACATAAACTTCAGGATGCCCCATAACTCACTAGGTAGAGGATGTGACATGGCACTCTGGCTCAGAGCTCCCTGCTCTTAGTGCACATGACACTTCAGTGGCCAGAAGAGCACAGAGTGGACACTTAGCACTAACACCTTAAGGGGAGAGAAAATTCTGTACTGTGTGACTAACCTCTAACAGGGGTTACCCAGTGCATACCCCTAACAGGTACTTGTCTCTGGAGGCTCTGCTCAAAGGGGCAAAGATGCACCAAAAGGTAAGCAAGAGCTGGGAATGTGGCTTCCTAGACATCCACCTCCCCTGTTCCCTCACATGAGATGACGTACCACCCCTGAAATGCCAGCTTCCACAACCAAACCTGGGGGTGTGTGGGGCGTGTGTGGCCTGAGTCTGGCTTATGTCACAAACCTGATGAACTGGGGATGGCACAGCATCTGTTCCTATGGCCCCTGGGAGCAGCTATCAAAGGCACAGGTGCCATACCAGGCAGAGGGAACTGGCAACTTGGACACCTTCATGCTTTGCAGTTGAATAAAATCTGGGTTGTTTCACAACTGCATCCCTTTCAGTTTACTAGTGAGTGGATAATCCTAGCTCCACTCCCCCTTCCTTCCACACTTTCTCCCCATCTGCGACACCTTGGAGGCTGTCCCCACACTTAGGTTCCCCCTCCCCCTCCATGCACTATGTAGGCTGCTGTGTGACCTTGGCCGTTTCCAGACGGCTTACCTGCCTCCGGAACGTCATGCCATGTTGCGGGGAAAACGTGAAATATCACATTTTCTCGCGCGAATTTTGCGAGACGTCACACAATGTCGTGCAAAACTCACTCAAGAAAACGCAATATTTCACTTCTGGTTTGGGGTAATGGCGAGACCGACGTGATTCGGAGCTCCGGATCATCCGAGGTGCTGTTTTTCTGGCTGGTGGGGCACACAGATCGCCCACAGCCTCCTGATTTCAGCTAGAAATCAGGCTGGAACGCTTGGAGCCCTGAGAGTGAAGGGTCTCAGCGGGTGGGAGGCTCTGAATAAAGGGCTTTCCTCCCAAGCCTTGAGATCCTCCTCAGAGAAGGGCGGCTAAAATCTCTGCAGCAGCTTCTGGAATCATTAAATTGACATAGGCTCATTGTTCCCCAAGCCTCGGGAATGGATTTGGACAGAATTGGACGTTTGAAGCAGTGAGTACAACCCAAGAAGATTGTGCTAAGTTAAGATTACTATCTCCCCCAACGGACTGTTTTACTGAACAAAGACCGAGTTTTTAAAAGAATGAAAGACTGAGATACTAAGCTGAAAAAGCATACTAAAGAACTGAGTAGTTTAATTTGAGGTTTGAGAGTGAGAAAAAGCTAAAAAGAGCTAAGAAAGAATATTGTTTTGCATACCTGTGGTTGGGGAGATAGCGACATGGAGGGCGGATCGTGGGAATCGGAAGACGTGCCGTGAGACAGGAAGTGAAAGATAATAGACGGAGAGGAGACAGAGATAGAGAGGCGAGGGAGAGGTCAGGAATAACAGGAAGAGCCGGAAGGAAAACAACGTTGGAGGAGGGAGTGAAGCGCCCACCATTGAAAGCAAGGGAAAGGAAACGGAAGTAAAGGGCTCACCATTGAAAGTAAGGAAAGATTAATGTAGTGACATCATTACCATAGAGAAAGATCGCCCGGCATTTTATATCATAGAGAAACATCGCCCGACATTTTAAGGGTAAGGGAAGCCTCAACCGCCATTTTAACAGAGGGCAAACATTTAAAATTTTGATATATAAAAATAGAGACTTGAATTAAAAAGAAGACGGAGTTAAGAAAGAGAGCGGATTCGTGGGGACCCAAGGCAAGTCCGATGGCCTCCAAAAAAGAAAAAGATTGGCAGGCTGCCATCGAGAATTTGGACAAGAAAATAACGGAGGGAAATAAAGAGATTCGGGAAATGGTACAACAATTACAGCAAAATTTAATGACGGAAATAAAAGAAGTGATTAAGTCGGAAATAGCGGAGGTTAAAAAAGAGATGGAGGCAATAAAAACAGATTTATAGAACACCCAACAAAAGGTGCAAGAAATGCAACAGATGGTACAGGATGGGGAGAAAAAAACGGAGGCCATACAGACAGAGACTATGGGTATGGGCGAAAGGATTGTGATGATGGAATGCAAAGCAATGGACAGACAAATTCGTATGAGGGCACTGCCGGAAAAAATGGACAGATCTGCTCTGAAACAGGTAGCTGAAATATTGGCAAAATTTTGGGGACAAACAGAGGAGGAAATGATGACACACCTGGATATCGTGTATAGAGTCAATTCAAAGTATGCAGAACAAAAGAATTTACCAAGAGATATTATTGTCCAATTGACCACTAGGAGAATGAAGGAGGAAATTATTAGAAGACATTTTGAAACTCCACTGGAAATAGCCGGGACACGGGTTCGAATTATGAAAGAAGTACCACGAAAAGTACTCCAGGATCGGAAAAAATATAGAGATTTGATACAAAAGCTGAAGGCAGCTGAAATTAGATATAGATGGGAGCTGCCGGAATGAGTGACTTTTGAATTCCAATCAGGGAGACAAGTGATTAAGTCAAAATATGCAATGGATGTCTTTCTGATGGAGAATGGAAAAGACTTTCCTAGCTCATCCAGACTATAATTATGGAGTACAAATTAATTTCATGGAATGTTAATGGACTCAATTCACCCTCTAAACGAAAAGCTGTGTTACATTGGTTATCTAAACAAACAAGTAATTTGATTTGCTTGCAAGAGACTCATATTAGAGATCAAGATGCTAAATATTTAATCAATAAGAAGTTAGGAAAACAATTTGTTTCGGCAACAAAGCAAAAGAAGAGGGGAATTGTTATATATATTAAGGAAGAATTGCAACCCAAATTAATAGTGTCTGATAAAAATGGAAGATACCTGGCTGTGGAATTTTTATGTAATGCAAAAAAACCCTTGATACTTGGACTATATGCACCAAATGGCTCTAAGGACATATTTTTCAAAGATCTACGAGAACAAATGGAGCAATGGACTTATGATCAAGTAATTATAGCCGGAGATTTTAATGGAGTGGTAGATTTGCAATTGGATAAAAGTTCATCAACAAGCAAAGTAAGGACCAGGAAATTACCAGTCTTTTTTTGAAATCCAGGAACAAGAAAATTTAGAAGATACTTGGAGAAAATATAATCCTAAAGTGAAGCAATATACTTTCTTCTCAACTAGCCATCAATCTTTTTCCAGAATAGATATGATCTGGGCGACTAAAGAACTGGTAGTATTTACAAAAGAGATTGATATTTTACCGAAAATTAGCTCAGATCATAGTCCTGTGATGTGGAGATTTGGAATGAAAAATAAGAAACGGAGATGGAGAATTAATGAGGATCTTTTGGGTGACCCGGAATGTGTGGAGGTGCTTAAAAAAGAAACGAAGTTTTTTATTCAGTGTAATGTGGATAAAGGAGTGTCAACACATAAGGTCTGGGACACATATAAAGCAGTAATTAGAGGTGTGTTGATGGACTTAAATGGTAGAGACAAGAAGAAAAAAGAGGTGAAGTTAAAAGAGATTCAGGAAAAAATTATTCAAGTAGAACAACAATTGAAAAAGAGGCCAGGTAAAAAGAAATTGTTGTATGAAATAAAGTTATTGCAAGAACAAATTAGGGTTATGGAAAATAAGGAAGTGGAGTGGGAACTGAAGAAAATGAAGCAAAAATCATTTGAAGGAGCTAATAAGCCAGGGAGATATTTGGCGTGGCAATTGAAGAAAAAGAGAGAAAAAAGAACAATAAGTAAAATTATGGAAGAGGGGAAGGAATTATATGATCAAGGATTGATTGAGAGAGCATTCTATAAATATTATGCAAAACTATACCAGAAAAAAATAGTGGACTATGAAAGGATAAGAGACTATTTTGATAGGATTGATTTACCTAAGGTGCCGGAGAAGCTGAAGGAGAAGCTTGGTGCTGAGATAACAACAATGGAAGGGGTGCAAGCAATACAAGCTACTACATTTGGTAAAGCTCCGGGACCGGATGGAATTACAGCAAAATTTTATAAAGTGATGGTGGAGGATTTGAAACAACTGATGCAAAAAGTGATGAATGAGATATTGGAGGGGGCAGAGATGCCAGATACATGGAATGAAGCTAATATTACATTGATACCGAAGGAGACACTAGACTTAAGTAATGTTAAGAACTATAGACCAATATCTCTAACTAATAATGACTATAAAATATTTGCTAAGATATTAGCGGAAAGACTTAAGGTATGGTTAGTGGAATTTATAGATGAAGACCAAGCTGGTTTTTTATTGGAAAGACAAATAAAAAATAACCTACGAGTGTTGTTGAATGCCATTGAGTATTATGATAAAAATCCAGGGAAGCAGGTTGGCTTTTTCTTTGTGGATGCGGAGAAAGTGTTTGACAATTTGAACTGGGATTTTATGTTTGCAACAATGGAGAGGATGCAGTTGGGAGAGAAATTTATACAAGCAATAAAGACAATATGTAAAAACCAATCTGCAAATATAATTGTTAATTCGGATGTAACAAAAAAGTAAGAAATCAGAAAAGGAACAAGACAAGGGTGTCCGCTTTCCCCACTTCAGTTTGTAATGGTATTGGAGATTCTACTAAGGCAAATAAGAGAAGATAATTCAATAAGAGGACTGAGAACAAAAGGATTTGAATATAAAGTGAGAGCTTTTGCGGATGATATAATGGTGATAGTGGAGGATCCAATAGAATGCATGCCTAAGTTGATGAAGAAAATGAAAGATTTTGGAGATTTAGTGGGATTTGTAATAAATAAGGTGAAGTCCAAAATACTGTGCAAAAATATGACTAAACAACAGCAAAAGGAGTTGATGGATAAGGTGGAATGTGAAGTAGTGAACAAAGTCAAATACTTGGGAGTGGAAGTGACAGCAAAAAATATTGATTTATATAAGAATAACTATGACAAGTTATGGCAACAAATAGATAAAGATATGATTAGATGGAATAAAATGAACCTGTCATGGTTAGGTCGTATTGCAGTAATCAAGATGAATGTTCTTCCAAGAATGATGTTTCTACTACAGACAATACCTATTGTTAAAGATAGTAAACAATTTGAAAAGTGGCAGAGAATGATGTTAAACTTTGTTTGGGCTGGAAAGAAACCCAGAGTTAAAATGAAAGTACTCTATGATGCAAAAGAAAGAGGAGGTTTACAATTACCAAATTTTAAATTATACCATGAAGCGGTATGTTTGGACTGGCTAAAGGAATGGTTGACATTGAAGCATTTGAAGTTGTTAGCATTGGAAGGATATAATAAACTATTCGGATGGCATGCATATCTATGGTATGACAAAGTAAAAGCAGACTCTATGTTTCTACATCATTATGTAAGAAGAAGCTTGTTTGTTGTATGGACTAAATACAAGAAATATATGGAAGAGACTATACCAATGTGGATTATCCAAGAACAGAATATGCAGGGGAAGACTGGTTGACATATAAAGAGATTCTTGAAATAAAGCAGAACAATTATTTGCTTAACGGAAATGATGAATTGCCATTCCAATATGGATGGTTTCAATATATGCAGATAAAAGATTTGTATGAGAAAGATAAAAGGAAAAATGGTTTTAGATTACAAAATTCTGAGACTGAGAATTGTTTGCTTCAGGGGGGGAAGAAAATAATTTCTAAAATATATAAGATATTACTGAAATGGTTTACAGAGGAGGAGGTCGTTAAAGTTCAGATGGTTAAATGGGCAATAAATTGTAATAGGGAAATTTCAATGGAAGCTTGGGAAAAGGTATGGAAAAATGTAGTTAAAATTTCAGCATGTACCACGGTGCGTGAAAATGTTTATAAAATGATGTATAGATGGTATTTAACACCGAAGAAGTTGGCCAATGGTAATAGTCAGATGTCTGATAAATGTTGGAAATGTAAACAGCATGAAGGTTCATTCTATCATATGTGGTGGACTTGTGATAAGGCAAAACAGTTCTGGGGGGATATAGTAAAGGTTATGTCAGATATTTTACAAAGGAATATAAATAAAACCCCAGAATTGTTGTTATTATGCATGAACCTAGAAGACTTTGATAAAATGGACAGAGTTATGGTGTTTTATATGATTACGGCGGCCAGAATGTGTTATGCACAGTTGTGGAAGACTCAGGAGATACCATCTATGGAAGACTGGATCTTGAAAGTTTTGAATATGGCAGAAATGGACAAGTTAACAAGGAAATTGAAAGAACAAGAAGAACTGGAATATACATCAAGCTGGGAAAAATTCAAGAAATATGTGGAGAAAAAGTGGGACATGAAGGGGAAATTGTGGTCTTTGGATAGTTGTTAAGGGGAGATAGAAACTTACTTAAGGTTAAAAGGGGGCATATTATTATATTTTAATGGATTAGTATAGAGTTATAGAGTTGTAGTATTATAGTATTATAAAGTTAAGAGTAAGATAGTATAATTATTTGGAAAAGTATAAGATTGAATAACAAGATGGTATGGGTAATAGGGAGTATATATTTTAGTGACGTAACAGAAGTAATAGATTTATAATATAGATAATAGGTATTTAAGGAATAGTATATCATATATATCATATATATAAGTACTTACTATATACTTATATAATTTTCATACTCTTAATTTAGATAAGTATTATATCAAGATAGTTAATACAAGTAAATAGATTAGATACATATTATATATATTATAATAGATTTTAAGAATTTATATGATATATTCTTCAGATTAAGTTGGGGATGGAAAACTGTTGGGAGTCACTAGAAAAAGGGGGGGAAGGATGGGGGAAATGCAACGGGGTGGAAAATGATAATGACTTGTATGTTTATATTTGTAAACCCATCCAATAAAAATTCTTAAAAAAAAAAAAAGAAAACGCGATATTTCGCGTTTTCCCCGCAACATGGCACGACGTTCCGGAGGCAGGAAAGCCGTCTGGAAACGGCCCTTGCTGTGGGTGCAGCAGAAGAGGAGTTGTGGAGTGACATCCCAACCAAAATGATAATTCTCTGAGGTGGTCCATATGCTACACAACCCAGCTTCCCTTTTGTCATTTGTGGGGGCAAAAAAGTCAGCCACAAGGTTCTTGCCCACTTGTTGCCCTTTCCCATGTGAGGATCAAACCAGAAGCCACAGCCATGCTGTCCCCTTGCCTTTCCACTGAGCCATGCCTGCCTGTGCAATGCCTAGCTCCATGAAGCTACTAGTACTGTCAGGGCTGCCATGGAGTGCCTATTGCCTGCTGGTATGTCCCTTTGGAAACCTCCCCCCCCACACACACTGGGGTTAGAGAACTGGTCTGGGGTGTCGGGGGCTGTGGGTACAAGGCTGTTCTCTCTCTTCCTTTCTCACCCTCACTTTTCTGGAGTGTGGGGCTTGGAGCAGGGATGTTTGCTTGTAGGTAGCACTTTTGGGGCCTGTCACGCTTTTGCCATTGGAGTGGGTATCTGAGTTGGAGAGGGCCTCTTGTCCTTGTGCCTGTGCTGTGGTGCCTTTCTGTCTGTGGGGTAGGTGTGGTTTCAGGGGTAATGGCTGGGTCAGTGACCAATGAATGGCTGCACCTATATGTGCCATTCATGGGTCTATCATCAGATGCCGTGGTTGCTATAGACTCTGTAAACTTGCTATGCCATCTGTGCCTGCTGAAGGGCTGTTGTTTTCTCCTGTGGAATATCCTTAGCAAGTGGACTAGCAGTGCAGCAGTAACACCAGTGGCTGGATGCTTCTATTGAGGGAAATCTCAGGATTGCACTGTCTATCTAACCCATCCCTTCCTCCCTTCATCTATTTGTGTGGCATTAGCTGGTTGCCATAGGGATGAGCAGGCATGTTGGGGTATTTGGAGAAGTTCCTGTTTTCACAAGCTCCATATTGCTTGTATATGGGATGTTGTTAGTTTTATAGCCAGTATGTGATGACTGTGTGAGAGCCACTAAGCCAGTGTGGTATAGTGGTTAGAATGTAAGGCTAGGATCTGGGAGACCCAGACTCTGCTCTGGAAGCTTGGTTCAGTCACACACTCTCAGCCTAACTTACATCATAGAGCTGCTGTGAAGATAATATGGAGGAGAGGAGAATGATGTAAGTCACTTTGAGTCCTCCTCATTGAGGAGAAAACTGGTATGAATGAAGTAAACCACGAAACAAATAGGCCTGGTTAAATCTGGGATAGGCAGGAATGGAGTGGGATAGGTACTTCAGCCTGCTTAGATTGGTAAGCATCCTGAGGCATCTGTGGATGGGAGTAGGTGACCAAGCTGAACGTTGTGAACTGATGAAGGGCCTGGGGAAGGCTCTTGTTCAGTGCTAAGTATCTTTACATGAATCCATACTGTGACCAGCCTAGGGAACTAAAGTTGATTAACAATATCTCTTGACACATTTTGGTGTGCGGGCAAGGAAAATTGGCATATGGTTATAGAACTGACCTAAGCTTTGAGCTGGGGTGATTATGACATTCCTTTGTCCTTAAACAACAGGTAAAATCAGGTAAAATCCGAACATGCACAGACTTCAGTTCTTACGCTCTTCAAGGCTTATGTATTGAGGCTTTGGTTCCCTTATTTCCCCCAAGCACTCTAGCATACTTTCTTTTACTATTATCTTTCTCTTCTGAAGTTAGGAATGCTGGAACCCACTTTCTAGTACCCCAATCCCTTTATCTTCATACAACAGTGCTTTCCTTCAGCCATTAACTGAATCTGATAGACAGTTTCCAATCACACTTGATTAGGGATCTCTTCACTTTCCACCTCCTTGTTTGACTGGGAAGGGAAAATCTCTTTTCCCTAGAAGATCTGCCCTTTTCTTTGGCCCATTTGGGAATCTGCACATATTTCTTAAACCTCCATGCCAACTTTACTAGTTCTCCTGCCTGTGCTGAAACTGCTCTCCATGAGGTTTCTGTTTCTTAATCCCTTCACACTGGATCTCTCTCTGCCAGGACTGAAAAAAGACCTTCCTCTTTCCATCCCATGCTACCCAGTAAAATTCTTTGGAGTAACCTGTCACTCAACAGCTCTCTGATACTGTGAGGCATTAACCCTTAACACGGTGCAGCTGTGTGTACAGCACTTCCAGGTTTGTTTTTAAAAGTGCAATCCATCACAGTGATCCTTCCCAGTTTTGGTGGACTCACTGGGCAACCTCATAGAAATCCACACTGATAAAGTTTATCATTGAAATTCAGCTTTAAATAATTAATAAACCTAATCTTAACCCACATATTGTTTTCTGGTGTATTCATTAATAGGATGTAGTAGCAAATTTACTAAATAATTATATCTACTGCAAAGAATTATTGTGGTGCTAGACTATGCAGAAACTGCACAAACCATTTACAAAAGCCATTTACAAAAGTCATTAAATATCAATTTGTGTGAATACAAAAAAGAAGGAACAGATGACTTAAAATACATCAAGTGATTGTAAATTCTGAAAATATCCTTCTCACAACGGATAGACACAATCACAACAGAAAAGGTTCACAACTGAAACTTTTACCCAGGTATCAATGTTTGCAAATTTATTTTTCACTTTGAAAACAGGACTAAAAAGGGAGATCATTTAAGAAAAGCTGGAACTACTGAGTGTTGTGATGGAATCATCTGAAAGAGAAAAAACATTTGCATGTAATATTTTATATAAGAAAATGTAGCTGATCCTGGGAAAATGACAAGTGCATGGATTTTTAAATATACATTTTAAATATACATATTTAAAAATGTAACAATTACAAGAAGATACATTATAGTAGCTGGGTCCAGTACATAACTTTCAGACTACTAGTAAATTATTACAGTATCATGGGAGATGAGAGCATGTGACTGCTCCTGCTTTATATTACTGGTGGCAAGTAGTGCACAATCCCCTTTTTATTATAGGGCTTATCATTTTGAAGCAGAGATGCAGTTGCCCTCCTACAGCATATCTAACAGCTAAATCCAGATCCCAGTCAAGCTAGGATTAATGAAAAAAACATATTCTAATTTCATAGAAATCTGTGGGACTAAACTTGTTTAAAAGCAATTACTCTGATTTGTGATACATATAAATAATGGTCTAATATTTCTACAAATTAAAAACAATGTGACCTAATACTTTCCCCATAAAACCACCTCAAAACACAGTTTAACCCTCCTTTTAAATATTAAAGATTCCAGTAGCACCTTTAAGACTAACCAATTTTATTGTAGCATAAGCTTTCAAGAACCACAGTTCTCTTCATCAGATGCAGAGCTGGTTAATTATGCCTTCCCCAAAGGTGTATAGTTATACTTTTCTGGCTTGCATACTGTTGCATAAGGATAGGAAGCAGGAACAAGCTTTAGAGAACTAAGGGTCAGAAAAACAGGGGTAAAATGATACGATTAACCAGTATACTAATATTTATTCCACTATGTAAAATTAAGCAGAAATGCTAACTTCTGTTCATATGACACCAAGGCTGAATATGTTCATTGGATTCCTCCTAAACTAGTTTAATTGTAAGCAAGAGTGGCCGCTGTGTATCATCATTTGATACAGAGTCATTGACTGATGGGCATCTGTGGACTGTTGTTGCAATAGTACTTCAGTGATATCCCTATTGACATCATGTACAGTGATATCCCCAGCTCCTTGCAATAGAATAGGACAGGGTAGATTCAGTTTAGTGTTGCTGAGGTTGAAAAATATTTTAAAATATAATTATTGTAGGAAGCACCATTATGAATTCATAAAACTCCACTGAGGGTTTCACAAGAAAAAATGCTGAGAGAATTGTGACTGGATTTTCCCAGCATTTTTATTAAACAGAAATAGTAGTCATATAGAGGCCCAGTTCACTGTAGGGCCAGGGGAGTGTGTTTAATTCTTCCAAACCATAAAACATCTTGCAAATTAAAAAATTACTCCCAGCTATTATTATCCTTGGAAACGAAAAAAGGTACAACTCCTCATAGTTTTCCTACCCTCCCCCCTCAACCTTTCTTGCATGAGAGAGGAGTTGATTGGAGAAGACATGTTGGTTCAAGACACAAATCCCACTTTATATGTTCAGAATCTAAATTAGGCCTCTGCACAGAAACTCCAATTATTCCTCCATAATCTTGTCTATTTAATCCCTGAGTGAACAGGAAGATTAACTAGAAGGCTCTGTTTCTTTACTGTCTGGTGTTTCCAAAAGATCATGCCAAAATGTGTGCACTTCACTTTCTTTGCTTTCTCCCTTGGTATATGTATTTTTCTTACAACTTTGCTAGTTTAGGATATAACAGCTGGGGACTTTTCCAAAGTGCTTCAATATAGAGTATAAAAGAAATTATAGGGTAAGAAGACCCTGGTGAATTTTTTTCTGTTCCTTTTGCTCATTTTCTCAGGAGGAGTGTTACTGGATATCCATGTAATTTAACATCAACAGTAACTTTTCTTCTTCAAGAAATTATGCCTTGGCAGACACTTAAAACAAATTTTGAAACATACTGCTGTAAATGCTTTAAAGTTATCTACCAGCTATGTTTCTTCGGGAGACAGACCAAAAGTAAATTTTGGTTCCTTCCTTTTGAATGACAACTGGTATGGGAGAAAGGTATAGGGGACAAGACTGACCATATGTCCTCTTGGACATATTGGATTGGTAAGACAATTTACCATGTTTTATTGTATCTTACTAAATGCCTTTTCAGCTATGATTCCTGTGTCTCATAGTTTCATAGGCTGGCTTCTTAGAACCTTACATGATTTTTGAAAAGCTTTTTCCTGCAACCTGTGAAAGTTTGATCTGAATAAATTCTGTAAATTCATGTCTTGGTCTGTGTGGCATCATTTTCTCTTTCTTTGGGGATATTTTTCAGTCCAAACAATTCAAGATCTCCCTCTCACATACTAATGCTGATCTGACCAAAAGGTTAAGTCAACAGACTGACCAAGTTGAGGCACAACTTGCCCTCAACTGGTGTGGGGAAAAGGTGTAGGGGACAAGACTGACCATTTGCACTCCACCCAGGAGACACGCAGCCGAAATGGGAACATGTGTTCCTGCATTGCTGGAAAATGACAATTTCCAGTGCAATGCAGAAGCGAGACAAGTCACAACAGAGCCAAGTCTCCCAAACTCAACCCTAAATATAGTAAAAATGCTGTTTGGGGCTGCGTTTCAGATACTCAGGCCTGGTGCAACCCATTGCTTCTACACCTTGCCAGAAATGACATCATTTTCTGGTGATGCGAGAGTGAGAAGAGGTGAGTACCCACCACATACCCCAACCATTGCTCCATCTCCTTGTTTATCCTTAGGTGGACCTTGCAACCCTGAATGACTTGGGAGGTGAGTCATGCCCATTTCTTCTCTTTTTTCCTCTGCCAGCCAGCATAAGGCATTTATAAACTTTGAGCCAGTGCAATGTGTAAACCCAATTATTATCTTTTGGGGATATAAGATTTGGCACTAATCCAGAGGCATAACATATTTCACTACAGAAATCACTGTGGTTACATAGCCACAATAGCTATTAGGAATGTATTGTCAAAGGCTTTCACAGCCGGAGAACGATGGTTGTTGTGGGTTTTCCAGGCTGTATTGCCGTGGTCTTGGCATTGAAGTTCCTGACGTTTCGCCAGCAGCTGTGGCTGGCATCTTCAGAGGTGTAGCACCAAAAGACAGAGATCTCTCAGTGTCACAGTCACACAGTGTCACAGTCACACTGTGACACTGAGAGATCTCTGTCGTTTGGTGCTACACCTCTGAAGATGCCAGCCACAGCTGCTGGCGAAACGTCAGGAACTACAATGCCAAGACCACGGCAATACAGCCCGGAAAACCCACAACAACCATCGCTATTAGGAATGTTAACATTTTCATTATATACTGAAATTGTTGGGGAATACATTTCAAGGCTAGGAAATGTATTCAGTCTGACCACTTTACACATTGCTTGTAGCTGTGACATTGCTGTTTTACTTTACTTATTTATTTTAATTCTAGATCCAAATTACTTTTAAGAGATTTTTTATATATTAAGCAGCTCCTCAAAGACTAATTAAAGGTTGTAGAACAGAGTTCCATTCCAAAATATTTCCTGACATTCAGATATGAAATATACAGGTCAGAAATTATTTTCTTGTATTAATTCAACTCAGGAACTGAATTAGAAATATGCATTGTTGGGCATCTGCTGAGAACTGTCCATAAGAACACCGATTGCCAACTTCTGAACTGCTAGACGACAGTGGCAAGATTGTACTCTGCAGTAGATTGGGTTGTCCTTTGTGGCTGATACCTGCCTCCACTTCTAGGGGTGTACACCAAAAGAAAAAAATTGGTAAATTCAATATTTTTAACTGAATCTGAGGGAAAAAATCAGAATTCCCTGAATTCCAAATTGATTCTCAAAATTTTTTTGGCTGTTTCTGAAAAATTTGGCCATTATTTTCTATGGAAAAATCACTCTGGTGAACTGGGGGTACATTTTTTCAACCAAACTTCAAAAAACTGAAGCAAGGTACACTCTTCAAACTTACCCCAACAGAAGTAAACTAAAACACTGGAATTAATCCCCTCTGAACCAAAGTGAACAAGGTGGCCAACATCACATCAGAGACAGGGCCGGTGCCAGTTTTTCTGGCACCTGAGGCCAGATACCTGCACCGAGGAGCAGCTTCAGGGGTGTTGCTGCTCCCCCCCCCACGGACTGCATGATGATGTCACTGCGCATGCGGGTGGCCTCCCACCCACCCGGTCAGTTGCCCCACACTGCCTTGGCCACTGCTGTGCCTGGCTGGCCCACAGCTGTGTGCTGGTGGCGGCGGCGGTGCTGGCAGCATGGGGCAACTGAGTAGGAGGGCTGGGAGGCTGCCTGCTCAGTTGCCCCGTGCTGCTGATGCCAGCATGCACTCCTGGCTGGGCACCTGCGGGCCAGGTGTGGCAGGCAGCTGGGGCAGCACATGGGAGTGGCTTCCCAGCCCTCCCGTTCAGCCACCAGTGCTGCCGCCCCCAGCCCCAAGGCGGGCGCCCCCAGCCCTGATCAGAGAAACTGAAGCAAGGGACACTGTTGCAACTTAGCCCAACAGAAGCAAACTGAAGCAAGGGAATGCCTTGTGCTTGTGGTCGGGTACTATAAAACCAATGAGGATATGCCGTGGTCACCGGTCTGCTCAATTTTCCCAACTCCTAACCTGCCAACGCTAAGGCCAAGCCTCTACTTAGGCCATAGCACCCCACAGGGCATAAAGCCCTCCAAACCCTTGTCACGCCTCCTCCAAATAGTTGTATAGCCATCCCCTCAGTAGCAAATGCCCCCAGATTTGTGGATGGGAACCTCATACGGAAATGCAATCCCACGCCCAAACTCTCAGCCGCAACCGGGGAGCCTTGGACGAATGCAACCCAGGGCTCAAGCTTCTTGCACACACTCAGCGGGGAAGCCTTGGGCCCCAACAATTACAAACTTCCCACCCAACAGGCAGGGAATGTGCGCACCTAGGCACACAGGCCATGCGCCCAAAACAGAACAATTCCAAGCTTCTTGCACACACCCGGCGGGGAAGCCTTGGAACATACAAACCCTGGTTTTGCAACCACTGCGAGAGCCACAGGCACTGAACCTGCAAACAACAACTCATAACATTCCACCATCCAAGCCTGAACGGGCACTGGCTCTGAAACAATGGCACCTAGAGAAAAACACAACTATTAACAACCTTAAGCCAGGCAACTGAACTGAACCTGCCCTCATGCTCCTCATTGAAGCGAGGGCCCTGTGCCCACCTGCTGCTAGGAAAACCCAGGGCCGCCCAGCCCATGCCTCTTGCTTTGCCCAGCACGTTTACATGCCGTGAAGGCATGGGGGCCTGAACAAACTGGGCACGCATAGCGGACCTTGGGATGCAAACTCTCAGCAGAGAATGCGTGCTGGTGTGGCCTGCTCCCCAGAAGGGCATGCACAAGCTAGCATGGAACACTGCTGAACCAAGTGACCTTATCAGATCAGTCACCTGCATTAGGCTTGGCTGGGGACATCAATTGCAGCCAAAGCTGCTGATGAACTTGGTCCCAAGGCAGGAAAGGATTGAGAGCAGCCTGCATGTGGAACTCTTCGTTGTATTGCTGCCAAGCTGCACTGGCGAAGTCAATATAACCCCTGTATACGTTGTCCATATACTGAAACAGGGGTGCTGCCCTCCACAGCTGGGTGCATGCTATAGCCTATGACCCCCTCAAAGATAAGAAACCCAGGCAACCAATTGGCCCAAGTCCTATCCACCTTGAGGTGCTTAAGCTGTTCCTTATCCCAATTGTCAAGGTCCTCTCTATCCTTCCTCTCCAGCTCCCTGAAGAGAAGGGTAAATACATCCACATACTCGTCCTTAAGGATCTTTTCTCTGGTTGCAGGGGTCAAGTGATCCCTGAGAGGCATTGCCATATCCCCAAAGGGGAATGCCCTGTATGGAACTGAACCATAGCTATCCCAAGGGTACCCATAAAAAGAATCCCATGGAGCTACCGAACCCATCCCCTTTGGAGACTGAGGTGCAATAGGAGGCCAAGCAGCCTCCCCCAGGAACTGTCCCGTAAAAGATGGCTGACCCCACTGCGGCCATACTGATTGTGATGTGCCCAGCTGCTCATATGGAGCCAGAGGCTTGCAAGAGGGTGTGGGGGTAGCGGACTGACCCCAAGACCCCCATGGATACCCAGTATCCTGCTGATGCCAAGAAGACTTACCATCTGCATCTGGAAGCTGAACTGCCAGCACTACCTGTTCAGGCTCTCCAGAACCACCATCATGTCCCTCTGCCTGGCCTGCATCGTCCAATGAAGCCTCTGGAGCTTGACTGATGGATGCTCTGGCTGCCGATACGCTGGCCAGCCCTGTATGGCTTGATGGACCCTCAAGAGCAGAAATGAGGGACAAAATTTCATTAATAAAGGATACCTTCGATGCAGCCCTCACAGGCCTCTTACGCTTGGTTCCTGGGACCCCCATGGGCTTGCTTCAATGCTGCAAGGTGGTCTAGCAGCTCCTGCCGACTAGGTACTACTTCATCCTCACCACAGGATGATAAGGCTATTACTGGCCACCTGAGGGCAGGCCGCTTAGCAGGCTCTTTACCCTTTCGAGGGCCCACACCTTTTTAAGGAGGCATAACTGAACCCCCTCATGAAGAAATAACCAAGCAATGCTACTGAGCTCACCCGGAACTGTCTCCAACTACCCACCGACCCAATGGGGCCAAGTAACAGGCCAGCCACTGCAAATTGGCTGCCTGAGCAGGCTAAAGGTGGCATGGCAGGCCCACAGAGAAATATCCAAAATGCCACCTGGAGTAAGGACAGCCAATGGCTAGGGCCACAGCCAAGAGCTGGGGCTGAGAGAGGTGGCTAACCTAATGCCCAGCTGAGCCAAAGGCAATAGTGGGATTCAAGCCAGAAGAATGCTGATTATCAGTCAGTCCCCAGTCAAAATGGCCACCAAGGTTCCCACAAAATGGCCACCAGGGCCCACTAGCGCCTAACCCCACAGGGAATTCATCCAAATAATGCTAAATGGGCCCAAGGGAAGAGAACAAGCCCAGAACAAGGGGGGAGGGAATAATGGGAGAAACCCCCATTCCCCAACTATGGGCCTGTAAAATATGGGCACAAAGGCCTCCCCAAAAAGCTCCCCAAGGAGACCCTGCCCCACGGCACTATTGCCACAAACCAAGCCCACAAGGCCAGACAGAAAACCCCAGTGCCCCCAGAAAGCATGCTGCCTGCCACCTGCCAGGCAGCCTGAATGTGTGCAGACAGAAACAAATACACACACTAAGCTTGGGATAGGGCTGCAGTGAACAACCCCGTCCCGAACAGTCGCTGCCATCTGGGAGCACCCCACTGTGGCGAGGGAGGGATGCCATGGCTTGACGCTCCCTCAGAGCCCGGAGGCTTGGCAGCAGCTGCCATCCAAGAGCACTTCGCTGCGGCGAAGGAAAGCCGGGAGCACTTTTCTGCAGTGGAGAAAACTGCCGCAGCCGCTGGACCCTCCTGGTCAGACACTGCGGCGAAAGTCATCACCGAGCTGGAGTACTGGTCACAGTGAAAGCCGGAGATGCCACCTGGAATGCTCTGACCCGACACCTGGTTTGCCCGGGCCTCTACCTCCTTGTGCCAGAGGTATGGGAAACACATTCTCTCCTCTCCAAGCATGAGGTGCGTTGAGACGCCGAAGGGTGGAGCGGCAACAATGGCCCAACTTAGCTCCGCCCCTCACGCGCAGTCCCGTTTGCAGGGTGAGTGCTGCTGCTGCCTCCTCCTCCTCCTTCCAGAGGGGCAAAACACGGCCCCTAGCCGCAGCAGCTGTTTGCCGCCAACCAGGAGTGCCGTAATATCTTAAAGTTACCTTTTTGAAGATGAATTGATTTCAAAAATGCACATATTGCACTGTGGCTTTTGCTTATTTTGTGAAAACTTTGAACCTAGGAGGTTAAAAAGTCCCAGTTTTAAGCAAAGGAGAGAGAAAGGAAAGATGGAGTGGTAGACATTTGTAGCCTGTGCAATGCAACGGCACACAATACCCATTGTGCAGGTTTAAATGGAAATAGGCAGGAAATGGGCTTTTGGTTACACACAGTATTTATTGGTTTCTAATGCTGAAGATAAGCATTACAAGAGCTTGTTTTAACCAAATTAGAAGTTAAACATTTATAGTAGAACGTTATTACACTTTTATATAGTCTTTGTTGCCTCTAAACTTCAGAAAAGAAGGATTGTAAGGAAAGACTCGTGCACAGTGAGGGTGTATAGAAGTTGTAGGTGAACACAACATATGAAATTGTGGGACATCTTTATGGTGCTTTTCATGGTGTGGAAGTTAAAGTGGGACTCTTAGTCTTCAATGGGTATGAATTGCTTTATAAGATTTTGGTGTATGAATGGCTTTATAAATCTTTAACTCTTGTCATAATTTGAAGTTTACTTACAGTTGGAGGGGAAGTAAACTGGGGACAGTCAGGATTAACCTTATACCACTGAAATGTGTGTGTATGTAATAAAAAAATTGAAATATGGAGAGTTGAGAATTAGGAGCTGCTAAGTTTCCCTCAGGTTTCTTAACCTTATAGATGATCAATACAGCCTTTTAAAAATACAGTCCTCAGCCTACCTTAGTACATTTTCAATCACCCAGTAGCTTTCCAGTCACCCCAAAAAACTACATGTGATATCCATATGCAAGTGTGTACCAGGCCACCATGCTGAACAGTTCACTTTCATCTCAAGTGACTGAAAATAGAGCAAGATTTCTACGCTTTTTAAGGATGTTCTAAACCCTATCTGACTCAAACCTCTTTAAAACAGATTTCCCCTTACCCTGTTCCTCCCTTTCCCTCTGAAGGTTCTAAGGGCCATGACTAGAGATGGGCACGAACAGCAATACGAACTAAAAAAAGCTACAAACAGCCCAACCAGTTGTTCATGAACAAGCTGTTTGTGAGGCCCCATTCTAAACAAACAGGTGGTCACTGCAAGCCTCGTTCATTGCTGTTGGTTGCTGTTCGTCAAGCCAGACAATCTGGCACCTGCAATCCATACCCTTGGCAACTGGAGGTAGGGACTGCCTGAACTCTGTCTGAACTCCTGCTGTTGCCCTGGAAACCCTAATCTAAGCCCACTTTAGCTTGATAGGCAGGTCTTCCTTTCAAGTGTGGAGCTCCAAATTTGTTACAAGGAAGCAAAGAGCAGGGGGAAGGGGGGCTCCCAGCTCTGGTTCTGCAGACAGTGAGGGAGAGAGAGTTGCTGTTGGCATTTTGAGAGAGAGAGAGAGAGAGAGAGAGAGAGAGAGAGAGAGAGACAGAGGGCCAACTACAAGTGACGAATGACACTTGAACGGCAAGTGTATTTCTCCCTGTTCACTTGCCCTCCACTTGCTCTCCACTCGATCCACTTGCTGTTCAAGTGCCATTCATCACTTGTAGCTTGGCCCAGAGACAGGGAGAGTGCATTGGAGCTTGAATTTTCTTTGTGTGTGGTGGGATAGGGATCTACCCCTTCAAGTTCCAGGGCTGCTGCCAGGCTCTGGGCCACGCTTTTATTTATTACTGGTACCTTTCCTGCTGCCTGCTCAGGTAAGGTTTCTGAGAGTGGTGCAGTAGGGATCTAACATGTTCATGAACAGGTCATGTTCATCAATGTTCGTTGTTCATTGATGGCAATGAACAACGAACACCATGTTTGTTTGTTTTTTCTGTCCGTGCCCATGTCTAACCATGACTGGCTGTTTCTGGCTTTGTCTCCTGATCATCAGGGTACAAAGGTATTGGCCATCACATGTGCCTATTTTGTTCTGTTGAAATCATGAGTGCTTTCTTTCTCATTTGAAACACCCCATTTTTTTGTATTTGCTATGCAACAATGCAGCTTCACTTCAACACACAGTGCTATACTGAAAAGCTGAAGTCAGCATAAAATAAATTGACTTTAACACTCAGATAAATTAAATGAAAGGAATTGTGCTTCAATGTATAGATTTTCTTATCTAAGCAATTTCAGCTAAGTTCTGTGAAGTTTATTAGGAAGTTCTCATGCTAGTGAGTAAACCAAAGAATACCCTCCCCACTGTAAACTTAGGTAAACTGTGGCAAAAAGTGTATTTAAAAATATTGTGGCAGGAAACTCCTGACAGGCAGACAAGGGAGAAAGGGGTCAGCAGGGAAACTACTGCAATCTCAGATAGAAAGGAGCCTGTATCAGCAAGAAAAGCTAAAGAGTTAACCGAGGCTCTAGAGCAGGTGGAAGCTAACAGGCAGCGAGGAAATCAGACCCAAGCTGGCCAGGATTCTCAGGAGTGAGAGTGAGAAGAGGAGCCCCGCTGTAAGGAAGGATTGGGCAAGGCTATCATAGGAGAGGGCAATCTGGGCCTGGGGTGGAGCTATCAAATAAACAAAGCATGCAGTGGGGCAGAAATGGTGCTGCAGAGAAAAATCTGAGCAGGCTGTTACATTTTGGCTGGCAGAACCTCTCCCTGTGGATTGAACGGGCTGGTGAATTAAACAATGCTACAGTTATGCCTGAGGGTCTCTTTCTGATTATTGCAGCAAGGAGAAAGGTGAGAGCATGGACAAATGTCCACCCCCCCTTCAGCCTTTTACAACCTTGGCAGTTCACAAACAAACTTAATTTAATGGAGAACAGCACAGCTGCAAGGCCAATAAAATATAGCACTATTCCTAAAGAATAAGCAAAATTCCTAGAATGAAGACAGTTATGAGATTGTTCCTATTTAATTTTCTATTATTTGGCTCAATCATCCACCGAAAGGGAGAGTGCAACCAAGAAATCAGAAGAAGATTGAGACTTGGAAGAGCAGCCATGAGAGAACTTAGAAAAAATCCTTAAACATAAGGATGTTTCTTGGGGGATCAGTATCAAGATAATCCAAACTATAGTATTCCTCATTACTATGTATGGATTGGACAATGAAGAAAACTGACAGGGAAAAATTGAATCATTTGAAATGCGGTGCTGAAGGAGAGTTTTGCAGAAATCATGGATGGCCAAAAAGAAAAATAAGTGGGTACTAAATCAAATCAAGCCTGACTTCTCCCTAGAAGCTAAAATGACAAAACTGAAGCTATTGTACTTTGGTCACATCATGAGAAGACAAGACTCTCTGGAAAAGTCAATAATGCTAGGAAAAGTTGAAGGCAGTAGGAAAAGAGGAAGACCTAAAATGAGATGGCTTGACTCAATAAAAAAAGCCACGGCCTCAAGTTTGCAAGATCTGAGCAAGTCTGTTAATGACAGGAAGTTTTGGAGGTCTTTCATATCATAGGGCCGCCACAGGTCAGAGGCAACTTGAGGCCACATAACACACACATACACACAAGAATTGCTGGAAATGCCATGAAATTGTTATATGGTCTGTTTTATTCACAGGCTGGATAAATCATATCACAATGCCTAGAGGAAAAGCTTTTTCTCCTACTTCTGGGTGCTTCTTTTTCCCTTATGCATGCTCTTTGCCTTTAACAACAGTATGGTATAGGGGGAGAAGTTAACACATACTGCTGTTGTTATCACTGCAACTTCATGATGTTGAATTTCTGCCTGGACCTGGAACCTATATGGAGAAACATTTGTGTCAGTGCATTTTCCATTTTGCCTTGCATTTTGGGTTTTTTTATTTTCATGTTACAAAAGATAGTTTGCAAATATATTTTTTTTACTAGGTGCCTTAATAAAGAAGTGATGTACATTTCTTTGTCTAAGACAGTGGAAGCCGCTATCACTGTACTGAATCAATGCTATAATGCTATGGTCATATGGCTACAAGAGGACAAACTGAAACTGAATCCAGACAAAACCAATGTTTTGCTGGTTAGTAAAGATGATAGAGGTACGTGCATTCCAACCCCTAGATGGAGTTTTTCTGCCTGTTATAGACTTGTGTGAAGTACATTTTTTTGGATCCGTACTTGCTGTTGGAAATGTAAGTTAGTGTTGTTGTCACATGTATTGACTGACACTCCTTCTATAGTGCAATTAAGCAGAGCAATACCCTTCTAAATCAATTGACTTCAATCTTTAATGGGCTTAGAAGGACATAATTCTGCTACACTCAATCTAGCAAGATAGTACTGTAACTTTGTTTTCTCCAATGTGATCTGTGAGAGTCTGCCCTTAAATACCACTTGGATATTACAACTGATTTCCTATTTGTATCCAGGGTCAATTGATGGTGCTGATTTTAACCTACAAAGCACTCAAAAACCTGAGACCCATATATCTGAAGAACTGCTCCCCTCCCCATATTCACTTTGGAGTCACTTGTGTTTCTCCCCAGCAATCTCTCCTTGACAATCTCTTTGTTCAACAGCATATGTTCAGCACTGGTCTGTTCTAAAGTGTTTTCTGTTGTTTCTCCAAGCTTTGGAAATGTTATCCATTGTAGGTATGCACCATTCTTGTCTGGTTTTGGAAAAGACTACAAAACTGCTGCCTTTAGAAGAGTTCTCCAGATCCCCTGAGTGCTTTAGTTTTAGTGTCAACGTCAGAGAAAAAGGAGGTGGGCATATTATCTCCCCATCCTGAAAACTGGACAAGGTGGAGACTCCTGTAATTCTCTTCTATTTTCTTGTAATACAAGATAGCTGTATTTTGAAGATTTTTTAAAAAATATGTCCCCTATCATTCTCTGTTCTTTCATGTTTTTCCAACACACTAGTTATCTTACTTCCGCTTTTAAGTCTTGCCAAGGGATCTCCAATCTGGCAGTGTCCCTCAGCCAATTATGGATAACACTTCATGCCTCACCATTTTGTCAATGTATCCCTTAGCACTGTTGAGGTCATTGTAGGCAGACTATTTAAAGTGAACGTGGAATCTAACCCAGCTGCTCTTTTCTCTTAAAGTCAGGACACAGAAAGGAGTTTGCTCATGTTCTGACTATTTCAGTGTGGACTTGGGCCTGAATTAGAAAGTGGATCATTGTCACATTGACATATTTGGAGCACAAATATCTTCTAATTATACTAGCAACTCATTTACCTGCATATCATCTAATGCGATATATGTTATTATGTGCTAATAGTGCCCCTCTGTTTTTTTTACACTGGCCAGACTGGAAACGGGCTTATGCATGAGAATAAATTGATACAAAGACAATAAAAACGAAATCAGACAAATCAGACAATAAAAATGGAAACACTCAGAAATCTGTGCGGAGCAGCCTCCATGGACAGTTGTATTTGTAGCACTTCAACAGAAGGATTTCAAAGGGAAACTCCATCAAGAAGTTGATGAGCTATAATTCACATGCATCTTGGCTATTATTACACTTGAACTCAACAGGAAGTAGAGATGTTTAGCTCACTACAAAATGCAATAGTCATTATTTACTGGTGTACGTACATTATTTAGATTAATCCATTTTGCTAGTTCATTAATAGTTGGGAGTGGACTACACTCATTCTGAATTGTCTAGAACTGACCCTTGAGAGGTACATTTAGGTCTCCATCTGAACTTTCCTCCAGGTTGACTCCCACACACTGCAAACATTTTTGCACCCATGCCTTCAGTCACCCCCCCCCCCCATTGCCTGATATTCTTTGGCACCATGCTCTCATTCCATTTGCCCTCTCTGTTAAAGTAAGTAGCATTTCTATAGTATTGCCTCTACAGTAATTCCATTCCTCCCTCCAAGATGTGATCCAAATAGATATTATTATTTTCCAGTTTAAATACTCTGTGAGAAAAGCCAAGACTGTCAATTGCTGTTTTTAGATGTGCATTTCAGGCCAACATTGTTTTAAGAAAATCCATGATATAAAAAATGCGATGGAAAATTATAATGAACATTTACACTATAGAAATTTCTGTAAGGCTCATTAGATTATTTGTTATGGTTCTATTAAAGCTAAATCCTGACTTGAGTGCAGTCCATTATGGCTAGGCTCCAATGACACTGTCATTTGAAACTCATTTACAGACACCCAGTGGAGTTCTCAGCAAAGTCTTTCCCCATCTAAATAAAATCAAACCCTGACCAAGTTGGGATTGCTCTAGTCAGGTATTACTGCCACAACAGCTTCTGCTGGACCTGATAAGGATTCTTAGATCATCAAAAGACTGTCAGAAGAAATCATTGTATTGTCCTTGAATTTATTCCTTTGAATTTTTACTCTTTGACCAGGCCCTTAGCCAGAATGGCATCAGCCCAGCTATAGCACTTACCCCTCCCCCAATTGTTTTTACAAAAAAGATTATTTGTCAGAAATGTTCAAGGCAGTTCCTTATTTATTTGAAGAAGGTTTTCATTATAAGTGGATAAAAGCTTCAAAACGTAAAATAATAGTAATAGGTCTTTTCATTCTAATATATTCCTGATGCACACAATTTATAGACAGTGTTTTAAATTTTTTATTTCATTTACTTCCCAGTGGAGACCCAAAGAGGCTTGCTTTGTTCTCCTCTCTTCTGTTTTATCTTCACAACAACACTGAAGTAGGTTAAACTGAACATGTGTGACTGGTCCAAGGTCACCACTCAACAAACGTCAATTGCAGAGTGAGGATTTGAACCTGGAGAGAGAAACTTGTGTTTGGTGGCAAGGTTCTAGAAGATTCTATTGGTTATAGTAACAACAACAACAACAACAATATTCATGTGCTTCAAGGGCATGTGCTTTTCAGTAGCGGCTCCTGGAATAGTCTTTGGTAAAGGTACAGACATATTCTTTACCCTCTTTCTGGAAGGCCCGCAAAACATTTGTTTCAGATGTCAGGATTAAGCCCCATTGGGACCAGTTATTGGTTCTGCACAACTGATATAGCCTGACCAGAAGTGAATATGGCTGGGTCAGAAGTCATATAACATTGTTGGTAACAGAGTGAGAACCACCTCTACACTTTGTCTGTATATAAAGGTAGGGCTATGGAGGCCAGACCACGGGGCTGGGAAGGTGAAGGAGTGGAGCTGCCCCACTGAGAAGAGCAGCTGAAGCACAGATCAGACTCAGTACTTCCCTTTAACAACTTGACAACTTCCTTTGCTACACCCTTCTCATCTATTCAAGCTGCTTTGTAACTTTACATCCTGATGCCCTCCCTTGTCACGTCCCACCCATCTGTGCCTGGGATATAAAGGCTCAGAGATCTCAATTCCTACTTGTGTCTGAAGAAGGGAGCTCTGACTCTTGAAGACTTACACCCTGAAAATCTTGTTAGTCTCTAAGGTGCCACAGGACCCAAATCCTGCAATGTTAACAGTGTGGTGGATTACAGGATTAAAAGGTTAAAGGGTTAAAAGGTATTGCTGACCAATATTAACTTGCAATATGATCAGAGCGACTGTATAATAAATAGTGTCATTGTAGAACAGTCCTGTAATTGGGTATAATGAAAGCTATTAATGCTTAATAGGTCCAGCAGAGTGTGGCGTACCAAGGTGGTATAATGTTGGGTCTGGGAAACTCCCATTCCAATCACCACTCAGTCATAAAGCTTGCTGGGTAAGTTTGACCCAGTTCCTCTCACATACCTGACAGGGTTGAAAGAATTAAGACTAGGAAAGGAAGAACTACATATGCCACTCTGAACTCCTTGGAAGAATGTCAGTATGAATGTGTACTAGACAGAATTTGTATGTATTGTCACAGATTGCATCTAATGACAGACCTACTTATCTTCTGGGTACTAACAAAATCAGAAATACAACTGATAAACAAAAAGAATGTGACACATTATTTGTCTTGTGAAACAAAACATTCCTGTGAAATCTGGAACAATGAACAATAAATAGGATCAAATAGTTGTTAATGAAGTAATTGTATCTGTAATAGTTTTGACCTTAAATCTGGTTATCAAAAGTTGTAATATGGGAGGGGGGAAGCAATAGACATAGCACTTTCTTTTTAGTGGAAATTAGTGCTCTGGAGTCTCTGGACTGATTCATGAAGAATCTATTTCAGCATTCCTGAAAACTATGTTAAACATTTGCTGTTGTAGTCAGAATTGCAGAACATTATTCAAAGCTAGTGTTAATTTAATGACATCAATAGTGCCA
Organism: Eublepharis macularius; assembly: GCF_028583425.1. NCBI lineage: Eukaryota > Metazoa > Chordata > Lepidosauria > Squamata > Eublepharidae > Eublepharis > Eublepharis macularius. Next base: position 107,697,772 of record NC_072793.1, read on the forward strand.
ACACAAATCAAAACAAGTATTATAGTGCAATCCTAAGGAGAGTTTCTCCAATCTGAGCTCATTGATTTCAATGGGGTTAGAGTGCAGTAACTCTGCTTAGGATTGCACTATTAATGTTTGTTTTACACTTAATGTTGCAAACAACTGTCTTTTTTCCTTTGCAGGGCTCCAAATAACAGCCCATTTTTTTGATTGCACATTTGGATATCACATATCTTTAGATGTAACAAAAATATCAGCCGCCTCCCCAAGACTGACAGATTTCCTGGTATTTCCCTGGCATAAAAATAAGATTTATAAAAAGTTACAAAGTGCATTCCCCATTCATTCTAAATCTATGCCGATATATTATTCCAACACTTAAAATAAAGATGTCATCCAGGACTGGTGAAATTCAACCCATTTTTTTAATCACTGGTAAAGTAAAATAGGTTAAAATTCGGTAAAAGAATTTTGATATACATCTTGGTAGTAAACCGTGCTCTAGATTAAATGGAGTAAGCTGGTATGACTGTCACAGAACAAAATACTTCAGCAGCTATTCTAGAAGTTCCAGTGTTTGAGTTATATAGTTTTTGCAGTCCTATGCCCTTCATTCTGTCCAGGCTTTCTTGGAAACTCTGGATTCCTCTGTCAACTTGCCAGGGATATGAAACTTGAACATCACTATTACTATTTTTAAAACAATACAGAGTACCTCCTTTGGCATACCCATATTATAAGATGTATTTTAAAATTCACACATCATCATGCCATAGAAAATATTGCTACATAAACGATTTGACTTATTTCCAGAAAATTGTACATTAATAGAAAAATTAACCAATTATTTATTTAAATGTCGACTTCAATAAAAGTGTATAACCCTATTTAGGATTAAGAACATAAGAAAAGTCCTGCTTGATCAGACCAGTGGAATATCTGATACAGCAACCTGTTTTACACAGTGGCTGATCAGTTTTCCGGGGGCCAACAAACAGGAATAGAGGCAAAACCTTCCCTTGCCTCCTAGCATTGGTATTCAAAGGGTTGTGGGTTTTTGTGCTTCTGAATAGTCTTACCTTTAGTCATCATGGCTGAGAGCCACCTATACTCTATGAATCTGTCTAATCCCCTTTTAAAGCCATCTACATCTGTGGCCATCACTACATCCTCTGGCAGTGAATTCTACAATGGTTGTTGTGGGTTTTCCGGGCTGTATTGCCGTGGTCTTGGCATTGTAGTTCCTGACGTTTCGCCAGCAGCTGTGGCTGGCATCTTCAGAGGTGTAACACCAAAAGACAGAGGCTAACAAAACACTCTATACCCGACAATAGCCCTGCAGAGAAGGTTAGCACATCAAGCACCAATCCATATGCAAAAGAACCTCCTCAGGATACAGTGAAGCCTCCCGCTATTAGCATTCCACACCCTGGGAAACTCTTACAGGATGACTCAGCTCAACCCCACCCCTCCTGAGTAGATAAAAATGACCTGCCAACATCTTTTCCACACTGTGACACTGAGAGATCTCTGTCTTTTGGTGCTACACCTCTGAAGATGCCAGCCACAGCTGCTGGTGAAACGTCAGGAACTACAATGCCAAGACCATGGCAATACAACCCGGAAAACCCACAACAACCATCGTTCTCCGGCCGTGAAAGCCTTCGACAATACAGTGAATTCTACAACTTGAGTAAAGAAGTATTTCCTTTTATCTGTTCTGAATCTATTGCCCATCAACTTCTTTGGATGTGCCCAAGTGCTAATATTATGGAAGAGAAAGAAAAAAAATTCTCTATACACTTTTTCTATGCATAATTTTATAAACCTCTATCATACTCTGCAGCTTTGAATTCCACGGCTGCCCTGAGCTCAGTAGGAGATCTTGGGTAAACCACTCCTCTCCACCCTAGCTCCTCAGCTGTATTGACTTTGTTTACCTATCTGAATAGGGCAGTAATCTGTCTAGAAGAGCAGTATCTACGTGCATTTGTTGTTAAAGATCACTCTCTTGTATTTCCCAAACGTAGCCCAAAGTATGTACCTGTGCATACAGAGACTTAGGATCTTATACCATGGTTGGGCACGCATGTGTCATGTGCTGGTGGTAACAATGGGAATCATCATAGACTCCATGTGAAGTTCAGGTGTCAAGTTTTTTGAGTTGGAATCCCAGACAGTAAATGGGTCTTAAAAACACTCAAACAAACAAACAAAATCCCATGCCTGCAATTCAAGTCCCACTTCATGCCCTTCAAACAGCACAGTTTTGCAGTGTTTCCTAAAAACTTCCCAACAGAACATCCAAGTAATGGCCAACACCAGAGTTAAATTGTGGAGACATTTGGAACCACATCTCTCTAGAAGGTTTTATTAATCCATTCTTCACACAAGGTTGAATAAACTAACCTGTAAATGGTTATTGATTCTTCTGTGGAAACCAGACATTCCAAACCTATGGTATAATCAGAGCTCATATGGAGTACCCTGTAAAATTATGGACTAGGGACTACGTTATAAAAATTACACCTTATAGTGATGCTGCCATGGCACAAAAAATATAGTTCCAAGGCATACTTAAAGTTTACAAGAACACATCAAAATTTGCTGTCCAGTGGTTTATATTACTTTAATCTTTGTTCTAATTATTTTCGGAATGAAAGTATGCATCTTTTAAAAATAAATGAACAAGCCACCTTTTAGTCAGATTACACTATTGCTTACAGCAGTAAATGCCACAGTTGCAAAACCCAGGTCACAGTCCCTACATTTTTTTTACAAGCTGAATTCACTGCATAACTACAAACATTCCTAGCCACCAGTTGCATGCACACTTTAGATACAGTATGCTGCTATGGTTCAAAAGTGTAGATTGCAGATTTTCTATGCAGGCTGCAAAAATCTACCACATACCACCTCAGTCCATGGTCAACTCTGATTGGAGGTGCCAGGCTGTAAGGGAAAGTACCTTCAACCCAAGCTGGGTGATAGAAACAGCCCTGGAAAGGGGTACAATTCCCAAACCGCCCTACCTCAACAAAGGAGGAAGGCTGGGAGGGGATGCCTGGCCGGCCGGCCCGGAACAAGAGGTGCCTAGCCAAGGCGGCTAGGTAGAGTGAGGCCGGGCGGGGCAGTCCCATCTCATTCCCTCGCTCACTGGAAGAGGCGAGGCCACAGGGCAACCCTGTTCCTCGCCTCTCTGTTGGAGCTGGGGTGTCCCCGGCGAAGGGGCAAGCCAGGGCATCAGCCCACCGGGGATTTTTTCAGTCCGCCGCTGCTCCAAGCGAGAGCTGTGCGCGCACGTGTCAAACGCCCGCCCCATAGCAGCGCTCCTCTTTGCTCGCCAAACGCAGCCGGCGAGGCTGGGAGTCTGAACTTCAGCCTAGCGTGGGGCGGGCTTTGGCTACTTCGCAGGAGGCGGAGAGGGGTGCTCGATCTCCCGGCAGGTGTGGGTCTCAGCTGGCGGGGGCGGGGCTGCTTTGCTGGGCTCCTCGGCTCGCCTGAGCAGGCTTGCGAGAGCCTTTGTGTGTTGAGGGAGAATCAGAACTGGGAGTCTACAGCAGAGCAGCCAGCGAGCACTGGGCGCCGAGCTTTAAATGAGCATTCGGATCGCGCGGGAGGACGGCGCGGGCAGGCTGGAGTGGAGCGCGTGTGGCGGCGCCGAGCGCGTCCCCTCGCCGATTCCAGCAGGTAGGTCGGGCGCTGGGGATGGGAAAAGAGAGAGACCTCGAAGGGGAAGGGCGATACAAGGCATATAGTAACAGGAGAGGGGTCCGGTAGGAGGGGCGCGCCGGGTACGAGTGAGGTTAAAGAAAACCGGGGGGGGGGGATCGCTTCGAAGCGCTGAGAGGAGAGGGCGAAAAGGGGCGAGGACCAGGAAATCCAACGGTAAAGAGGGGAGTGACACAGTGGTCACCTGGGGCAAGTCAGTGGCCAGTGTGGAATGGTAGCCCCCCGCCCCCCGCAAGCCAGTGGAGTGGCAAGCCTCTTCGTTCTGCTCTAGTTAAATTTCGGCCAGGGTCTCTCTGTGCTGCTTTCTGCCTCCGAAAGCCTTCTCCTTTCTCAGATCGTGCGCGCGACGGTCGTGTGCTCGCTAATTTTCTCGCGCAGAAGGCTTTTGAAAGGGGGAAAGCGAAAAGATCAAAAGACGGAGGTGGGTTGTGTTGGTTGCGTCTTTGGCACCTGCAGTCTTGGAGGGGAAGGACATGTGAGCGCCGTGTGATACTCCTGTCAAACCAGAGGCTAGGGGCGTCAGGCTTATGCCCGCAGGTTTGTCCATTATCTTACTATGTATCGCAGACCTCTCTACCTGTGGAATCTACCTGTCCTGCACGGATACCTGATGTTATGCAAAGGTATACCAACCACTTGTGCTCTGGTACTTGCTGTATTAAATGAAAGAGGCATCAAGATTCTACACTGGATCTACAAGAATGTTTGGCATTTATTTACTGATTTAGTTAAATACAGTTTATATTTAACTACAACCCAAGGATGGTTTGTGAAACGTAGATATATAGTTTGTTTGATGAAGTGCATAGTCTCATTGAACAAAAGAAAATATTTAATTTTATTCTTATTTGGAGGTATTAATTTGAGGCTGGCACTGTTAATACTAGTATCCAGTTACAACCCAGCATGATTCTTGTAAGCTAGATGAAGTCAAAAAGGGTCACGCAGAGTTGGCTTTAACATTTCATCAAATAGCCTTGCTAAAGACTATACATAGTTTAAGTCAGACAGTGACATTGGTTTGTTCTTTGTTGTTATATTGCTTTGTTGTTTGCTGTGACATAGGAAATTATTAGATACATGCTGGGAAAATAAACAATTCTCAGCCTCACACAAAGATTTGCTTCTTTTCTGTGCTGAGTGTTGGCCACTTACTATTTTCTCCCTATTTGCACCCTGTCATGTTGCACAATGATATCAACAGTGACACTGAATGCTTGAGATGCTCCTGAGAGCCAAGGGCTTTGGTAATGAAGGTCACTGAACAAGCATTTGCCTAATGCCTGCAGAGCCATTCTTGTCCCCCAGTTCTCCCTTTAGGCAGAATTCCTTAAGGTATTGAACTTTAGCCTAACCTAAATTTACCTGTAGAGTTCTGAGGTGCAGACATAACTATGGGCATGGCCATATAAGCCCCCAACAAAGACTGAAATGGCACACTATGTTCCCTCTTTTTTTAGACTGCAATCCTATATATGCTTATGTAGGAATAAGTCTGATTGAATACAGTAAGAGTTACTTTTGAGTAAACATACACAGGATCGTACGGAAAGTCTGCTATATTTTTTAAATTTCCCATTTCTCTTCTGTTGAACCAGGACAGATGTCAAAAAGAACAAAAATTAATAAATTGGCTGTATTAACTTGAACCACTGATACTGAAATTACATATTAAAGAGATTTAATGAACTTGGTCAATAGGTCTGCCTTGAAAAATTAATTCTGATTGAGACTTTACATCTTCATACTACTTCTGTTTTAATTTGGGACAGAGGAAGGAAACATAATAGCTTGCATTTTTCTTAATTAGTACATCAGGAATATTGTATATGTGATACAATGGAAACACATTGCAATTATAAAGGGAGTGATGTGTGCTGTGAGTAAAAATGGTCCACTCAGTGAGATATATACATAACATTTTCATTGACGTTCCTATAGTTCCAAAATAAACTAATTTTTTGAAGTACAGGATTGAATTAAAAACAGTCAAATTTAGAGCTTTCAGAAAATTTGTCTCTCCCTCAGTATAATAGTATGTTGTACAACTTGCATGTTGTCTGTCTCTTATACATAACAAATCTAAGTAAAATGGATTTTGATGTCAACAGCAAAACAAAAGAAAAAAAACTGTTTGATGTGAAATATTGTACAGTGTCCAGATACATAAGTCAACAACACTTCTGGGGAGAACAACGACTTTATTAAAATATTTTCTAACAAATGTCTAACCATTTAATGATTTCACCAATGAATGTCTAGACAGGATAGTATTACATTTTACCAAATGTTTTTAAAATAACTTTTGCCTGGAATAGAGATGGTTTAAATCAATTTAGCTGAATTTCAGTTCAGCTTTAGTATTCAGAATTACAAAATGCCTACATGATAATAATGCATGTTTAACTAGTTCATAATATATTTAAGAAACTATAGTTTCTGCTCACATCCTTTTTGCTCCTCTGCATTGGAATCTGCTTAACATTCTCAACAGAAGTAAGTGAACTTTAAAGGAAATCAAGTCAAGAATAGATTGCGGGCATACAATCTATGCATTTTATGATGCTCAAAAAATCTATCATATAAAGCCTGGCAAACTTCTTTTTTCTTTCACAAATCATTTTCTTTGGAGAAAATAGGATTTTGCTGTTTCTAAAGCCCATTCAAATGAGTTTTGGAATGATTTCATTCAAATTTACTTGTTTTTCTTAATACAGAGTGTGATACAGTCCTCATTAAACACTTTTGAATCCTGTTGATTTTATTGGCGCAGATTTTACCATTTTCTTAAAAACCCTCTGGCCAGATGTACAGTAATTTTATGAAGTTCATCTCCAGGATACAACTCGTAGATGCAGCCCTGTACACAATTAGGTTGCTTAAATCCCATTGACAGCTGGAATTTAAGCATTCTGTTTGTAGGATTGTGGCAAAAAATTTTTAGAAGCATAGATTTCTAAAAAGAAAATGATTGTTTTATCACATTTTGCAAACCAATTTGCTATTAGACTGAAAAGACATGTAAAATAAATATGGACTCTGTAATAAACTTTCACCAGATATTTTATAGAATATTTTGAGCTAGAGAGCTTATGAGATAAATCCTTATCAGAAAAGCAATGAGAACCACCTTTTCCCACTGCTTTCTTTTAATCTTACAGGGTTGCTTTTTAGAGCTACAAGCAATGAATTACTTATCTCAAAAAGATGATGTCATCATATTCTTCCACTTGATTGATCATCAAAATAGGACAATAATGGGTTCTGAAGTATATGTCCCATCTCCTTAGAATTTTTCATTCCTTGAGGGGATTGCCTGTCCTATAGAACTAAATTTCAAGGAAAAGATGGAGTCTAAAGTATAAATATATATGCTTATACATTAAAGAAGAAAGATGCAGATCTAAAGGGATAAAATAGTGTGATCTTGACCTCATAATCTTTTGGAAAAATAATGTAAGACTTGATTAAGAGTATATATAGCAGTTGAACATATGTTCTTAGGTTTTTAATTGATTTTCCTAAATTTTTAAAAGGAATGAACAGATTTTTACAAATTCTGAACAATTTGCTCCAATTCTTGTTATAGCACTATCAGTAAATTCTGGAAATAATTGATTTTACTGTGTCTAAATGAAATTTTTAAAAAGGTTATTTTACCATTGAACATCATTGGAGACACTACGTAATTAATGGTGCAGTCCTATGAAAAGTTACTCTCTATGAAAAGTTACTTTCAGTGGGCTTAAACTGGAGTAACTCTTCATAGAAACTCTATCAAATATCGGTTGAATAGAAATCTAGTGGTGGTTAAAAATACATCTAAAATTTCAAGAAATTATAGGTCATTTTTCTATGCTGATAATGTGTTATATAATGTAACAATATATTAGTATGTGATCTTTCTTATTTGGAAGGAAGTTCCAATAAAATAAGCATATTTATATTATAATGATGTGTGTGTAAAGTGCCATCAAGTTACAACTGACTTATGATGACCCCTGCTGGGACTTTTAAGGCAACTGAGAAGCAGAGGTAGCTTGCCAGTACCTTCCTCTGCAGAGTCTTCCTTTGTGGTCACCCATCCAAGTACTGACCCTGCTTAGCTTCCAAGATCTGACAAGATCAGGCTATACCATGCTGCTTTCCCTCAAATTACTATGATAGCAGATGCTATATATTGTGGACTGAAATAGAATTTAACTTAGGCATTTTTCATTGGATGCTGGCTTGCAATGCTAGCACTTTTCAAGCGCTTCCATAATAAAACTACATTCACTGTACACATATTATTTTGGAATGACTTACAGTGAAATCATAAACAGAATTACTCCAGATAACCCATTGAAATCAATGGGCTCAGACTGAAGTAACTCTCCTTAGTGTTTCACTGTTAGTGTCTTTAGGATGTCCCAGAATGGTCTCTAGGAGCTCATAAGACTGTTTTTGCTTCTTTTATCCCTTAGCATATTTCAGATTATATTTTTAAATTTCACCATGTTTTATTAACATATGTATTTCTCAACTTCCTTTCCCACTATCAAACAGTGGCTCAGGGTGGCTCAGTGTTGTAATATAAAGTACAAAATAATTATGGGTTCAGCTACTGAAATGGGGCAATTGAATAAAATGTAATTAAGATAATTGTAAGCATCAGGGAAGGTAATGGTGTGCAAGAGACATATCAGAGGCATTACAGGCTCCTCCCACACAATGTCACAATGACCAAAACACATTTTTCTAAAATGGATATTTTGCACACACACACACACCAAAAAAAAACACATGGCACTGGTTTCAGCACATCATCTTGTGCTTCCTAGATTATTGTAAATATAAAAGTAGCAGATAAGAGATGTGTTGCAGTTGTCTCAAGCTAGAACTAACATATTGTGAACTACTAGTGTAGACATGTTTGTAGGCACTGCTCCTCAAACTTTCTGGAACACAGTATTGCCAGCTCTGAAGGTATCTGAAGTGAGCTGTGACTCACGAAATCTCGTACCCTACCAAAACTTTAATAACACTTCTTATATTTCATTAAATTCAATCAAGATTGCTAGAACTGGAAACTACACTGTGTAAAGTTGGTATTACTATCCTTTGAGGTTTGTAAAAGCTAATATTGTGAATTGTACCAGTATTTTATATTATTTACATTTTACCAATAGCATGGCACACCTATAGAGTCCAATCCTGATAGAAGTCATAGTGAGAAGAATTAATAACATACTGTCTCATTCCCTTAATCTAGGGTACACAAATATAACATCAGAAAGCTATTCAATTAGTAATTTACTTTTAAGTAAAGGACATGACAGATTGTTAACAAGAATTTTGTAGTATTGAATATAATGATTTTATAAAGACAAAACAGGCTGTATGTGTGAAAGTCATAGCAAGATGCATGTTTCTCTGCTACTGCATACAAATATATGCAGTCATATTTTTATTACTTTGAAACATATTCATTAATACAAATATTCACAGTTAATGTCTAATTAAAATATCAATTTGATAACATTTCGTGGCAATTTTTTAAATTCAGTTTCTGTATTCAACAAATGGTGTAATTTTTCTTGCCTTTGTGTAACCTGTTACAAAAATGCTATGTGAAAGCAACAAAAATGGATTTGGGATATGAACATATATCATCATGAAATTTAGGCAAACACCAACAGCTTAGCTTGGCTGTTTCTCCATATCATGGCATATATGGTTCATGAAACTGTCAGTCTCTCCTGGATGCTTAGAATGAGAAGAATAATTCAGGGCATGAGTAGATCATTAGTTCAATGGTGGCTTCTTGAACTGGCGATGACTGCAGAGTTGGTCAAACAGAATATTATAAGTTATTATTGTGGCAGAATTTATTTTGGAAAGCAAGGTCAGCTGAAGCCATGTTTTGAAAAAGCAAAAGATGAAGTAATGATGTCTCATGGCCCTTCAGTGATCTAATGATGGCAGACAAGGTACTCTAATATTTTATTATGTAAACCTCTGAATACTCTAGTTATCAGAACTTTTTAAAATAGATTATAACCTAAAGCATCATGTTGAAAATGAAAATATCTATTGAAGGTCTAGAAAGCATTTTCCTTTTAAAATGTACTAATTTAGTTTATAGTCATACCAGATACAACAACTTTGTTTCAATCTTATGGAAGAAAGCAAGAGAAGGCATCTGACTTTTTCATAGTTGGTATAGTAGCTTTATGTCAAAATAAAATTAGTTTATGGTCATTAATATGTTCCCTTATTAAGGAAACAAGTTTATTTTACTGGAATTCCTCATACCATATACAACAGTTGAAGCCATTCTCAATTTCTCGTTGTTTCTTCTTGTTCAAGTAGAATTAAAGCTGGGTTGTCAAAATTATCTTACAGGTTTTTCTAAAATGTCTAAATGAATCAAATACTACTTTTTCCACCTAGAAATCTTGTAGCAGATCATGCAACTGTTGCAAATTCAATATCACATCAAGAGACAAGGATGCTTTGTATCTGCAGGTTCAAAACATTTCAGTCCCATTCTATTAACTCATTAGACATCTTTAATTCCTTATTTTTAGTATGCAAGTGAATTTTTAAAACGTTATAGGTTAAAATTTGTTAATAAGTTGTGATTTAATATTTTCATAGTAATGTAATAAATAATTTTTATTTTCATAGTCATATTTCTTTATTAAAAGGCATTGAAAGCATAGTCTGTGGGGTTTGCATTCAGTATGGCCAGATACTATTAACAATGATGATAGCAAATGGTAGATTGAAAATGTTACGTGTAGGGACTGTCAATGGATATTCATTTTATGCTCCATGCCAAAGGCTTCAATCTTAAACCCATGTACTAGGGCATGTTAGTTGCATCAAACTTAATGGAATTAACTTCTGAACAAATATGGTCAATCCTTGCCCTCATACTTACCTAGGTGTCAGTTCCACTAAAATAATTGCTTTATATTACAAAGCTCATTCATTATTGTCAGCTTTTAACATGAAAGGATCTATGATTTATACTATTCATACGAAGCCTTATGTGCAATACAAACACTGATTGTTTTTATTAAGACAACCCAAACTGTATATGTGAATGGGCAGTGCAATCTTGAGGGCCATCATGGTGGAAGCAGCCTGTCATTGGTGCATCTGAGGCACCTCTGGTCCATTCTCTATGGACATTCCTCAGGGGGAAATAGCACATGCACCCCTCTGTGAGTTATAGCCAGCATAGCAAACCTGACAGGGTCCATAGCTATCCTGATAGCATCAGCACCAGGCAGTGACACCAAATGACATCACTCTGAGTGGCAGACACAGGAACAACCAAGCATTGCCTGCTGATCTGGCCACTACACCTTGATGCCATTCCCCCACCCCTCCCTGGAAGATCCAGCAGGCAGAGAGGTGGAAAAAAAAACAGCAAAAACAGAGCCCCCAGTGAGACGTGGCCTGACCATTCCCCTTTCCAACCCATATCGGAAGGGCACCCATGTGGCCTACAGGACACCCCCTGGCAGGAGTTTGACCGGTAGCAGAAGTAATGCTCACACATAATTATCCCTACTGGAATCCATACATACTCTTGCCCTGAAAAAATAAAGGAAAAAAGGGGGGAAAGAAGACAGAGCTAGGTTCAAACTCACTGCCCCCACACTCAAGACCAGTATCCTAACCTCTGGACAAAGTAGGCAGATAGAAAAGAGGCATGCCAGAAGACAGGAGCACTCTACTGCAGCATTGATGCCACCATCAGTCATGAAGGGGCAGGCAGACAACTGCACAGGCAGTTGAAAGACACTGGGATGGTGTGGCCAGGACGCTTGGTTTGATCTCCACAACGGGAGGTGAAAGCGAAAGTCTTGATACTTGACATTCTGCTCCACAAATCACAAAAAGGGAAGTGGGATGGTCAAGCTAAGGGGCCACCCTGTAGATCCATTATTTGGTCCCTTCATAAGCCCTTCATGCCATGCCTATGGCAGAAGTTGTTCTAGAGCCTTTATGGGACAGCAAATCATGATGAGGTCTGGTGAACTGGAATGCCAAATCCCTCTGTCTAGAATGGTTCTTGTGACTTTGTAAGTTACTTCCAGGAGTCAAAGGGAGAAAGTCTGAGCGGTCCATAACATGCATGGAGTGCTTGCATGGAGTGGGGTGGAATTGCTGGATGGAAAGCTGCCTGAGGCAGGGTGCATCAAGAGCCGGGCTGGAACCAGTCACCAAGCAGAGTGGCAGGAACAACACTGGTCATGTGTCCACTTGCTGAATCACCACCTGCACAGATGCCAAACAGGACATGCAGTGATGGCAAACCACACAAAAGCCATGCCTGCTACAGCTATGCCTGTCAGGCCCTGTGGTTCTACCCGTATGGGAAGCTCCATTTGTGAGGCACATGCTGTAGACATCCAAATTACAGTTACTGATCCCATGTGTAAGTGCTCTACAACTGCACCCTCTGTAGCAGCTGTTGCTGCATCGGGCCCTGATCCTGCAAGGCAATAGGTGCCATGGTTGCTTGGCAAGCTGATCTGCAGAACTCAGTGGGGCAGCTACCAGGCACCCCAAGCCACAGTTGTGCTCTGTTGCCCACATGGGAGAGGGATGCCTTGGTAAAGGTGTGCTACCTTGATAAAGAGGTGTGCCAATAGTCCAATAGACTGTCAGCCATCCCTGCCCACCACCTCATAGGTAGCTCTTCAGGGTACACTTCCTGGTAGTATACCCCATCTCATGACAAGGGACACAGTGCTGGGAGAGCATGGCTTGGGTCAACCTCCTGTATGCCCACAATGCTAACTTCAGGTGTGGGAGCCAGCATTGTCAAGGCAGTGCCCCAGCTCCTGAGTGGGATGGGGGAAGGGCAGCTGCATTCCCACCTCTGCTCACCTGATAATGTGGGGTCATCCCTTTGTGACACTGCCTTGCCTTGCCAGTGTCTGGTGCTTCTCTGCTACATCTTGGAGATAAGCCAGCAGAACACCCTTTGTGCTTTCAACTACCCCTCAGGATTGCAACTTCCCCCTCAAGACTGCACTATAAAACTATAGAGGCATAACATCCAGATCCCAAGATGTCATTGTCCCACTATATACTGCATTGGTCAGGCCCCACCTGGAATATTGTGTACAGTACTGGAGGCCTCGCTTCAAAAGGCATGTGGACAAATTGGAATGGATGTAGAGGAGAGCAACCAGGATGATCAGAGGCCCAGAGACCAAGCCCTATGAGAAAAGACTGAGGGACATGGCAATGTTTAGTTTGGAGAAGAGAAGCTGAGGGGAGATATGATTACTCTCTTTAAGTTTTTAAAAGGTTACAACTTAGAGGAGGGGAGGGAAGTTTTCCTGTTGGCATATGAGGATAGAACTCAGACCAATGGGTTTAAACTACAGGAGGGAAGATACCAGCTGGACATTAGGAAACCCCTTTTCATGTTAAGACTAATTCAGCGGTGGAATTGGCTGCCTAGGGGTTGGCAGTCTTCAGGGAGCAGCTGGATGAATACTAGTCAGGGATGCTTTAAGCTGTTCCTGCATTGGGGAGGGGGTTGGACTAGAAGGTCTGTAAGGCCCCGTTCAGCTCTATGATTCGATACTGAAAGCAAATGCTGTGTATTCTCTATAGATAATTATACACAGGGCTTTTTTTGAGGGGTAACGCTCCGGAATGCCATTCTGGAAGCTCTAAAATCTGCCCACGTGATTCGTTCCTCCTTTGGCCCTGCAGGCTTTTTTCTCATTCCTCTGTATGTGTGTGTGAGAGAGAGTGAGAGAGTGAGCTGGGGTCCAGCAGGGCTCTGCAGAGGAGGGTAAGCTGCTTTGAGTTCATTTTGCTTTTTTCATTCATGAGTGAGAGAGCGAGTACAAGTAGAGCTGCTGGGGTCGGCTTTGCAGAGGAGGCTTTAGCTGCTTTGAGTTCATTCAGCTTTTTGCATTTGTGAGTGTGTGTGTGAGTGTATGTGTGAGTGTGTGTGTGTGTGTGTGTGTGTGTGTGAGAGAGAGAGAGAGAGAGAGCGAGAGAGAGAGAGAGAGAGAGAGAGAGAGAGTATAGCTGCTGGGGTTGGCTTTGCAGAGGAGGTTTAGCTGCTTTGAGTTTATTCTGCTTTCCATTTCATTCAGGGGTTTCTGTGTGTATGTGTGCTGCTTTCATTCTTTTGTTGACTGAAGTTGACATTGTTATGGTTCCCACAGCTTTTGAAAGCAGATTGGTTCTGTGTTAGTTAAATATATCAGTTATGGTTATTTGTATTAGTTAAAATATCGGTTATGGTTATTCCAGTTTTATGCTAGGAATGGATAGCTGTGTCCAAGTCACAGAAGGCTTTCATCAATATATTCATCAGCATATAGGTGTTCTTATGTCTTAATAGCTGTAACTCAAATAGTTCTCCCTACCCTCAGCTGATTAACATCACTGAAATTGCAGTGGACATATGGGTGTTAAGGGAGTTTTTATTAATATTGTTTGTATGGAACATTGGAATATTTATGAGCATTTCACAATGTCACAACAACTTAGCCACTGGTAAGGCAGAGTTGGCAGGCAACAACAAAAAAGCCATTTTAAACTAAGTATAACTCTAACACAGCTAAATTTGAGTATCTAATTTTGAATTGCTCCAGTAAAGCAAAAGCCTCCCTGAAAATTTGAAAATTCAGTATTCATTTCAGACTCTGTGGAATTTTGAGAAAGAGTTTTAGATTTCTTTTTCTATGCTGGCAGAGGGAATCTGTTAGAATTTAGATTTGTGAGATTGGTTTTGGATTTTTAGTGGATCCCTCCTTCTTGCATATTTTAAAATATGATTCCAAAGAAATGAAATGTTTGGGAAAGGGAATGGAAGATTTCACTTTTTGTAGAGGATACAGAAAGGAAAAAAAAACCCTTTCTCATAATAGTGTAATTTCCCAAGCTTACTAATATTTATCTTGTCGTAATGTATTCTGCCGGGTTCCGGGAAGTGGTGTCACTTCTGGGAGTGGTGTCATTGCACGCTCATGTGATAATAGAGAGTTCCACCACCTCTTTTCCCATAAAAAAACTCTGATTATACTAGCAATACTTTCTCCCTTGAACCATTTAACATTCACAGAGAATCTCTATTTAGATGGAGTAAATGTGAAATACAAAGCATTTATTTACTTTTTTAAAAATTAAATATATTCACTTAGATATAGAATATTCACTTAGGCACTTCACTTGAATTTTACTTTAAATCCCAGCTAAATAAAAGACCCAGTTTAACATTTTAATTTTTGAAATTGTTTATTAGCAAGTTTATTTTAGGCATTTGCACTCTTTGGAAAATAATAATCATGATTGGTTCTAATATACTTGAATGGTAAATGTTTTTCATTACACATTAATGTACAAAATCACCCCTACTCAACCCAGATAATATTCAGCTGCTGCTAACAAACTAGCAGGATCTTCCAGATGTCTTTCCCTTCCCCTGAACTATGTGTGTTTACTTATGTTAGTAGTAGGCTAATAGGAAACCTCAGGATCAAGGATGAATTAGGAGGCAAAAACAACCCTGAAAGGGACCTGCCCAAAGCCATCCTCACTAATGGGGGAAGGAGAGAGAAGGAACAGGCTTCCAGCTTGTAGTGGCTGCTCAAGCCCTTATTGCATGTGGCAGGGGCCACCAGTTTATAGCAGTGGCTGTGCCTGCCTCACATAGGGTAAGGGTTGCCAGTTCCTATCTGCCTTGTACATGGGGAGGGTCACCAGCTCATAACAGTTGTGGCTTACATCCACCTTGCCTGTGATGTGGGCCACGAGCTAGCGATGGCAGGTTTTGCCCACCTCACATGTGGCATGGACCACCAGCTCACAGTGGCAGTGCCTACCCATTTATACAGGACTGCCCTGCACAAGGTGAGTCTTATATCATTCAGGACCAGCACTAGGGTTGTCCCTCAGGCTGTCAGCCCTCTGGGACTTTTCCTGGTGGCCTTAATGGCCAATTTGCCCCAGCTCAGCAGAGTTTTCTTTTTAAAGTTGCTGATAACTATGCTACAATCTAGCAAAGTTTGCATCTACTTTTTTGCCTTGACAAATGAAATGTAAAATATAATAATGATTGAAGAATATATTATAAAGTCTCAAGACATGAAGTGATCTTCCCTTGCTCATCTAAAGCTTTTCATTATAACGCTTTAAGTAAATTGCCTTTGGTAACAGCTTTCCTGTTAACTTCAAATTGGGAGATAATATGTGTATGATGAGACAATACTTTCCATCAGATTAGTACTATTTTTCACCATGTGATTTTATCTTGAGTCTTAACATGTTTACCCATGAGGCTCAGAGTAAATTGCTGGCTATTCTGAACACTAAAATTCCCATTAGTCTAGTTTTATTGCAAGGGGCTCTTACAGTTTCTGTTTAATAGTTTATACCATGTGAACTCCTCACTAGAGATAGGCACGAAATGGGAAAAAACGAAACAAGAGTTTCGTGTTTCGTCACATTCCACTAATCATGAAACATGAGCTTCCACGAAATACTCCCATTTCATGATACGATTAGTTAGTTTTGTGAGTCGTCAGAATCCGGGGCACTTCAATGTCCCTCTTCATATCCAAAGATGCCAAACTTGCAGGGAGACTTCAGCAGGCTCTCTTCCACCCACCCTCCCAGTTTGGTCAAGATTGCAAAACGTTGACCAGAACCCACAAAGCTGGGCCCCAGAGCCAGGCAGTGGCCCTGAGACTGGGCTTGGGGGAGGGCCCCAAAGCCACCACACAGGCACCTGCCCAGTTGGGAGAGGTGCACAAAATAAAACCAAAGGAAACACCAAGAGTGCACAAAATAAAACCAAAGGAAACAACAAGAGCAGAGAGAGAATTAAGAAGAAACAAAGACAAGCAAAGAAAAAATAAGAGAGGCCTCAGTCAAGCTAGGCTGCAGAGCCAGGCAAAGGCCTGAGACTAGGGTTGGGTGGAGTGGAGGAAAAAAGGCACCCTCACCCAAAGACCTTCCCAGCAAGGACAAATGAGGAAAATAAGAAAGAGGCTTTTCAGTCTCTTTTGAAGCAGCAACAAATCCAGCCCAAAGCTCCCAATTCCACTCTCTATCACTCCAAATCCCAGCAACAGATCCTCCCCCTCTCTCTGTCTACTGGAACCAAAAGCACAAGGCAGAGAGAGGTATCTTATATAACAAACACTCACATAGAGCAGAACAGGAGGTCTGTGGTTGTCAGACAGACCTACCTGACAGGGTTTGGAGGGATGAGATTGGTGTTCCCATAGCTACAGAAGGCCCATCTCCTCAGTTGCCTAGAGGATTAACCCCCTTGCTCCTCGCTATATAGGACAGAATGGAAGCTCTCCAGTTGGCAAGGAGAGCTGCCTGTCAAGGTTATGTGGGCTAAGATTGGGGTTTCCAATGACAACAAAAGGTCCATAGACATTCCAGGCCTATGTTGCTTAGGGAATCAGTGGATCGGTGCCAGCCTGTCTGGCATCATGAATTGTTAACGAATTGAATGAATCGGGCCAAAAAGTCATGAATCTCGTGAAAACCGTGACCCACAAAATGCACTTCACGAAACATGAATTGGCCCGATTTGTAACAAAATTTGATTCGTATTTTGATTTGTGCCCATGTCTACTCCTCACATTATTAACATGATTTCTGCAGAAGTTATGGTGAAATGCAACATTTTTCAACTATGTGTCATAGGAAGAGTTATGAAAGAGAAAATTAGAATGGTTTAAATTGATTAAACGCTAATTGTTGAAATAGTTATATTTTATGTGGTCATGGAAGAAGTATTAATAAGCATGCCAATTTTCAAATCAAACAAATGTTTAATTATTTAATGTCTGCAATATCAAACCGTATCTGTATAGTTTGATATTGCAAGGAATGTACCTAAGGGGGAAATGGTTTGACTCAGGTGTCATTCTTCCTTCATCCTGAGTTTCATAATAAAACCCACTTTGTCCTTTGTAGGAATACTAATTAATTCCTCTTTGTATACCTGCCCATTTAAACTGATTTGTTTACTAAATAAAGGAAGTGGTAGCATTGCCTGTTTCTTCTAGATCCTTGAAGGGTTTCTCAGTCTCTCAACTAGGAACAAGAACAAAGCAAAGGGGAAGGCAAAGGACTGCTTCGTGTGCAAATACTGAGTTTTCTCCTTCTCTTTCTGTTCCTTTATATAAAGGTTAAGCATATATATATTCAAATATTCATGAGAACTTGTTCTTCATCTATTGGTTTAAACTGGGGGAAATCCTTAGCAAGATACCATGCTTAATGCTCAAGTGACTTACTGCATCATTTTAAGATATTGAATCTACAAATCCTTGTGCCAGTGGTTTTCTTTTAAAAAAAAAAAAGCCACTGGGCCTGTGATTTGAGTAGGGAGATCAGCACGTGGGTGGGTAGATCCCTTGCTCTTTTCCTTTTTTTGCCCCTCTCTTTAAATGTATGGGTACCTTTTTTGCTTTGCTTACCTTACACAAGCTGTTCCAGAGGCTGATTGCTGCTGCTGTTTAAGCCTGTTGTTGTATCACACACAGCTGCAAGAAGGCGTAGGAATGGAGTGTTAGATAGTTAAATCATATTTTGTGAACAAAAATGGTATGCCTTATACTCAGTATCAAGGCATCCATCATTCTGTACTCCCTTAAGACTGAGTGCACTTCAAGAACTAGGATAAATCTTCTCATTCAGAAACTACTGGATGATTTGTCAGGGGTGCTTTAATAAAGGCTATTTATTTTTTGGCTTGGAATTCTCTGGTTGGTGGCTAAAGAAGACTGTATGTTAATTTATATGGAGCATAATGAGGTTGTTGTAGCACTCTGATGTGGAAATGCTTATATATAAGACAGATACGAACACTTATTGGAAGAGAAAGCTTCTCAAAATGTTAAAGGATGGTTTTTCATAAACTAAATTCAAATCAGTGTAATAATTCTAAATTTGATAATGGTATATTACTCTCTAAACTTGAGTGATCACATTAAACTATAGAATCTGTCATTTCATGATCCCTGTTTTAGGAACATATTTATCATTTACTTCACATAAAATAACGTCTGATAGCTGCAGCAATGGCTAATTAATTTTTCACTGCAGTAGATGCTCAAAGAGATTGTGTCTTTCAGATAATTAGTAAGTGCTGTAGTCCTGCTCTACCATTACATTCAATCAGACATTTTTTCTTCACAGGGACTAAAGTTCTGCAATGAACTGTCACTACATTTATCTGGCTTAATAAAGATAGTTATATAATAGTCACTTCCCTCTAGCTGATTGAATTATTTTCTCAGGTTGCTACTGGTTTATAATGTTGTTTATAATGCTATCACTAAACTGTTTTTTCCTATATTTCATGCTTTTCTACTTGCATCTGCACTTGAGGGTTGTACAAACCAGTGCAGAGTGGTGTTTTGGACACCAGAGAGTCTAAAAGCCTTTAATAGCCATAATAATAGAGTTGGTTGAAGGATACTGGTTGCCTTGACAACTGTGCACGTGCCATACAAGATAATGTAGCTGCTCTGGAGGAAAGATCTGCACTGCATATCGATTCCAAGACTTTTCTGCCATGTTGTGTTTCACACAGCATTCTTAAATTTAGAGCAGGTAAATAACATGGCTAAAATAATAGATTCTTTTGATACATCAATGAGAATTTATGATATTATTTTCATGTGTTTGTACATTTGTCATTTTAATATAACATGAAAATGAACTGGTATATGCATTTGAATCTGCTTTATGCACTCAGAGGAGTTATTTCTTTCACACACACGCAAACCACACGCAAGAGTGGGTGGAGGGCGAGTCACTAAAAAAAAAGATTCTTTTTAAAAAAGTCCCTCCGAATTTGGCATGGAAATGGGCTGTTGTGTTAGAGAGAGAAAGAGAGTATTCAGTATTGTGCATGCAAATGAATTTGCTGGATTGCAGTTGCTGAACCTCATTGATTTATGTGAAACAGAAACTTACTTTCCCTAAAGGAAATGCTTTGCCATAGGATGGTATTATGTTGGTGTCATATGATATCACCTATGTACTGAAGGGATAGTTCCCATCTTGTACTCAGAGTTAATCAGGATATTTCATATTTTTATATCAGTGTATATTTTTGAAGAACAGAGGTCAACTAGAACTCAATGACATTCAACTATGATGAAAGAAACAACAAAGATAAATGAAAATTGTATAACACTGCTGATCACACTAGAAATAAAAAAATCTTTCATGATTTACATAATTAATTTTTCACTGCAATAGATGCTCAAAGAGATTTTATCTTTCAGATAATTAGTAAGTACTGTAGTCCTGCTCTACCATTACATTTAGTCAGACAATTTCTAAGTTGCTTTTTGACTGTTCTAAGTGGTTGCTTCAGTAATCTGTATACCACATTGTAAGGTAGTATTAGTATTTCTGAGGCTGAACAATAGAGCTTTTCCTAAGCCCACTGTGGATTCATGGCTAAGAGGAATTTTGAACCAGAAAAATGTATAGTTCATCTTTTTAATGACTAAGCTGTGCCATTGCTACTGCTAAGGCACGTAAAAGAAGACTTAGATTATACATTTATTTGTATCCCATACTTCCTCCAAGGCAGTCATAGTGACATTTATGTAGCTGGTAATTACCCTTCAAGGCAGGTTACGCTAAAAGATAGTGCTCTGCATTTTCATAAAATGGTTCACTAGAATTTGAATGTGGGCTGCCTGTACTAGAGATGGGCGCGAACCGAAATACAAATCAAAATTAAGCACGAACCAGGCCGGTTCATGGTTTGTGAATCATGGTTCATCAGATCCCATTTCTGACGAACCACCACAAACTTTTAGGCTGGTTCATTTGGTTCATTTTTTGGTTCATCACTGCAGACAGCCTGGTGCCAATCAATCAGTTTCCTAGGCAATAGGGGATGGACTTCCTGTAGACCTTCTGCTGACCCAGAAGTGAACTACTGCTGGCCCAGAAGTGACCTTCTGCTGACTCAGAATTGATGATTTTCTGGCCTGGATGTGACGTTTTCACGAACCAAATGAACTGGTTCGCGAACCAGGGGCAGGTCCATGAAAGTTCGTGGTTCGTGAAATTTGACGAACCATAAACAACATGGTTCATTTTTTTCCGGTTCATGCCCATCTCTAGCCTGTACTACATACAACATCAGCATGACTTATTTTTTAGATATATATTAACATAATTTGAAACTGTAGAGTTAGAAGGGACCTTAAGGTCACCTACAGGCAGTCCTCAGCAAAGTTACGCCAACTCTGTTTAGGATTGCACTGTTAATTCAACAAAGCAGGCTCCTCCATATCTACTTGCTATCTAGATACTTGGGTTATCTTACTAGTTATGTGAATGAAAAGTTATCAGTATAAGCCTTAAACAAGTGTGTTGAGCTTTTACTTATGTATTTATTAGATCTTTATTTCCCCAAGGAGCTTAGGACAACATTTGTGAGTCTTTCACCCTAAGTTTATTCTCAAAACAACCCTATAAGTAAACTGGGCTGAGAAATAGCTGAGTTCACCTTCGTGGCAGAGTGGGGGTTTGAACCCCCTGATCCTAGTCCAGCACTGTGACACACTAGAGGCATTATAGCCACAGCTATGGTTGCAATCATGTGCATACCTTATGCGTTCATGGTCTAGGTGAAATTTCAGTTGGAGACTTTTGGCTTCATAGTTCACTGTCTTAAACATTACATTATAACAGCAGTTACTAGAAAAAATTACTAACATCACATCATTCAGAGTCTGACTATGTATAGTTTCAGGATTACACTGAAATCATTTCTACATACTTTAATTAAATTATTTTATTAGGGCATATTTGCACACACCCCTTTGCAAGGTGCTCGTTGTGTCCATCAGATCCCTTAAAATCTCCCATCTTTCACCTGTGCCACATTTGGCATTACCAAAAGAGACATACCCATTTAACCATAGCCTTATTCATGATTTTTGTACAAAGTGACTTGTATATTTGTGGATATATATAACTTGGTTTGTGGTATATTTCTCATGCGTCCTTTAGTACTGTCTACGTTCTGAACTCCTTCTTCTGAAGCAGTAAGTACAGGAACCTCATTGGTCTATTCTTCAGTAGAAAAAGTCATTCTTGTAATTGTCCTCATATGAACAACAAAGTTCATATGTTACTATGCTGGGGAACTTATTAAAAATAAACCGAAACTAAAAATGTTAACGTATTAAATGTTGTGGGCAGCTGATTTTTTCAAAGGATTAATGCATTACTCTTACTCTGGTCACTTCAGCAAGATGCATTTCATAAAGAAGTCAAATGAGGAGCAAAAAATGCAATTTGCAAATTGGCTGTTGTGCCCATTTAACTTCCTAGACATGTGTGAAATTGATCCAGAATGTTGTTAAACAGAAATAAATAGACGTGCCTTGGATAGTTTTCAAGTTCATTTTTCACATATCTTTATGGCACTTTCTGACTCGTATCTTAAGACAAAGGTGGTGAACAGGAACATAAAAAATGGCCCTGAGAATAAAACTCTTCATTGAGGCAGTGTTATGGTCTAACAAAGTGCCTGTTTATCTCCATTGTATGCTGGGGTACATGGTTTCCCAGGGCAGCCTCCAGATGAGTAGGAAGTAGGAAGCAGGCCACTGTCCAGTTCACAGCATGCTTTGCAACACATTGCGAACCACAATGAGGGGGAATGAAAGAAACACTTGCTCTTGCCAGTTCTCTAGAGAAGACAACTGTTTACTATTACGGAGTCTATAGAATACCTCTAACATTTTTTGAACCCGTGTTTCCATAAAAGGCTAGAATGGAATTTGTTTTGTCTTCCAAAGCATCTAGTCTCTCAGTTAGTGCTTGTTGAAATATTGCATGCTAAAGACTTGCTCTTATGAAAGAAAAGATTCAGAAATTCTATAGCCACTGTTATTTTCAATAATTACCTGCAGGGTTATTTTATTTTAGTTCATGAGCTTCTAGTAATTTAGAATGCCATTTTCATATTTTCAGTGAATTCAGTTCTTCAGCTTATTATCCCTCTCTTTAAATCCCCTTGTTACCAGTCAGAAAAGCATCTACTTAATTTGCCTGCTAATCCATTGCTTCTTTATATTATAACTTTCTTTCAACTATCTGTCTTTTGATTTCATTTCTTTACTTGGGAAAAATGATTAATTCCAAGCGTTTAAAGTTGATTGGTTTGGGGAAAATATATATAAAATCTCCATCCCCCTGATTTTCAAAGACAACCCTTCTGGGTTTCAATTTCTGTCTAGTTGAAGGAACTGATTTTAATCAGAATGTGTTACCATTTAAAGTGTTTAGGATAATCAAAAACAAGCAGCTAACAGTCCTATCCCAAGACTTGCTATACTACATTTAGAATTCAATGTACCAACATCCACACTTCTTCAGTTCTACTAACAGAATATTATGACATTGTTGTATGTATTTATCTTAGTCTCCATTTATTGGAACCAGAGTAATTCAGAATGGTCATCTTGGTGGCAACACTCTCATTATCCTCCCACTGCAAAACCTTTCATAATTTAAATTTTTGACAGTTAAGCAAACGGTTAGTAAAAATGAGGTTCTTTCAGTCAAATGCATTTAGCACATCTTTCATCATGATTTTACAGGACAGCCTGATCCAGTAAAGAGCCTATAACATTACAATGATAAATAATTAAATAATAAACTAAATACTGAATAACTGGACAGAGTTTCTACACCCGTTTTTTCTCTCTGTGGCTGCAATTTGCCATTATTTTTCTAAAATGGTCCTGTTGAAGCCAATGTAATTTGTGACTTGAAGGCTTTGGCTGCATTTTCACATTCACATCCTCTTAACCTATTCGCTTAAGTGACAATTAGTGCGGATAAGTGAGTTCAGGACTGTAGCCTTTGCCTTTTCTTCTTTGAGAAGATAAACATTGCTTAATCAAATGGCACAATTTAAAAATAATCCATAAATTTTAATTTCTAATAAAACTTTCAGTGACTTTCTGGTTAGCAAAATGGTCTGTAAGGTTTTAAGGGTAGAATACAGATTATTATTGGGAAAGAGGAAAAACAGATTGAAATATTTCATTTGGAACTTACACCTTAATGAAGATTGTGAACTTTGGTATAGTTACCGTTCTACTTTTATATCAAGTTGTGTTCCTTTTTTGTTCATGGTTTCTGGTGAAACTTTCAGTTATCTGTGAAGCATTTGCCAGGTCTCCATTATTTCCATTTCTAAAGTGAAGTATTTGTCTATAACATAGTCACAATTCTTGCAAAATGCTGGAATTTAGGGAGATTCCACCCCCACAACAATGTTGAATAAGTTTTTATAAATCTACATAGTGTAAAATTACTTGTGTCACTGAAATCCTACCAAGTCTATTTAACATTATAATTAAGAGCAGTATGTTTACTAAAGCACTATATTCCAAAATACAGGTGGTATCTAATAATTGCCTCCTGTGAAAGACATTTGATTCTTCAAAACTGAATTGATTCCTACCCCATATCTTAATCTGCCTGTTCCCAGCAGGTACTCTTCCCTTTCTCATTGGAAATCAGAGAGGGACTCTACTATATCCAGAAGGCTCCACTCCCTTCAATTAGGGAAAAGGTTGCATTTTCTTAAGATAGTGTGAGGCTTTTTCTAATTAAGACCCAAGTAAAGGGGGGAGAGGAGAGGACAAGAAGGGTTGAAAGCAGGCAAGTGATGGAGGCTTTTAAAAATGCAAAGCCTTCCTCTGTGACCTGCCTTGGACAGGTGGCACAGGTGCTGAGGAGCATCCTCTCATTCTTTCTCCCACTGCTTAAGTCTAGGACCTATGCGGAGTTTTGTCACTATTGGTGCTAGAATTATCCCTTCTGGCTTTCTGTAATCTCATCAGAGGACAAGAAATGAGCAGGGAACTAGCTTTGGATAGAACTGAGTAGAGATGATTTGTGCATGATGATGGAAATAATTTCTATAGAACTAGCATTGCATACAGTACCCACGCTCATTTTTGCTTTCCCACACATAAGTGTTTTGTTCTTGTCGCCCCTTCTTACATGCCCAGAGTAAGGCCGATTGCTACCTTGGGGTCAGGAAGCAATTTTCCCCAGGCCAGTTTGGCTAGGAATCCTGACGGTGTTTTGCCATCTTCTGGACATGGAGTAAGGGTCACTGGGTATGTGTGTAGGGGGGAGGTATTTGTGAATTTCCTGCATTGTGCAGGGGAGGTGGACTATATGACTCTAGAGGTGCCGTCCAACCCTATGATTCTGTGATTCTGGTAACACTGATTTTCAGCATTTTGTAGCATATCAAGCAGTACTGATGTAAAGACAAGATTAGCTACCACTAAAGCTGATAACACGATGTTGGGTGAACTTGTAAGTGATCTTGGCCAGCTTGAATTTACTCACCTTCAAACTATGTAACCCACAGTTTGCATTGGAGAAAACTACTATTGTAATACTGGAAGAAGAAGAAAGAGGAGGAAGGATGGTATGGGAGCCAACAAAGATGTGTGGGTTTTTTTGTAAACTTTGGCTTTGGTCCCATGATGTTGATCCCATCACACTTCTCTCTGCTGCTGTCCATAGAGGCTTTCTTCTGCTGCAGGGTTTGCTTCCTTCACTGCTAGCTCTTCTGCATATGCAAGGGCTCCTTGAAAAACTTTGGTCTTGGGCATGTGGTAGAAGGTACCGTGACTGGAAATAGTATGCAGATAAATGCAAATTGGGGATTATCCTGTTTAGAATATGGATCTAACTGTCCTGGTTGTATGGCATCTTTAACATGCATATCTCTGAGGAATCATTCTCTCCCTTCTCTGTCTTTCCTCTCCTTTTTTGAAAAATAAACCCAAACAGCAAGACACCAGAAAAAATAGACTGGAATATTTCCAACTGCTGTTGAATGTTAGGGATAATTCTTACTGAATGCGGAGCATTTCCAATACTTATGAATGGGTGTGGTTTGGATGAAGACTTCATTAGTAAATTTCCAACTGCACACATGTATTAAATTCAAGCTTACGTTATTGCAGCTGATTTTCATTACTTATGATTGTTAATAAATACTGGCAAAAATCAAGTTAAAGGTAGTCTGAGACATTCAAATAGAATCAGTTTGGAACAAGTGTTCTGTAACCAAGATTTGTACTTTGTATTTTCCCCTTCACTTTGCTTCTGAGAGTTAGAGAATCTATCTAAATTGTGAAGAAAAGTTTTAAGGACCATAGTCACTTTTAGTAAATGAACACCTGTGAATTTGTCTCTGGTCAACTACGCATATTGTTGTGTTTTGCAGGCATGAAATAGATTTCTTTCATTAACATATATATACTCAAATGGCCCCATTTATTTTAGGCAGTGCAAAAGACAGCCTTCTTTTAAAGTATGATTTTAGACTATTCTGTAGATACTGCCTTGAATTGTACTGTATGCAGCTGTACAGAGTTAAAAACTAATTATTTTTACATTATTTGCAAAATAGATTTGAGTTAGTTATTTATGCATAATACCTCAGTCCTCATATCTAGTATATAAATATTACAATTATAGAAACTGGGTGCTTGGGAAGATAAGACTGTTTAGACTGATCCACACAGATGAACAGATATGTTGCACAGTGAGTACAGAATAAAAATGAATGATTTAGCAGAAGTTATTCCATACTAAATCATTTCGTAAATAAAGTACAACCCATACTAAATGTGTAAACGTATATTCTGTTGGTATTCCTTATTTTCACTTCAGATTTATCAGCCTCATCTATCCAGAAAATCATGATAATGTAAAATAAAATGCATAAAACCAAGCAGAACATAAAGAGGAAAACTTTCACAAGTCTCTTAGAGGCAGACTTCACTTAGTAAGAGTTTAGTGGGGAGATGCTTCAGTGGAGGAGTCTGTTGTTTGCATCTGTTGTCTGTTGTTTGTACCCTCAGTATAAGGGGCACAAAGTATGTTTCCCTTGCAGGCTTAAAAGAAGGAGGAGACGTGGGCAAGGCGTTCTCAGAAATATGCTGCTGTGATGTAAGGAAATGTAAGGCTTTGTATATAACTAGCAGCTCGAAGTGTTCCAGGATAATTATAATGACCCAGTGCATAAGAATTGGATCCGCATGCTCACTTGCTTTCACTAAAAGACAGGCAGCAGCATTTTACTCTAATTTTATTTTAAAGTAGTTTTCAAGAGCTGTTTCACATAGAAGGCATTGCAGTAATCAGTTTTAGAGGTTAACAAAGAATGTCTGACAGTAGCCAAATTTCTGTTCTGCAAGAAGGGGCACAGGTAAAGTTGATAAAAAGCACCCCAAGCTTCAGCTGCAACCTTAGAATATAGCAGCAAAGCTGGAAGCAGAACCCTCAAGCAGCAAACTTGCTGTAAGGACAGGCAAGCTCACCAGTTTCTGTTACCTGGATTCAGCCAGACAAAGACATATGCTGGCATACACTTTTATGCACTGCAGCCCACTCCCTCAATATGAATGCATCTAACTACGCAGGGTATAGACCTGGTTCAGAAGTCCCCAATCTTTTTGAGCCTGTGGGCACCTTTGGAATTCTGACACAGGGTGGTGGGCACAATCCAAAAATGGATGCTTCCAGAAGTAGAGCCAATCACACAATGGCTGCTGCAGGAGGAAAAGCCAACCAAAATGTCAGGGAGTTAGATTATGCATAACTCTACATTTTAGGCAGAAGATCTCTTTAACACTATACCTTTTTAAAATTAGCATACCATTCTGAAACACTTTCCTCAATACACAGTTTACCTTTTACACAGGGAAGATCCTTGAGCTCTTGTGGCAGCTGGTGTCAAGGCAACATTTTAAAAGATGTGCACCGAGTGAATGAAATCTCCATTGGTCCATCGGACACCCTAATGAGGTGAAGACACATCTAGCCCACCTCTCTTTCTAAAAGCGCTTGGGCACCACAGGTACCACGTTGGGGATCTCTGCTCTGATCTTTTGTTTCTCAGTGGCTTTAATTACCTTCTGTGGAATAGGTTACAATTTGGGTCTAAGAAAGGACAAAGCTTTTCTCTCAGTCTGGAGTTAGTGTTAACTAGGGGCTATGGGACATTGTGTTAACTAGGGCTGTGGGATAGGTTTAACTCACCCAAAGGTGTTCCTAGGGATGCCAGACCCCTGGCAGGGGCAGGGGATCTCCCACCCCACCCCACCCCACCCCGCCCCCACCCCCACTTACCTGGCCAGCAGGGGGCATGCACCTTCCGTGCATGTCCCCCTGCCGCGCTGCACGCTCCTGTGCAGAGCAGCCACCTGGATCGGGCCTGTTTTGTCCCAGATCGGGGCCACTATGGAGCATGGGAGCACTCCTGCCCTCCACTATGGCCCAAAATGCACCCATTTTGGCCCAAATTGGGCTCATTTTGGGCTCATTTTGGCACAGATCTGGCCCAATTTGGGCTGCTGTGGAGCGCTCCACAGCGCCTCAAAATGGGCCTGATTCATGTCAAAATGAGCCCAAAATGAGCCCAATTTGGGCCAAAATGGGGGCATTTTGGGCCGCTGTGGAGGGCAGGGGTGCTCCTAAGCTCTGTAGTGGCCCTGATCCGAGCCCCTGCAGAGCGTGGACGAGCTCCCAGGAGCCACGTGATGACATCACACCTGCAGGAGTGCATGCGCACCACACCCATACACACACCCCAGAGGTAAATGCCAGGAGCCAGTCTCCCACCGGGAGGTTGAGAGGGCCTGGCAACCCTAGGTGTCCCTGATACAGATTTTTTAATTTTTCTGAATGAAAGGTTGTCATCCCAATTCCTAAATGGGAAAAAAACCCACAATGTTATACTTGCATACAATTTTGATCTGGAACAAATGTGTCCATTAACTAACTTGTAGGCCCATGAGGGTGGCTTGGCCTGTGCTGGGGAAGCCATGAATCCTTGTGACAAAGTATACAGACAATTTGCAAAATCTTCCTCTCCTGGACACCACTGAAATATATAGAACTCCCCACCCCCACCTCCTTATTTCTCAACTCATCATCATAATGGTAAACATTTTAAAATAATTTTGAAGATATATTTTCTTCATCTCATACAGGGATACCTCCTGATCCGCCCCCTCTTTTTTGCCCACTAGCCTGCAGAGTTGCTGGCAGAGTAAAAAAAAATTAAATGGGGCTGTGCAAGCAGCATGACATCACATCCAGGGAATACCTGGAATATCTGGAAGTGAGATCATGTTGCTGGTGTGATGAAGAGGTGATTCTCTAGGATTTGGGCAAAGCTAGAGGTTTGCCCAAATCCTAGAGCATCACCTTGACATCACACCAACAACATGATGGCATTTCTAGTATTCACCAGAAGTGACATTGAGCCTCTGATGTGGCACCATTTCCCCACATTCTCACACTCATTCTGCTCATTTATATTGGCTGGAAACTTTAATCAAGTAGCAGGGTAAACCAATAGTCCTAGAGCTTATTCCAAAATGTGTTGGTGCACATAATCCTCTTCTTTCTTATCCTAGCTACATGTGTTAGGTTCTGACAGAAAACAAGCGGACTCACTCTTTCACTAGTCAGCTGTGCTTCAAAGTATGCTACTATCTGGCTGCACCTTAACACATCATTTTTATAGAACACGTTTAACCTCTTTTGAGTATTTATTTTCAAAACTAACTATTCACTACACTCTGCCCAGACCATAATCTCCTATCAATTAAATCATACTGGATAAGAGGGTCAACAAACCACATCAAAGGATACACAATACAGTTGCAAAATATTTACTGTTAATCATATAACGAACTCAATAAGGCAATTCTGGCTTCATAATTAAATATACTCTCTGTGCAATCCTCCACACAGTTGTCATGTTGGGGCTAGTAAATTCCTGGAGATTTGGAAGTGGAGTCTAGGGAGGGGCAGTATTTAGAGACAGTGTTAAACATCAGTGGAATATAGTGCCATTGAGTGAACCCTCCAAAACAGCTGCCAATCTCCAGACCCCACATGGAGATAGGCAACTCTCAACTCAATTACCCCTGCTGGCTTTTAGGTGCTGGGAGGCAAAGAACAGGTTTATGAGAAAATATCCCACTGTAGCTATAGTAGGAGATATGGCAAGCCTACTTATAATGATGTAATTCTGTTTGGACTGGACTACTGAGTAACAAACACTCTTAAGTAAAACTAGTAGATAACAACAAAATGGCAGATTTGGCATAAACAATTACTAAGTTAAAACTAAGTGAGGGTTTTATTTGCTTCATGTATAGTCCACTCATAGCTAACTCATGACAGTTTGCATAATTATTTTCTGTACTTGGGCTAAGAATGTAGTTCCCATGAGTGTAACAAATATAATCTGTCTGAGTTGGATCCTACAAAGTTTCCACTAGTGTAAGAGGGAACAATTGCCATTCTTATCCAATTTCTATTGTAAGTAGAGATGGGCATGATCCAACCCCCCCCCCCAATTAAGCCGTTCGTGGATCTGGGCCACTGCCGAACCCAGGCCACCGATTCTAACCGATCAAGTCTCATTTCTGATCCGGAATCGGGAAGGCCAAAGCGGGAGGGTGCCCCGCTGTTTCCAGCGATATAGGAATGGTGGTTGGTGGCAGCAGCCTCCAGGCCCAGCGGGCAGGGGGAGGCGACGATGAGCTGCCTCCCTTCAGGGAGGGAGGGGACAATCACACACACACACACTTAGAGTAGAGGGGGGGGAGTTTTTAACCCAGCAACGAGCCACCTCCCCTCAGGGAGGGGACATTCCCAGGGCTGGATCTACAGTTGCCAGCGCCCAGGGCAACCATAGTCAGGCTCTTGTGCGCGTGTGCGCGCTCCTGGGTCCCCCCCCCACCCAGGCAGCAAGCCGGCTGTCCCAGTGTACTGTGGAGCTGGTGGCAGCGCGAGTGGCTCACCTGCCCCGCAAGACAAGGGGCGGCTGGCTTGCCTGTGCGCCCCTTGTCCTGGGGAAAGACGAACAGCGCAGGTGGCCTCCCAGCCTCCTGTGCTGCCTTTTGCCTTTCCCCAGGACAAGGGCGGCTGGCTTGCCCACATGCCCCTTGTCCTGGGGAAAGATGAACAGCGTGGGTGACCTCCCAGCCTCCCGCGCTGCCTTTTGCCTTTCCCCAGGACAAGGGGCGGCTGGCTTGCCCACACGCCCCTTGTCCTGGGGAAAGACGAACGGCGCGGGCGGCCTCCCAGCCTCCCGCGCTGCCTTTTGCCTTTCCTTTGTGCCCATGGCTTCAGAACACCCCCTTCCCCCTCCCTCCCCTGGGTTGCTGCTCCGTGGTTGGAAGGAAGCCTGCTAATCAAGGAAAGCTGGGCTTCCATTCGTGTTTTGAGGGCGACAGAAGGAGGGCAAACACAGCTCATTCCCCTGGCTCCGTTGCCCCGGGAATAAATTACTGGCGCCAGAGTGTCTGCAATTCCGAACAGAAACCGATATATCCGATCAAGTCCCAAACAAGCAAGATCCCAACTGCTGGATCGGTTGCCATGGACGGAACCGATTAGCTGAGTCACAATGGCGCAAACGCCAAAATCGTTTTTTTTTTAAAAAAAAAACGTAATTCAGATCGTGCCCATGTCTAATTGTAAGCCTGTACTGAAAATAGGGTTTGGGGCCTAGGACCTAGGTGTGATTAATAGACTGCAGATACTTAGATAGGCCTTACGACAGACTAGACTAGCAGATATATACCTAGGTTTGTATTAATTCTCATGTTTAGCAAAAGCTCAGGGGGGCATGTGTTGAAATAGGCCACCATGATTAGGAGAGGTGGTATAATGCAGAATTAGGCTAGCTGAAAAGACTGGAAGAGAGAGAGGAATGCTGAAGCTAGTGCTCTTTGAAAGGCAAAGCTTTGGATCCAAGAAGATCACAGAGCTGAAATTGCTAGCTGGAGAGAATTGAACACTTCTCTCTGGGAGAAAACTAGGGAGAATTGAACACTTCTCCCTGGGAGAACAGCAGTAGCTGGGATGAACTGAAGAAGCAAGGAAGAGCAAAGAGCAGAACTTGCTCACAGCTGAATTCTTCATTGACTTCCTGAGACCAACACCCAAGTACAGAGCTGCCCCACTTTGTCTTGCCAGGAGGAAAGGGGAACTGCTCCTAGGGCAACAAACAAGCTCCAGGATTCATACAGCATCTTCATAAAAAGAGATCCTGCTGTTGCAAGGCCTTCTGGATATTTGGGACTCTGTTCCAGGCATAGCCTCTGGCCAAACCCACAGTACTGTCTGCACCCTCTACAAAGTGGATTATGAGTAGACATGGGCATGAACAGCATTACGAACGGAAAAAACCAATGAACAGGCCGCTCGGCTGCTCGCGAACAGGCTGTTTGGGAGGTGCCATTCCAGCCGAACAGGTAGTCGGTGCAAAGCCTTGTTCATTGTGCTCGGCCGCCGTTCAGGAAGCCAGATACTCAGGCGCCTTCAATCAATTGCCTCAGCAATGGAGAGGGGGAGTGCCTGAACTCTGTCTGCACTTCCTCTGTTGCCCCGGACAGCTTAGCTTGATGGGCAGGTCTTCCTTCCAAGCGTGGATCTGCAAATTGGTAACAATTGGTAATGTGGGAGCAGACACTGGTGGGGAGGGAGGAGGGGGTGTTCTGTGGCCATGGGACCTTCAATTTCATCCCTGCAAACCCTGTTAGGCAGTTCTGACTACCAACCACAGAACTCCTGCGTTTCTCAATCAGACCTCTGCTTATAAAAGGGCACTGCGCTCCCAGTTCTGGTTTCACTTTCAGCAAGCAGTGGAGTGGGAGAGAGCTGTTATAGCCTTTTGAGAGAGAGACAGGGAGAGTGCATTGGAGCTGGACTTTTTTCTGTGTGTGGTGGGTGGGATAAGGAGCTATCCCCTCTGGTTCCAGGGCTGCTGCCAGGCCCTGGGGCCAAGCTCAGTGGGCACTTCGGCTGAGGGCTCACCCTGATTATTAGTGCCTGATCTGGTCAGGTCTCTGGGAGTGCTGGGCTAGGGCTCTAGCCTCAGCCTCTGGTTCCAGGGCTGCTGCCAGGCCCTGGGGACAAGCTCAGTGGGCGCCTTGGCTGAGGGCTCACGTTATTATCAGTGCCTGATCTGGTGGTCAGGCTTGTGGGTGTGCTCCAGTTCCAGGGCTGCTGCCAGGCTCTGTGGCCAAGCTCAGTGGGCACCTTGGCTGAGGGCTCACATTATTATCAGTGCCTTATCTGGTGGGTATGCTGGGCTAGGGCTCTAGCCTCAGCCTCCGGTGGGTATGCTGGGCTAGGGCTCTAGCCTCAGCCTCTGGTTCCAGGGCTGCTGCCAGGCCCTGGGGCCAAGCTCAGTGGGCACCTCGGCTGAGGGCTCACGGTGTTCTCTCCTTTTCTGTCCTCCTTCATTCTAGTTTGGTGGCACAATGAGTCTTCCTGTTGTGGTGGGCACCACGGGTGGTTGTGGGGTGAAGCACAAATGCAGTTCTCCTGGTTTACTTGTGGAAAGCAGTACTTGGTGTGGCTCAGGGGCAGCAGAGAGTACTCCTGCTCCCCCCAATTCACCTGTGGGGGCTGTGGAGGAGGCCAAAGAGGTCTTTCCACTGGGTGGAGAGGATCTCTCTCAACATTTTGAGGAGGGGGTGGGTAATGGATCCCTGGAGGAATGGTTTGTGTTTTATGAAATATCCATCCCGTCCCCATCCCAAACTCTCAGTGGTGTCACTGCCTGCAGTCCACCCCTCACTCCATCATCTGTGGACAGCTCCGCAGCGCAGCCTGTAACCGTTCATCCTTCTTCTCCTGGGACAGTTAGTGGTCCACGTTTCAACGCCTCCATATGGAGTCACTTTTGGGCCCTTCCTAATGACCACCGTGTGGTGTGGTGCCATGCCTGTGATGTCCTGGTCTACAGGGGCAAAAATCCGAAGCACCTGTCATCGATGGCCCTGAGTCGGCACCTGAAGACGCACCACCCAAGCCTGTGGTCTCCGTCCTGGCCCAATGAAACATCCATTGGGGGGAGAAAGGGGGCGACCAGCTCTTCTGAGTGGGGATCAGTGGGAGGGTCACTGGAATCCACCCCAAGCAAGAATCTTTGCCCTGAGGGTGATGCTGGTGGGAGGGGAGTGCTCAGGCAGGCCGCGCTCGCAGCAGTTGTCACTTTGGGGTCTGGGACAGCGCTGCTTACAACAGCAAGGTTGAGGGCTCAGGAGGTGGGCCTTTGCATTTTGGCAGAGACAATTGCCCTACATGGATTGCCCATATCCATCGTGGAGTGTGTGGGGTTCCGCAGGCTACTAAAGCATCTTGTCCCTTGGTTCTCCATGCCATCACTGCGCACTGTTGCCTGTTGAGTCCTGCGGGTATCTCGAATGAGGGTTGGCACATTTGGGTCAAGTTTAGCCAGGCCCACTCCCACTGCTAACAGGCTTCTGAGACCTTGCTAGGCCTTCCTGGCACAGCCAGATCATCATGACGCCTCCTTTCTAAGAAGGCAGGAAAGTGGATGATGCTGGCGGCAGCCTCCTTTGGGCACTTGCGCAACAGCTCAGGAGCTGGTGCACATGTAGTTGAGCCACACAGTGACCCTATCCATTGCAAACGCTGTGCCCTCTGAGCAGGGGGGAATGGGTCCCTCGACTCATGTCCTTCTCACAAAGGCAGGAAGGTGGCCAATGTCAGCTGCTGCAGCTGTCCAGTTTCTGTCTCTCCCTCTCAGGAACCACTCTGACCCGTCCAAGCAATGTCTCCTGTCCCATCCATCCCCTCCTTTCCATGAAGGCAGGAAGGTGGTTGGTATCTGTTGGTGCCGCCCAAACTGTTATGAGTAGTGCCCATACTGCCTGCACAGGTGAGGTGTCTTGGAGTGGTGTGGAACTGCTCTGCCCCCCCTTATTTCTCGGTGCTGCTGGTCCCTCTTTATACCTCTCCCTCTGTGGAACCACTCTAACCCTTATGAACGACCTCTCTTGTCCTGCCCATCCCCTTCTTTCCGTGAAGGCAGGACGGCAGGTCATGTCACCTGCCGCTTCACAAGGGACTATCCAGTTACTGCTCCCTCCTTGGTCACGAGGGACAGCTCAGCTGCGATCGCACAGCCGATTGTACTGTATAGGGATACAGGTGGTTGCACTGCATGGTGGCTCCTCTGTCAACGGGACTGACTGGACTCTTTTGAGCTGGGGGGGAATGTGTCCCGCGACTCCTGTCATTTCCACAAAGGCAGGAAGGTGGGCGATGGCAGCTGCTGCCACTTCCTTATTTCTTCCTTTCCCTCTCTCGGACCACTTTGACCCCTCCCAACTACCTCTCGCTTGGGAGCTTTCCAGTTAGTGGTCCATACCTCTCCCTCTCAGGTACAGCTAAGAGTCCCTTCCCCACCACTTGCACCGCTCCATCCCCTCCTTTCTGTGATGACAGGGAGGTGGTTGATGCCAGCAGTTCCTGATTTGGGGTCTTCCAGGCCCACTCACAGGATCTTCCAGGTGCAGCTCGTTGCTGCAGCCGGAACCCCTTGGTCACTCTCTACTTAACCACCCAGCGGCCGCAGTCATCAACCACCTTGCTGCATAAGCGGATAGTTTGTCTGCCTCTGACCTGGAGGCCTGGTGGGTGGCCACATGGGGGGTGCCACTAGTGAGCAGCCAGACACCCTGCCCCCTGAGGAGAGGCAGCACACCACCACCTCCCCGCACCCGCCAGGCCCGGCGGCCGCAGTCATCAACCACCTTACTGCATAAGCGGATAGTCTGTCTGCCTCCGACCCAGAGGCCTGGCGGGCAGGCACATGGGGGTGCCACCGGTGAGTGGCCAGACCCCCCCACCCGCTGAGGGGAGGTGGCATGCCACTGCCTCCCTTCACCCACCAGGCCCAGCAGCTGCAGTCATCAACCACCTTGCTACATAAGCAGATAGTCTGGCTGCCTCTGACCCAGACGCCTGGTGGGCAGGCACATGGGCGTACCAGTGGCCAGACCCCCTGCCCCCAAGGGGAGGCAGCATTCCACCGCCTCTCCACACCCGCCAGGTCAGGTGGCTGCAGGCATCACCCACCTTGCTGCATAAGCAGATAGTCTGTCCGCCTCCAACCCGGAGGCCTGGCAGGCAGGCACATGGGGGGTGCTGCCAGTGAGTGGCCAGACCCCTTGCTCCCTGAGGGGAGGCAGCATGCCACTGCCTCCCCATGTCCGCTTGGCCAGGCGGCCGCAGGCATCACCCACCATACTGCATAAGCGGATAGTCTGTCCGCCTCCGACCCAGAGGCCTGGCAGGTGGGCACATGGGGGTGCCACCAGTGAGTGGCCAGACCCCCCACTCCCTGAGGGGAGACAGCATGCCACCACCTCCCCACACCTGCCAGGCCTGGTGGCCGCAGTCATCACCCACCTTACTGCATAAGCAGATAGTCTGTCCACCTCCGACCTGGAGGCCTGGCAGGCAGGCACATGGGGGTTGCTGCTGGCCAGTGACCAGACCCCTGCTCCCTGAGGGTAGGTGGTACATCGCCGCCTCCCCACTTGTGAAGCCTGGCGGCTGCAGTCATCAACCACTTTGCTGCGCAAGTGGATAAGTGTCCGCCCATACGTAGGCCTAGCAGGCGGGCTCATGGGGGGTGCTGCCGGCCAGCGGCCAGACCCCCCTGCCCCCAAGAGGGGAGGCAGCCCACCTTCATGTCCACCACACAGGGCCAAAGTTAACTGGACTGGAGAGGGTGGCTCCGTTTGTATTGAATGGGAGTTTCCTGGGGGAGTCAAATTTGGGAACATATAACTCCGAGATCCATACTGCAATCTTGACCAAACTTGGGTGATTGCTGGAGAGGAGCCTGCTGCACGTTCCCTGTGAATATGGGCTCTCTAAGTGCCAAGGGGTCTGCTCTGGTGCCAACGAACTCTGAACACTAAACACGTTCAGTAATCGGACATGTTTGGTTCCCGTCTGCTGTTCTTGTTAGTCGTCGAGAACAAACACCGAACAGCCTGTTCGGGTTTTTTTTTCCCCGTTTGTGCCCATGTCTAATTATGAGTAGGACTCTGCTCTGGGGTCACTGGTTAGTGAACCAGTGTTGATATCTTTGGGAATGTTTTCACAGTTGTGTTCTATTTAAATAAAATGGATTTGCGTAGAGAAATTGTAAACATTACTCTAGAAATTGAACTTGGCCCTCAGGAGAACTCCGGGGGTTACACTATTCTTATTGCATTTTCTCATTCCCAGCCATTGGAAAGCTATAGAAAAGAACAAGAGTCCAGTAGCACCTGTAAGACTAAGAAAATTTGTGGTAGGGTATGACCTTTTGTGAGCCACAGCTTACTTCTTCAGATACCCTGAAGAAATGAGCTGTGGCTCACGAAAGCTCATACCCTACCACAAATTTTGTTAATCTTATAGGTGCTACTGGACTCTTGCTCTTACTCTTCTACTGCTACAAACAGACTAACATGGCTACCCATCTTGATCTATGTCATTAGAAAGCTGTTAGAATGAAACCCATGTACAAGGGCTACATCATACCCTTTATCTTTGTATTTATTACTTGTAATCTACAATTAACTGTGATTTCTTCTTTTAGTCCTTAGGTTCTTGTTCATGCAAACTCTGTTGTTAACATTAAACTCTTATCTTGGCTATCCATCTCTAATTAATGTATTGCCTGTGGCTGCTTATCAGTGAATATTGTCTAGGTGAGAAAATAATCTCTAAGATTTAATGCCATAAAAATAGCAAAAGAAAATTCACCGTCTGGCACCTAAATCCTATAAATGGTTGTAGTTGTGGTAGTTTACCAAATGATTTGTATCTGAATCTGTTTATTTTAGGGGTAGGGGAAAGTATTTTAGCTATATCATCTAGGTTACCAGTATTGATCGATTCTGTATTGCATTTTATACACAAATTGTATTTTCTGAATTTAAACTATATATTCACATGCTCTCGTGACTCGCTATTGCTTTTGCCCTCTTCCTATTCTTCATGATCTAATTTCTTGTAAATTAATACAATTGTTTTATTCCTCAGATTTTATTACTGCTATTTTCTCAGTCCTCCTTTTTCCCAGGTTTTGTTTTGCATAACAGTATTATCTCAACTTCTTGTCTCCTTATGCAAGTTTCTTCCATATAGATCAAATTACTTTCTTTTCCCTGCTCTTTTTTGGGGAACTTCTTTGCATATTATTTATCTTTCAGGTTCCCCCCCCCCCCATCTTTTATATAAATATAGGTTTGGATGGATCCAGACTAAATTTTCCATTGGCAGAGTGGAACTTTCCTGCCTCTCCCCCGAATCTGCAGCCCACGGATCTCAGTTAGGGTTGCCAGTTCTCTGTACTCTCCTGGTGAGACTGGGAAGGCCCCAGCATTCACCTTTAGAAAGTCTTCATGTGCGCAAAGCATACATGCCCTCCTGACTTTGGTGCAATGATGTCACTCCTGGAAATGACATTGTTGCGCTGTGCCAGGAGTGTGCCCTGGAAGGCCTATTCTCATGCCTTTCCTCCCCCTCAGATGGATAAGTGGTGGCAGGGGGTGGAAGTTGAGAGCAGGGGATCCCCCACCCCCAACGGGGGACCTGAAACCCTAATCTCAATGGAATAGTAGTCCTGTGGGAGAGGGGACCCTGAATAATAGCATGATGGGGAGAGCAGCAGGAAGGGGGGATCAGAGCAAATTGCCAATTTAGTCTGGATCCAACCCATTATTTTTTTACTTCCATCTTTCATTATCACATCTTTATTTTAATTAATTTCTTCAAGTCCATCTTTCTGCTTAATTTTTTTGCTTCTGTGAAAATTTCATTTCAAATGTACAATGTACATGAATACACTCCAGGAGAACCTAGTTATTCTTTACCTATAAATGATCACATTTTACTTTTAAGATTTAAATTACAATATTTTTAATATATAAAAAAAACAGGAACTAATCTGCAACCTGCTACAAACAGCCTCAAAAGGACATATCTAGATGGTATTCTCTAGAGAATACTTTTAAATCTCTAAAATATGGCATTATTACAGTTTAAAGTACTGTTTTTTGTTTTCAAATCTCTTTACTCTTTGATTGTCTCTTATCTGTCTTCTTTTCTTTCACTTTTTTTTGGGGGGGGGGGTCTTGTTTTTTCCTCTTCACAGACATTTTCCTATTAACTATGCCTCAGATTACTTGTTTGATGCCTCTGTTCTTTTTTTCTGGCTGCTTCTTTTCTATGAAACATGTTCTCACCCTCCAGTATCTATCCTTCTCCTTCTTCATAAATGTTAAACCATTTCTTTTGAGTCCTATTTGCTATATTTCCTGGTGCTGGATTTCTAAATATTGTGTGCAGAGTTTAGTTGTTCAGGCAGTATCTTGATGCCTTTCTTCCAGTTCCAAATTACCCTCAGAGGCAAATTAAGAATATACTGAATGTTTGATGTAAACTTTAATATTGGGTACATTTAAACGGGTAAGCAATACAACTGTAGAACGTTTCTATTGTAAGCCAAAAATAAGAATTGTATTTCAACATATGGTGTTTGTCAATAGTCACTTTACAAAATTTTATAAATACAACAGATCCTTTATAAAATATAAACTCAGAATTAAAATATCAAATATGTAGATAAGCTGTCAATATCATATTGACCCATGAACAAGGAGTGGACTTAATTTTTATCTTTATCATTCTTCCTTGTTAATATTAGGACTGCACTAATTTCTGTATTAATTTTATAATTAGCTCAGTTGGTGTAGCAAAGGAAATTAGTAATTAAATACACATTTTGGCAAACATTCATGTTCCTTGTATATTGTCTTTTTCCCTTTAGTTCCTACAGCTGTTGCTTCTTTCAATGTCATTTTGCTGCTGTTTTGCACTCATGGTTTTCCATTTCATTGTCCTCAGTTTGATTAGCCTTGGTAAATCATGTGGTTTTGTTTCTGGGCATCCATGATGCCAACTAATCAGATGTAACATTGTTATGTCATGAAGAAAATCATGTGGTACTAAAAAGAACAGCTCTGAAACAATACACATATAGATGGGAAATGAGTGTCAGAAACTACAGAAAATAGAATATAAGGCAAATAGTTTGAGCTGAATTCTAAAGACATGGGACTGAAAATTGCCTCAGATTTTAAGTTAAAGCCACTACAGAGGAAAATACAGATAATGCACTTTTGTGAAAGAAAATAAGCCACTCATGCAGCTATTCTCAAATTACATTTAATTGGCTTTCACTAGGGGTGTGTATACACCAGAATTTCCAAGTTAAAAAATACACACAAAAACCACTGTTTTAAGTTGTTACCATGATTTTCTGGATGGTTACATGAATCTGGGATATTAGGCATTATGGACAGACAGTACTAGCTCCCTTGAAATTTTATTGTCATTTGGCTGAAAAACAGCCCCCTCCAGCCTCCCTGGAAAAGGCCCCCCCCCCCATTGAACATAATGGAACCTGAATAATTCTGGAATTCCAGAAAAAATGAACCTGGATTCCAAAATGTACCAGGAACCAGTAAAATCTGAATCCAAAAAATACCATTTTTTTCAGATGCACACCCCTAACCTACACATACAGATAAAATAACCGTCATTTTTTAAAACATTTAATACACATGGTATTTTAAAAGAGGGAAAATTGGCTTTCACTTGACTTTTATGGATCAGAATATGCCAGTGTTGGTTGTTTTTTAAAAACATCCTTTCTAGATTAGGCCAATGATTTATCCATTCCAGCATCCTGTTTCGCAACCACACGCCCCAGGCCAAGGTCTTCCCCTGAATTTACCCATCCAGCAATAGATATTTATTTAATGCTGTTTCTAAATTGCATATATATCAGTGCTTTAAGATAGTTAGATCAATACAAAGTAAGGTAAAATATCACAGAACAAATTTAGATTTTTGAAAAGTTTCAAAATCTATACTAATTTCTACATTCATATTAAATTAGTTCACTTCATGTAGCCAAGGAAATAACCTTTGGAAATGTTCCCTACACTCGGAAATAAATTTGCATCCACTGATGTTGACTTCATTTTTTTTTTCTAATGTATTAATATACCAGTGACATAACCTGTTGGAATAACCCAATTTGGCCTGTTGCAAAGCGGGGGAACAGTTGCTGTCCCCTGTTCTCATCACCCAGATGGTGGGAGGGCAGCCCAACTCTCCTCAGGTGCCCCTGCAGGCTCTGTCGCAGCAGCGCAAATGTGGCTGGGGCATGCCAAGATGGCCTGCTATCAGGAGGCCACTTCAGGCCAGGCAGTCTCTCTCTGCTGGGGCTGGTCGCTGCCGTTCCACCATCTATCTGCCTTCCCTTACTCGATCGTTCTTGCTCATCTACCCCCTCTTCCTTCCCTCTCCAAGAGTGTGCTGGGGCTGCAGTGGTGCTCTCTGGGAACTGAAGTCCATTAGCCCAGCATGCAAAGGCAATGAGCCTTGTGAAAACTGGATAGCTGGACTACAACCCCCATGATGCTCTGTGTGACATCCTCTTAGTAACTTCCTGG
Organism: Eublepharis macularius; assembly: GCF_028583425.1. NCBI lineage: Eukaryota > Metazoa > Chordata > Lepidosauria > Squamata > Eublepharidae > Eublepharis > Eublepharis macularius. The sequence goes on from NC_072793.1 coordinate 107,738,937, forward strand.
GAAATGTGGCCCCAATGGACAGGCCCTGGAGAGTGTGTGTGCTTCTCAGTGGGCTGATGTGAGCCCAAAATGAGTTCGATTTGGCCCGTTTGGGGCCCAAATTGGCCTGCTGTGAAGCGCAGGAATGTTCTCAGGGTGGTGCAGTGATGTCATTGCGACACCTCAGGTGTGTACCTGGAAGGCCTGTTCCCTGGTCTTTCCCTTTGCCAAGAAGGTCTCCCCCAAAATTTTAAACTGTATACAAAATCCAATAGTGTCTGCTCACTGCTAAATCACTCTTCTAACATCATATATGAATTACAGCCACTAGCAAAAACTATTTTATCTACCACAATGAATACTTTAACCAATACACAGTCTACTTAAACCAATACACAGTCAATGAATAAAGAACTACATGTGGAATTGCATATGTACAAATCAATACAGAACAATGTCTCTCTGTCTATGTCCACAAGTTGTCCGTAATATGTTCTCAACTCCAAAGAATGTTCCAACCTGATAGTCAACATTCAAGATGTAGGGGAAGGTCCTCCTTTAGGTGGGGAAGAAGTGAAGAAAGTGCTGTTGTGCTGTAGACATGTTCCAAGTTGCACTCTTTCCCCTGGAGTAACAAGGAGGACACTTTTGCTCCTAGTTCACCCATCGAGTCTCACACATCACTTAAGTATTCATATTAGTGGAAAATGGTCACATTCGTGTCCCATTTTTAATCACCTACCCAAGAATTTAAGGCCATTTATAATTCTTAAAACACAAGCCTAAAATAATCAGTTTCTTTTTAAGGCTGGGAAGCTTTTCTGAGCATCACCCTTTGGGACTAGTTTAGGATCTGAAACAAACTTCTTTTGAATGTTGGACAACTTCTTCAGGCATGTCACTCCAAGGCTTACTTGGGAACTTCACATTGCTAATGCTGAGGGATTATTCCCTCAAGAAACAGCATCAGTTTTACCAGGTTTGACATCAGTTGCCTACTTTTACTGAGTGAAAGTCCTGCTTTTCATTGAAAGAACCACTTTAGATGTAAAAACTAGAACTCAATGCAAAAAGTAGAATGTTATCTTCAGCAATAATACTTTGGATGAATAATTTGAGATCTGTGGCCTTAATTTATTAGAATGACAAAATTGAGGAATATAAACACATTCATATGTGACTGGGTACCTTTTAACATAGATAGGTTCCCCTAGCAAGGGAGAGCATGTTGCTTAACAGATGTATATTGTGATATGTTTATTCTTGTATAGTTTTCATTTTTGTAAACTGACTTCATAGTTGTTGTGGGTTTTCCGGGCTGTATTGCCGTGGTCTTGGCATTGTAGTTCCTGACGTTTCGCCAGTAGCTGTGGCTGGCATCTTCAGAGGTGTAGCACCAAAAGACAGAGGTCTGTCTTTTAGTGCTACACCTCTGAAGATGCCAGCCACAGCTGCTGGCGAAACGTCAGGAACTACAATGCCAAGACCACGGTAATACAGCCCGGAAAACCCACAACAACCATCGTTCTCCAGCCGTGAAAGCCTTCGACAATGACTTCATAGTGTTTTATTATGAGACAAGATTGAAATGTCTTAAATAAAATAGCATCATCACTGGGATTAAAAGCTCTTAGGGTTCTTGATCAATAATTTATAAGAACTAGGGTGACAGATAGATCATATAGTACTCCCCTAACTTCTGTCTTGGTTCTCCCTTTTGTAAAATGTGAAGTTGTTTACTTGTAATATTATATACATTGGACTGAAGCAGCACGTACAAATAGGACCCAATTATATTTTATTGGGGCCTAGGCCAGACTGCAGGCCTATCATCTGCTTTCTTTCTGTTATTTCAGAAATAAAAAGACTTATGAAAGTGTTTGGGGTGGCATTGTGGTTGGGAAGGGTAGGAAGGATTGGGCCCTATTCTTAAGCCAAAAGAAAAAAGAGGGAGGAAATATCTGTGTTATAATTATAAGTTGCATGGGTGTCAAATAGGTTGCCTACTTCCTAGAGAGAGAAAAAGGATTGTCCCTTTAACATAGGCTTAAATGGAATGTCATTCACCAGGTGGTGATTTATTTCCATATCCTGATGGTCTTCAGCTATTTCCACACATTAATCCTCTTTATAGAGACATTATTTCTGTTGACAATCTAATGTCGGAAACAAAACTGTCAAGAAATAGTTTCTGTACTTTTCTTGCTTTAGTACTATTGAAAGGATAGTTGTTAAGTAGGCTTGCTAGTCCTCCAATAGGGGCAGGGGATCCCCTGTCCCCAAGTACCATTACACTCCACTGCTCCAAGCAGTAACAGGGGTGGGGTGTAAGGGGAGGTTAAAAACAGTAATGTTGGTTGCCTTGCTATAGCACTTCTGGAAACAAAACTGGAAAGTGAGATAGGTTAGCTCTGGGAATTGCCAGAAACTCTGTGGATCCCATGAGATTTTACACTGGACTTCTTGCATGTGCATAGCGGCATCATATTTCAGCATGACCAAGTAACACCTTAAGATAGGTAGGTAAAAATAAATATAAATCTGCTGTTTCTGAAAAATATAATCCCCAAAGTAATATGTATATTTTCTACTTAATATCTGTGAGGAATATTGCTTCTTACAGTCAATGTTTTAATATGTTGTACATCATAATTGAATCAGCAAGTATAGAGAGAAAGTCATAACTTCTAAGAAAATGGGAGGGGCATTATTGTGTAGAGATTAGAGTGTACCACTAGGAATGGGGACACCTGTGTAAAAATCTCTGCTTACCATGAAGCTTACTGGGTGACTTTGGGTTGTTCCTTCTATCTCAGTCTAACCTATGTTGTAAAGATAAAATAAAGGTGGAAAGAACCAAGTATACCTCCCCGAACACCTTCAAGGAAGGATAGGATTAAAAAAAAACCTCCCAGTGGACTCCATGAACATGAATCTGCAGAGGGAGAGGAAAGCAGTAAATATTACCCCCCTTTTTTTTTGCTAACGGAAGTAGCCTTGTAACAATGGAAAGTATATGTAAGATCCAGCCCATGATTTGCTGACAACAAACATGCATCTTTGAGCACTAATGTAAATGTCTCTGGGAACCTTGATTGAGCAATGCCTCCAGGCATGTATAGAGACTTGAATAACATCACCCTTCATAGGCTTTCATGTTGGGAAATACCAACGTAACCCAGAGTTCATGCAGCAAATACATGGGGCACAAAAGTGTGGGGCTGCCCTACCTAACTGTAGAATTGAAGTCAATACTTCAATACAATGTGATACTTTTTTACCAATGGTACATTGCACTGCATATTTATTTTGAAGTTTAAAAATTAGTATGAAATGCTATATTTTCTTTTCATATAATAATAAATCATCCTTGCTCCAAACTTCCTATTTTTTTTAACCCAACCTTTGAGAAATTAGCAAAGCAATATCTTCACACCCCAGAGCACCCATGTGTTTTATCAAGAATGATGTCATTCCTGGTCCAACATGGGTCACACTGGAGGCCTATTGAGTAGAAATTGCCCCCCAATTTAGTATTTGGGGCCAATTTTTACTCAATTGTTTTTTGGTTCAATCCATTACTTTCACGTTGCACCAGGAATGACATCATTCCCCAGGTGGGGGTGCTCTGGAGCATGCGCATGCACACAAGGTAAATCTACCCCACATGACTCCCCCTATAACCCCCCCTCATTCCCCACTTTTGCACCCCAGGGACATGGCAACCCTATCTGTTTCACTGAAATGTAGCTGTACATGTGTTATTAATTTAGTCTTTATTACTAATTCATCAGCGCATAATTTTAATAAATAATACTGTGCATCAGCATATATAGCATTCAAGCCCAAGCACTTCAGTCTACGAGTCTGAAATCCAAGTAAGGTTACCTGAGTTGTAGAAGAAGCTAAAAAAAAAAATCTTATATTTTATATCCTTGGAAAATCTCACAAGATGACAATGGCTCAGAATCCCACACAGGTTTGCATTTTTGTGTGTGTGTTACAACAGATTGGAAACATTTAAAGGAATTTTACAGTATACAGTTGAGAAGGTATTGTAGAGTCATCAAATGTTTCCTCTAATGCAGTACCTGAAATGAACCTCAGAAAATGCCAACCCAGTTTTCTTTTAAAATCTTCAGTAAGTAGATTCATATTTTTTCAATGTTTTACTTGTAGATTATCTTAACAGGCAAATGTACTAAAGAATCTTACCTTTTTAGAGAAAAAAGTCCATCTGAAATTAGTCCACCTTGGACTACTGAGCTACAGGGAATATTTTTTATAAATGCTAAGATCACAAAATCCATGAGCAGCCAAGGCAACATTTCCTACAAACATCCTTGAATTGAGATCTTTTCTGTATTTGTAGTTTCTATTTATGAGGACATAGAGCAAATATGGTTCTTACTGTCATAAGCAGTCAGCGGCAGGGGCTGCTATACTGCCTCACCAGCTATGTCCTTATTCAAGTTAGAACAACATGGGTGGTGGTGATGTTAAATTGATGTGTCTGATCATGAGTTGGTGGGTCAGCGCAAGTTTACCTGGGAAGTGTAGGAGACTCCTTCCCTTCTCTGTGAGAGCTACCTGCCAGCTTCAGGCTCCCCTCACTTGCTGAAGAGATGGAGGAAGCTAGCAGCAGCATACTTTGTCCAGGCACAAGCCTGCTGGATGCGAGCACCATCAAAGACTAATCGGGGTGGGCAGCTGCCACTCTCTCCCTGGGTGCCCTGCATCTAGCGGGATGCCTGCGCGCCCCTGGGGAGCTGCTCCAGAGACAGCTGCTGTATCAGCAAAGTGAGGGCATGTCAGAACAGCAGCAGCAGCAGCAGATCCTTCGGCAGATCCAGCGGGCTTGTGCCTGGACAATGTTAAATGTTACAAATAGTAACCTCTTTTCTAGTCTATATATGGTGGATAACTTTATTCTTGGAAGTAGCTTTCAGGTGGAACTTTACTCCATCAAGGAAGGAATCATTGCCTTAATTGCCATTTAATCAGAGAGTCTAATTAAATCTTAGCATGAAAGGTTTCCATGGGAGAGAATCTACATATGGTTAATTACAGCTGGAATAGCTATTATAGACAATCACATTGCCCCTCATTGGGAAAACATGAAAAGTTCATAAAAATAAAGGATGCTTTAAACATCTTTAGTTTCTTCAAAGTTTGGGAATTTCTTAATATTATCCTTAGTCTGAACATCACATTCCTAGATGGCTTTGCATACAGTTAAAACTAAATGATGCATTGAAAATAAAGCTGGTAAAGTAACTTAAGTTATATTTCACCAGATTGTATTTTTATCATTTTAATAAATTAGCAGTATATTCTTAAGAAGAATTACACCCTTCTAATCCCATTTATTTCAATGGGCTTAAAAGGATGTATCTCTGTTTAGGATTACACTGTAAGAGAGCAATCGTAAACAGGTATACTTAGAATCCTACTCAAGTCTGTTCAATGGGACTTGCTCCAAGACTCTAAGGATTGCACTGTAATAAACCACATGGCATGACATGAATCTTTTTGCAAATTATGCTTCGTATTGGATTTGCAGTAGAATCATTGTGTAACTACTAAGATAATAAAACTAGAACAACTGGAGAAATATAACATCATAAGACACAAGATGCAAGGAATCTTGTCACACATTTCTTTGCTAATGTATTCATATTCTAAAATCACAGAACTTTAGAGCAAGAAGTAACCTGAAACTTACCTCATTCCCATTGTATGGTAAATCTTTTGTACCCAGGGAATAATGTCTAAAAGATTGTTTTCCATTATAGAAATTATATTTCATGTCACGTCAATTTAGGCATCCAGGAGGTGTTGTGTTTGTAAACTAAAACTGGGAAGAGGATGAAAAAGGAAGGAGGATGCACTATACCAGAAATATATGGATGAAGAATAAAATTTAGCAAGACCTACAAACAATTGACTTCCTTTTGTCAATCAAAAAGAAGTCTTGACTAGAGATGGGCATGATCCGCATTACGATCGAAAAAACCCCACAATAATGGCGATCTCGCAATTGTGAACCGGCGGATTGTGATTGGCCATGGCCAACAATCCAGCAATCGGGAGGGGCCTGGATTGGGACGATCGGGCTCGGATCAGGGATCCAGACACTCAGGTGCCAGCAATCTATTCCTCTGGCAACGGAGCCGGAGGAATGCCTGAGCTGTGTTTGCCCTCCTTCTGTTGCCCTGGAAACCCAAATGGAAGCCCAGCTTGCCTTGATAAGCAGGGCTTCCTTCCAACCACGAAGCAGCAAAGCAGTCACAAGTTGGGAGAAGACACCCAGGGGAGGGAGGGGGAAGGGGTGTCCTGTAGCCATGGGCACTCCAATCTCATCCCTGCAAACCCTGATAGGCAGCTCTGACGGCCAAACACAGACCTCCTGTGTTGCTGAATGGGACCCATACCATGGGATCCCAGGCTGGGTTTCACTTTCAGCGAGCAGTGGAGTGGGACAGAGCTCTTGCTTGCTACTTGTCAGCCTTTGGAGGGAGAGAGAGAGACTGAGAGAGTCGGCCGCCGCCACCACCCACCTTCCCACATAGCTGGGAGTAGCAGCACGCCCCGCTTTGGCATCCACGATCCACGATCCACGATCCATGGCTCGGGAACGGGAGATGATCGGTGCAGATCGTTAATTCAGGATCGTCGCCGGCACCGATCCACGATCAGCTGGATCGTTTATTTTTTTTTTATCGTGCCCATCTCTAGTCTTGACTATGGATGTGCATAACAAAAAAAATGAGCTGGAATTACACATAGAACTTGCTGGTTCAGCTTGTTAAAGCAGCTTCCAGAATGCTGAACCAAATCAAAGAAACTAAATTATAATGAGTCTCTTCCGCTAAAAAATTTGTGTGTTTCATTTCATTTTATACCTTCCAGCAGCAGGCAGGCACTGGGCTTGCTTGTTTTCCTGAACAGTGTCAATGACATCCCAAGTTATTAATTAACTTTGTTAGTTGAGGGGGAGGATGAGACCAATGTGCATGGCATATCTCCCCACTTGCACCCTATAGCTATTTGGGAAATGAGTCTTCCTTCCTACCAATTCAGTTCTTACAAGTGGAGACCCCTCCCCTCCTATTAGCTTTGGAAATATTTGGAAGGGAGACTTCAATTATAGGATGCAATTCAAAAACACTTCACCAGGAGTAAGCACTATTGAATAACATGGGGCTTGCATCTGAGTAGACCTGCTGAGTGCATCTTGGTTTGTTTTGCATTCCTACCCAGGCACTTATCTCCCCCATCCCTACCCCCAATCAGGGCACTTGGAAACACTGTGAAGAAAAGTGCTGTGGGGGAGTCTGTTCAATCAATGAAACTTGATAAAAGGCCTGAAAGACTTCAATCATATGCTGCAATTCTAAAGAGACTTCCTTGGGAGTAAGCTCTATTGAATAACATGGGACTTACATCTGAGTAGACCTGTTTAGAATTGTTTCCATAGTCTTTCAAGTCTCTCTCTTTTTTTAGTCAGTTGGCAAACGCGTAACTCCTCTCTTTCAAAAACAATCCTACCTGCCCCCACAGCAAAGAGAAAACTAGGGCGGGAGGAGGAATTCAGACAATCAGCCTGTCTGCCTGCCTTTGGGCAATGGAGAAGACTGGCAGTGAGAGCACCCTGTTTTGCAGCAGAATGCTGAACATCAAAAGATGAGATTTGAATTTGCCCCTTGTTGTGGGAGCAAAGCACAAGGAAACATGAAAAAAACAGGAAATGGCAGGCAACAGCAGAATGCAAAGGTAATAAATTCTTGGAACTATAGAAAAAGAAAAAAGTAAACATGAAGCAGGCTTTGGTAATGAGAGATTCTGTTATAGAAACTGCACTGGTGGAGCACTGTCCTACTTGGGAAGGCCCTGCTACTCCACCCATCAACACTTGCCTTCTACGAGGTAAGAAGATACAATAGCTGGCATATCTTTAGGCAACTTCCAGACTAGAGGAAGCAGTTAAAGATCACAGAGGCCAATTAAGAGATCTAACAGATTTTGAAAAGATAACCATTCAGTGGAAAGACCACATGATGGGGCAAACTTATAAACTTCTACTTCAATATGACACAGAAACAGAACAAGTTAAAATGTGTATGTCAAAATGGATTCAGAAATTTATGGATGAGGGGTATAAAATTTATTGCAAACCAAACATTAAGAGAAAACTGGTGCAAGATGTTCTATTGGTGGTATATAACTCCAAAAGATTTATTTATTTATTATATTTTTAACCCATCTTCCCCACAAGTGGGCTCAGGGCGAGGTACAACATTGATTAAAATACAACATAAAAACAATAATCACAGCATAAAAATAGCAATCAATAAAACCATTCCAAGACTGGGCAGTCCTGCACTCCTGCCCATCAGCATACAAAAAGGGGAGGTAGTAGTGGACAGATAGATTACTGTACCCCTTTTTGAGGCAGCCAGCAGTGGACCCTCCATAACCTCTCATAGAAGGAGACCGGTGGAAGGCTCAGCACTGATGGACTAAAATTAGCCTCCACTGTATGCCTGGCAGAACATCTCTGTGTTACAGGCCTGCCTAAATGATACAAGATCACAGCAGGCCCGAGTGTCCTCAGACAGAGAGTTCCACCAGGTTGGGGCCAGGACCAAAAAGGCCCTGGCCCTGGTAGAGGCCAGCTGAGCCTCCCTACGGCCAGGGACCACCAGTAGATGTTTTCTGGTTGAACAAAGCACTCTTTGGGGCACATATGGGGAGAGAGAGTCCCTTAGGTATGCTGGTACCAGTCCGTTTAAGGCTTTATAGGTCAGAACCAACACTTTGAACTGGATCCGGAATTCTACTGGGAGCCAGTGAAGCTGCTGCAAGATAGGTGTAATGTGTGTCCTACACGAAGCTCCAGTTAGGACACATGAAGCAGCATTCTGGACCAGTTGAAATCTCCAAATCAAGCCCAAGAGCAGCCCTGCATAAAGTGACTTACAGTAGTCCAACCTGGAGGTAACCATTGCCTGGATCACTGTCATTAGGTCCTGGGCTGAGAGGTAGGGCACCAGTTGCCAGGTCTGCCAAAGGTGGAAAAAGGCCACCCGAGCCACAGCCGCGATCTGGCCCTCCATAGACGAGGAGTCCAGAATCATGCCCAAACTCCTAACCGATGATATGGGCACAAGTGGAACCCCCCCCCAAAGGTCGGGAGAAGGATCCCCACCTTCAACAGCCCACGGCCCAGGTACAGGATCTCCATCTTCACGGGATTCAACTTCAGCCTGCTCTATTCTACCCACCCAGAAACAGCCTCCGGAGCTCTTAACAGTGTGTCGGGGCAGAGTCAGGTCAGCCGCCCATCAACAGATACAACTGGGTGTCATCTGCATATTGATGACAACCCAGTCTGAAACTGCACCAACCAGGCGAGGGGGCACATATAAAGATTGAACAACAGGGGAGAGAGTATTGCCCTCTGTGGGATGCTGCACTCCAAGGATGGTGTGCGGACAGTTTCTCCCCCAGTGCCACCCTATGTCCCCAGCCATGGAGAAAAGAGACAAGCCACTGCAAGGCCGTCCCTCAGATCCCCACATCGGCGAGGTGGTGGGCCAATAACTCATGGTCGACCATGTTGAACGCTGCTGAAAGATCTAACAAGATGAGCAGTGCTGACCCGCCCCAATCCAGATGCCTATAGAGATTGTCTGCGAGGGCAACCAACACTGTCTCTGTCCCATGACCTGAATGGAACCCGGACTGGTATGGGTCCAGGACAGAGGTCTCTTCCAGGAACACCTGTAGCTGATCCACCACCGCCCACTCAATCACCTTTCCCAGGAACGGGAGGTTCAATACTGGGCGGTAACTGGACGGGTCGGTGGGGTCCAAAGATGTTTTTTTCAAAAGAGGCCTCACCACAGCTTCCTTTAGCACCCTGGAAAAAGCCCCGGAGCTCAATGATGTATTAATAATGACTTCCAATTGGGCCCCCAACCCATCAGCACCAGTTTTCACCAGCCACGAGGGGCAGGGGTCCAAGGGGCACGATGTGGGCCTCACCAGTTGCAGGATCCTGTCCATCTCCTCCCAGGATACCAGGCCAAAGTGATCCAGAAATGGCCCAGAAGATGGCCAAGGGCCTCCAGTTCCCTTACTGTATCAATCGTGGCTGGCAGATCGCGACGAAGGGATGAGATTTTATCTGCAAAAAAGCTCCCAAAAGCCTCACAGCTAATAGCCAAATTTCCAATTTGACGGTCTCCCTGTGATTGGGAGACCAAGAACTGAACTACCGGAAACAATTTTGCCGGGTGTGAGCTTGCAGATGCTATGGAGGCGGTAAAGTATTCCTTCTTTGTCGCCTTCACCACCACCTCATAGGCTTTCAAAAACGCTCTATAAGATGTTCTCACCTCTTCTCCCCGATTCCACCGCCATACTCGCTCTAGCCATCTCAGTTCCCGCTTCATCAGACATAGCTCCTCTGTACACCAGGGAGCCAGTCTGATGCGGGGATGGAGAGGGCAATGGGGAGCGATTTCATCGATGGCTTTCGAGAAACGGTCATGCCAGCCCCCCACCAGCTCATGCAATGAACTGCCAGGGGGCATTGGATCCCGGAGAACATTCTGGAAGCCATTTGGATCTGTAAGACCTCAACCACCTTCCTGCCTTCACGGAAAGGACACATGACTGGTCATGGGTCCCATTCCCCCCATGCATAGAGAGGACAGCAGGTACACATGGATAGGGGTGCACCGTGCAGCTCAAACCTGTCAAGCTCAGCAAAAGCTTCTGAGCTGCCCCTCAGGGTCCAAAGCGGTGGCAGCAGACATCACCCAACTTCCTGCCTTCGTGGAAAGGGTGGGAGGGACCCATTTCCCCCTGCTCAGTGGGGACACCAGGTGCTATGGAGGGCGGGGTACCATACAGTGCCACTCTCACATCGGCAGCAGCAGCAGAGCTGTTCTGGTGCCCCAAAGCGGCATCAGCTGGCAGCACCACACCTTCCTGCCTTCGTGGAAAGGATGGGATGGGAAAGACAGGACAAGTTGGGAGGTATCTGAGCAGATCCCAAGAGGGAGAGGTGTGAAGAGGGAACGTGTCGCGCACAGGGCTGGGCACAGCAGGCAGGAGGCTCACTGGTACTGCAGGGCTGAACACAGCAGGCAGGAGTTCAGTATTACAGAAGACAGCAAACCAGGGTCCAGGAGTCAGGCCAGGTGTCAGGGTCAGGCTATCAGTCAGAGAGAGGGGGGCAGGCAGAAGAGTAGTCAGTAGGCAGGCCAAGGTCAAAGTCCAAGCAAGCAGTAGAGCAGGGTACACGAATGTCCAGGTAGCAGGGAGTGGCGAGCTGAGTTGCCTCCACGCTTGGTTTCCTCAGCGTCTTCCTTTATTGCTGTCCTAATGAGGGACAGCTGTTGCCTCTCCCTCGAACAGCTCAGCTCGGCGTTGTGCTTGCAGACGGCCACTCCTACGCCTCTCCAGGAGCGCTGCCTTATCTCTAAGTTTCCTCCTTTCAGCTGGCCCCGAGGCTCGGATTTCGCTCTTGCCCTGGGGGAGTCTTTGTCTCTTACAGCCTCTGTGGAGGTTTCTGGCTGTTCCTCGTCCCTGACAGTCTCTGCAGAAGCTCCAGGCTGTTCTTGCTGAATTCCCTCTGGAGCAGCAGCAGTGGTTTCTGACTGCTCCTCCTCTCCCATAACTTCTGCAGGGGCTTCCGACTCTAGAGGAGATCCTGCTGGCCCTTCCTGCTCATCTTCTGAGGAGGACTCTGAGGAGGACTCTGAGGCCCTAGGTAAGGTGGCTAGTCGGGGCTGGGGCTGACTCATGACAGAACGGGAACTTGTCTGGGAGAAGAGGGCAAAGGGTCACCAGCCATGGAAGCAGCCCCGAGAACTGAGGGAGGCTTGAGCCTGCTGTGGACGAGCTGGGCCGGCTACAACCCCAGGGTGGCTCAGAGCCCGGGTAGGTCCAGGTCCATGGGAGGGTGCCCCAGTAGGTTGAGGTTCACCTTGATGAACGTCAACATGTCCACCAGGTCCGGGTGCAGATGTGCGCGGCGGGGACGGAGGAGGTCTTCCAGGTGGGAGAACACCCGCTCGCTCTGCACGCTGATGGGAGGGCAGGACAGGATTTTGTTGCCACGATGGACAGGTCCGGCCACGGTCTGATTTCCTCACCCAATACTGCAACAGTTTGGCATGGGGGGGCTCGGTGGGCTCAGAAAGGTACTCGCGCACCATGACCTCTGCCGAGTTCTCCACTGAGAGGGACGCGCCCGCCGTGCAGTGGCCAACCACACAGCCCACCAAAGAGGTCCAAAGATCGAATGTGTCCATTGGGGTGGCTCTTCCCTGGCGTGGCTCTCTTCCCACCTCCTCCCCCTCTCCCTCCCCCTCCACTGCCTGCCCCTTGCCGCTGCCCGGTTCCTTTTCTCCTGCCCTCTGTCTCTGGAAACGGAGCACCGCTCTGCAGAGCTCCTTTTTCCAGTGCTGCATCTGACCCACCTGTGTGGCGATGCTGCCCTTGATGCGGGGGTCACAGAGGGAGGCCAGTTGGTACGGTGCCTCACAGCATAGAGGATGCAGGGGTTCAGCGACGCAGGCCTGGATCCTCCGGACAAATTCCTGGACCCTGGGGAGCAGCTCTTGCCCTTGCTGGAGCTCCTGGGCCAGAAACTGGTCTAGGCCGTGGATCAGAGGGAGGACCTGACCCAGGTTGGCCTGGTAGGAGCACAAGAGCTCAGTGGCATCCTTGAAGGGTTTCAGGATCCGGGACATCTGGGCGAGGACTTTCCAATCCATGGAGCTGAGGCTCAACTCCTCTCCCCTCCTCAGCACATCCGAAGAAGACAGGATATCTTGCAATGTGCCCTTCTGCTCCACCAGACGACATATCATGTCGTAGGTGGAGTTCCAGTGGATGGGCAGGTCCTGGAAGAGTTGGTGCTCGGGGTCCCCTGCCTCCCCCTGCCTCTGGATCAGCTCACGGGAAGAGTTTATGCTGCGGGAGAAGTGGGAAGTGATGCGACGGCAGCTGTCCAGCAGATTGTGCGTCCACAAGGTTCCCTCGTCAGCAGCAGCCCTGGAACCAGAGAAGATAGATCCCTATCCCCCAAAGCCAAGATGAATTAGTCTCTCTCCCCAAAGGCTAGCAAGTGGCAAGCAAGAGCTCTGTCCCACTCCACTGCTCGCTGAAAGTGAAACCCAGCCTGGGAGCCCATGGCTATTTATAAGCATAGGTCCCATTGAGCAAATCAGGAGGTCTGTGTTTGGCTGTCAGAGCTGCCTATCAGGGTTTGCAGGGATGAGATTGGAGTGCCCGTGGCTACAGGACACCCCCTTCCCCCTCCCTCCCCTGGGTGTCTTCTCCCAACTTGTAACCACTTTGCAGCTCTGTGGTTGGAAGGAAGACCTGCCGATCAAGGTAAGCTGGGCTTCCATTTGGGTTTCCAGGGCGACAGAAGGAGCGCAGACAGATTTCAGGCATTCCCCTGGCTCCGTTGCCAGGGGAATTGATTGCTGGCGCCTGAGTGTCTGCCTTCCCGAACCGTGGCTGAATGCACCAAACCAGGCTTTTGCCGACCGCTGTTTCTTTGGCCGTGGCCGATCGCGAACCGCTGGATCGCGATCACGCCATTGCCATTTTCGTGGGTTTTTGAAGTTCGTAATGCGGTTCCTGCCCATCTCTACTCTAGATAATCTGTGTAAAGAGTATCCTAATCTTCCTTTAGTGTAACGGGTATTTCTATTTTTCCTTTTTTTTCTGTATCACCTTTGTTGTTTAGAATTTTTTTAAAAAAAATTAAAAAGAAATTGTGTACTGATGCAATTGTAAAAAAAAACCCACTCACCTTCTACAGATCCCTTGTGTGTGTGTGTGTGTGTTATTGTGCTTGAGGAAAAACTCAGTGGATCAATGGTTTAGCTTAGGAGGGGGACTAATAGCTGATGCTGTTTTTTGTTAAGCAGATAAACAGCTTCCCCAGAGGATTGCTTCCTACCCCCCCCCCATAAAGAATAGCATGTGTCTGCACATGGGTAGCCAATGTGCATGCAACAGACTGGGGGGGGAAATGGATCAGTTCCGCCTCAGCACCTGCCCAGCTAGAACAAAGTAGCAATGGAAGAGAATAGTTCTGAAACCCCTAGAACTGAAACTGAAATGGAAACTTCTTTGGTGCACACCTCTAGTCTTGACTACACATAGTTAATTTCCATATGCAATGCATAGAAAATAGGAAGGCCTGTTATGGACCACTTTGGCAAATCAAAGTAATTTAACACATGAAATACTACTGAAAGTTATTTTTGCTGAACAGTTTTTCAAATGCATCCTAAGCACAAAATGGAGGGCATCCATCATCATATCTTCCAAGCATATTGGAAATCAACTTAAGTTGGGTCTATACAAAGTATAAAGAAGGCTAGCTATTAGTAGTTGTTGTACACATTGACACTGAGAGATCTCTGTCATTCGGTGTTACACCTCTGAAGATGCCAGTCACAGCTGCTTGTGAAACGTCAGGAACTACAATGCCAAGACCACGGCTATACAGCCCGGAAAACCCACAACAACCATCGTTCTCCGGCCGTGAAAGCCTTCGACAATATAAGGCTGTATAAGCTGTTTCCCACTGCAGCTTAGGTTTTCAATAAAAGAAACATATTTCATAGGCTAATTTATGATGCTAATTAGTTTATTCATAATTACGTTCCATAACAACCAAAGGCATCTATCTTTCTCCAGAGAGAGAGAAAAATAACCCCTTTTGAAAAACACATTCAGTAATTTGCTGTGTGCATTTCTAGAGTGCCAGAAATGAGGTCACAGAAAGGAGAATAAAAGAGATTAAGAAAATAATTATGCAAGTATCTACTCCAGTTCTGCTAAAACTGGCAATTTTTTGAAATGCGTGGAATATATACATTAAAATATACGTTTGACGTTTCTGAGAAGATAACTTTATTCTGTAATGTCACTTCCTTTTAAATGTATACATGCTAAGAAAAAAGGAGACATTCTTTATTCTAAAATATCAGTGAGCATCATTTAGGCTTAACTGTTCCATCAAAATCCATGAGTCTTACCTTTTGGTTGATTGTGCCCTGTAGCTTTTCCCTTTATGTAGCACAAGGAAATAGGAATAAATACTTTCTAGAGTAGGTAAAGGTAGTCCCCTGTGCAAGCACCGCGTCATTACTGACCCATGGAGGGACGTCACATCACGACGTTTTCTTGGCAGACTTTTTATGGGATGGTTTGCCATTGCCTTCCCCAGTCATCTACGCTTTACCCCCAGGAAACTGGGTACTCATTTTACCAACCTTGGAAGGATGGAAGGCTGAGTCAACTTTGAGCCTATTCAATGAAAAAATCCCCCACTAGCAAAAAATGAGTATTTAACACAAAAAACTTGGCCCACTTGAGTATGTTGTTAACATCTGAGATCCCTGAAAGAAGGATTTACGATTATATGCACTGCCTTTTGATATGTTGCTCCTGCTTCTTCAGATATCAAAGGGTATCTGGCACTTGTGAACATACAGCTCTGCTTTTGACTCACTTTGGGATCAGCCTGGTGAAATGTATCTTGATCTACTTGGGAGTCCGAACGCTTTAGTACATGGCTTGTTCTGTTGCAGTGGAATTGGTACTCATTTTACCGAGCTCGGAATGATGGAAGGCTGAGTCAACATTGAGCTGGCTATCTGAACCCGGCTTCTGCCAGGATCGAACTCAGGTCATGAGCAGAGCTTGGGCTGTAGTACTGCAGCTTACCACTCTGCACCACAGGGCTTGTCATACTTTCTATCCAACTATTATTTTTCTCTAAAGGATGGTACTAGATTTCACTAAGCTGATTTCATTGAATATTTGTGTTTTTCAATCAAGGTACCCGTCTATGCAAATTTCCAACCATAGTAATATGGAAGCCACTCCTTTTGAAAATCTGTGCTACAAATATACAAACATATTGGTAGACCAAAAAACCACCAAAACAAACAGAAAACAAAACAGCATAAGTAAATCCTACTAGAGCTGAAGGTGAGGAAAGGAATATCATCATCCTTTGGTTCATTCTCAGGTCTACTTTTTCTTAATTACCATTCACCTCAACACAATATTTCAGAGAGGATGTTCAGTAAAACCATCTTACAAAATGGAGGGTTGTTTTGCATCCACTGAGTTTCTAGTTGGGAATAATATCTCAAAAACATCAAGCAGTCTCAGGATGAGACGAGAACAGGGTATATGCCTCTTTTTTTGGAGAAGTCTGTGGTAACATTTTATTTGAAAGATTGAACGATAATGCTGACAAGGTTCTGCAGTTGATTTGTGTGGTTACCTACTAATAATTAACAGTATTCATAACACGTTTATTTATGTTGTTTATAGTTGGCCTTTTTCACTGAGACTCAAAGCTGCTTACACAATAAATATAATCAATAGGATGAGGCATCTAATAAAAACCTACTGCTTTGCTAAGGCATTTGTCTAGAGAGATATAGAGCAGGGTGTCATCCATATATTGATGACATCTAATTCTAAAACTGCAGCTGATTTCTCCTAAAGGCTTTCTGTAGAGTTTGAATAACATGGGGGGAAAGATTGTGCCTTGTGGAACCCCATAACACAGCTCCCACACTAAAGATAACCAGTCTCCCATGGCAACCTTTTGCCACTGTTCCATAAGGAACGATTTAAACTAATTCAAGGCATATCCCCTGTTACCTACTTTTACCTCCAAATACCTCAACAGGATGGCATGACCTGCTGTATTGTTAGCAGTCAGACCTTTCCCCATACTGCAAGGGCAGTTTATGGATATGAAATATCATGAACACCTTGCCATAAGTCTTAGGAACTGCCTGGCTCCAGGCAGAGAGGATGCCAGCAGGCCTGGAGACTGGAAAGTTACCAAGTAGACATGGGCACGAACCAAAAAAACCCCAAACCACTTGATTCGTGGTTCGTTGCTATTCCACAAACCAGGAACCACGAACTTCCATGAACTTTTACCAGTTCACAAATTGGTTTGTTGTTCATAGTTCGTGGAATTCAAACACCCGGCGCTGATGTGGGGTGTTTGAAACTGACAGTCCCCTTCTGTTGCCCCGAAGAAGCAGGAGAAGTCTGTCAGTTTCAAAACACCCCGTGCAGGCTTCATCTAATCAGGTGAAGCCTGCCAGGGGCATGTGAAACTGACAGCCCTGTTCTCTTGTCCCCCGTGTGGCAGGAGATCGGGAGCTGTCATTATGACAGACCCGACACTGACCTCACCCATGGGCTGAACCCAGCACTGGGTCTGTCAAACTGACAGTTGTCATTCTCCTCCTGCTTGGGTGGCAGAAAAGGGCTGTCAGTTTCACTCACCCCACACTGGGTTCAGCCAATGAGCTGAAGCTGGCGCAGGGTGTGTGAAACTGACAGCCAGTGGGCAGCAGGGGAACGGGGCTGTCAGTTTCACACACCCCTCAGCAGCACCAGCCTGTCTGGGGTCACGAACTGCTCATGAATCACATAAACTGGGCCAAAAAAGGCGTGGGGTTTTGTTAACACATGGTCGCATGAACCACGTGTTAATGAACCACGAATTGGCCAGGTTCGTGGGTTTTTTTGGTTTGTATTGCGGTTCATGTCCACCTCTAAGTCATGAGTCATAGGTGGAGGCCTCCACACCCCGGAGAGCAGCAGAGATAACTAGGTTTCCTGAGGAAATGCTCTGCCTAATCTCATTAACACCTTCCTCTGCCTCCCTTCTCCCACTTACCTAATCAACGCTATTCAGCGCACCTGACAGCCATCCTGCCTGGCACTTACCAGATCATCATGCAATATTTTTAACTATAGTCCATCTCAGTTAGTCAAATCACACTTTTCCCAATTTGTTATCATACCTCTGGACAAGCCATTAAGGTATTGTTTGGGGGAGCAAGACATCAGCCTTTCCCCAAGGTAAGTTTTGCTCTATAATTGGACTGCCCAGCCATGTGCTCAGTGTACATGTGTTCTGGTTCTATACACCCAGCCTCAAATTTACTTGAGCCTTCGCTTTCTCCCTGTGAGATGCTGGTTATTTTGCTGTTTCTCCCATGGATCCTTCCTTCTTCAAGACTGGTAATTATCACCTATCCCAACTTACTCTCTTCCATTTATAGGAAGCTGGCAATATTATAGACGTACTGGTGGAAGGCCAAAAGATGTTAAGATATATGAGAAACTTGTAATCACTAATTCTGCATAGACTTTATTAATACAAAAAGTAGCAAGAATGAACTAGCTATTGTTATATGCTTCAAGAAGATGTTTCAAGTATGAATAATCTTGTTTGGTATATGAAATCATAAAGATAAGTTAGCCAAGAATTTGAGTCTCTGAAGCAGCTGTTGTTAAGAAGAGGTTCTGAAACCCTATAAATATAACAAGCTAAACTGATTGCAAGCTTCTTCTTTAGAGGGGCTCCTTGACTGTGACCTTCATATTTTCCATAAAATACTTTTTTGGACTCATGTAATTGCTCTCCTTTAATGATCTATGTAGTTATAATGAATGGTATGATTTTATGTTGATTGAACTAATATCAAGAATACTGAATAATTATTTTGTAATAATAAAGTCTTAAAATGGAAGCAGATACTCCATAAGTGTATTACTTGTACATAATACCTGGTAACAAACCTGTTATCTGTGGTGTACTTCTTGCCAGAAGTTAAATGGTTTGATATAGAAAAGCTAATCAGATATAGTATATCTGAATCAGGCCTGACCAGAATCATCTAGAACAATGTGGTGCTTACATAATTTGAGCAACCAGGATGAATAAGGTTCCAGGGCAAGTGGTGGCCTTCACAAATCCCAGGATCTTGTCAACAACTGGGTCAAAATGATCCATAATCAAACTAGATGAAATACTAGGCATTTCTTCTGCCTGGCCTATATCCATTAACTTCTGTGGGCCGACCATTTTAACTGCCCCCTTTTGCAAAATGTTGGTTTCATATAGTTGTCAGACCATGGTTCAGGCCAAATTTCCAACTCTGAGACCTCCCCTCAAAGTCTCAGTGGAAAAGATTGCCAAGGTGTGACCTCTTTCATGTTTTGGACCCATCATGATTTGAGAGAGGCCCAGAGCAGCCAAAGAAACTATCAAATACTGAGCCGGTCCTGGTGAGGAAAACTGCATGAATGTTAAAGTCACTTAGAACAATCAGTCTAGGTGTCTCCAGCACCATACCTTAAGAGCACCTCCACAAACTCAGATAGGATTCATGCTGGGGAACAAGGGAACAAGGGAGTAGGAGTGTGTAAAACAGAATTCCTGAGTCGAAGGTATGATCAAAAATTCTTTGGAACGTCTGATCAGACTCTAATACTTCCCTGGACATTGAAGCAAAAACGAACCCTCGCTAAAGAGATAAAAGCAGATGCTTTGAGAGAAGTGTCTCTCTCTCTCTTGAACCCTGTTCTAGGTTATTATTTTGTGTCTACTGCAAGCTTTTGAGTTCCTTAAACTTTTCCTCAGACTGGATTTAGAAAAACAAATAAAATAAACAGTAGTCTTATGGCATATGAAAATTAATTTTTTCCTAGCATGAACTTTTATGACCTAGACCAAAGCTAGTATAAAAACGGAACAAAAGCTAGTCAGATGCTACAAGAATTGTGTTCATTTTTTATTTACAACATTATCTCTATTCTATGCAATATGTATTTAACAAGTATAGCAAAATCCTTGCTCTCCTACTAGTGGAATTTGCCACCCTTCACCTCCTTGCCCCTCTGTAAAAGTAAAAAAAAAAAACCATTCTTTATCTCACTTTCTTCTTTGTTGAATGTGGGGAAGAGCAAAGTCATAGTTTGCTTAGAGCACCAAAACCCCTTTGCCTGGCGGGGGAGCTGTTCTGTGAAGAGTAGCTATTGTTAGCTAATAGAATGTTTAGTAGTAGTAACTTTCTAGTAGGGAATGAATGGAATGATACTTAATCTCTAAAGAGATAAATGTTGACACTTGACTCTTACTGAAACATATACTCTCACTCTTCCCTGCATCTTAATTATAAATGTAGGCTGTACTCGCTCAGTCAGGAGGGAAAACGCTGTGTGCATGATCAAAGATTTTTAGTACTTTTTATTTCTTCTCAAGAATTCATGGCTAATGATGCACTGCCTGATCTTGGGCAAATCACTTATGCCATGCCTTACTGTTCCTCAGCTGTAAACTAGGATCAGTTTTCTTTAACTGGTATCAAGTGTGTGTAATTTTATGCTTTGGGTTGGTATTAGTTTTTTCATCTGGAATTATCGGGTTGCATACAATTTTAGTTCCTATGATACTTTTGTGTCTGGATTGGGTTAGCCCCAACATTGTCCACCTAACTGCTGCTAGGTACCAAACTTAGTCCAAAGCCCTACCTACTCATGCGTATGAAGGCACCTGTTGCTTGTGAAAGTTTGGAGGGTATTGGTTACAGCCGATCAGTGGTCAGTCTAGTACTTTGTAGGATTACATGTACAGTTGGGTATCTTGCAGTTGGTAAGGTGTTTTAATTATGTTTCCCTTGGTTTAATTTTCTGTGTAAGAAAAATGTGTTTGCTTCATTATCCTGATACATAATCTTTTAGGGCCCATGCCACAGTGCCATGTGGCTATTTGCTTCAACAAGGCTGGTTTAGAGAAAAGGAGTTTCAAAACTTCCGTATTCAGTAATGTAAATTTTACTTAAATGCCCTTTTCTTATAGAGGATTAATTCATAGAGAAATTGTGGCAGTTGTAAGCACTGTGAAAAGGACTATAGTGCAAAAAATAACTTGAGAGGAAAGAAATGTTGCTTTGTCAATATATTAATGAAATTCAATCACCATGCAAACTGAAAGAAGGCCAGTGTTCACCTACTGACCTCTTCAAATTGTGAAAACTTATCTTGAGCTCCTACTTTCTGAAGAGAGATGAAAGGCAAGGCTTCAGTTTATCTCTTACCTTCAGAGCAAGCTTACTGATTGTTTGTCCTTATCACTCCAAGCCAGAAACTTATTGAGATTGCTAGACACTTCAACAGCACACAGTTTTAAATTCCCAATTTAGCAGAAGGTGGGGATTTCTTGTTTCCATTTAAACTGCTTTCATTTCAAAATGAAATCCCGTTTAAACCCAGAGGTTTGGATTGAAGCTTGAGGATCAAAAGGGAAAAAAGAAATTAGAGTTTAACTTGAATCAGTAGTTGAAAAGGTAACAGTCTCATTTAATTGCTTTTCTGTTCCTGTTTCTTGTGATTGGGGCAATGAAATAACTTGCCCTACCCTGTGTTTAGAACATGACTTTCATATATGTTAATATATTGTTGGCAGATCAAAACAGAAGAGTTGATATGATCAACCAGCAATTTTTAAGGGGCAGTGTATCTGCCTAGTTTTAACCCTTTCACTTACCTTTAACTACTACTAATCAGAAATGATACCCCCTAAGGGTTGTAAGCTCTTTAAATGAAAAAAGATAGTGAACAGAGTTATGAGTTTTGATTAGATATTCATTGAGTATTTGTGGAGATGAATCTCTCACATCCCTTATGACTTGGATTCTACGTTAGCAGTGCCAGAGTCAGATGGTGCCAGGGTGTTGGTATGGCTAGTTGTTTGGGATACTTTTCAGTTTGTTCAGTCTGAAGATGTGAACAGGATCCTTTGAAGTTTGAGGCCTACCACCTGCTTGTACGACCCTTGCCCTTCCTGGCTACTTAAATCTGCTGAGGGAGGGGACTGACTGACTGGATTCAAGCTGTGACTCCTTGAGAGAGGGAGTGGTCATCTCAGCCTTGTCAGGCTGTGTTAGATCCACTTCTAAAGACACCTACCCCAGACCTAGAAGATCTGAACAACTATCAACCAATCTCAAATGTTCCATTCTTGGTGAAGGTGATTAAAAGATGGTGGCTGGACAACTTCAAGTTTTCCTGGATGAGGCAAAT
Organism: Eublepharis macularius; assembly: GCF_028583425.1. NCBI lineage: Eukaryota > Metazoa > Chordata > Lepidosauria > Squamata > Eublepharidae > Eublepharis > Eublepharis macularius. The sequence continues at coordinate 107,760,873 of NC_072793.1, forward strand.
TGTTAGGTCTTTTCCAGTCTGTTTTAGGCCTGTGTATGGGACCAAAACAGCCTTCATTGCGCTGGTGGATGACATGCACTGGGAGACAGACAAAGGAAGTGCAACTGTTGATTTTCCTGGACCTCTCACTGGCTTTACTACCATTGATCATGATATACTTCCAGACTACCTTCCTGGGCTGGCATTGGGGGGGGGGCACTGTTCTGCGGTGGTTCCAGTCCTACCCAGAGGGTAGATTTCAGAAGGTGGTGCTGGGGGGACTTCTGCTCAGCCTATTGGCCCTTGGCTTGTGGGGGCCCTGCATGGTTCCATTTTATCCTCTGTTCGCTAACATCTACATGAAACCACTTGGTGAGATCATCCAGAGATTTGGGCTGAGTTGTTACTAATATGCAGATGGCAATCAGCTGTGTTTTGCTTTCTAGCTGATGCCAGAGAAGGCTGTAGAAACTCTGAGCTGGTGCTGGGAGACAGTTTTGGAGTGGTTGTACTAGTAAACTGAAGCTTAATCCAGAGAAAATGGAAGTGCTACTGGTGTGTGAAAGGTCTGACACAGGATTCAAGGTGTCACCTGTTCTAGATAGGATTGTACTCCCATTGAAGCAACAAGTTCATAGTTGTTGATGCTGAAAACTGATGAAGTGAATTTCAAAATGTAACATTTACTAAAGAGATTTTTAAAAAGAAAGATTGCAGTGCAATAAATAAAATGAAAAATATGTACAACCTTTTTTTTCCTACTGAAGGACCTCTTTGTAGACCACATTGGTGGTTTCTGTCTTTGCCACCCTAGTCAGAATGAAGAGGCAGACACAAGGCTTGGGTACTAAAGGGCCACTTTATTAAAGCAACAACATAAACAGTTAACACGGCAAAGGGGGCCTAACTAGCGGTACAGGTCAAGCCAGCAGTCGCACTGGGACCTCCTCCTTGAACCTGTCTGGGTGAGACCCACTGCCCTGGGTGCAAGCCATCTATCAGGCATGGCTTGGGCCTGGCCAGCCAGGTGAAATGGTTCACCCCTTAAAGCTCCAAACACCCCAAGCCGTGGAGCTTCAGGAAAGGACTTGTCCAGGAGGTCCCATCTGGCAGTCTGCCCTCGCAGCTGGGCCATGAAGCCACAGCCACACCTGACAGACCCCAATTCCCCAACAATGGGGAGATGCCGAGGGTGCTCACTGGCCCACTCTCATTTCCCCAACTCTAACTTGCCACCACAAAGGCCAAGCCTCTGCTCAGGCCTAGGTGCCCCATAGGTGCATATAGCCTCCTGAAGCCACAGCCACAAGTCAGTTATAAAATTGCTGTTGCCCTTCATCACTAGATGATCTCCATTGCCTCTCTAGAGGTCAGCAAATTTGGCCTTTATGCCAGGATGGGGCAAATAAGTACCCCATCCTTCCCCCAAAGCCTTCTACAGGCCTTATTGGCCTTACACCGCACCCTCTCATCACCTCTGTAGAGGTCGGCAAATTTGGCCTTGAAGCAAATTTGGCCTTTAAGAAAATAAATGCCCAGACCCTCCCCCAAAACTTTCTGTAGGGCTCTACTGGCTGTACGCCTAGCCCTCTCAAGGCTATTAGCCGTACACCTAGTCCTCTCAAGGTCTACTGGGACCTAATCTTCCTGCACACATGATGCTGAAGCATTGCAGACCAAGGTCATTACCATCCAGGTGAATGACCCGAACATGAGGCGGAGGACCACACCTCTCCTCGGGCCACTACTTGCCTGGGCGGTGCAAGCCTGTGTGAGCCTGTAAGGAAAGGCCATGCCCTGTGAGCCAAGGTCATTACCACATGGTGAATGACCAGAATGTGAGGTGGAGGTCCACACCTCTCCTCGAGCCTTCAGGCCACTACTTGCCTGGGTGGTGCAAGCCTGTGTAAACCTGTAAGGAAAGGGCCATGCCCTGCGAGCCAAGGTCATTACCATGTGGTGAATGACCAACATGAGTTGGAGGTCTGCACCTCCCCTCAAACCACCAGGCCACTACTTGCCAGGCCAACTTGGGCACCAAGGTGAGGGTGTGCCATGGACATCAGAACAATGGCCACATCCTATCCCTGGCCTCCAAGGGGACCCCAGGGCATAGCTCCCAACCACCCTAGGGCCCAATATCCTCCTAAGCCCCACTGCCTTTGGCTCATTTGCAAACGTGTCACCTATAAGATTTATGCCATGAGCCATTAAGGTTCCTCATGATCCATCCTTAAGGGATTAGGCCATAACGTGCAGCAGCCGAAAGAAACAGTATTGCATCAAAGCTGGGAGGCATGCTAAACCAAAGCCTCCATGCCTCCCCTTCACACAAACAGGCGTACAACACAATCAAAAACCTGTTGAGTGCTGGGTAAAATGGAAAACTTGATTGCCCTGTACACTGCTGCTTTCCAAGCTGGAAAAAATCCTGAGGAACCCAGGCCAGGAATCAACCGCCCTCAAGGGCAAGCTAACTAGTGCCACCATCAAAAGACCCTCAAGCAGGCATTGGAGAAGACCTAAAGCACGCTAACTAGCAACAGGCCTCCCTCCATAAAGTGACTCTGTTAAAGGAGAAACCCCCATACTCAGAGGTCCTCCTGCATGCCTGCTGTAATCCTAAACCTGAGATATGGAAACTGTGGGATAATCGTGACCTTGTTATAGCTGTGGATGAGTGTTACATGCCCCCTCAAGAAAAAAGGCCAAACCTGAGACAGAACACCCGGTTGGCAAAGCCGTGACTATGTAGGGATGGCCCTTGAATGACAACCCAACTCCAAAGAGTCCTCAGGCAGAACCCGGAGGAGGCAAAATGCCAACTCAGTGTCGCCCTTCTATGCCAACTGCACACCTCTGAACAACCTGACGTCTCTGTCAAAGTGTGTGTGCGCACAGGCATCATTTACTGGGCTTTGCTGGGTGGGAAGGGTGATGAATGGAATGAACTACATCAGGCTGTCTGGTACCTAACCAAAAAGTGGGGGAGACCAGCCAGAAAGGAGGGAGCTTCCCATCCTTCAGAACATTCATCTGCAAAACAGAACAAAACATTCTTCTGTCCAAATAGCTTTGCAACTTATTTCTCCAGTTGACAATTTCCCACCATAAAAATGATATAACAGTCGGAGAAAGGCAAAGGGGGTTAGTTAAAAAAGGAATGTTATTTTTGTTTCCAGTGAAGATAGTTTCAGATAAGACTGTGTTCATCTGTTGTAGAAAAGAAAGATTCAAGTTCAATAGCACTTTAAAGAGATTTTCCAAGGGATAAGCTTTTGAGAGTCAAGCTCCCTTTGTCAGATACAAGTAGGAATGGAGCTCCCTGAGTCCATATACAAGTCAGAAGGCGGGAGGGATGTTATAAAGAAGGAAATCAGGATGTAAAGATATAATACAAAATGTAATCAACTTGATTAGAAAAGAAAAACGAAGGGCGGCCCCAAGTCCAAACAGAGAACACCAACAAACCGGGGAACCACAATTCTGGAAAATATTGTTGTATATTTTTCAAAGTGCAAGGTGCAAAAGTGCTAAGTAAGTTTAACATGCATCATGAATATATTTACAAAATACAAAGTCCATCCAATAGAACATCAAAGTCAGCATAATCTCAAAGTCCATTCATATATGAACTGAATCTTCACCGTCCGGAATATGTATGAAACTTTTAAAGTGCAAATGCTGAATATAATGAAAAAAGCCGGTGGGAGGGGAGACATGTGCAGGTTGTTTGTTCTTTCACGGTCCAAAGTAGAAATGGTTATTTAATAAACGCCGACGGGAGTTTGCAGGCAAATTGTTGTTTACCCGTTTCGTGAGTAGAAAAAACTCACTTCTTCCTGGGCGTAAACATATTCAGACCGGAAACACTGTCGGATAGAATAATTCAATTACAGATATACATATACATTTCATAATACAATGAAAGTACAATCAAAGAAATATACTCAAAGAAAAATCCATTTGGACTCAGAACGCATTAAGAGCTTTCCTATATCCGAAGCATGTGGACAGTCCAATTGTTCAATTACTGAAACCTTAAACTCATTGGAAGGATGGCCATGCTCATGAAAGTGTTCGACCAAAGGCGCCTCCGAAACTCTGTTCCTAATCCTTGATATATGTTCTTGAATTCTAATCTTTAAAGGGCGCGTGGTGCTCCCTATGTATATTTTTCAACTTCATTCCTTGTCTCCACATGGACTAAATTTGGAGATCGATTTCTCTTGTTTTCTATGACCCCTAATGTAAGTTTTTGGGCTCCTGCAGGACCTTCCTTTAATACCAACTAAATCATTGATTCAATTCGGCCCCTTTGGTGTTATATATTGTTGTCCGATCCACCTACCGTCAGTCCGTGAATCCTTCTGTTGCAAGCGGTGGGGGAGTGTGTTGTGCAACTATGGATAGTGAGTATGTTTCTTTGAGTATATTTCTTTGATTGTACTTTCATTGTATTATGAAATGTATATGTATATCTGTAATTGAATTATTCTATCCGACAGTGTTTCCGGTCTGAATATGTTTACGCCCAGGAAGAAGTGAGTTTTTTCCACTCACGAAACGGGTAAACAACAATTTGCCTGCAAACTCCCGTCGGCGTTTATTAAATAACCATTTCTACTTTGGACCGTGAAAGAACAAACAACCTGCACATGTCTCCCCTCCCACCGGCTTTTTTCATTATATTCAGCATTTGCACTTTAAAAGTTTCATACATATTCCGGACGGTGAAGATTCAGTTCATATATGAATGGACTTTGAGATTATGCTGACTTTGATGTTCTATTGGATGGACTTTGTATTTTGTAAATATATTCATGATGCATGTTAAACTTACTTAGCACTTTTGCACCTTGCACTTTGAAAAATATACAACAATATTTTCCAGAATTGTGGTTCCCCGGTTTGTTGGTGATCAACTTGATTAGAGCAAGGGAAGAAATGCAGAAAATTAGCATCTGTACTGAGATAAGAATCTTAGGCCACTCTTCAGTGGGGGCAGGGGGTGTCCGTTGTCCTCAATTTTTGAATGAACTCAGTTTCAGTCTGTTTTAATCTAGTGTTTGTTTCTAATGAACAACAATGAAACAGCATGAAATGAAACTTCACTTTAACCTTTCTCTAGTGCTGTTAGATTGAACTTTAATTCCTTCTCTAAAATACACCTATTGTCGATTCAGACAAACAAATAGCAGAATTCCTCCATTGTATTAAGTACACAGAATTCTTGCTTAATATTTTGAATCTGTTTTGTATGCTATAGATCCAGACTGGGCCAATGGTCAATTTGACTCACTCCACATGTTACCAACTTCTCTGCATTCTGTATCTGCCAGACACTGCAGGCTACTGGATACCTTTAGCTATAAAAAGAGATCAAGTATCATCCAGAGGGCTCTGCACTTACCAGAGAGAGTGTTCTTTGGTATATTCACTATGGCAACATGTTCTCTGAAAGTACTGCCTTCCATGCTATTATGCTGCAGGGACTCTTCCTCTTGATAAAACTTTTTTTTAATGTGCCCATGGCTTCATCTTTCATCAACGGTAAGCCAAGATTGAACAGCTGCTCTCTGACTCTGTAAGTGACCTTTAGGTCTCCCATCCACTGGAAGGAGACAAATTAGAACCTCTGGCTTTGTCTTTTCCGTGTTTCCAACTGAATAGCTTGTCTGTACTCCTAGATACTGGCTCAATAGTTATCTATCAGGATGAATGAATGCCTATGTGGGTTAGCAGTGGTCCTCCAAGAACTACTTATGGGGAAAACACGATTTCATACCAACCCACCAGTCACTAACCATAAAAGACAAGCTAAACAATGAGCTAGTCTCATAATACTGTATAACAGCTGTGACAAACTAAACTTGTTAAAAGCTTATAAGTGCTGTACAAACAGCTGAAGGACTGTGAAGGGTTAATTCTTCACAGAAACAGAGATCCTTGAGTGACAAGCTACTCCAGGGAATCTGATTGGGTAGCATGAGCTGAACAGAGAAAGTCTTCTGAACTGGATGCTGGGGAGAAGAGAGTCTGATTTTAGCCCTCGCTGAGAAGTGCTGCTGAGTACTGACAGTTTGGCTATTCAGCCCTGACTGAGAGCAGGGCTGAATAGCCAAACAGAGACAGGTGAACTGGGGGAAAGTTGGAAAGGAAGTTTGGGAAGTAGGTGCAGACACCCATTTGGGCCAAAGAAAGGGGATAGAACTTCTAGTGAGAGAAGAATTTCCCTTCCCAATCAAACAGGGAGTTAGTTCTCAGGAGTGAAGAGATCCCTGGCCATTAGAGACCTTAAGGGTCAGTTAAAAACTCAATATGAATACTGGTGTTTCAAGAGAAGGGGTTTGGGTACTGGAAAGAAGATACCAGCATGCTGGAAACCAAAAAGAGTAAGAGAATACTCAAAGAAAGTATGCTAGAGTGTTTGGGAAAAGACGGGAACAAAAGCCTCTCGATATGAAGATTTAAGTTACTGTGAAGAGCTTAAGAATCTCTCATTAGTCTGAAACATAAGACCTTAAGTCTGTGCATGTACTGATTTTACCTCAGAATTCTCTGTAGAGTTACCTCAGAAATTTTCAACCCCTGATTTCACCTGACCTTTCACCTCTATGTTAAATAAAATATTTTGTTATTTTTGAATTTAAAAATGCCTCTAGTGCCATTTAAGTTGTTTAAGTCAAAAAGGGCAGGGGGTCATAACCGCATTAACAAAACACTTGAAGAGAGAATAAAAATGCCCTGTCACGCCTTACACTAGCTGCAGCTGCAAAGCACTTAGTTGCTTTACGGCTGCATCTAAATCTTTCTTGGCATCAAGTCAGACAAGATGGCAGCCTTTAACATTATTCAACTGCATTATGCACTTGTATTAATCAGGGATAATAAAGTAGAAAACTTGCAGCTAAAATTGCATAGAGGGAATTTGGTCAGCAGAAGAGAGTCAACTGATTAAGCTGAATTAGAATTTCATAAATTTCATTTGAAGATGTGTGTCAGCACAATCATATAATATTTCTATTATTAATAGAACGAAGTACAATTCCTGGTCTTGCTACTTATAGACAATGTGCAGCGTAACATCCCATTCCAAAGAATGGGAAATTTCCCAACTAAAAGCTATTCCTACAAGTGTCCTTGGCTACCTGCCTTCTACTGTTTCATATCCAATAGCTACATCGTTTTGGATGTCACATACATTCCATAAGATGCTGACTGAAGACTACTGATTTAGTTTAGCAAGCCTACAAATGACCTTTGTGGCTTTGTTAGTCAGCCAGCTCAGGAGAGAGTGACTGACCAACAAGTGGGCTCAAGCAACCAAAAAGTTGCTACTTCACAAAGGAAAAAAAACCCCTTATATTTGGCTCAAATGTGCACCTTCTTTGAAGGTAGTATTTGAGACAAGACACAAACCAAACCCTTCTTTTACTTTCATGAATATGAGAGAAATGGTTTCCTGTAGCTAAGTATGTGCAAAGATATGTCTTGAGACCAGGTCATAAGATAAAATGTATGATTGCTTGGCTGTTAGGCAAAACTAGCTTCAGAAGAGTGTCCATACCGTTAGTGCTTCTTTTTAAATTAAATAATTGGGATTTTCAGAAATCTGTTGCTGTGGATTGGCGAGGGGGTTTCCTTCCTCTCCCAGATCCTTCGTACATTGGTGGGGTGCCACCAACCCAGCTTTTCACTGCTAGCTTTTTAATTAAGCATACACAAAGTTCTGGTAGGTGACCAGGTTGCCAGCTGTGGGTAAGAACTGAGACAACTTTATCTTAACCAAGAAAGGTTTTTATTTATTACAGCAAACTACCAAAAGAGAAAGAGAAGAAAGGGAAAATAGGATTGTCACCAAGGGTTTTGCAGCTATTTAAAAGAAAAGAAAAACCATTCTTCTTGGTATAACTTACACAGTCAGAGTTACCACAATATACCTTATTGATCTTCTGCTTGAGATGGGCAGTCCAATATCTAGGAAGGGGGAGAAGGCCTACCATCCATGACCTCCTGTCCTGTATCCTATCTTCCTTAGGCTGCCATGGCTAGCAGGTCTTTGGTCATGTCTCTCACGTAGGACTCGTCTCACAGGTCCCTGGATTTTAGGACAGGGAAAAGGCTAAAACAACACACAGCAAATTTATTCCAAGCTTGTCGCTTTCTTCCAGCATCCGATGAGAGGTGTGAAGGGAAAGCAAATGACCATTCAATTGCCCCTTCTCTTACTGCCTCTCCAGCTTGATTATGAAAAGGTAAATTAGAGGCCAGTTTTGATATTAAGAAGGCTCGGGGCCTGATCTTTATACCTGTGCTCATAGAATACAAAATGATACTCACTGGGCTGGAATCAAGGCTAGCTCTGGATTCTTTTTTTCTTTCCTAGGCAATTCCCACCTTTCTTATGTCTTGTGTATCCTGGCTGAACACATCACTTCTTTCCCCTCTCCCTAATATTATCAAGAGTTGACCGTATACCATGTTCTTATTTTTATTTTTTAATGTAACACTTCTTTACTTTCTCCCCTTTACAACTCCCTTCATGCCCATCCGCAGCAACAAGTATAGATCAAAATGGTCTCAAAAGGAATATTAGACCAATCAATGAGTTGTATAAAAGTGTAGACTGTAGTTCCCATTTTAAGTCATTTACATAGCAGAGGCAGGTATTCTTGGAATTGGAATCCAAGGTGGGTTGGCTATGTGGGTTAGCCACTCCAGACTAGAAAAGAACTGGAAATGTAGTATATGGTTAATCTCCACACACAGAGGCAATATTTTCCTTATGCATTGTTCTTATTTTCATATGAGCCTTACCTATTAGAGATGAGCACGAAATGGGGAAAAATGAAACGAGCATTTCGTGTTTTGTTACATTCCATGAATCATGAACTTCCACAAAATTGTCCCATTTTGTGAAACAATTTGTTAGTTTCGTGATTCATCAGAACCCAGGGCACTTCAATGCCCCCCTTCATACCCAGAGATGCCAAACTTGCAGGGAGACTTCAGCAGGCTCTCCTCCACCCACCCTTACCCAACAAGCCAGCAAGAACAAATGCTCTAATAGGAATAGAAGCAAAGAAAATTAAAGAAAAAAAGTAATCCTCAGTCAAGCTAGGCCCCAGAGCCAGACAGTGCCCTGAGACTGGGGTTGGGTGGGGTGGAGGAAAGAAGGCACTCTCTCCCAACGACCTTCCCAGCAAGGCCAAGAGCTGAAAATAAGAAAGAGGCTTTTCAGTCTCTTTTAAAGCAGCAGCAAATCCTGCCAAAAGCTCCCAATTCCACTCTCTCACTTCAAATCCCAGCAACAGGTCCTCCCTCTCCCTCTGCCTACTGGAACTAAAAAGCACGAGGCAGAGAGCTGTGCCTTATATAAGAAATTCTCACATTGAAGTCTGTCTCTGGTTGGCAGACAAACCTGCCTAACAGGGTTTGGAGGGATGAGATTGGTGTTCCCATGGCTACAGAAGGCCCATCTCCTCAGTTGCCTAGGGGATTAACCCCCCTGCTCCTTGCTGTATAGGGCAGAATGGAAGCTCTCCAGTTGGCAGGGAGAGCTGCCTATCAAGGTTATGTGGGCTAAGATTGGGGTTTCCAATGGCAACAAAAGGTCTGCAGACATTCCGGGCCTATGTTGCTTAGGGAATAAATGGATCGGTGCCAGCCTGTCTGGCATCACGAATCATTCATGAATTGAATGAATCAACCCCAAAAGTCATGAATTTTGTGAAAACCGCGGCCTCATGAAATGTGTTTTGCAAAACATGAATCATCCTAATTCGTCACAAAATTGTATTTGTATTTCGATTCATGCCCAGGTCTATTATCTATGCCTTTGAGCCTCTAATTCTATGTATGCCATGTATGAATATTGGATATAATGCAAACTAAAATGTCTATAGTAGCAAAAAAGTACAAACTAATTTAATGCTCCATCTTCTCATTGTGTCTGAAGGCAAATTGATTTATCTCTAGATTACAACAATTCAGAACAATAAAGCTGGATGTATTTTAGTGGAGAGGTTATTTGTCTGGCTCAGTTGGTAGGAACAAGATCAACCACCTGATTGCCTTCTCTCTTGTTATAAAGCTGTTATAGATGATACATGAGATTCAGCTGAATAAAATGTCTATTTCTCTACCCTGTGAGAACAGATACAAATACATTGTAATCTTGTCAGAGTGGATCACTCTATAAATATGAAGTGAATGGAAATTAGACTTAACTCTCACAACTAGAAGGTAAACATGTAGTACCATTGCCTCCCAAGACCATATACATTATATTGTTAGAGTGAGGAGCTATTCTCCAGTTGTTGACCTTGTCATAAATATGGATTTTTCTGGCTCTGCAGTTCTCATCCCACCTATAAAAAGATACATCCCGCCAATTAAAAGTTTCCTCTTACCAATGAATATTTTCCTATTGACTGATAGCCCTATTTCATCAATAGAAAATTAACTACTACTGAGGGAAAATGTACCAGTTAAAGAACCACATTTTTTTCAACTAAAGTTTTTTTTTAAGATACAGAATGGTTTTCTAAATGACAAGCTGACTATCTTAAATGGACTCAGTGTGGAAATAGTCCTCTTTATACAAAAAAAACAAATGCACTTAATAAAAGATTTCTGCATGACATTTTCTGAGATACATCATTTCCTTTCTTGGTAGGGTGAAGTACCAGATTACCAATTTATCATTTAGAAAGGAAGATAACCATTAATTCAGTATTAGAAGACTGTTCCTCTGAAGATGCCAACATGAACTGAACATGTGTAAAATGATGCTGTAGCTTAGAAGCTTTGGAGTTGTTACTTCCAGCCTGTGCCTTTAGGCACCAGCTAGCACAGCTGCAGTTAATATAAAGAGCCACTCATGTAGCAGTAAAGTAGCCGAAGGGAATGGAGGCAGTTTGAGTAATTGAATTGCTGTAGAGAGAAATGATGGCAAAGCCTGGGGTTTATTACTGCTAGGAGCAGGGAAGAATCAGGGCAGTCTGAGATGAAGCATTCATGTAGCCATAGGAACTAATGACACATATTTTCCTTATTCTCAAGACATGTAAAAGGAGAGCCTTATTCTAATTTAGGTTGTACATCCTTTCCAAACTCAAATATTTAAAGTGTTCTTTAGATTGGAAATAAAGTTGCAAACCTCCAAAAACGTGGTCTTGTTATTTTTGCAGATTTTCTAGTGTCTTCTTGTTCTAGGGACAGTCCAATTATTATTCCAAGCTGTTTGTTGCATCTTAATGAGTACAATTCAATAATAATAACTGTGTTAGAAATCCGAGTTTTCAAAGACATTTCTGTCTCATACAAAGTTATGGTTAATCTCACTTCAGTCTCCACTTGGTATAGGCTTCCATTCTTCACCCAAGGATAAAAAGAAAATATACGTACTGCTACTTTTTTAATGTTTTCCAGAGTGAAAGGCTATTATAGAGTTTATTATCTGGTAGATAACAGTTGAGGTATCCCAGATCACAGTAGTAAGACATTTTCTATTTTAAGTAATACTCTTATGGTTGAAAGCCCAAGGCAAATCTGTGCATGTTTGTAAATTTTCAATTTACAGTGCTTCTGGAAAGTTACAACAGTTTGAATTGACCAACTGTTTTGCAGTTAATTTTAGGGGTTCACTCTGGGAAAAAAAAGTTATGATTTTGGATCCAGGATTTGGGAGGGGGGATTTTTGTCATGATTGTTTGTTTCTGGGTAGGACATTACTGGTTTGGGATTCAAATCTGTGTGTGTTGGGGGGGAGTCTGTAGTTTGGGATCATTACTTTCAAAGAGGAATGTATACAAGAGTTTTATGCATCTATTTATAAAAAATAATGACACAAAATTTGCACAGTAGGTACCTCTCTGCACAGGTGCACTTCTTGCTAGTGATTCTTAAAACAGAAGTCAAGAGGCACCCCAGCAAGGAGAGTGCCAGCCAGCTACTGGCATAAAAAAACCTGTCTGCATTCATTTCAATTTCCTATTCTTACTAAGTGACACTTTTTTTTACCTTTTCCATAGAAAACTGTGTTTTCCATCTTTTCTTGTTGTGTTCTGTTGTTTGTTTCCTTTTACAAGATGAGGATGGCTTCCTTTGCAGAATGACCTGTCCTGTCCAGCAGGTTTACCTTTATTCCTTATAGAGAACTTCGAATTCTACAGACTGCTGAACAAGATTCCCCAGCTATCATACTTGCAATGAAAAAAGGTCTTCACCCACCCCCACACACACACAAAGGAGGGAGGGAAGGAAAACTACTGCCCTCTGTATCTTGTCTCCAAATGTGATGGGCTGGGAGAGCTCTGTGCTCATCCCCTTGAAAGAATCCAGTTGGTAGGAATATCGTTGCCTGGAAAATCAGAAGAATCAGAGAAATAATGACACACATTTTTTGGAGAGGGGTGTTTTTTTTTTGAATGCCTAAGAAACCTGGATTTGTGTTAATATTCTGAGAACTCAAAATAGAAATTTTCATGTATATTTTAGGTTCGGAAATTTTGCAATCCACATCCCTGCTTAATCCCGCTGTTGTTTAGATATCATGAAGGAAAGGGTTCTGAGTACTGATCAGATGGTTCATGAGGTTGTAGTATTAATACATATTGAGGAGCCACTCCAGACTGAGATAGCAACCACAAAGCAGTAGTTCTGGTGCAGCTAAGTCATCATGAGCTATTGTTTCAGATTTTGTTTTAAATGGCCAACGAAAATTCAACCATACTGTTATAATGGGTTGGTTTGAAGTTTGGCAGCAGTTCAGTGAATATTCTTTTGAGTTATATTTAGTTTTCACCTCTTGGTGTTTACTATACATGGCTTTGCTGGTCAGTATAAAGTAGTGTTGTTTAAGGACCACTATAACAGATGTGCCTTTTTTTGTTGATCTCAGTTAATTTTGGTTTTTGAAGTTAATTAATATTGATACTATTACACCTGAAGAAGGGACCTCTGACTCTTGAAATCTCATATCCTGAAAATCTTGGTGATTTCTAAGGCACCACTGGTCTCGAATCCTGTGGTTCTACTGTAAACCAATGCATCTACCCAGCTAAAACTATTGCACCTATTGATCTGATTAGAGCCATTATTAATTTCCATTTATTTCAATTTGAAACAAATTCCAAGCTGTTCTTTTATGTAAGTGGAATGAAATTCTCAAAGATTTAACCCTGATTTTCCCTGCAAAATTGAGGCAGATAGAAAAAAGCAATGTACCTCATTTTGTAGGCAATTAAATGCTTATAGAGCAGAACAAAGCACATTTTTGGCAACCTAGGGAAATAGGTAAGCTCAAATAATAAATAGTAGAGCAGCGATGGCTAAACCATAGCTTGAAAGAAATACAAGGCTCTTTGATAGGTAAATTGAAGCTTACGGCCCAATGCACTTTCAGTTTTGACTAATATAGCTTTGACTGGCACAAGAGAAAATAGAGTTCCTTTCCGGGTCTGCTCCCCTCATGCATTTCTTCTACTTTACTGCCTTACACATCCGGCTCCTTTTGAAAACAGAGAGTTCATTCTAGCCTTTCTGTTTTCTTGTCACATTGGAGACTCACAGCTGTTGCTAACAGTGAAAGAGAAAGAACAGATTTCTACAAAAAGAGTAAACACATTCTCACAGCCTGATCCTTTTCCAGGACTCTTCCTGGAAGAGTCACTCAAGGCGGAATGGTCAAAGCTGAGACACTAGACTAAGATGTATCCACCCCCTTCAGGAATCAAAGGTCACATCAGCAGAAGAGAATTGAATGTTCTAGTGGTGATGGGAGCAGAGGAATTCTAGAAGGTTAGCTACTGGGCAGCAGCAGCAGTACTGGAAGATGACACTGACAGAGGATCTTTCACAGACAATGGCAGTGTCACTTCAACTGGTTAGTACTGCAAAGTAGAAGAAGGCCACTTCTGCTAATCTCTCACCTTGGAAACCCTATGATGAGACAATCCAGAATGAAAAAAGATATCATGCTGGAAGACAGGACCCTCAGGTCAGATGGCACTCAATTGGCTACTGGGGAAGAGCCAAGGACAATTATGAATAGCGCTATTCTTAATGATGGGACTAGATTAAAGCTGAAAGGATGTCCAGTTGTGGACGTGAATAGATGCAAAAAGAATGTCCAGAGCTGTGCCATACAAACAATAGAAACATGGAATGTGAGAAGTATGCAGCCAGGTAAGCTAGAAATAGTAAAACAGGAAATGGAATGTTTAAAAAATGCAATCCTGGCTGTGAGTGAACTAATGTGGACTGATTCAGGACATTTTCAGTCAGAAAACCACAAAGTGTTTTACTGCGGAATGACGAACTCGAAAGATATGGTGTTGTCCTAATACTGAGATGAGACATAGCACAAGCAGTCAAGACCTACAATGCAAAGTCTGACCAAGTAATATCACTCAGACTTCAGAGAAGGCCTATTAAAATAACTATCATTCAAGTTTATGCCCCAACTACAGATGCTGAGGAGGAAGAAATTGAAAAATTTTATAAAAGTGTCCGAGATGAAATTGATCACACATCTAAACAAGACATGCTGATAATTATAAGTAATTGGAATGCAAAAGTAGGAGACAAAGCAGAATCAAACGTGGGAAAATTTGGACTAGGATCACAAAATGAAGCAAGAGAGCAACTCATAGAATTTTGTGAAGCCAACAAACTCTTCATTGCTAACACATGACAACCGAAAAGATGATTGTACACGTGGAAATCACTGGGTAATCAATACGGAATCCAAATAGATTACTTATCTGGAAGCAGAAATGGAGAAGTTCTATTCTGTCTGCTAAAACAAGACCGGGAGTTAAGTGTGGTACAGATCATGAGTTGCTAATATCAAAAATTAGAATAAAGCTGAAGAGAAACACTAAAAGAATCATAGTGCCACAATACAATCTAAAGGATACTTCTGAAAAATTCAAAGTCCAGATTTGCTAAGTTTAATTGATCGTGAATCAGAAGAACCATGGGCTGAAACCAGAGATATTATCAAGGAAGAATGTGAACAGAAGAAAGGAGAAGCCTAAACGGATAACTGAGGAAACTGCTAAAGACAGACAGGAAGCAAAAGCAAACGGTGACAGAAATAGAGTCAGAATTCTAAATGCAGCTTTTCAGTGATCTACATGCAGAGACAAAGAAATCTATTATAATAAATAACCAATGCAAAGAAATAGAAGAGAACAACAAAAAAGGAAGAAGAAGAGATCTGTTCCACAAGATCCGGGAAATCAAAGGGCAATTCAAGCCACGGTTTGGGATGCTGAAATATCAACATGGAAATACAGTATGTGATCAGAAAATAAAGGAAAGATGGAAACAATACACAGAAGAACAATACAGAAGAGATGGAAGGATGGCAGATATTTTTGAAGAAGAGTCCTTTGATGAAGTACTTGAAATCTTAGAAAGTGAAGTAAAAGCTGCACTCAAAGCAATTAGGAGAAATAACACACCTGGAGTAGGTGGAATACCAATATAGCTATTTCAAGCTACAGAAATGGAATCTTAACAAGAATCTGTCAACAAATATGGAAAACAAAACAATGGCCCACAAATTGGAAATGCTCAGTCTATATTCCAATTCCAAAAAAGAGGAATGCCAAAGAGTGCAGCAACTATCGGACTAGTGCGTTAATTTCCCATGTGAGCAAAGTGATGCTCAAGTTTCTTCAGCATAGACTCTTATGGAACAAGAAATGCCAGATGTTTAAACTGGATTCAAGAAAGGAAGAGGCACTAGAGGTCACATCCATGGCTTATGGAATGTACCAGGGAATTTCAGAAGAAAATCAGCATCTGTTATATAGATTACAGCAAAGCTTTAGCTTGTGTGGATCATGAAAAGTTATGGATAGTGTTAAAAGAAATGGGGGTGGCACAACATCTGATTGTTTTGATGCACAACCTGTACTCTGGACAAGAGAATATGGGGAAAGAGAATGGTTTCCAGTTGGCAACGGTGTCAGACAAGGATGCATATTATCTCCCTACCTGTTCAACCTCTATGAAAAGTAAATCATAAGTAAAGATGGATTAGATCTAGGAAGAAGCTGGAGTAAAAATGGGTGGAAGGAAAATTACCAGTTTGAGATATGCAGATGACACCACGTTACTGACAGAAAATAGTGAAAACTTGAAACAACTACTGATGGAGGTTAAAGGAGAAAGCACCAAAGCAGGATTACATCTGAACATCAAAAAGACAAAAGTAATGACTACTGATAAGTTACACAATTTTAAAGTTGACAATGAGGAAACTGAAATTGTCCAAGATTTTCTATTCCTTGGCTCAGTCATCAACCAACAGGGAGACTGCAATGAGGAAATCAAAAAACGATTGAGACGTGGAAGAGCAGCTGTGAGGGAGCTAGATAAGATCCTTAAAGATAAAGATGTCTCTCTGGGAACCAAGATCAAGATAATCCAAACAATGGCATTCCCCATTATGATGTATGGATGTGAAAGTTGGACAGTGAAGAAAGCTGACAGGAAGAAAATAGATTCATTTGAAATGTGGTGCTGGAGGAGAGTTCTGTGGATACCATGGACATCCAAAAAAACAAATAAGCGGGTACTAGATCAAATCAAGCCTGCATTCTCCCTAGAAGCTAAAATGACAAAACTGAGGCTATCCTACTTTGGTCACATTATGAGAAGACAAGATTCTATGGAAAAGTCAATAATATGAGGAAAAGTAGAAGGCAGTAGGAAAAGAGAAAGACCTAAAACGAGATGGCTTGACTCAATAAAAGAAGCAACATCCCCAAGTTTGCAAGATCTGAGCAAGTTTGTTAATTATAGGATATTATGGATGTCTTTCATCATAGGGTCACCATAGGTCGGAGGTGACTTGACGGCACATAACACACACACACACAGCCTGATCCTATGCTAGATTTGCCAGGTCACAGCCTGGAACCCCCAAGAACATTTGGAGGCAGGGACAGGTTCACTGGCATCACACCAGTGTGTGACATCACTTCTGGCAAAAACTGGAAGTGATAACACAACATCAGGGGCACTCTAGAGTGCTCCTAGAGTGTCCCCCCTTTCACGATGTCATCACTTCCAGTTTTCACTAGAAATGATGTTATGTGCCTGCATGATGCTGATACATGCCCCCCCCCCGTTTGCTACCATTTTATTTATTATTATTTAATTCAAATTATATTCCGCCCTCCCCACATCAGCAGGCTCAGGGCGCATCAGCAGTATTTTCTTCTGCTGGCTTCTCATATGCAGGTGTATTTGGAGAAAACTGTACTTAGTTAACTGGGATTTACTTGATGTGATTGCAGCTTTTGTGCCTGGACCTATGTATGCTTACTTGGCAGCAAGTCCCATTGATTCAATCAGGACTTGCCCACAATTAAATAGGAACAGTGATCCATCCTTACAGTTCAAATGTATGCATGTTTACTTAGAAATAGATATGTTTAGAATTAACTCTATCCTATGTATTTTTATTCAGAAATAAGTTATGCTGTGTTCAGTGGAGTATAATCCCAAGTTAGTGTATATAGGAATGCAATTTCAGGAACATAGTGTTGCTCACATGGAAGAAGATGGAGGTGGACCCAAGGGGACCAGTTGGGTAAAATATTGTGGAGAAAGGAGGGGAACTGGCTCCAATTTGGAAATGCTGAATCAAAGCTTCCTGAAGCTATTAAGGTTACTTCGGACTTAATGGTTTATATAGAATCAAATCAAAGGCAATGGATTAATGTAAATCACATAGTGGAAAGACAGACTTATCATTATCAGCATGATCTTTAGTATCAAGATCTGTTAACTCTGCCAATTAATATGTCCATGTCATTTGGTACACATTAGGAGTGTGTATAACAAAAGTCATGATGAGCCTTAAAAATCACCAAAATAATTGTTTTGGGACCTTATTTGTGACTCTCCAGAATGAAATGCTGGTCCAGGCTGCTTAATAGTCAGGGAAACTCCACCCTGAACATTCCAAGATATTTTTCAATTGTGAGTGCTTTGTAGAGCCACTTCATCACAGCAGTGCGCAGGTACTTCTCTGTTGCCGTGGTTCCCCCCCAATTCCTCCCACAGGCAACCAACCACATTTATTCCTTCCAATGTGATAATAGAGCACATTTATTCCTTCCAATGTGATAATAGAGCACAAAGCTGTTGCAGCCAATCACCAAATCCCAGAGAGGGCACATGAGAGGCAACTTTTCTGTTTTTCTTCCAGGAAACCTTCTGCATTTATTCCTTCCAATCAGAGAAATCAGCACAGAACTGTGCCAGCCAATCACCACAGCACTAGTATGGTAACATGGAGGACAAGCAGTGATCTCTCACCGAACTCTCCCTCCCTCCCTCCCTAAGTGCCATATATCTGACCAGGGCTTTGGAGGCCATGACTGGGTGGTTAAAACAGAGTTGACTGAAGTTGAACCCTGTGAAGACAGAGATCCGGCATCTGGACCACGGGTTATCAGATTTGGGCATCCGGCTCCCGGCCCTTGGTGGGGCACTTCTTGAGCCTGGACATAATTCTGGATGTCAATGGAGGCCCAGGTTATGGCAGTTGCCAGGTCTGCGTTCTTCTATCTTCGTTAGGCCAGGCAACTTGCCCCCTACCTGTCAACCTGTGATCTAGCGACAGTGATTCATGCAACGGTCACCTCCAGGCTGGATTACTGTAACTTGCTCTACGGTGGGCTGCCCTTGTATCTGCTCTGGAAGTTACAACTGGTCCAGAATGCGGCAGTGTGGGTCCTGACCAGAACGTCTTTCCAGTCACATATTACACCTGTTCTGCCCCAGGTGCACTGGTCCCCAGTGGAGTTCTGGGTCAGGTTCAAGGTTTTAGTTCTGACTTTTAAGGCCCTTAGCAGACAGGGACTGACATACCCATGGGGCTGCATCTCACCTTATATTCCCCGAAGGCTGCTTCAATCAGCAGACAAACAACTACTGGTGATCCCTGGCCCCAAGGAGGTTCGCCTTGCTTCCTACCTGGGGGAACTCTCTATCTGTGGAGGCCTGGTCTCAACAAGATCTGCTATCATTTTGCTAGGCCTGTAAAATGGAGATGTTCCACCAGGCTTATGGGGGTTGAGGCAGACGAGCCATGCAACCAACCCCTCCCAGTGGAGGGGGGATATGCACCCAACCCTACACTGATTATATTTTAACCACTCTGCCCTGTGAGCTCGAGGTGTTGAGATGTAGGGTGCAATATGAACTGCCTTTTATGTTTAATGCTGTGTCATACGATTGCTACCAATGTTTTTATTTGTTTTTATTTGTTTTATATATTTATGTTGTAATCTGCTGTGGGCCCACTTGCAGGGAGAGCAGACTTCAAGTTAAATGAATAAAAAATAAATAATACAGCTGAGTTGGCTTCTCACAACTTAGTGGTAGTTTAGATGCATTGGACTAGATCCACGGGGAGTGTTTTGTGCTGACTGGGCAGCTCACCATTTTCGGAGTGAGCCACCCAGGGAACTGGGGGAAGCTGAAGGAAATGGGCCTCATCTGACTATTGCAGGCTTTACCCTGGGTGGCTGGGACCACTAGGGATGGGTGGGTGCAACACCCCCTGCTATCCTGCAGGTGGGCTGGGGAAGGCATGCCATTGAGCAGCATGGAGCCATAGTGTATGGCATTGCCCCATGCCATGCTAATGCTCCAATGGTTTTAGTCAATGAAGCTGTGGCCTGTTTTCATCCAAGGGCAGTGTATTGTGTATTCTTTGCCAGGGCACCAGCGTCACAATTAGCCTACATGGATGCAAACTGATAATTGCTGTCCTAAAAGGAGTATTTGCAAGGCATGGTATTCCAAAGGAAGATTTTTGCGACATGGCCCTATTATTTTCCTGCACAGAATTCAGATGATATGCCAAAGACACAACTAGCCCAAGCTTCCCATTTATAAACAGATGTGTCCAGACCATCAAAAACCTAATGAAGAAAACTTTTGTTGGTGGAGATTTGTATACATCATTGCTGACTTACAGAACTTTGCAACACTTAAAGTATGGCTACTTCCCTGCTCACCTTTTAAGGGAAAGCATAGGAAAGGATGCTGTGGTATGTGGAGAGTAGGGGCACCTACCTCCTTCTGTGCCATTTTTCTGACTTAAAATGGCTTCTGAAAGAAGAACACTGTTACAGCTTGAAATCTATATCACATTGAAAATAATTGAAATCAATAATGAAAACAAACAGGTGTAATGGTAACAATGGGGGATTCCGCATGATTAATTTTGATCGGACTTTCTGAGCAGTCATGCCGCGGTGGAGTCCTACGAATCCTCTTCTCCCCGATTCCACATTAGGCTTTTGTTTTGCACATTTCATCGGCTCAAAGTCCATCATGCGGAATTTTTGACAGGATAAAAATTGATTCCTCATCGCTTTTTCCAGGGGAAGTGTCAAATGATGCACATCTTCATTTTTTTAACCCCCCCCAAAAGTTGCTACACATAAACATTGCATCAAACCAACACGTTAGAAAAAAATTTCTCGCAAAAAAACGTTGCTACACATAAACGTTGCATCAAATAAACATATTGGATGGGCCAGAGCACTTCCTGCCGATATTGTGGAAGAGTATTGGCTATTGACATTTGGAGGGAAAATTGTTACCAATGACCCCGTGTCTATCTTTCCCGCTTTCTTCGTGAGCGGTGTGGTTTAGTGATAGGTGTTGTGTTGAGGACGGTCTCTTTCTCCCTCCATGAAATGCCTAGACCACTAGTTGAACACTGAAGTCCCTCCATCACACTTTCACTCTACCTCAGAAGCTGTCAGCTGTCAGCGAGCAACAAGTAATAAATTTGGCGCGTTGTAAAATGGACCCGTTATTGGTCAGCTGTTGTCATGTGACACAGGATATGTTTCTGCATAGATTTGTAGAAACGTTGCAACATTTTTTTACATAGGATGGCTGTTGTGGGTTTTCCGGGCTGTATTGCCGTGGTCTTGGCATTGTAGTTCCTGACGTTTCGCCAGCAGCTGTGGCTGGCATCTTCAGAGGTGTAGCACCAAAAGACAGAGATCTCTCAGTGACACTGAGAGATCTCTGTCTTTTTGTGCTACACCTCTGAAGATGCCAGCCACAGCTGCTGGCGAAACGTCAGGAACTACAATGCCAAGACCACGGCAATACAGCCCGGAAAACCCACAACAGCCATCGTTCTCCGGCCGTGAAAGCCTCCGACAATACATCGTTTTTTTACATATTTTTTTTTTAAAAAAAGAGGGGAAGGGAAAGGGTAGTGGGCGTAGCTTAGAAAACATGATTGGCCAATCAAATTAAGTTGATTCGAAGGGCGAGAGAAAAGGGCAAGGGTGGGGAGAACATCGGATAAAGAATTCCGCATGACTAAAATCCCTAATCTGCTGCGCATGGACAAATAAGTCAGGGGAAAGCAAAATGGAAAAAAAATGGACAAAACGCAGTGACTTCAAATCTGCTGCTAGGATTGCCTTCCCACGTGTGGAAACACAAGAAAAAATCAAGGTCATTTAGAAGCTGAAGCAGGGAAAACCATTCATGCGGAATCACCCCACAATTACAAATGCCAAAATGAATTGAGGCATCTCCTGGGATTCCCATCTCATCTAGTTTGGCCCTTAAAGCCAAAACACACGTTAAGAAATACCTAGGTTCAGCTCGTGTTCTCTTACCTCAAGGTTTGCCGGGATCTGTAGGCGTCCTGGAAGCTTAAAGTTTAGCATTTACAGAGCAGCAGGGAGGGAAATACAGGCGCCTGTATTTCCCTTCCCCTTCCTGCTGCTCTGTAAATGCTAACCTTTAAGCTTCCAGGATGCCTACAGATCCAAGCAAACTTTGAGGTAAGAGAACAAGTTTAGCATTTACAGAGCAGCAGGAAGGGGAAGGGAAATACAGGCGCCTGTATTTCCCTCCCTGCTGCTCTGTAAATGCTAAACTTTAAGCTTCCAGGACGTCTACAGATCCCGGCAAACCTTGAGGTAAGAGAACACGTGCTGAACCTAGGTATTTCTTAACGTGTGTTTTGGCTTTTAGTTCCAGAACAAAATTTAGAGACTATTATGTGATATGTTTTAGTGGCGTTTCGTATTAATACTGTTTTAAGCAACTTTCATTCTGGCTGCCTTTATCTGTAAGCCCAGAAATATTACATTAATTTTTTAATTTGGTTAATAATATTATTAAAGAACAAATATATTTAGCCTTAGTTTTGATAAGTTAATGTCTGCTTGCACATTACTGTTTCAATATATAATCTTGGGTCATTTCTCTGCTGCCTACTTAAACAATCAAAACCTAAAGGAATAATATATGAATAACGTATATAAGTAACTGTTTAAAATAGCAATGCCTTTTTATTTTTGCCTAGAATCTGATTTTTTTAATATAATGATATTATTATGCTTTCTTCAGAAAAGTCACAAGATAGTCATGTATGTACCTTACAATCTCTCTTCCTTTTAAAACGGGTTTCCTGGGACTTCCTTACGTTACATACTGAAGTTCTTGCATCGTGCATAGGCCTGAGCCAAACTTTCATGTTTCAGGACTTTCAGGACATTTTTCAGGATTTTCATTTTTCTATGTGTTTTGGCAGCGCTCATAATTATCAATGTTTGCATCCTAATTCTGGATACAATGTCTTGTCGAAAGGGAGCCTTGCACAAAGATGCAGAAGACAGTTTTTATGAAAATATTAAGAAACCATGCAGCCCTTTAGCTCTCCCATAAGCACCAACCTTAGTGAACCTCTTATTAACAAGGGGCGGCACCATCCTAAGCTAATACTTTATGTCAAGGAATTGGATGAAAGGTCTTGGATTTTCACATGATTTCCACACCTAAAGGGTTAAGGTAGTCCCCTGTGCAAGCACTGAGTCATTACTGATCCATGGGGGGATATCGCATCACAACGTTTCCTTGGCAGACTTTTTGTTATGGGGTGGTTTGCCATTGCCTTCCCCAGTCATCTACACTTTACCTCCAGGAAACGGGGTACTCATTTTACCGACCTTGGAAGGATGGAAGGCTGAGTCAACTTTGAGCCTACTCAATGAAAAAACCCTCCACTAGCAAAAAATGAGTATTTCAACACGAAAAGCTTGGCCCACTTGAGTATGTTGTTAACATCTGAGATCCCTGAAAGAAGGATTTATGATTATGTGCACTGCCTTTTGATATGTTGCTCCTGCTTCTTCAGACATCAAAGGGTATCTGGCACTTGTGAACATACAGCTCTGCTTTTGACTCACTTTGAAATCAGCCTGGTGAAATGCAGAAGTATCTTGATCTACTTGGGAGTCTGAACGCTTTATTACATGGCTTGTACTGTTGCAGTAGAATAACTTTTCCCCCAGAAGATTATAAAAATAGTCTTGTGCACTCAGAGTTTCTGTGGGACATCTATACCAATAAAGTTATACTTTAAATTTGGTAACAAAGGCATTTGAACACAAAAACACCAGGTAATCTTTGGGCTCTTCTCAATGACAGAAGATAGCAATGTCATCTTTGCAGTCCTGTATTTTTCTCAGTAGTTAGTGCTAGAAAAGTGTCCTTTGGCTGATCCCTGCAGACTTCCTTCTTGGGTTGGTGATATGCGCCTTTTTCTTCAACCAAGAAACCATATTAATTTTCTGTCTAACAGTCTGTGAAGCAAAGAAGCAAGTCTGCAAACTAATGAGTTGAGATACTTTTTAATCTATCCAAAATATTAAAGTAAATCCAGACAAAATTATTGGTAAGGGGAGGGGGAGACCTGCTAGAAACACCAAAAACCTGCACAGAAAACTACAGGTGCAAATTTTGGAACAAAAGGGAACAAATTTTGGCAGAATAATCCTTGAGGTGAGTTTGAAGAAATAATGTTGCATTGTTCCTGACAATAGGACAAAACAATGAATCAAATGTGCATTTTTCTGATGTGAAGGGTGTGTGTTTTTAAACCTGTCCCATAATGCTAATTGCACCTTCACATTTACAGTATGTAATTATCAGCAAGAAGCCCCTCGCATTGGAAGCTACACCTGATTTTTTTAAACCTCTGGCAAATATATATATTTTTAATGAAAAAAGAACTGAAACTTTTTTTTTGCATTTACAAAAACAGTTGGCATTAAGAAAAGGCTAAAAAGGTGATTTTACTCCAGCATTGAGTATAATAGAATCTCTGGATCCTGGAAGAACTGGATTCTTCTTGTACTCTTGGATCAACAATGTTTAAGAGCTCAAAATGGATACAATGCAAGTGATGTTCTTTGGAAGTAAAAAAAAAATCCCTGTATTTCATCTTTGTGTCTTTCATCGTCTCATTCTTCTGCCTATTCATTTTTTCATGGGGGATGGTACAATAGAATTAAAGAAGGAAATATGTTAAGACAGGATTCACCACCACAAAATGGAACAAGAGTTCATCCCAGAAAAATGAAAATTAGTCAAATGTGGGTTTTGATGGACTAAAGAAGCCAGCATGTTGAAAACTACAGAGAACCCTTTAAAGTGAATAAATATTTGAGATGCTTGCAATATAATGTATACACAAAATCTTGCTCCATTAGTTTTACCCATGTATGAAATTAAATAGATTTGATATGTAATATAACACTAACAATAATTGGACAGGGTTGCATTGCAAAGAAATGTGCAAATGTCTAAAAATGCTGAATGCCAGTGGTTAAAGGCAGCTTTGGACAAAATGCAGGTTAGCAGAAGTATTTTGCTTTGCTCTCTTTAGCCAGAAAATTCAGTTATTTATCTGAATATCGAATTTCTGCTGTGAGATGTAATCCAAATGAAAGGGGGTGGGGGAATTAAGGTCTTAATTAAATGATTACTGAAGTTTGGATTGAAAATGACTCATTATATATGTCCAAAACCAATACTGTAATGTGAAACTAATACATTTGGACTGTTAATTTATCATTGATGGGTTCCTTGTATGTATGTTCTGCCAGGAAAATAGTGTAATGAATGCTTACTCCACTCATTGTACATGCTTGTCGTGTTTGCTATGACTCAGCACAGTTTTTAATCCCTGTATTAGCTATATTTCTGGTAATTTCCAGGAGGATCACCAAAGAGCCACAAGCACAACTGTAACAAAACCCCAATAACATACATCATGATGAAGATTTTACAACAATCTTGGTGTGCTTATTATAAATTGGTAGCTGATATTACAGCCACTGATATAGGCAATAATCTTTAAACCAGCACATTAGTAAATGCATGTAAGTACATAGGCATATGTAATGATACTGTCTTATATTGGTTTTGGTTCCTTTAAATGAAATGTGTATATACATGCAGTTGGTAATGTTATGCAATATGCTATCCTTTCTTCACCATTGTATAATTGTTGACCTTTCTTACAATAAATGCAATGTCATTTTTCCTTCCAATCCTGTTTTACAGATTAATACAGACATCTGTTTGCATTACCAGACATCTATTTGCATTTTAATGCATTCAAGCATCATCTCTATTATTACTTTAACCACCCCGTAAATCTTTAGTTGGATAGTTAAGAGCCGCAAAACTGCTGTCCACGTGGACTGGTGCTGACATTTCTCGTCCGGCTGCAAGAGCCTCTTCACCCAAACCTAGAGAAATGGCAACAAATGGAACAAAAGTTTCTGATGGGCAAATCTCCACAGAACTCAGTGATGCCTCAATCACAAATGACAAGCCTAAAACATTGGTAGTGAAGGTGCAGAAGAAAAAAGGAGACATTCCAGACAGAGACACCTGGAAGGGAAGATTTGATTTTCTTATGTCCTGTGTGGGTTATGCAATTGGCTTAGGGAATGTGTGGCGGTTTCCATACCTTTGCGGAAAAAATGGAGGAGGTACATAGTTCAGTTTATTTTAAATTGTTTTGAATGTTTTAGATTAGAGTGCAGAACTTTCTATTGAAATGCAAGTTTATGTTTAGCTTATATTATCAGCTACTGATGCAGCACACAGAAATTTACGATAACAGTTTGTAGCTCGTAGCATAGGCATAAAAAAACACATGGGATTGATGCATGTCAAGCTGTTGTTGATGGACCACTGATGGCTGTGTTGATCATCACAGGAGGTCAGAAAGGGATGGCAATTCACTTTTGATTGTTAGGACATGGTCTGGTATTTTAAAATTCTATCACAACACAGAGTTAATTCACATGTTACAAAACTTGAGAAGCTCATGTGGGGTCCTCTGTTTGCCACTTGTTTTGCCTTGTGCTGAGGAAGATAACCAGCTGTAATCACCATTGCTTCATGCACCTTTTGTCCTTGTCCTGGGCAGCAGCCACAGCACCTAGCTTTTGGAAAGCAGCTGTGCTTTCCTTACTCTGGGGACATTTAGTTTCCATCATTACAGGAACGCAGCTACTTCCTGTGTAATCAAAGCATAGCTGATTTCAAAAGCCTGGATCTAATTGTGCCAGCAGAACTGACAGCTCCGCCTCCTAAGATAAGGAAAGGCAAGCTCTCCTTCCAGTGGTATTAATTCCTTGAGGAAATGATCTTGTTCCCATCCACAACAATCAGAAACAACCCAAGGGCAACTCAAATCCTTTTTTTTCCCTTTAACGTGGGAATCAGATCTCAAGGCATGACAGTAAATCAAAGCACATTGATGTTATCCATATGCTCTCAGAGCAATAATGTCAAAGGAGACCTGTGGCAGTTAGGTAATTTATGGAGCTAAGTGCTTTAACCCATTTTCAAACATAAAAAGTTGAACTCCAGCAATCCTGTAGCGGTGGATTATTCCATAAGTAGAAGGAAATAAACAAAAACACAAATATTTTAAAAAATGTTTTCCCTTCTGCTATATGTATTCAACAGTGGGCACTGTACAGAAAACAGAAGCAACATTTGCTTTGTTTTTATAAATAGCAGATGAGGTAGTAAACCCTTCCTGACTGGAGCACTTAGACTGTAAGTGGGGGCTCCCATGTCTTTATACATGTCCCATGTCCTTATACATAGGAAACTAGGGTGTAAGGGATAAAACCAAGCTATAAACTTCCCTGCACTAAGTTTTCTGTGTTAACATAATGTATTTGTGTGATGAAGCACTCAGACATATGAGCCTGTATGTGAACCAGTTGAACAAGCAAAGTTGAAGAACCAATTGAAAGCAAAGTTGTGGAACAAATGCTGTAGCATAGTTGTTAAGTGAGTGGACTGCAAATCAGCACTCTTCTGGTTCAACTACCACTACTACTATGAACTCTGCAGGTGGCCTTGGTAAGCCATTCTTCTCAGCTCCAGATCCCCAGCTGTATTGTGGGGATAATAATCATACTGACTTTGTTGAGTGGGCACTAATCTGTCTAGAAAAGCAGTTTATAAGATCACTGTTACTTTTATTACTAACTTTCCCTTCTCATATGTTGTTTATTAGAAATAGGAAAAGAGTTAACTGTGAGCACAAAATACAAAAATTTAAGACAATAGTATCCCAGGATGCTAGGCATGGGAAATAGTCTTTGAGGAAGCATCTGAAGGAAAAATGGATGATAAGGAGAAAAGAGGAAACAGTCATAAATCAAATATTAGAATTAATAAAGATGGGAATAGACCAGGAATGAATATTTAAAAAAAGATGGGAATAGACAAATGGGACAAATATCTATATTTTAATATTCCAAAATTTCTTTCTTGTTTTCTTCTACAAGAGAAAGCTGCTCAGAACGATTTATTTATTCCATCTATTACTAAAAGAAAGGATTCATGTTGAACTACTGCTCAATGATA